>NW_027411644.1:134016034-134643679 GCF_047663935.1 Musca autumnalis
GTCCTATCTCAATTTTTCTGTGATGCTAGAGCGGACTTGCATAAAAAACAAAAAGTTGAAAAACAATTAATTAATTAAAAAATTTCATAACTCATCTATTTTTTAACCGATTTCATTAATATTTCGGAGGCTAAATTAATTTCCTTTTTGGTGAAAACAAATAATTGTACTGTTTGGTATCTTCTAAGCAGCCTAAAGCAAGAGGAAAAAGCATTTTCCCGGTTTTTGTGAGTTTTTTACACTTCTAGCACTATATCTTAGCCATTTATTAACCGGTTTAAAAAAATAATAGCTTATTCAAAACATATTATTCACCCTTTTAAAAGGATAAATGATCAATAGAAATCCGTAGTGAAAAAATAAGTTATGCCCGTTTAAATTAAAGTTTTTTTTACCGTTATAAAACAATAAAACGAAGTGACCCAAACGAACCAATATATTTTCGTTGTCAATGGAGCCCAAACACGATATAATTTTTGCATCAGAACGCTTGAATATTTGTCTGGTCAACTTTTGTAGCACATTGTCATTTATCGATATTTTACGAAAAATGGGCACTGTCTCAAGGCCAAAACTGCCTGAAGGAGCTGTCCTATGCTTTTGATTCCTGTAGTGGGATTCTCCAACGCATTTTTTGGTTACCGACCAAAATCAGTAAACTTAAAACGCAAAATTATGAATGAAAAGTATAAATAAAAGTTGTCAATACTGTTGCTATCGGTAGGTCTTAGCTACAATTTTATTTTAGTTGCTAACTTATTTTTGTTAATTACCGAAATTATAAGCATTTCAATTTTACCGATTTTTTTCGGTAACCAAAAAATGCGTTAGAGAATCCCACTACAGGAATCACCCACTAAGGTTTTTTTCTATCCTCAGTCAAAAGTATCCTCATGAGTTTCTTTCATTAAAACTGCGATTCCTAACAGTTAATTAATGGAAGTGATTTTATTCTTTTTTATATTTTTGCATTGGTGTTTTAACTTAAAATTAGGTAAATAAAACTAGCAATATTTATTTTGTTAACAGATCTAAGGTTAAGGCTTCAGTTCATTTTCATTTCATCATACTCTGTTCTCTATACTTGTATAAATATCGATTACAAATACATTGTCCCGCCCGGTCACACGGGGTTTTATTGAATATAGCATTTCCAAATTAAATGAAACCTTTTCCAAATTAAATGAAATTTTTTCCAAATTGAATGAAACCTGTTCCAAATTGAATGAAACCTTTTCCAAATTAAATGAAACCTTTTCCAAATTAAATGAAACCTTTTCCAAATCAAATGAAACCTTTTCCAAATCAAATGAAACCTTTTCCAAATCGGATGAAACCTTTATTTTTATTGAAAGAAAAAAAGCCAGACTATTTTGAAAAGAGAAAGAAATACCAAATTATTTGTGTTTCAACAATTTTTTTACTTAAATTCTAATCTTAAATAATGACCTAAAAGTGTAAGCCCCTACATGTTTTGGTTCTTTGAACTTAAAAATTTCATAATTTTTGGGCATCAATTAAGGTTATAGCGAAATAATCCTAAAGAGAGAATTAAGGTTTAAAATTGCTAATAATAATATGTGGGGCTAATTGTATTACCAAATGAAGTGGTTTAGCGTGCAAGGCGGGTGTGAATATCATTGCACCACGGTGGCATCCAAAAAGTTATCCTCTTTACTTTGAGTATCCTCAATAGACCTATTTACCGTGTTGTTAGAAGCGAACACTATCAGGTATGTGATGAATTTCGAATCGATTTGCAATGAAAACGATTTGCCCAAAACGTTGTTTCAATTTCATTAAATTCCCACAAACGGACTGGTGGTCCCTAATCTGCGGTTGAGAGAAGGAAAATAGAAATAAAAACACGTTCTTGGCGATGCAAAAGCCGAAAAATGGAAAAACAAATAAAATAAATTTGTGTTAATGTTTAAATTGGCCTATATGGAAGTTTAGTGTGGAAATTCTTGTCCAAATTACATGAGGAGAACTTTACAAACAGTGCAAACAACATATTTTTTATTTATTTATTGAAAAAAAAACCTATACAAGAAGATCAATAGTCTTATAGTTACAGTGCAGGCTCTAATATGTTATGATATATCCTTCTTAAGTTAAATTAATAATTTTTTTATATAATAATACAAATTTAGAAATTGTTAAACACAACATATTATGATTTATCTAAAATAAAACAAAAGGAATAAAATTGAGAAAAAATAACAATGAAAACACAAATAAATTAAAAAATAAATAAATAAATTAAAGCAATAAAAAAACAATATCAAATTTGTTTTTGCAATTCTAAAATGACTAACTATTCTTTTTTTGAAAGTTGATGCATTGCTGATGTTCTGAAGGTCGTGTGGAAGTGTATTCCAAAGGCGGATAGTGTGAACAAAGAAATGGCGTTCAGAAACAAGACTCTGCAATCTAAAGGGGACCAATCCTCTACCTCTACTAGATCGATTAAACCTCAATTTGTCGTAAAGGAATTTAGGTTTTTGCTTCACAATAACTTTATGCATAAATAATAAACATCTAATATTAAGAAGTCCGTTGAAGTTGTAGCCATACAGGGAGTATGTAAATTGAGACACATGATCTGTTCTTTTTAATCCATGTACATACCGTATAACGTTATTAAAGGCTACGTTCAGTCTACGTTGACATCGTGAATCGCAATTGGCAAACAACTCACATCCGTAAAGTGAAGGGACAAGGTAAGTTTTTGCAATAAGTGCACGTATTTTTTGTGGTGTGAACGAATGAGTGGCCCACAAGGACCGGAGTTTTGCATATGTTTGGCTGACTGCAACATTTACATAATTCGACAAAGTCAAAGAGCTGTTAAACACAACACCCAAATTTTTTGCATTTGATACAATTTCAATTTTTTTGGTTATTAAGTCGATGGTCAGACTAGCAAGGTTTCTTGAAACCAATTTCGTTAAAGTTTCTTTTCAAGTTTCGTTAGTGTCCACACACGTTAACGTGAAATATAAAATGTTTGCATGTCTTCTTTATTTTACCATTCGCGTTTGTTGTGTTTCTCATACCAATAAAAACAAAACAAACATAAATAAACTTAAAAGCAACACAAAATAATTAAAATTAATAATTTAAATAATATTAATAGTTAAATTTTCACTATTTCATTAAATAAATGTTTTTATTAAATATTTGTATGCTTGTTTTGTTGTCAAAGTTTGCTTGAGAAAATAAAAATTAAAGAAAATGAAAAAAAAATTGCAACGAATAAGAAGAAGGGGCAACACAACAAACACAGAAAACCATGTACATGGGTTTCACTACTTCATACCCCTCGCCTATAAACCTAACGTCGCCATGTTGAAATCGTGCTAGTCTGACCATCGACTAATAGAGATATCAGGGATATGGTCAGAGAAATGCTTATTTTTATTTATGACTAAACATTTCGGCTTTTGAGGGTTCAATATCAAACCATTCGCCGTAGCCCATCTGTAGACACTAGAAAGGTCTTGGTTAATTTTTGTAGTACATTCACCTATATTATTAATAGAACAGCAAATATATAACTGAACATCATCGGCGTACATAAGGATGTCTTCACTAATCTAGATGAAAGAAACATGTTCACAGTAGATTTTTTGATCCGTGGATTTTTTTTTTATCGAAATATCAAATATTTCCTTAACAAAATATTCTAAATATAAGGCAAATAAATGTAAATTTATCTATTCTATATCCGTGTCTAAGTTTGGAGTTTTTTTTTCCTAAAAAAAATATCAAAATTCATTGCATCGTTTATAAATCGACCACAAAAATATGACCGTTTTCAAAACGAGAAAAAAAGCGATAACTGGCGTAAGAAATAAAAACGTCCGTTTAAACGGCCGCTATGCACTAATGGGTTAATGTGTTCAGTTGAGTTTTCACGTAAACTACATGATGATGCAAAAAACTATACAAAATATCAACTCATTTGTTAAAGGCTATCTTATTTGTTTTGAAGTCGAGTAACTTGACCACGCAAACACAAAAGCTGAACCAGCAGAACGCGCTAAAACTTTTTGTGTGACATCTGGGGTACACACGATCAGTTTTGACTGTCAGTTTTGCTCAAATAATCGGTTGCTTGCCAGTGCGGCCGTTCACTTTTGTCAGTCATCAGGCAACCACAAAATATTTTGTGGTTGCTGGACTGTTTGACAGTTATCGATAATTCCGAAAAATCTACAGTCAAAACTGATCGTGTGTACCCCGCTTAAGGATGGGAAAATGAAAGCTTTCGTTGTCTATAACGCATTTTATACTTGCACTTAAAATAGGTGTTTTGGGAGTTTACTTCATTTATTTGACAGATATTGTATGGAATTGACAACTTAAATGTTGCATGTTTTAAAAACATGTTAAGTGTAAATTGGGTTTATTTCTTTATTTGTCTATGGTTACAACAGACGTCACATTTGTAATTTTATAGAAAAGCTCTCACAACGATACATTGATGTGCAATACGATACATCTTCTTCTTCTTCTTTATTTGCATATCCGTTGTTCGGATGTTAAGCGATCATACATTTTGTTACATTCTTATTGGAAATATTTATTTTATGTGGAAAGCGATAGTTGTCTGTTTTTAGCTGCTGTAAGAAGACTGAGTTCATCACGGTATCCGGTCCAGTCTTGAATATTTTTTATCCAGGACAGTTCTCTTCGACCTCTACAACGTCTTCCTTCAACTTGGGATTTGAGAATTATCTGCAGTATCTTATATTTATTGTTCCTCATCAAATGTCCCAAATAAGAAATTTTTCGGGTTTTGATGGTTTTCATTAACTGTCGTTGTTCATTAATTCTTCTTAAGACTTCGGTATTTGACACTCGATCGGTCCATGGAATTTTGAGCACACGTCGGTATGTCCACATTTCAAAAGCTTCCAGTTTCTTCTCGTCTGCTGATTTTACAGTCCATGTTTCAGCACCGTATAATAGGACTTACCATACATAGCATTTGATAAACCGTTTTTTAAGTTCAATATTGATGTCGTGGCTGTTTAGTACTTTTCTGTACTTGAGAAACGCTTCTCTCGCCATTTCTATCCGACATCTTATTTCTTTAGAAGACTCCCATTGCTCATTTAATTGCACTCCCAAGTATTTATACGATACATATCTAATTCCAAAGAATATTTTATTTCATTTCGTTTTTACACAACAGGTGTCGCACAAAGGATTATCTTCTGTTAATGTTAATATATGTATGTCGCAAAAAATAGCAAACTGTCGGCTAATAAAGAAAAACATGAATTGTATCATAGACTAATAAAATTATAGACAAAGAAATCCTCTCACTGAGTGTGAATTGAGTCAGATTACTCACATATCCATAATGCCTCAACATGTTAAGTGCACAGTATTTGCGATTTTAACTTGATGAATTATTCCTCATAGCCAATGAGAAATAATTAGAGAAAAGAGAAGAGAAAATAAAAACGAATTAGAATTTTGTTAAACACTATACAACGTTAAACAAGAGATTATTTAGGGAAAATAGGAGTGAGGCGAGATGCTTACCAGTGCGAGTCGATCAAGAAAGTGAATTCATTACAATGATATTCGCACTTGGTAAAAGCTGTTTTACACGGTATGTTTTTTACATATTTGTGCATACCAACTGTCACTTTTTACAAATCTGAATTTTGTACACATGGTGTGAACCATACAGAAATTTCAATGCATGAAAGTGTTATGTGCATACATATGTATATTTTTCGAATAGAACACGCTCTATTCTCGTCTGTACAACCAAAGATAAACAGCTGTTTTGTTTGTACGCGGAATAAACAAAGAAAACTACAGAAAAGGAATGAAAAATAAAATTTTGCCGTGCAGAAGGAATCACATATGGGCGAAAAAAAGTGACAGTTGCTATGCATGAATATGTAAAAAACATACCGTGTAGAAACCCCATAAGCTATGATTTTAGACAAGTTTCGCTAAAGAGAGAAGTTGGGAAAAATAGGGATTACGACTACTTAACGAGAGTAATTGTTAGATAAGTACAATTCATTAACGTATTCTAATAAAATTTTTAAGATAATTCACAATAGCAATAATTAACAATAATATGATGAACAATCTCCTAAGATTTACTGTGGTCAACGCTGAACAGTGCAAGGCGACCGTGTACGTTTGACCGAAAGTTTCCTTGGGATTCGGGGTGGAGCATGGTATGGTGTTGGTACCCGCATTTTCGGCAGACATCTTTGGAATGACAATCTTTCACCGTTATTATTCATTTGAAAGGAAATTGAAAAGTAACAAAATGGAAAATATGTTATAACAGTAAATGAAAATTATGAATAACAGTAAATTCATATATGTCGACAGGAGGATTGTACAAAGTATTAGTGTAATAATAATGGTAAGCACAAAGACTATAAATTTATCAATTATAATAAAAATATGTGTTGAGATATTATAAACAGATATAGGGTAAATGAAGTGAAGTGGGAAGAAGGAATGATATTTTGTTATTAAAATAATTAAATGAAATTATTAATTAAATAAATATAATTATTATATTCGTAATGATGACACGAATGACACATTGGTAAACTTCACGACTGCTGTTTGACCTGAAATGGGACATATGGTTACCACATGTTAATTGTTTAGATAGAGCTGAAATAAAATTGTGGAAAGTGATGAAACGAGAATTGATGTGTTAGTTGGATGTGTCATTGTCCGACAATGGCAGGTAGCACAGTTTGACAGTTGGACGAGTTATGGTACCAGAAGCCGTCTTTACTTCGACTACTCTGACTTGATCATCTGATCCGCTATGTGTGTTGGCGATTCTACCTAATCTCCATAAGCTTGGAGGTAACAAATAGTCCATAACGACGACTAAGTCACCGACTTTAAGATTAGGAGATGTACGCTTTGCAATGACTTCAGATAATATTCTTTCCATCTGCGAGAAAATTGATGATGAATTGCCTTCAGTTTCAACCACCTATTAATGAGAAACAAGTTTTGGTTTGTAGGTTCTGTTAATGCCATAATAGGAGATCCCCGAAGAAAATGTCCAGGAGTTAATGCAGTGAAGTCGGAAGGGCTCGTTATAAAACTCTGTTTAAAATTTCGAGGCGTTAACTTGATTAGAACTATTTTTGGCACTCTTTTCTATACAAGTGGGACCACTGTATAGAAAAGCACAAAGCAGTAACCAGCGCATTAGGTTGATATTTACACTGGAAATATTTTGGCCACTTTCTCCATACAAGTGGATCCACTGTGCAACGTTTGGCATGGGGTGGAATAAACTTCCATTCGAAGCCATGAACAGTGTATTTATCAGAAATATCTTTAGCTGAGGAATATAAAAAACTGCAGAGCTCTTTTGCGAGATGCCGACTAGCACCTAGAAAGTTTTTTCCATTATCTGATACTATCCTAGAGGGTAGTCCTCGGCTCCAAACGAAACGAGCAAGTACGGCCAGATGCGTGTCCAAATGCTATAAATATAAACGACAAAATCGGGATTTATTCAGAACAATTATTGGGAATCGTTCGCTGTATGGTAATGATGAATTAGCTAATCTGCCGTTAACTCACATTATCCCTTTTTGATTTAGAAACGGGTTAAGTGACTTTTGGGAGCTTTTTGGCGAAATTTCAGTGTTGCTTTCCAATCACTTATATTCATCTTCATACACCTTTTTTTGATAGTAAATGGTTAGCCCATATTTAACAAAGAAATTCTGAATAATAAATGTCTTCAGTAAATTTTGTTGAGAGGAGATTTAAGAATATTACCAACGTAGATAATATATCACCAACGTATGTTTCTCGTTGAATGATTTTAGAGCATTGGTGCTCAAAATATTTGTGCATTAGTCTCTCTGAGAAAATCTTTCCTTTGCTAAACCACGGCAGATAAGAATAAAGAGAACTTATGTTGTTGTTGCAGTCACGTTAACGTATATGGGTGATCTTAGCTGTTTTAGAGACATGTAAATATTAATTTTTAGAGTCTTCTGCTAGTTGTAACAGTGTGCGTATTGCGAGACATGGTGCGTAATTTACACCAAATGTGACCGTTTTTAAGTTATAGTCTTTAATACGCCCTTCTGGACAAGATCGAAAGAGAATTCTTTGATAAGCTCAGTCGTGACGATGCATGAGAAGTTGCCTATACTTTTTTAAATGTCACCGCTGAATACATAGGGTTGTTTTCGCCAATTAAGAATTACATAAATTAAGTCTGCTTAAAGAGTAGGACCTGCATGAAGAACATCGTAGGACCTGTATGAAGAACATCGTTTGTGATTTTATGCTCTGGCCGTACAACTGCATTGTGTGGGAGATAGAATGACAAGTATTTGCCTTCAATAAATAACTCATGAGAAGAGGTCTCTTCCATATGATCTAACAACAAGTATTCATTTAATACTGTGTTGTACTTTGTCGCTAACTCGGTATTGTTCGCAATGGGTTTTTCCAAACTAGTATATTGGGCTAAGTCTATAGGTCTGTACGATAACCCAAAAGTTTGTACAAATTTGTAAAAACTTTTACAAAATGCTGTTCGATAACAAAAGTGTAAAGTAAAAGAGAGCGAATTTGGAGAGAATTTTGGAGACTTTTGTTACTGAGAACTTACAAGTTTTTGCAAGCAAAATTTTCCTTGTAAGAATTTGCAAGTTTCATCAGCTGATTTAAATTCGAATGTTTTGTGGCGGACTTTGCAATTCTTGACAAAAACATAAACAAACATTTGGTTATCAAACTAATTACAAGATAATAAAGAGAAGAGATAACTAAACAAATAATGGAAAACTACTTATTTTGTAAAATAACTTATTTTGTAGTTTGTGATGATTGTTTTATTTCTAAGGTATCAAATCCCAGAAAAAAGCGGCGCATCCATGGAGTAGGAGGAACACTATGTGGACGGCCAGCCGTTAATTTATGATATGGAAAGAGAATTATTTTTGTAGCAATGGAAAATCAAACAATTTTCGTATGCAATCATTGATTGTTAAATTAAATCTTATCCGCCAAACTTCTTCTTTGTCAAATCAGCTGACTTCTTGCAAGTTTTTGCAAATTGTTGTTCGATAACATTCTGCAAATTTTTAGCTTCGAGAGAGAAAAACATGTAAAAAAGTGTCTCACGGCTTTGCCGACAGAGGTATACCCTCAGCCAATGTGAAATGAAACTTTCATCTACGGACAGATAGAATGTATTTAGCGTCTCTTCAGAATTTTGTGGCCGTTTTTCAACATTTGAACTTGCCGACAAGATTAGAGAAGAGGTATTAGATATAACAATATGTTCCGAAAATCTTATAAACGAGGTGCACAATTGGACGTTTCGGAAGAGCATTCCTTCTCGGATCATCGGTACATAAGATTTGAACTAACACGGCCACCGCCGAAACCTCTAAGTTTCCGAAATAAATACAAAACCAATTGGATAAAATTTGGAAAACTAATAAAAGATAGGCTAGGGCACGATAGATATGAATGCCTAAGCACGGAAGATATAGACAGAAATGCCAACATTATAACGGAGGTCTTAGTAAAGTCATTCGAAGAAAGTTGTCCCTTTCGAGAGAGGAAATCTGCCTAAGAAAAACTCTGGATGACAGGAGAAATTCGTAACAAAGGCAAAGAGGTCCGAAGGCTTTACAACAGAGCTCGACGAAAGAATTTAGCTGTATTCTGGGACAACTATCACACAACACTTAAAGAATACAACAAAATGACTAGAACAGCAAAGCGCAGTTCCTGGAAACTTTTCTGTGAACAGGTAGACAGCGTAAATGATGTATCCAAAATAAAAAAGTTTCTATCGAAAACCCATACACAAACCGAGATCATGGCGGATGATATGGGAATTAAAAGATGGAAACAATCGAGGACACGCTGGGGCTTTTGATGAATACACATTTCCCGCCGAACACTGCGACGCACGCAGGGGTGCCGGTAGTTAGGGAATGTGTTACAGAGGAAGCACCAACAATTGATGAAGCGATGGTAAAGGATGCCATCAAGAGCTTCAAACCCTTCAAAGCAGCGGGGCCGGATGAGATATTTCCGGCCTTACTCCAGAAAGAGATGGACTACATTGCGCCCAAACTATCTGGAATTTTTAACGCATGCTTAAAACTTGCGTATACCCCTAGAGCCTGGCAGGAGGCGAGGGTAGTATTTATCCCCAAACCTGGGAAGGCAAGTTACGCAATTCCTAAGTCTTATCGTCCGATAAGCCTAACCACCATCTCTCGATGTGGTGTACAACCTCATGTAATGCGGTTTCCACTGATCTACCTTTAACGTATGCATGTTGTTTGTATTTAAGCATCTCTCGATGTGGTGTACAACCTCATGTAATGCGGTTTCCACTGATCTACCTTTAACGTATGCATGTTGTTTGTATTTAAGCATATCGTTTGGAATCTTCTCTTAATCATGGTGTCGACTATTCGTTCCATGGTTTTAAGCAGGAAGAATGTTAGGCTTATCGGACGATAAGACTTAGGAATTGCGTAACATCTTCGACAGGAAGATGTATACACTAGCGGTATGCATTGATATCGAGTGTGCTTTCAACAACGTCAGCACCGAAACTCTTATCCAATCCTTAGATAAGTTTCAGGTGAATCGGGCCCTTAGGGACTGGATAAGCCACATGCTAAGGAATAGATGGATAAGCTGCGGGCTACTTGACGTAAAAATAAAGGACAAAGTTGGTCAGGGTACGCCACAGGGGGTGGGGGGGATTTTATCCCCACTCCTATGGGTCACTACTATAAATAGCCTATTAAGGACTTTAACCGATGAGGGATTTGACCCAGTCTGTTATGCAGACGACGTTATAATACTTCTGAGGGGTAAGAATCCAAACTTGCTATGCAGAAGAGCTGAATCAGCCATAAAACTAGCGTACAACTGGGCTAGACCAAGAGGTCTTAATGTAAACCAGGAAAAAAACGGAAATATGTCTGTTTACTAGGAAAACAAAACTGGGACACTTTGAAGAACCAGTTTTCCTAAACAAGACGATCAATATTTCCAACAAAGTCAAATATCTGGGAGTAATTCTGGATAGGAAACTTAAATGGAAAGACCATATTCAAGAAAGAGCCAATAAAGCTCATAGATGTTGGTCAACCTGTAGAAGGACTATAAGCGCAAGGTGGGGTCTTAATCCTAAGATGACACACTGGCTATTCTAACATACGCTTCAGTAGTCTGGTGGACAGCTATGGATAAAAAGTGTAATATTAAAATACTACAGAAAGTCCAACGAATGTGCTGTCTAAGTGTAAGCGGCGCAATGAGGACAACA
The DNA here is from genome assembly GCF_047663935.1 of Musca autumnalis. Taxonomy (NCBI): domain Eukaryota; kingdom Metazoa; phylum Arthropoda; class Insecta; order Diptera; family Muscidae; genus Musca; species Musca autumnalis. The sequence continues at coordinate 134,027,382 of NW_027411644.1, forward strand.
TCAACGGGGGCATTAGAAACTATTCTATATATACACCCAATAGAAATCCAGATAAGGTATGAAGCGGCTGTCGCAGCTATTCGACTTAAAGCGATGGACAAGTGGATCAGAAAGGACCAGGTAACATACCATCAAAACATTCTACAGGTAACAACGGGACAGTCAATGGATAACATTGTATCGGAACGTATACCTGAAACATTTGTAGCTGCCTCATGCGAGGCATTAATTCCAGACAGAGACACGTGGATCGGCGGAAATCTAGCAGAAATGCCGACTGGAAACTGTTGTTATACAGACGGCTCATTGCTAGGTGGGAGAACGGGACTCGGTCTCTTTATTGAAGAACCAGAGACCGAAATATCTCTTCGTTTGCCGGATCACAATACGGTCTATCAAGCGGAGATCCGAGCGATCACAGAGTGTCTGGACTGGCTTAATGCCAACACGAGGCCAACTACTGTAAACGTCCTTACGGTCAGTAAAACTGCAATCAAAGCAATAACATCCAAGACAGTAAAATCACAAACAGTCTTGGATTGTATAAATTCGATCAACAGCTATACCCAGCATGGCACGGTGCGTATAATATGGGTACCAGGACATGCGGGGAAATAGAGGTAATGAGATAGCAAATTCTCTGGCAAAAAGGGAAGGGAATTAGCAACCGTAAACTTAGCGAACTCAAAGCCACTAAACGCGTTTCGGCTAGAGTTAAAAATTTGGGCAAAAAATGCTCACTTATCCCTATGGAATAGAGAGGAATTAGGGAAAACCAAATGAGGAAAAAACTAAAAACCTATTACTGCTAGGTAAAGCAGAGTTGAGTAGACTTACAGGTGTTCTTACAGGTCACCTGGGTTTACATGCTCATCTGCAAAAAATAAATTGTGCATACAACAGCGTATGCAGGGCATGCGGAGAGGATGATTGGAGCATTTTCTCTGCCAATGATCCCAGTTTTTAGGGAACGACATAATACCAGATCTTAATCAGGTAATTGTAGACGACCTAAAACAATTACGGGATTTTGTTAAGGGAACAGAGTTCCTTAATTAAATTATAGTAGAGTCCCCTTCTCCAAAAAACTTAGACTAGAGCGCACAACAGGCCTACTAGGCCTACTTCATGGCTTATGTGTATGTCCACCAGGACATGTGGCGATTACTCGCCCCTCTTTTCAACCTAACCAAACTTGCCGACAAAAATGTGGATTAGGAATTAACACAAATGTTGAACTTTTGTGGGAAGGTACCCTTAGGGAGGACCGATATGGGCCATTTTAGATGTTAAACTAAATTTTGACAAAATATTAGGAGATCCAAAGTTTGGACCAAATTGTTTGCACCAGTCAACTGATATCGTCATAACATTTTAGTGAAATTTTTTAAATATAGGGGAGAAGTACCAGAAGTTGGGGACCGGTATTGCCCCATTAGCGAATGCAAATCGTTTCAACAAAAATCAAAGTGATTCGAGAGCAGGTCTTAAAGTGAACTTATCCGAAATTTTGTGTGGGAGGTACCCAAAGGAGTGCACAAATATAGTCCATATTCGAACCTGATCTATATCTGGTAGATATATTAGGATGTGCAGAGTATGGATTACATCAGTCACTCCCTTCAAGAGTTATCGTGCGCATATTTTTTCTGAAGATTTTTGAATTTTTGTGAGGGAGGTACCTGAAGGAGTGGACCGATATGGTTTATCTTCGAACTTAAACTATGTTTGGACAAAATATTACGAAGACCAAATTTTGGACCGAATTGGCAGATCCGTTCGATATTTATATTGCGCTCCAACCACTCCACACGGTGTCATAGGGGTTTTTTGCACCTTTCAGGCTATTTTCTCAGGAAGTATGGACTTGCACCTTATGAAACTTGTACCGTCGTATAGGGGACAGCGAATACAAGTTGCTACAACAAAAATCACAGCGATTCGAAAGCAGGTCTTAAATTGAACTTTGCCGAAATTTTGTGTGGGAGGTACCCGAAGGAGTGGACCGATTGAGTCCATATTAAAACTTCATCTAAGTCTGGTAGAACTTTCGCGATGTACAAAGTGTGGGCCAAATCGGTTACTCGCTTCAAGAGTTATCGTGCGCACAAATTTTCCGAACATTTTCGAACTTTTGTGGCGGAGGTACCGGAAGGAGTGGACCGATATAACCCATCTTCGAACTTAAACTAAGTTTGGGCAAAATATTACGAAAGCCAAATTTTGAACCGAATCAGTTGCTCCGTTCGAGAGTTATCGTGCGCACCAGCCAGCCAGACAGACGGACAAACAGACGGATGAAACTCATTTCGTCCAAACATACTTGGGGTCTTAAACTATTATTTCGATGAGGCACATTTTGCCCGTATGTAAGTGGAGAGAAGTTACTGAGAACTTGCTGAGTTCTTGCAAGTATTTTTTACTTGCGAAGTTATCGTACAGACCTTATATACCTTGAATGTGTCAGAAAATTCGTTTTGTAAAACTCACAGAATTCATCTGAGAATGAGACGGGTAAAGTGCGAGGAACTTCTTCCAGTTCCCAAAATTTCCTTAGCAAATTGCATATTGTAATGTTTTCAGATTCTAAAATTCGAGAGGTGACTCCGCAGAGTGATAGAAGACCAAAAATAAGAAGACACGTGTCTCGGCGTTTTTCTCTATCACTTCAACTTTCGCGGTTATGGGCTCCCAAAGACCTGAGGCCTTAGTGTCAAAACATATCATTTTGTCAGACCGCTAAGAATTTGGATTCACTCGCGGAAGAAAGGTTGTAGCTCTCGTCTTAAAGAATAATAATTGCGAACACATAATATGCATTCAACCCCATCTTTAAGGTGAAAATCGTCATAGTCAAATTTCCGTTATAAATTTTTCTCGGATTTTGGTCTACAGATATCAAACCGATCAAACTTGAAGAAAACAACCAACTACAAAAATGTACCTTATATCGCAATAAACATCTTTTTAGAACATACGAACATTGTGGAAGTGGCTCTTAATGGCCAAAATAACAAAACAATTGCGATTGTTATTCTCTTTTCTCAGCTTCTACTCCATAGATACTACACCGTCCAAAATTCATGACAACAATCAACCACAATAATGTAGCAAAGACATCAGTAAAAAACTTACGAACTATCTGTAAACGGTTCTTAAAGGCGATTTTTTATAATTTTTCTCCGAGTCCACAGATATCGAACCGCCCAAAAATTAAGGATACAGTCAACAACAAGAATATACCTAAGATCTCAATAAACAACTTTCTAGAATATATGAATATTCTAGGAACGATTCTTCAAGCTCAAAATTCGATAATTTTAGATCATTTTTTTCCTGTTATTTCCAGACTTGAGTAGGGGGGAACGTTAAGAAAGATTTAGAGCATCATTCGGAGGATGTTAATTTATTCTAGTAAGTTGCTAATTAAGATCATAGGTACAGTTTTGTAGTTGACTGTATCCTTAATTTTTGGGAGGTTCGGTACCTGTGAACAAAAATCGGAGAAAAAATATGAAAATCGGATATTTTTAAATGTTTTTTGCTATTTTCGTCTTTAATACTGGTCAGTTTGATATATATAGACCAAAATGCGAGAAAAATTATAAGGGAAAATTGACCTTGAAGATGAGGTTGAATGGATTTTATGTGTTCGCAAGTATTATTCTTTAAAAGGAGAGCTACAACTTTACTTTCACGAGTGAAATGATATCTTTTGACATCATGGCCTAAGGTCTTTGGGTGCCCATAACCGCGAATGTTGAAGTGATAGAGAAAAACGCCGGTGCATGTGTCTTCTTATTTTTGGTCTTATACCACGTTGCGGTGTCAGAACATGATTAATAAACCATGACTCAAAAAATACACACAGTGTAATTAATTGAACAGTAAAAAGCGTGAAAGCGAACGGGCGTGTTATTATAAGCTCGTATTAAAAAGCATTAAGCAGTCCAAGGCTTCAAAAGGCTGTGAAATGTTCATCAAAACGATTACGTTGTGATCAGGGACATAGCCAGGATTTCATTTCGGGGGTGGCCCACCTGACCAAAATTTTTAAAGTTCATGTTAGCGAAATTTTCTTATTTAGAAATGATGTAAACCTTATTTTTTATTAATATTTTTTAATTAAAATGACGTAAGACTTCTTGGCCAATTTCTCCTTGATTTCAGAACTTTTTTGACAATATATAAGAGTTCCTATATGTTCAAAACAATGGATATATTAATAATCGCATATATTTTGGGTGTATCATTTATCATCTAACTCATAACTACAGTGAATGTTATGTAATTCAGTGATATCACTTGGGTAAGAACAAAATAAGGAGTATACAATCGGAAACCCTTAGAAATATCTTAATCTTTTTTGTTTACATGGAATTTTGAAGACCTTTAGGCGTTATCCACTAGTATTTTTTTATATTTACAGGTAGAATTTATGTACCTGTGCACGTGTATTCTTTGTAGCAACGCATATATGTTTGTTCGTGTATTATTTAAGTTATCAAGTTCCTCTGTATCCAGACTCTAGAATTCTGCAACCTGGACTGGTTGCGTCCATAAAGAATGAGGAGACAGGTGAGTGGGGTAAGCTGGGCAGTTGAATAAATGCAGAGTATCGTGTGGTCCCAATCCACATGCTGCGCATATGTTGGGTATCGTGGCGTCAATTCTGGCCCAAGACGAATTGACTTAACTGAGTGTTTGCCTTGGCAACTGGCGTTCTTCTGCTGCGATGGATGGGGGATGGTCTCCAAGTACGGCATTCACACTGTATCTTCGTACTGCTTGCGCAACCATGTTGGTGTGAATGCGATTCAAGCCTGCCTGATAGGCTCGTTGACTTAGAGGTTTTCTTTTATTCCTTTAGACCTCTCTCTCTAGATCATGGAGGTCTCTCCAGACGTGCCTGGGTGGGGGAGCCTTTATATTAAATCGTGACAGGGATGCTCACTGCGGTAACACCCAAGCAGGTACTGCATCGACAACATCTTATTGTGCTGACGCACCGGTAAAACCTTCGCCTCCTCATGAAGATGGTCCACTGGTGTCATGAGGAGGCACCCTGTTGCAGTCCTCAGGGCGGCATTCTGGCAGGTTTGTATCTTCTCCCACTGTGATGAGCTAACCTTTGCAGACCACGCTGGCGCCGCATAGCTAACCACAGACCGGCCAATAGCATTGCAGGTGGTCAACGAGGTTTCTTTATCAGCACCCCTGCTGCCGTCCAGCGACTTGAGAACCTTGTTCCTACTTCTGATCTTATTGCAAATAGCTGTGGCATGCGCGGACGACTTGAACATGCTATCGAACGTTACACCCAGTATTTTAGGGTAGTTAGTGGTCGGAATCTGCACCATCGACCAATATGTTCAGTGGGAGCCTCATCTCAGCCGTCCATGTCTGGTATTCCTCCGATGGAAGAACTGCACTAGGTCAGCTATGTAGACGTAGCACACTTCTCTTCGCCCTATCACTCTTGGGGTGCTCTATGAACTGCCGGTTAAAGTAACACGCGCACCTCTTTAGGTCAGTTACTGTCATGCCGTTGAAAGTAACAGCCCTTCTGTCATCCTTCTTTTCCGGGCTCGAGAGTGATTTAACCGTTGCCCACAATTTACTTATTCCTACACCAATGTTGCATTGCTTCAGATGGTCTAACCACTTTTTCCGCTTATTTTCGCCTACTAGCCTGTTGACTTCAAGAATAAGTTCTCTAACTCTTGGGTCTTCGGGGTTCGTACGACGAAGCCCATCACGTTCATTTGCTAGTCCCGTCGCCTCTTCTGGGAAATTTGGTCTTATTTCGGGTATTCGACCAGCAGGTATGTAGCGAGCGGCTACTTTAGTGATGATGTCTCGAAAAGTTCTCCCAGCTTTTCTTCTTTTTTTGTATTTTTTCACGCTGCTGTGTCAGAATATGGCCAATTTTTCAATTTCGGAAATTCAGGTGTCCAATCGTTATTATTGACTTAAAGAAACCAGTTGTAGTTATTTCTCTAAAGGTATTTTGGTGTCCAATCGTAGATCTCATCACAAAGAATTTATGAAGGCCGATAGTGGTTTTCTTGATAGATAACTAATGCTGAGCAATAGTGAGTCTATCCATGATGAAATTCTAGCACCCAATCGCGGGTATGTAAATGACAAAATCTGTTGCCCAATCGTGCATCTGTCTATAGATTAATTTTGGCGTCTAATCGTCGGACTTCTTTTATAGAAGTTCTGGTTTCCTATCGTGGATCATCTCATAAATTGATCAGGAACTAGGAAAACACTGGCAACCAACCAATCTACATTTTGTATACCCTCAGCCTTTAGTCAATAATATCGAAATAATGGTTTTGGTGCCAAAGTGTGTTTGGAAGAAATCTGTTTCAGAAAACTTGGGTTGGACTTAGATATGGTTAGCTGCCGGGAGAACACAATAATTCTCGAAAGATCAACCGATTCGGTCCAAAATTTGGCCTTCGTGATATTTTGTCCAAATTTTTATCAAATTCGAAGATGTACATTATCGATCCACTCTGTTGCGAGGCCCCCAACAAACCTAAGTCCGCCCATGGACTCAAAAAAAAATTTTGACGTGGGGGTACCTTAGGGAGAGACCTTTTTGCCCATGTGGGAGTCTCAAATCCACATTAAAAATTCATGGCTCCCAAAGGTTATGGCTGGTGGAGCATTATGGGAACAACATTTTATCACTGGAGCACTCTCTATGGGTAACTACACAATGCGGGGTGTAGTTAGCCATGTTCCAGGTGATTGTGGCAAATTGTTGTTGTGGGTGGCAAACTTTGTGTGGCGATTATTTTTATTCAGGCCTCATTGGTGAGGAGGCTAATAAATATATTTATTCAAACCTCATTGGTGGGGAGGCGAATAGTCTTTTTTTTTTGTTGTTCTGCCAAAGATGTTGATTTGTTGTGTGCAATGTGCTAAGCCAGATCATTGCAAACATTTCCTCGTGTGATGGGAATGCACAAGTTCCTTCCTCTACGGTGGACTGGCATATTTTTCCAAGGAATCATATACTGATCCACCGAGAGTTTGGGTGGGCTCGTGCAGATCATCACACGAGAAAATCCTGAAAAGAAAAAAAATAGATTAGAAAAATGTAAAAACAAAATTCAGGAACGATACAAACCAACAAGTACCATTTTTTTGTGAATCAACTTTCTTTAAAACAGGAAAATCCCAATTTTTGCATTAAAAATGGTTTTATTTAAGAGTCTTAAATTCTTAATTCTTCTTAAAAGAAAGAATGAAAACAGATTTCTTAGATTTGTTGAATATCAAAGTGACTTAAATATATTTGTGATTACTTTTGTACTTACTTTTGTTCGTCTTGTTTACAATTATTGATAAATCACACAAAACATCATGTTTTGTAATAACAAAAACATCAAAAACATGACCCCAATGTTTGTATGTGTGTGCATTTTTGTGAATATGTGAGAGAGAAAATATTTGGGATTTTCTCTCGTTCAATGAAACAGAAGATGAAAGACACTCTTGTTGTCTCATCGGAAAGAGTTGATCCCAATGTTTGTATGTGTGTGTATTTTTCTGTCTTTATTAATAAATATCAGCTGATGATGAGGTGTCAAATAGTTGCATTCACTTGGGACTAATGACAAACGAATAGGTGCTGCCAAGTTTAGATAATGTAGGGTACGGCAATACCGACAATGGGCAGTACCAATTCTCTTAAATAACACCGTGAGAAAAATGGGTCTCTTAATATTTTTGAGTGCAATTAATTGCGAAAAATAGTTTAAGAAAGGGACAATTACTATATAAAAACAAATAAATAAGGACAGAATTAGTTTCTCAGTTAAAATGTCTACCAAGGGACAGTTACATATGCGCCATAACAAGGTTATAAATAAGAGCAAATAGTAAGATAAAAGGTTAGTTTGTCAACTGGTGCTGAACTCCAAACCTTTACTGTAAAGTTAATTAAAAGTTAATTGCGGAAAAAGTTTAAAAGTGCAAAAGTTTAAATATTTGGAGCACACAACTGAAAGTAGTGAGATCTAACACAAAAGGTAGTTTATTGAAATCCAGAAAATAGTGTGAAAAATGTGATGATTTAAAATTATTCCTAAAATAGGTGAATATTCGGGAAGAATTCAAGTGCATATTACCAGCAGAGCATTCGGAAAAATTAAAGCGGCGGCGAAAAGCCCATAATGTAAATAATTTGAGGTTTCATAGAATCAAAATAGTAGAAGAAAATTAATTATTTATCCTTTGTGGATAGCGCTGGCGTGTCGACCAAAAACGTGGAGAGTGATATCTGTTGGAGTTTAGCGACAATATTTATGCTAGACAAAATCCGTGTTATCAAAAAGGTAGGGCACCACTTTTTCAAATATCAAGATATACCTGTCCCACTGCCATCTGTTGGACACCACCAACAGTGTAACACTCGCCATCCCAGGTTCAGCACCACCACATACCCAAACGAACTGAATTCGCCTGTTTTGTTATAATCACAGTGGCTTGGATTTTAACAAAAAGATATAATAACTGGCATATTTTAGAGTCAGTCCAAAGTGCTTATTATGCCCATACGAGAACCAAAGGGAACAAAAAAAAAAAACGATTCTGATGTGATGCATTTATTGCCCTAGTGGTGAGGATTTGGTCCGAAAGAAATTTATTACTAAACGTCAAACTAAACTAACTTGAACTTTAAACTGGAAAATCCTTTGAACATGATATATTTATAATAATTTTCTTTTTGCATGCCCCTAAATTTTTATCAGATTCATATATTTTCTTTTAATAACCTTTTTTATTGACATATTTATTCATTTAGATTTTAAGTTATCTTTATTTATTTATTTAGTTATTGTTGATGTATTTATGTATTTATTTTTTGCAATTTTCAGCATTCTCAAAGTTAAGTTTTTAACAGATTTATTAGTTTATTCCCTTCCCCGTTTATATTGTTAAGAAAAGAGCTCCTAGTTGTTTAGACTAGTCTAAAATGATATAAGATGCCAGTCAGCTGATCTTTGTTTACGTATACATACGCGAATTTGCAAAAAGAATTGCTTCAAAATTAAAAATGGAATGGAATACCGCAAAAAATTAATCTGACAAATTGCTATTAAATATGTTGTTTACAATTTAAATTAAATGAAAGCTACATCCATCTTATTTTTATTTGATATTTTTTCTATTTTTCCGCTTCTGTTTGTTTTTGTGTGTTTGTGTTTACAGTTATTTGAAAAATGTAAATAATATGGTTATGACTTTTTTACAACCTCACATCCCTGTGTCATAATTTAATGAGCTTTTGCATAAGATTAGATAAAATCTTAATTACAAGGTGATTCGATAGAAAAAAGCTCACGCACAAAAAGCTTTTAAAGTTTTTACAGATGAGCTTTTTGGAAAAAATTTTGGAGTCACTTTAAGCACATAAGTAACTCAAAACAATCGTTAAAGCCACACGACATATCCAGAATGACATAAGCTTTTGTTTCTCACCAATTTTATCGTCATATTATTACATATATGTATATCATTTTATATCATATATAGCTTTATTCCATGTATCACATAAATTGAAAGTGCTTTTTGCGGGACCTTTTTCAATATTTAAATGGAATAAAAATGATTTTAGTCATTAATATGCAAAATGTCACTTATTCGTGCAACGGGAAAAAAATGTTGGAGCATATTTTTATTAGGCAAAAGGTCATTCACTCTCGCTACAGGAAATAATTTTTGAGAAAAAAAGGTCAAAAAGTCATAACCCTAGTAAATAAACGACAAATGAACATAGTTGCAAATATTGGTACAGACTGCATTAGTTGCATTTTTAGGAGCAAAAATCAGTGTTGTATATCAAAATATTTCGATTTAACATTTGATTTAAAACAAATCCAAGTTTTGAGTTGATTTAAATTTGTGTGGTAAATCAGGGTGGATTTGGCTGGATTAAGCACTTAAATCGAGATAATGCCCTTAATCATCGTATAAGGGTATAGTCTAAACGGGCTATTAGGTTGGGATTCAGAACATTTGGGAATTAAAGTCATATAAAAATTCCTTTTTTTAAGGTTTCAAAAATAATAATAATAATGGCAAATAAGCCGTTACAGTTTCAAATTTCCTAACAAGGAGAAAAGTTAAATTAAGACTCTCAATAATTTGATTTATAATTTTTAATAACATTTATTTTATTGATTACATCCTTGAAAAAAGTTAAGAAATTAAAATTTAGTAATAGTATCGAAATTTTTGTTAGTATTAGGATTTTTATTAAATAAATATGACTTGATGTATAGTCTGATAAGGAAAATGACAATGTGTTAAGCAATTAACAGGAGGACATATATGACGAGGTAAGTGTTGTGATGTGGCGGTGTGTGGGGTCACTGGGGTGAAAAAAAGGAATAAGTGACCATGGTTGGGAGGGCAGGATATTGGCCAGCAGGATGTGGTTTGTATTGGCGACGATGCGTTTTTGTATAATGTTAGTTTATGTTTGCTTGAGGAATTCCTTCTAATTTAGTGTTGGGTTGGGACCACACCCAAGAGAGGCGACCTGACTAGCCGGTGTCCTGAATGATACGCCCCGTAAGCGCACGTAACAACTCTTTCGGTAACTTTCCGCAGAGATTTCAAAAATTTTTAGAGAAGTGCAGTTTAAGACCTCTCTTGATAATTTGTAAATATATGTACCTGTGTAAGCTTAAGATCTCAGTAGTCATGGTTTCACTTACCTTTTTTGTAATAATTTAGTTATAAGTAAAAATATGAAATAAATTAATAAATAAAAATACCTCTCTGGAAACGCTTTGCTTTTTTGCAACAAGTGTTCTCGGTTCCCCTATTACTACAGTACAAGGTTTTTCAGGGGCAAGTCCATACTTCCAGAGAGAATGGCCCGAAAGCTGTAAAAAACACCTACGGCCATAATGTGTAGTGGTTGGTGCGCACGACAACTTTCGAACGGTATACTTCGTTGCTCCAAACTTTGTTAATCGCAATATTTCTGCGAGCTTTATGTAAAGTTCGAAGAAGATGATTTTCCGTCTACTCCTTCTGGTATTTCCCCCCAAATTTCAAGAGTTTTAGCTAAAGTGATATGTACGATTTTTCTTGAACGGAGCAACAGATTTGGTCCAAACTTTGGATTTAGTAATATTTTGTCCAAACTTAATTTTAGCTCGAAAACGGACCATACTAGGTATATCCCTCACAAACCTTCAAAATAATTGTTTAATTCAGTTTAAGGTCTGTTCGAGGATCCTTAGACATTTTTACTGAAGGCATTCGTTGTGTTTAGAGCGGTATTATGTTTTTCGTGGGCAAGTCCATATTTCCTAAAAAAACTAAAAATTATGCTGTGACGAACTGAAATGACTGGTGGGCGCAATATCTTTTAAAATTAATGACTTTAGATACCTCCATAAAAAATCCATATTTTGTTGGCAAGTTCATACGTCCGAAAATGCATACACAATTCTTAAAATCTCCTAATAGATAGCTTTGGGTTAAAGGATTTTGGTTGTGTAGCCGTTATTCGATCTATCCATAGATGAAAGTTTCAGTTCAAACAGGCTCAGGGTATATTCCTGTCCGCGAAGTCCACTGATACTTGTTGAGATTTTGACGAAGAATATGTTTCCGATCAGTTTTTTTTATTTCGTTTGTCGTCACAAAGTCCTTTGCCGAAGAAGGAAAAGGAACAATAACATTGACCTCAATCTCAATAATCTTGATTTTATTAACATTGGAATGGTGTAACAAAACATAAAAATGTGACAGGAAAATCCTTTTTTGTACAATAGACATTTACTAATTTGTAGCAAGGGACAGAACAGAAATTATATCACAAAAAAGGGTTGATATAGTTTTTTTTTTCCAAATTTCAAACATAATAAAGAATTTGTAATTGTTATGATGTTCGAAATAGTTCATTACAAAAACGTGTTAGAGACTGTATACAAAAATTTATTTCATTATTTTTATACTAACAAATATGTTGGACAAGAGGTATACCAATGTAGTTAAATAATTCTCTGTAATACTTCATCTAAATACTTTACATATTTCTTGAAAAAATTTAAAACAGTTTAAAATTTTACTCAAAAATTAAAAAAAAATGTGTAACATAAGCTAATAGCCTATGGGAACGAAAATCATTTCGGGGCCCGGGCCCCCTATGGCTACGTCGGTGGTTGTGATTGATCTAATTGGATTCTTGTTTCATGAACAAATATACTCTTGTTTTATTACGAAATATACTCCACAAATTCAAAAAAGAATTGGTGCATAACAAATAAAAACAAATCAATCTGTTGTGAGAGAAGGAATATGTTCTTTTCATTTACATTTCACACACTTTACGTTTACTGTAAACAAATGAAAATTTCACAAATAATGAATATATCTTTAATATAATATGTGTCAACATAAGAAGCATTTCGTCTTTTTTTTTTAATTTAATAAATTCAAATCAATAGCAGCAAGTTTTCCAGTTTTGCATTCTTTCTGTCATAGAACCTTGGTTTCGAAAGGATATTACACAATTATATGATATTCCAGGCTATAACTATATACATTGTTGCCGTAGTGACGGCTATAGAGGTACATCAATTTACATACGAGATAACCTTACATACACATTGGAGCCTTGTGAAAGTACAAACTTTTTTGATGCTATAAGGATTTCTTTGGATAGATTTCTGTTAAATGGGATACCACTAAGATTTACGACGTTTTATCGACATCCTGCCCTTCTATATGCAAACGTCCTGCTCTTATATGAAAAGACGTCCTGCTCTTCTATCAGAAGACGTCCTGCCCTTCTATATGCAAACGTCCTGCTCTTCTATGAAAAGACGTCCTGCTCTTCAAGGAGAGGACCTCCTGCTCTTCTATAAGAAGACCTCTTGCTCTACTATTAGAAGACCTCCTGCCCTTCTATATGCAAACGTCCTGCTCTTCTATGTGAAAACATCCTGTCCTTCTATGAGACGACCTTTTGCTCTTCCAGGAGAAGACATCCTGCCCTTCTATGAGAGGACCTTCTGCTCTTTTATGAGAAGACGCTCTTCTATAAGAAGACCTCTTCCTCTTCTATAAGGCCTTCTGGTCTTCTATAAGATGACATTTAATTAAAAACTTGAATATTTTAGTTTTGTTTTTTTTTCTTTAAATACATTCTATGCCATATGGCATAGTGTCCAAAAACCATTTTTCCAAACAAAATGTTAAAAAATTAGTTTTGATTATTCATATAGTGGGCTTAAGTATACGTAAAATTGGAAAAATATATTTTTCAGATCAAAAACAAAAAAGAAGCACCGAAAGGGATAACAAATAAAAACAAATCAAATGTTGTGAGAGAAGGACTATGTTCTCTGTTTACTGACGTTTTTATTTAAACGTCAAAAGTGCTAAACGTTTTTCTATTAAAAAATGTTTAAGAAGTGTTAAAAAGCTTTTCATTTACATATCATACACGTTACGTTTACTGTAAACAGAAACAGAGTTGAAAATATATATAAGCCTAAAAGTATGCTCTAATTTTTGTCAACTTATAAACTTTCAATAAAAATAAGCTCCCAGTCGCTACTCAACACCTGTTGATGCTAGACTGCCTTTTTTCTTAACTCGCTTTGATCTTTTGTTTTGATAAACAACAATTACAGACTTTTTCCTTTGTGCTTTTTAACAATTTTGTTTTAAAAAGTGCAAAATTAACCGGCATTAAAATGGATGATGATGAGGGGGGTCCACCCCCGCCTCCTAAACCACCGAAACCCATTTGGGACCCAAATAAACGACGAGCCCATACTATTTTTAATCAAAATAAAACCTTTATAAATAATAATGGCCAACCAATTAATAACAAAAGCCAATCACTTACATCTGAAAATGATTCGAATGAATCTGAAAACAATGATCTCAACTACAATGCATTTAAATCAAACATATTATATCCTGAATATCTCCCAGGTCCATTTCATGTACTTGTGACTTCAGATACCAGTTAGCACAAGGAGGAAATATTGTGAACTACATATTTATGCCCGCCTACGAGAAATTAATATGCCAAACAATTATTCGTGCAAAAGCATAGCTTATAACACCTTTCGTCTCACTTTCAATAATTTTTCTACCGCCAATGAATTCGCTCAGGCAAAAAATTTAGATAAAGTAGGCTTAAAAGCCGAAATACCAGATCGTTTTGTCCAACGATTTTTCATAATTAAAAACGTACCCAAATCAATAGATGGTGCCACAATCAAAGAATCCATTGAAGAAAATAATCCTATGGATACACTTCAGTGTATCGTTTTACGAGGACAAACGAACAAAACAAAATAGAGCAGACAGAAACAATCAAAATTGGAATCATATTTGATGGTATTCCCAAATTCATATTTATGTGTGGAACCAGAGTAGTTCCTGATTTATATCTACCGCCAGTCCGCCAATGTAAGAATTGTGGTCGTCTGGGCCATATAGCGATCCGCTGTAAGTCAACCAAAAGATGCCTTAAGTGTGGAAAATTAATAATCTGCCCCAATCAATGCAAAGAACAAAAATGTACCAACTGTCTCGCAGCAACAGAATGTAAGGATCAATGCAGCTCCCCGATATGCATTCTATGTAATAATGAAGATCATCTCTCTACGGATGCGAACAAGTGTTTAAGATGGAAATCCGAAAGGAACATTAAGTCGATAATGACAAATATCCAATATGAGCAGAAAGGAAGTAATGGAAACTTACCCGGAAACTCAGAATTTCTATAGCATTTTAGCTGATGAGGGTTACAATAATGAATTCCCAGTAATAAATAAAAATAAAAATGTTGTATTAAAGCAAAATGTTAATGACGAAATTAACAGAAGAATAACAAAAACTAAATACATTAAAATCGCAGCACCATTTAAAAAAAATATCCATGCAGTAGCAAGTCCGGTCGAAATCAGACCATCCAAACCAGTATACGAGTTCCCATCGTCATCAAAAGTTTCTGAACTGGAAAAAAAAACTATGCCAGCATTTACCAAACAAATGTCAGTTCTTCTTACCTCCATAAATTGCACGGAAGGCCTAAGTATCCTGGATAATTTCCAAAAATCCATACTAGTGAACCCTGAAAATATAAATAAAGTAATAAGGGATCCCGATCATCAGAACCCATCAGAACTTTAGCACTGAGTTATCTCAACTTTCTCTAAGTAAATATACAATTAATTAATTTTTTCTTTTTTAAATCAACATGAACATTCTTCAACATAACATACAAAGTCTTAGTAAAAATAAAGCATACCTTGAATTCTACTTAAAGAAATGAAACATAGACATCTGCATTCTCAGTGAAATTTTTAACATTGACGAATCGCAAAACTCAACAACAATTCCAAACTACAATATTGTGTCTAAGAAGAGGGCGGACAACTATGGCGGAGTTGCCATTATCTTCAAAAAACACATTAACTTCAAGAAAATACCCTTTCAATCTCCTTTGGATATCCTAATATGCCAAACTACCAACTTAACCCAAAATTTAACAATAACATCTATATACTTTCCACATTCGATCAAATCAATTGAAATAAAATCAGAACTAGATAAATTGGCTCACTTTCTGGACGAAAATCAAACGTTTTCATATGCGGCGACTTCAATGCGAGACACACAGCCTATGGTGACTCCTTAAATTCACATCGAGGTAATATTATTAAAAACTTTTTTGACTTGTCCAATTTCTATTGTTTAAACAGCGGCAAATACACATTTAAGAAAAACTTGACTGACAGTTTCGGTTCAGTTTTGGATCTCTCATTCACCAACACCACCTTAGAAACATCATGGAAAGTTCATCCGTCCACAATAGGGGGTAGTCACCATCTTCCCATAATTATTACCATTGGTACAGTCAAAGCAAAAAGGCAGATGTTTCTGGCAAAGAAAAAACTCCTAAAAGGTCTCAACTCAATCAATATTTCTAAATCCTTTGATGACATTAATACCAAATTTAAGGATGAAAGCAATAGATCTACTTTCGTAATCAAAAACAATAATACCCGAAGTTTGGTGGGACCCTTTCGTTGGAAAAATGTACAGATTACAGGTAGCTGCCCAAAAGTCTTATGATCTGGACAACAACAACGTTAACGCCACAAAATTGATCGATGCCAAAAAAGCTTTTCATAATGCGGTTAAATTTGCCAAGCAAAAATCTTTTAAAACTGGAATACAAAATCTGAACAAAGACCCTAATCCAAAACCTCTTTTTAAATTCGTTCGGGGTTGTAAAAATGCAATAACACCTCGACATCAAACAAAATGGTCCTCGGACAATGATAAGCAATTTCTACTTCATCTTAGAGAACAAGTACCCGATAATAATCCAATACAACAGTCGCACAGAAAAACAAACATATCTTCTGAATTTAGTAAAAAATAATTTAATAACATTCTCCAAAAAAAGAAAAAACCATCTGCAGCTGGTGTTGATGGCATAACTTACGAGATGGTAAGTCAACTATCAGAAACGGCCAAAGACAACATTCTTAAGGCAATGAACAACGCGTGGAATCGATGTGAAATAAGAAATGAGTGGAGGAAAATCAAAGTAGTTCCAATCCCTAAGAGAGGTAAAGATTTGGACATTTTCACCAACTACAGACCAATAGCACTGATTCCTGTCATTGTCAAGATAATAAACTTAATGATCAAAGAGAGACTAACTAACTTCCTTGATCAAAATAATATTCTGCCACAGAACACCTTTGCCTACAGGAAAAACCTATCAGCATCGATGTGTATTAACGACCTGTTATACACCATAAACCACCACAAGCAAAAAGGGGAGAAGGTAATTATCCTCTCTCTAGATATTAGCAAAGCATATGATTGTGTCAAAATTGAACTGCTTCTCAAAATAATGCAAGAACTCTCCATACCTGATGATATTACAATGTGGATCATAAACTTTTTAAATCACAGAATATTAGTCATGGGAAATGAAAGTCTCGATATATACAACGGACTTCCACAAGGGAGTTGATTAAGCCCTACCCTCTTCAACGTCTACACACTCGGACTGCATGAATTCTGTCGTATGCTGAAGTCACATAATCTCACTCACAACGCTGAAAAAACAGTTGTCATGTACGTTGCTAAAGGAGCAAGAAAAATACCAACAATCAAAATACTAGGAAATGTGATCAAATCTGTTAACACAATCAAATTCTTAGGAAGACATATCAAAAACAGGCTCACGATTAAATACCACTATGATGAAGTCATTAGTTCCTGCAATAACATTTCAAATGCTCTAAAAATGATTAACTCAGTAAAAGAAGGTATTAATCCCAAAAATTCCATCAACCTTGCCAAATCACTAATGTTTTCAAAACTGAAATACTCCATTTCCTCAATGGCCCACATGCCAAAGTACATTAATAAACAAATCACAACGTTCCAAAATCAAATACTACGAAAAACCTTGGTCTGACCCCGTCAACTCCGGTTCATATAATTTATGCATTGGCAACCATACTTCCTCCTGAACAACGCTCAATATACCTTGCTGCCAAGGAACTATTGAAATTCAAAATGTTTCATCATCTCTCCTACAACAAATTCACGTCACACCCAACCAACAAAACAAGTTTTGGGGTAGTCTACAACAAATTCCAAGACATTTTTGATAACACCAAAGTGTCAAAAGTTTGTCCACCAGGAGAACAAACCACTTTCCTAATGAACATTTTCAACTGTGAAAAACACACTCAACCTAGCGAAAGGTTTAATGCTGTCTTTCTGGAAAAAGTAAATGAATTCAAATCTATTGGTGTGTCCATTTGGTCTACGGATGCCTCGGTGGTAGGTAACACCACAGGGTGCGCAGTCTGCAACATATCTTCTAATGAAAACTTTCTTTTCAAAATCGAGTCTAATGGGTACTTTACACGATATGTTTTTTACATATGAGTTGTCACTTTGCATATACATTTTGTATGACAGAAGTGACAACTCATATGTAAAAAACATACCGTGTAAAGTACCCCTAAGTGTTCGTCGTTAATGGGTGAACTCAGCGCCATCAGTAAAGCCATCGACCTCATAATTGAAGATGGTATTCAAAAGGCTGTCATACTAACGGACAGCAAGAACGCATGTCTTCTGATAAAAAGAAACACATCCTTCAACTATTTAGCTGACGACATAAATAGAAAGATCAATAATTCCTCCATAAGCCTTCTTACGTTTATATGGGTACCCTCCATATTGGTATTGATTACAATGAACGAGCTGACTACTTTGCAAAACACGCAACTACAGCCGGTTGTACTATTCCCACGTTCCTGTCGGTTAAGGATGCAGATGCCTGCATATATGAAAACCTATGGAATGAATGGACAACAAATTATGAAACATTATCGAGATCCAAAGGCACTTACTTTTCACAATTTTTCCTGTCACCACCTAAACAACAATATATGCCAAACTATCACCAGGCGAAATAAAACTCATAAAACGTCTACTGTATAAGTTAGATACTTTGTCCCACAACTTCCCCTGCTCGATCAAGCACGGATGCTGATTGGCGCACTGGCATCTCCTCTACAATTCCCTCTGCGGATACCGTAGTGTGCGGATCGCCGCTGGGCATCGGTTGTTGTCGGTTTGCTCGCCTTGTTACACTTTGCTCTCACTGGAATAATTGTACTTGTAGTAGTATATGACATGGGATCCTCTGCGATCACTCAGAACCTCTGCGTTCACTTGTCATTAGTCTTTTGTCGAAGAATAACGTCTACGCGTTATTTCTAATAGGCCTCTGTCGCCACTACCCCCGATTACAAAAGGTAATCTTTGTTGTACGAAAAGAATCATAAATAAACTTCCAGCATACCTATTATTATATTTAAATTGATACTGCTTGTGTTTTTATTTCTTTGGTTCTTTTCTCCATCCACTGCTCAACATACGGTAATCCTGAGTTATCGAAGAAACCTATGGATTTCCCCTCCCTCATCTAAACATTTGGTCGCATCGAGCCGGATAGAAACCCGCCTTTTTGTTGTCGCTGCTCCAGTTGCCTATTCCCTCTCTCTTGTATTGTGATACGAGATTTGAAGCATTTGTTGTTGTCTTAGCACGGACAAATATTGAAGAAAATTGCATCTCCTCTAAACAACAACAAATTACCATACTAACACCAGGTACGTAAACTCAGATTTCTATCAAAAGTGAGCTACCGCGAGTGTTAATATTTTTCGTTTGAGCAGTAAATAAATAAATCATTGGTCGAATTTCAATCTCCCTACGCGAGTGAATTAAATTCGTTTCACAATTATTACTTATACAGTCCACACACAAATTTGGTTTAAATCGTTGTTGTACTGGTCATCCGACGTCGCGTTGATCATACAAATCATAATTTGCTCTAACTTATTAGTTCTCACCAAAACAACTAACACTCATAACTTCCAATCGTCGTTTCTAGCCTTGCAATTTGCACTTTGGTCGACTATTGTCATCACTACGTGTGTTAATTGCTTCATCCCTCCACATAAAGCGTCTTAGTTCTTGCTAAACTTGCTAGTTTTATTTCGTTGTACTGATCACCCTACGTCGCGTTGATCATACAAAGCATTCGGTGTTGTTACTTCGTAATATTCGAATTGTGGCTCTTCTCATTCTAACTGAGAACTTGCAAATATATGTATTTGTAATATTTGCAATAACAACATCCTAAAATTTCAATCACTTTTGCTCTGGCGTTGTTAAATTATTACACGCACTGATTTAACTCTCATTACACTTAGCTGTCTGAGTGCTGATCATTTGAAATTTATTTATTGTTGTTGTTATTCCACTAGGTCTTTTCTAACGAAGTCCTTTTTGTTGAGAATTTGCATTGGCAAATTTACACTAACAACATAACCTACATTGGTACTCTCCACATATTGTCGTTTGTTCCTCCAACCACAAAATATTTGGCGTTGTTATTTCCTCGTTTACCCTTTGAAAATTTGCCTGCAAATTTACAATAACAACGCATCATCCAAATTCTCGCTGCCCTGATCGTCCATTGCCAACCAAACACATTCGTTCGTTCTATTCTCATACTAATTTGAGAAAATACATTGAATTCTAACAACAACGTTCCCGCCTTTTTGCCGCGTCTATTAGTAACGTTGCACAACTTACCAACAAAACTCTGCTGATCCTCAGCACTCACTTGCTTGGTCGTTTGCAACGTCTGTTGTTCAGTGGGAATTTCGCTGTTCACACACAGTCATTTCTCTGCTAGCGTCGCTTGTGTGGTTAGCACAGTGGGGTAAGAAAGTACAAATAGTACAGTGGGGCAAAAGCACAAAAAGTTTTTTTTTAATAATTAATTTTGAAAATTATTTTTCGATAATTTTTAAAAATATAATTAATTGGCAGTAGGGTTTTTGGAATTTTTGGACAAATTCACCCTACACTCGGCATTTATTGCACATATTACTAGCAGAGAACATACGTGAAAAATAATTGTTTTTCGACATTTTTATATTGTTTTTGGCAATATTCGTTAAACATTTTGGAAAATTGTTCGACTCTTCGTAGGGGTTTCGGTATTTTTGAACAAATACACCCTACTTTTGGCATACTTGCATCAACGTGTCAACCAAATAAGATATATTTCTGACAAATTATTTTATCTGCGCTGATTTATTGGGCAAACATTACTTTTTCAGACAAATAGCTTATTTGTCGTCGAATTTTGGACAAATACACCTTACCAGTGGTATAACTCACCTTGCTGTACACCATACACTTGGTAGCACCATATACATTCTTGCATATTTAAAAATTTTTGGCATTTTTTGGCCAAATTAAAGTAGTTTTTGTTCGCCCTGAGGAAGTTTCTTCAAATTTTCTCTTTTTTCGCCCTACTTTAATTTCAAATATAATTACACCCTGTTAAGATTCTGTTGTATTCTTAGAATTTTGGAGGTTTTGTGTGGGAATTTCTAATTTCCTGTGAGCTATAGCCATTTGTTCTTCAACTTGAATTTCATTTCTTCACCTCTCTTTGTTGTTTGTTGCAAATTCAATTGCAGATTTAACTTACAAAATGTCTGTCACCCCGCTTACTCGGTTTTTTAGAGCTTCAGACATCGTTTTGAAACGTGTGGCTTCCTTTGAACAGAAAAGTGAAACCAAATATAACATACATTCTCTAGAAATCCACAATTCTGAGCTTCAAAAATTGTGGAACAAAGTTCATTGCACTTACGAGGAGTGCAAAAACTGCCTCACGACATCCGAGACTGCACAGACTGATGGTATTGATGTCGTTGAGGAAAAGTACGCCACATCCTACATTGCTTACCTTCGGTGCATTAGCACAATTAGTCGGCATCTTGAGCGCCTTAAAACTCTTGGTAGTGAAACTCCTTCACCTGCTGTAGCACCTGCAATCTCACCACCTCCACCAAATGAATTGTTGTTCGTTTCAAAGGAAACACCATCTCCCAGTTTGCTTTCTAGCGAGTCTTTGGCCCCTGTTTCTGTGCAGTCTACTCCTCTTGGTGTAATTGTCCCAACAGAAACTTCCTCCACCACAACGTGTAGTACCCAGACTGACGACATCACCTTTTATTCTGAACAGTCTTCATCGGGTTTGCTATTGAGGGAGTCTATCCCTTTGCAGGTTGATGCTTCACATGTCTGTCCTTCACCTCCTCAAATCACCACCACCACAAATTGTTCTGCTGCCCCTATTGCAAACCACTCCAAGTCAACTGTCGATACCCATTATCTGCCTTTGCCTCCTATCGACATTGATGTTTTTGCAGGTGGATTTATGTCATGGCCCACGTTTAAGGATTTATTCACCACCCTTTTCGTTGAAAATTCGCGTCTGTCAGACGTTGAGCGCCTTTGCTATTTGTTGCAGAAAACCACCGGTGAGGCTCGCGAAATCGTCTCGTCATTTCCACTCACCAATTCTAGTTTCCCCTTAGCGTGGAAAGCATTGTCGGATACGTATGACAATAAACGTATCGTGGTGAATAGTCACATCCAGCAATTGCTCAATCTCCCTTCCTTGGATAAAGAAACTTGTTCTGATTTGAAAACCATCCAGCGTGGGATTAGTGGTTGTCTAGCTGCTATGACCGTCTATGACGTCATCACGGATCATTGGGATCCACTAGTTGTTTATATTTGCTTGCAGCGTTTGCCAAAATTGACTGTGACTCTGTGGGAGCAAAGCATCAAAAACAAGTCGTCGTTGCCTTCTTGGAGAGACTTAGATGCTTTCCTCACAGAGAGGATACAAACATTGACTTGTATTCAAAACTTGTACGGATATCAGGTCACAAAAAAAGTTGTCTCATCTCGCTCCTCCAATAAAGTGTTGTCGGTACATAAATCTAACGATGTATCACCTTCTCGATCCACAAATTTGGTGACAAGTACTTGCCCAATTTGTCCTAGCCAGAGCCACGTTCTTCGTCTCTGCCCCCAGTTTATTAGGCTTTCATTTGAGGACAAATTTGTGATTGTTAAAAAGTATAAGTGCTGCATTAATTGCTTAACTCGTGGCCATGTAATTAAATCTTGCAAGAGCAAACATAGTTGCAACTTGTGCAAACAACGGCATCATAGTCTTCTCCACCGGCCACAAGTTAGAAGAGTACTTGCTCCGGACACTTCAAAACTGTCTCCCTCTTTTACTGATGTCAAAAGAGGAGATCCCAGTTATGTTTTGTCGCAGCCCAGACACCCTCCAGGCAGTTCTACTTTGCCATGCACTTCTCCGGCTTTTACAAATGTCAAAAGTCGAGAGTCTAAGTGTACTATGTCGACCCGCTCTTCTAACAGACATCAAAGCAATCATACAGACACTGATACCTTGAGCAATAGTAGAGTTCTTGCTTCGCCATCTGTGAATCCCCCTCCGGCTTCTACATACGTCAAAAGCGAGTATTAGGTTCAACTCTGACGAAATCAACTCCGGCTTTTACGAAGGTCAAAAGCCAAGTATTTAGCCCTTCTTTGTCGCGGTCAAATACCTCTCCGGCTTTTACCAAGGTCAAAAGTGGAATATTTAGTCCTTCCTTGTCGCGTCCAACCTCCACTCCTGAAGTCAAAAGTCGAGAACTTTGTTTGATGGATCGGTCTTCGGACAACACCAAACTCTTCCTTAGATAATAGTGTGCTTTTGGGAACCAAACATAGTTTTGAATTCGTTGCTGGCCCAAAAGTCTATTTTTGGGTACCTCCTCACCGGTTCGGTTCCTCTTGCCGCTAGTACGTAATCTCGCACCTTACATTGAAATCGACCACTATAGTTACTTGTTGAAACAAATCGGTACTATTATATCTTGAAACCTAAAATTGAATTGTTCAGTGACTCGTCTCCATATTCTTGAATCGAGCGAATATCGGAGTCGATCATTTTTTAATTACTCGTGTATAGAAATCGATAATTTGATTTATAGCTCACTTAGGAATCTGAATTTACGTTCATTAATCCTAATTTGAAGAATTGTGTTTATCTTTATACTAATAAGTAATTATTCCTAGCTTTAATTTGTTGATCCACGCTTACGTGTATCAAGGTGGGCGGCAATGTATAAGTTAGATACTTTGTCCCTCAACTTCCCCTGCTCGATCAATCACGGATGCTGATTGGCGCACTGGCATCTCCTCTACAATTCCCTCTGCGGATACCGTAGTGTGCGGATCGCCGCTGGGCATCGGTTGTTGACGGTTTGCTCACTTTGTTACACTTTGCTCTCACTGGAATAACTTGTAAATGTATTAGTATATGACATGAGATCCTCTGCGATCACTCAGAACCTCTGCGTTCACTTGTCATTAGTCATTTGTCGAAGAATAACGTCTACGCGTTATTACTAAAAGGCCTCTGTCGCCACTATCACCGATTACAAAAGGTAATCTATTTTGTTGTACGAAAAGAATCATAAATAAACTTCCAGCATACCTATTATTATATTTAAATTGATACTGCTTGTGTTTTTATTTCTTTGGTTCTTTTCTCCCTCCACTGCTCAACATACGGTAATCCTGAGCTATCGTTGAACTATCGAAGAAACCTATGGATTTCCCCTCCCTCACCTAAACATCTACTTTCCGGTCACACTTTCTGCAAAGCCTACCCTGCTGCGAAATAGAAAATGAAAACCACATAATTTTCAAATGCAAGAAATTTGAGAGTCTACGAGAAGAGTACGACTTCTTCAATTCTTTTACCAACTTAGCTGAAGCTTTAAAAACCCGGTCCGATGACCTCCTTAAAAATATTTGCAAATTTATACGTTCTGCAAAAACCAACCTATAATATACACAAAATAAAAGTAAACATGAATGGAAATAACACAACAAAATGAAATGACAAAACAAACCGAAAAAAAACAAATAATCAAACAACCAGATAACCGTTGCTCATGCAAAATCGAATAACCAGTCCTGGAATAAGTACATTGGGTACTTAACCAACACAAACACAAAGCCCAAAAAAAAAATAAGCTCCTTGAGCGAAACGGTACTAATTTACTTCAACTAATTATAATCAGGTCTAATAAATTGTTAAATTGAAACAAACTCTATGAATGATAAAACGTATATTAAAATCATAAAATTTAAAAGAAAACATACAAAAACATAGAATTTGAAAACAATCAAAAACAGAATTTACTACAATTATTCCATCGCAAGCTTCTATCCTTTTATAATTATTAAACTTATAATGGCTATAAATGGTTAATAAAACAAATATTTTGAAAATATAGAACTTTTTAATCAAAATTTCACAAATAATGAATATATATTTAATATAATATCTGTCAACATAAGAAGCATTTCGTTTTTTTTTTTTTAATTTAATAAATTCAAATCAAAAGCAGCAAGCTTTCCAGTTTTGCATTCTTTCTGTCATAGAACCTTGGTTTCGAAAGGATATTACACAAATATATGATATTCCAGGCTATAACTATATACATTGTTGCCGTAGTGGCGGCTATAGAGGTACATCAATTTACATACGAGATAACCTTACATACACATTGGAGCCTTGTGAAAGTACAAACTTTTTTGATGCTATAAGGATTTCTTTGGATAGATTTTTGTTAAATGGGATACCACTAAGATTTACAACGTTTTATCGCTCTCCAAAACGTCACTTGGAATGGTTCCTTTTCTACGTGGAAAGCAAGCTATGTGGCCCTTGTCGTACAGCATCTGTGATTGTTGGTGATTTAAATATTGACCAGTTTGAACCTGGTAACTCTTCCTACATATTTTCCGTATTATCCTGTGTTTATTATGAATCTTGTCATTCGTTAGTTACTCGTCTGAGTAGTGCAAAATCAATTGATCATATATTTAGTAATGATTGCAAGTAGACTAAATTGAGTGTCCAATTACTGATCATGACATATTATGGTGTCGAAAGAGAAGTAATATGTATAGGAAATAAAGATGAAACACCAATATTAATCAAGGAAATTCAGTACAATAATATAGCTAGAACAGCTGGAGACGCTTGGCGAATTATAATCATTCTGGTTCACCTTCAGTTGATATCAAAAATATAACTTCTATAATTAAAGAAATTATACATCACGGACATGTTATCTTTTAAGTGAACTTCCAAAATATTCTTTGATGTGGTGAGCGAAACTTTCCTTCTATCAATTATTCACGATAAGTATTCCTCTATGAATGAACTTAACTTCAACTTCGAGTAGTCAAAGCTTCAATATATTCTTCAACTATCAATTATATTCAACAAATTGAGACGAGATATCTTGAGTGTGAAATTAAACAACAAATTTTCTTCAAATTCTCCTTAAAAACATACTTGGAATTAATATGCGAGTGAGCGAAACTCTGCTTCTATCAGTTACTCACGATAATTATTCCTCTATGAATGAACTTAACTTAACGCTTCTTAAAGGTCAAAATAGCAAAAAAAAAAACTTTAGAAAATATTCGATTTTTATACTTTTTTTGGATTTTGGTCCATAGATACCGAACCGTTCAACATTGTTTTCATGAAATTCGAATGGTTTAGTTTCTATGGAGCAGAAAAAGAAAAAGGAGGATAAAAATCTCATTTGTTTGGCTATTTTGACCATTAAAAACCGTTTCTACAGAATTCGTATGTTCTAGAACGTTATTTATTGAGATATACGGTACATTTTTGTAGTTGACTGTTTGCTTCAATTTTGATCGGTTTGATATTTGTAGGCCGAAATCCGAGATAAAATTATAACGGACATTTGACCTTGACGTTTTTTACCTTCAAGATAAGGTTGAATGGATTTTATGTGTTCGCAATTATTATTCTTAAAGACGACTACAACTCTGCTTCCACGAGTGAATCCAAATTCTTATCGGTTTAGAAGATATGAGCCTGACAAAATGATCACTTTTGTCATCAAGGCCTCAGGTCTTTGGGGGCCCATAACCGCGAAAGTTGAAGTGATAGAGAAAACGCCGGGACACGTGTCTTCTTATTTTTGGTCTTTTATCACGCTGCGGTGTTAGAATACGGTTAATAATTTTCGTGTTGCATAGTGTAATAATAATAACAATAACAATAACAATAACAATAACAATAACAATAACAATAACAATAACAATAACAATAACAATAACAATAACAATAACAATAACAATAACAATAACAATAACAATAACAATAACAATAACAATAACAATAACAATAACAATAACAATAACAATAACAATAACAATAACAATAACAATAACAATAACAATAACAATAACAATAACAATAACAATAACAATAACAATAACAATAACAATAACAATAACAATAACAATAACAATAACAATAACAATAACAATAACAATAACAATAACAATAACAATAACAATAACAATAACAATAACAATAACAATAACAATAACAATAACAATAACAATAACAATAACAATAACAATAACAATAACAATAACAATAACAATAACAATAACAATAACAATAACAATAACAATAACAATAACAATAACAATAACAATAACAATAACAATAACAATAACAATAACAATAACAATAACAATAACAATAACAATAACAATAACAATAACAATAACAATAACAATAACAATAACAATAACAATAACAATAACAATAACAATAACAATAACAATAACAATAACAATAACAATAACAATAACAATAACAATAACAATAACAATAACAATAACAATAACAATAACAATAACAATAACAATAACAATAACAATAACAATAACAATAACAATAACAATAACAATAACAATAACAATAACAATAACAATAACAATAACAATAACAATAACAATAACAATAACAATAACAATAACAATAACAATAACAATAACAATAACAATAACAATAACAATAACAATAACAATAACAATAACAATAACAATAACAATAACAATAACAATAACAATAACAATAACAATAACAATAACAATAACAATAACAATAACAATAACAATAACAATAACAATAACAATAACAATAACAATAACAATAACAATAACAATAACAATAACAATAACAATAACAATAACAATAACAATAACAATAACAATAACAATAACAATAACAATAACAATAACAATAACAATAACAATAACAATAACAATAACAATAACAATAACAATAACAATAACAATAACAATAACAATAACAATAACAATAACAATAACAATAACAATAACAATAACAATAACAATAACAATAACAATAACAATAACAATAACAATAACAATAACAATAACAATAACAATAACAATAACAATAACAATAACAATAACAATAACAATAACAATAACAATAACAATAACAATAACAATAACAATAACAATAACAATAACAATAACAATAACAATAACAATAACAATAACAATAACAATAACAATAACAATAACAATAACAATAACAATAACAATAACAATAACAATAACAATAACAATAACAATAACAATAACAATAACAATAACAATAACAATAACAATAACAATAACAATAACAATAACAATAACAATAACAATAACAATAACAATAACAATAACAATAACAATAACAATAACAATAACAATAACAATAACAATAACAATAACAATAACAATAACAATAACAATAACAATAACAATAACAATAACAATAACAATAACAATAACAATAACAATAACAATAACAATAACAATAACAATAACAATAACAATAACAATAACAATAACAATAACAATAACAATAACAATAACAATAACAATAACAATAACAATAACAATAACAATAACAATAACAATAACAATAACAATAACAATAACAATAACAATAACAATAACAATAACAATAACAATAACAATAACAATAACAATAACAATAACAATAACAATAACAATAACAATAACAATAACAATAACAATAACAATAACAATAACAATAACAATAACAATAACAATAACAATAACAATAACAATAACCAGTATTAAGTCCACTAAAGTGGCAACATTGTATAAAGTTTTATCTAAACCAACCTATGAATTACAGTCATCACTATTTCCCTAAGGAAAATATTTAATTTCGCAGAAAGAAGTTGAGTCATCAATATTTCTCTAAGGAAAGTCTTTATTTCACAAAAATCGTAAATGAAATTATTAAAACAAAAATTTTCACATTTATCACTGCATTGGAAACTACGTACGATTTGTCTCACAACCATATCACATATTTGACATAACAAACAGATCTGGTAACATAATCTCTTCATTGTGAATGATCACTGATCTGAGCATTTCCTATACACAGAAGAAGAAAACACATGTGAGGAAAGAAAGTAGAAGAAAATATTAAACGTTTACCCAACAATTTACAAAGAAAGGAAAAATAAATTATAAAAACCTTAGCCTGCGCAATACGTGATATTTTTCGAAATTAGCAGAAGCATAGAGACGACTCGGCAAGCCACAGATACTTCAGGTATATGGCAGCACATTTGCTGCAATTCCAAAAAAAAAAATGTTTGGCAAAGATTTAAGCAGCGCAACCATTCAACGATATGTTTCCCTAAAGCCATCAAGGTTTCCAGAATGTACTAGTGCGCTCGCCAGAAAAATTCCTCACATCCAAACAACATCCAAAACCAACAGCAAGCATTTAAGAGCAAGTGAGGAACTAAGCATTTATTTCATACCAGTGTGCCCGTTCAAAAGGAATAAGTTGTATGGGCAGCCGTGGGTTTGTCTGCTCGCACAATAATTGCAACGAAACATATAAAAGCAGCCCTTTCCAAAACAATTCATAATTTTCTCAACGCAAAGTTAAGCGTACAAAAAGTGCAAGCAGTCGAGCACTTGGTGTATAAACCCCAGCGATTTTGGCGAAGCAGCCAACAGACACCAATCAATCCAGAAAATTTCCAGCAGCGGGTTTGCTCCTTCTAATTTACTTTAAAAAAAACGTCACATACATTACAAGGAAAAGTCTCTTCAACATTCTTCGCTCCCTCAGTAAAACTTTACTTTCAATACCAGCTCGTCTGTTCCCACAATTTAAAGAGCAGCGAAATTTGAAGAGACTCTTCAAGTAGTTACTGCAGAAACAATGAGCTTGTTTCCAAAAATGTATTATTGTGCAAACTCTAGCTGCTTCTTCTAAGATTTTGTCATTCTCTCTTGGTTCAAATATTCTTCAGAAATCTTCTTCTTTCTTCTTTATTTGCCAATTCGTTTTCCGAATGTTAGCGACCAATACAATTATAAATAGATTTGTTTTAATAAATTCGTATATATACAATATTTGTTTAAAGATTGCTTAGTATGTCTGCAAACGCATTTCTATCTCTAGCCTTTGATAATAGGGTTGTAGTATCTCGGATGCCCGTCCATTCTGTAATATTATCCATCCATGTTGTCTCCTTTCTTCCTCTAACAGGTCTTCCTTCCATCTTTATGTGGATTATATTTTGTAGCAATTTATATTTTTGATTTCGCATTATATGCCCCAGGTATGCAGTCTTTCGTCTTTTTATTACTGAGATAAGTTCTCTTTCGCAGTGCATCCTTCTCAATACATCGGTATTTGTCATATGGGCTGTCCAGGGAATTTTGAGTACTCTCCTATAAATCCATATCTCAAAAGCTTCCAGTCTTCTTATATCAGCACTTTTAATTGTCCATACTTCCGTTGCATATAATAACACTGACCAGACATATGTTTTGATAAAACGAATCTTTGATTCAAGATTAATGTCATGACTCGTAAGTACTCTCTTATATTTTGAAAATGCTTCTCTGGCCTGTTCAATTCTGCATCTTATTTCTTGCGAGGACTGCCACTGTTCAGTTATTGTAACTCCCAGGTATTTGAAACTTTTAACTCTGTCAACATAGGTATTGTGAATTTTTAATGTTGTATTATTGTGTTCATTCTTCTTGCTTATAACCATGAATTTGGTTTTGCGGATGTTAATTTTCAGACCGTAATTTTCGCTGTGTATTGCGAGTTTATTCACAATGTTCTGGAGTCCAGATATGCTATGCGCAAGTAAGGTTGTATCATCAGCATATCTTATGTTGTTCAGAAATGTTCCGTTTATATGAATGCCGATTGGGATTTTGTTTATGGATTCATGAAAATTTTTTTCTGAGTAGATATTGAATAGCAAAGGTGACAATATGCACCCTTGTCTCACTCCCTTCGATATGTCAATTTTATCTGTCATTTCCCCGTCCACTTCTATTTGTGCACTTTGATGCCAATATAGACTTTTGATATAATGCACTTCTTTCTGGTCTAGGCCAATGGAGATGAGGATGTCAATCAACTTATCGTGTAACACTGTGTTTTTACATTTCTGGACCAATGTTTGTATAGAAAAAAGTGCTTCTCGGGTTCCCATACCTTCCTTAAATCCAAACTGAGATGTTCCCATGGCTTTTTCGCACTTTGAGTATATTCTGGAGTGAATTATCCGTAGAAAAATTTTTAGGGCATGGCTCATGAGACTTATAAGTCTGTGTTCGTTACAATATTTTGCGTTGCATTTTTTCGGAATGGTAATAAATGTAGATTTTAACCAGTCTTGTGGGTATCGACCTGTATCATATACATGTTAAATAATTTTGTTAAAAGTGCGATGTTTTCGTCATCTATTAATTTAAGGATTTCCGAGAGAATCTCGTCAGGGCCACAAGCTTTCCTATCTCTCAGAGTATTTATTGCTGTTTCAACTTCTCTTCGACTGATGGGATTTCCTGTAAGAGATTGTTGAGTCCGTTGTTCAAGAGTTTTTCGATTTTCATCTGTAAAAATTTGTTTTATATAATCTCTCCAAATAGTCTTCTTTTCTTCTTTATCAAACACAGGATCATTATTATCATTATATAGTACTTTTGAATGAGTTTTGCGGTATACACCAGCCATTTCTTTTAACTTTTTATGGAGATTAAAGTCGTCGTGAAGGCTTTTCAATCGTTCAATCTCCTGACATTGCTTATTTATATGATTGTTTTTTGCCATGCGTATAGCGACTTGGATTTCCCTGTTTAGTTCCCAATACAGTTCAAAGTTCTTGTTTTTATGTTTTCGTCTCTCTTCCATCATGTTGAGAATATCCTGTGTCATCCATTCCTTCTGTGTAGATTTTTTGCCGTATCCGAGGGTATTATCTGCTAGGGGTTTGAGCGTAGTCCTTAGTGCATTCCACAAGTCGTCAATGTTTTCAGTATTTATATTTCTTAGTTCTCGATTTATATTATCTCGAAGATTTGCTTTCAAGGTGGTATGTTCAAGTTTTGCCACATTGAGTTTACGACGGATATTCTTTTTTCTATTTGCAACAATTTTTGTGCGCAACTGCATCATCAGAAGATTGTGATCTGAAGGAACATCAGCGCCTGGATATGTTGAGCATTTCTTAACCGAGGATCCGAATCTGGCATTAATTAATATAAAATCTATTTGGTTTCTCACAATATTGTCCCTTCTATCCTGTGGCGATTTCCATGTGTATAGTCGTCTTGGGGGAAGGCAGAACATTGTGTTTGTTACCATCATTTTATGTTCTTGACAGAACTGAAGTAGTCTATCACCCCTGTCTTTTCTTTCGCCTAGGCCATAATTTCCTGTTACGCCTTGGCACTTTTCTGCTCCTATTTTAGCGTTAAAATCGCCTTGAATTATTGTAATTTCGTGCCTCTTTGTCATTCTTAGTAAGTCTTCAATTTCCTCGTAAAAAGCTTCAATTTCATGATTACCTTTGTCCGCAGTAGGTGCGTATACTTGGATTATGTTCATGTCAATTGGTTTACATTTAATTTTAAGTAGCATAGTCCGATCCGATTTGAAGATAGAACCCTTTACGCATTGCGCTATGTTACTTTTTACTATAATCCCGACACCGTTTCTGTGATTTTCGCTGGAGTTGCCAGAGAAATATATTTTCATGTTTTGGGAGCTAAATTCGCCGCTTTGTGGCCACCAGGTCTCACTTATTCCGAGTATATCGATGTTTAATCTGTTTATTTCCATAATAGTGTTGGCTAATTTTCCTGCTTCATAGAGATTCCTTACATTCCATGTAACAATTCTTAAATGTTGTTTTTTACCTCCGGGGATTCTTAGCACCCTTGTGTTGCCGGAGACTAAGGGCCATGTATTTATATCATCATTCATAATTGATAATTGTATAGTTTTTAGGGAGAGAGGTACTTCAGCGGGTTCCCCTTGCCATCTGGAGGGTTTATAGTTTTCCTTCTACATATTCAGCCGCTCCTCCTGGAGTTCAGACGCTGTTTGCCGCCGCCAACTGTTGATCAGACGCTGCCTTTTTTTCTTTTGGTTCGCCCCGCATATTTTATTTTTGCGGTACCCGCCATATCTGATGAGCGTTCCCCTATCCACCACCTGGGGAGGCGTCCGATGGGAGAGAAAAGGAAAAAAATAACTCCACACGGACTTCGGAAATCACAAACATTTAAAAGTTCTTTGTATCCACTTCTTTCCCAGCTGCATTCTATCTCTTTCCTAAAGCGAGATTAAAGAACAAAACAACAGTTGAAGCACTCTCCACAACAGCGTTCACGTTCTCCCAATATGTCTAAACACCTAACTCCTCCAATCAACATTTAGATTTCGTTTAAAATACAGACACGCCTGTTGTTTTTCAGAATAAAAGGTTTAAAAAACAAGTCTTTGAAGCATAGAACTTCTGCCACGACATATTTCCAATTTATTTGTTCATAGTAGCTGGAATCAAGAGCTACTCCTGATATCAAAAGCTGGTTACTCGTTATTAATTTACGGTTCCCATTATAAAGTGGTACTGTTCCCAACAGAAACAGAGTTTTGCTGAAGTGGGAAACAGCAATATAAATTTAAACTGCCAAGTGACTGCTTTAGCAGTATCACTGTTCCTAACACAAACTATTAAACACATTTTAGCTGGTGGTGGAGACATCAATATAATTACAAACCATTTTCGTGAACAGTGTTATTGCATGGTGCAAATTTACGAGCAGAGTAGAAGGGTTTTTACAAGCGACTCAACAACTTAATTTAAAAGAAGTTTATAACCACTTTACAGCAGTCGCATCTCTTAAATTTTTTTTATTTCTGATTATATTTCTGTCGACCTTTAGTCTTTTTATATTGTTGTAGTTTGTTCGGCTGTAGGTCTCTATTTAATAAAACAGCGTTACATTTGTTTTATTTTGTTTCCAATATTTCGGCCGCCTTCGTCCAGTTCAACACCACCAGTGACAAAGGATGAAAGTTGTTTGCTAGTTGAATAATACCAAAAAATCCCTGATGATGACCGTCGAAGACGGCCGAAATATTGGAAACAAAATAAAACAAATGTAACGCTGTTTTAGTAAATAGCCTAACAGGCTGTAGACTTCAATGTTCTCAATTTTTTATATAGTGTTTCTTCATTAATTTGCTTCTAACATGCTTATTCTTTTCATTGATTATGTCTTTTGGCAATTCATTCAATGTAATAGGAAGTGCGACAGAGAGTGAGGTTTTTGCGTAGTCATTTTTGAATTTCGGAACAACGTATTTTCCTTCGGTTCTTCTTCTGGTATTTCGGCTATGATCTATTTTCTTCGCTATGCTTCTGTCATCCATGAATTCTTTTACTATGGTTATTGAGTAAAGTTCCTTTATGTTTAAAATTTCCAGATTTCTGA
Organism: Musca autumnalis; assembly: GCF_047663935.1. Lineage (NCBI taxonomy): Eukaryota > Metazoa > Arthropoda > Insecta > Diptera > Muscidae > Musca > Musca autumnalis. The sequence goes on from NW_027411644.1 coordinate 134,061,624, forward strand.
AGATTTGTTTTATATTGATTTGTTGTTCATATAGTTGGGTTTGGGTTTTTTGGTTAACAAGCTTAACAATTCGATTTTGGGCAATTTGAAGCAGTCTGCAACATCTTGCATTTCCCCACGCCGTGATTCCATGCCTAAGATGCGATTCAAATAATAAAAAGTAGGCTTGTTTCAGGACATAGTGTGGCGCTGCGTTGCCGAGATGATATAATGCGTAAGCTGTTTGCCTTAGTTTCTTCTGCAGATGTTCAACATGCACATTCCACTTAAAATTTTCGTCTAAATGGACCCGAGGTATTTATATGTTTCCACCAGCTCAATTTTTGTACTGCACGTGTCACCGCTTTGTTGATGAGATTGGATTTGATTGTTGTGTAGACATTCTGAGCTGTGATAAATAATAGCAATGTTTGATTTTGGATTGTTTCTTGTCCTGATGTGCATAATTTTGGTTTTAGATGCGTTTATGATTAGGCCGCTGTCGTGACACCATCTGGTTATTATGTTGGATTCATTTTGTAAAGTTTCTATTGCCGTGTTAAGTGACTTGTTACAAACGATAATGGCTGTGTCGTCGGCGTATGTAAATGCTGTACTGTTTTTTAGTTGATATATCATTTCGTTTGCGTAAATAATGAAGCAAATTGGGCCCAATTTGGAACCTTGTGGGACACCGTACGTAGCGTTCATCATTGTGCTATTTGTTTAGCTTACTTTGACACAAAAATATCTCCCAGTGAGGTAGTTTTCGAACCATCGTAATGTATGTCCTCTGATTCCGCTTCTTGCAAGGGTCTCTACCAATTTTTTATGGGGCAGCGTGTCGAAAGCCTTGCTGAAGTCGACGAATAAAGCTAAGCAGTTGCTGTTTTGACTCAAGGATTCGTTGATGTGGTTGGTGAAGTAGCCCAGAAGTTGATTTATATTTTTCCCCTATTGAAACCCGAACTGCTGCTTGTTTATAATGTTGTATTTCTGTAGAAAGTCCGTTAATCGCCTTACTATGATTTCCTCCATTATTTTTTTCCAAGACTGGTAATATTGCTATTGGTCGATAGTTGTTGCAATCTGTTTTATCACCGCTCTTATATATTTGCCTTACGATGGATTGTTTCATTATGTTTGGAATCGTTGCTTCTGATATACTACCATTGATTAACATGGTGATTATTGGTGTTAACAGGTTAGCGTGATTTTTCAAATCCATTGGTCTTATATTATCTATTCCTGCGCTTTTCCTTGTATTCAATGTTCGGAGTATGCTGTTAATTTCGTCTTCGGCCGCCTGTTCGATATATATTGAGTTACTGATGATTTTTTCTGCTGTATAATTTTTTGGACGTTTTCATTAAAATTGATGGCGAAGTTTTTTGTTATGTTGGTTAACGATTCATCTTTGAAGTGTCTTTGTATCGATTCATCTAGGTTTGTCGATTTTTTCCCGGTGATTTTATTAATGATTTGCCACGTATTTCGAATATTGGATCGGTTTTGTATAAATTGCAGGTAATAATAATCGTTTTTTGCTTTGATAATTTGTTTGTTTAATTTGTTGTTGAATTGTTTATATATTTTTTCATTTACTTTGTTGTTTTTGTTTTGTATCAATTTTTTGTATAAATTGTCCTTTATGCTGCAACATTTTAGTATGTGCTCGTTGAGCCAAGGATGTGGATTTCTTTTTTTACATTTTATTTTTTGGGTTGTTGAGTTTTTGTATATAGTATTAAAGGTATTGTAAATATTATTAAACAGTTCGTTTGTGTTTCTTGATGCATCGATTATTTGTACACAATCTATATTTTTTATTTGTTGGTTTACTTTGAAGTTGTTTAATGCTGGAGTTTCGCTGTTTTGTAATGCTGGAATTTCGCTGTTTTGTATACCATGTTCTTGATTCAACGGTGTAAAAATATCATTAGTGCATCCAAAAATGGCAAAATGGTCTGATAGGTCCGATTTTATTAATGCTGTGTGCGCGTTTGCCAACTTTTTATCCCACCTAGTGAATAGGTGGTCAATACAGGATTGCGATCGGTTGCTTTTATCTTCCCTGGTCACATTATTTATCATACTATGCAAGCCATAGGACGATATTATGTTTAAGTAATTTGTTGTTGTATTATTTTGTTTTAATATATCAATGTTTGTATCACCAGTAATTATTAAATTGTTCTTCCTATCTGTTTGTTTGGTTATGAAACCCCAAATACAAACCCGAATTACCGAGAAATAAAAGAAATTAAACAGGAGGTAGTTATTATTCTAATATTAAATAATAGTTTATTAATAAATAATATTCGTTCCGCAACGATAATATACCTTTTATTTTGACCGCTAGTTAATTGGGTGAGAGCCTGTTAAAGAGTAAAAAACAATTGCAAGGTGATCAGAGTCAGAACAATCCTCCACAGTCTGGAAATACTCTCTCTGCATCCGAACTAGGCGAATAGGTCCACGGAGAGGGTTAGCAGTAAAACTTCCAATATAATTGGGAGCTTCTCTCTAACATCCGAACAGTGCGAATTGGCTCTCCGGAGAGGCAGAGGAAATTTCATGACCAATAGGGCTTTCAATCAAGGAATTGACTGAACAGACCGGGGAATGTTCTGAGGCAACATTCTGGCTTAAACATTGTCGCCCACCTTGCAACGACAGACTAAGTTGCAACATAAATGGACTGTACAATAAATAAGATATCTTAACCATGACAATACTGAATTTTATAAGAACGTAAATTCAGTTTCAGTGAGCTTTTTATTCATAATACTTGTTTTCCGGATTATAATATATATTTTTTCCATGCCTTTTCTGTTTTTTTTTTGTTATTCTAAATAAATTAGTTAAACAAATTTAAAATTTAAAACTAAGTTTGAACAGTGCCGGAAATAACCCATCCAAAGGTGGTGTACTGGGCAGCAGGTAAGCCTGTTTGAGCCAGAACCCGTGAGGTAATAATTTGTGCATATATTTCGGGACCTTATATCATAGCTATAGCTCCCGCGCGATAAAAGGTCGGATCAGCGAGTGCCAATCCTACAAACGCCTCGCGAACCGAGTCCGGAAGTGACATAGGAGGGGTCATCCCATATGACAGTTTCGCGACCAGCGCTGTTAAGTAGTGTCGCTTCGTACAGTCAAAATTGGACATGATCATGATATCACATGTGGGAGATCCCTCGAGGTTTGTTACCGGACAGTTTAGTTGCGACACTAACGACTCAGAAATATAGTTACTTCTGCTGCAGGGATCTAATAACGCTCTAACTGGAATGCTAGAGCCCGGTATACAAAAACGAACGATGAGAGTAGGAGCTAATGTGATCACTCTCCGGACAGGTAGTGAAGGCATTCTAGGTGGCGAACTAGGTCTTACTATCGCGTAAGGCGATACATGATTTTGGACCGGGTTATCTGAATGGGACAAAGCCGGAGAGTTTGCATGCGAGGGGGCACCCGGTTTTTTCTTTGGACGTGAACGAGAGTGCAACATAGTGTGGTGATTTTCTTTGCAGTGAAGGCATCGAAGTTTTACCGGGCAAGATTCTTTCCTATGGCCAATGCCGAGGCAATTTATACAGTAACCGTTCGAGAGTACCGCATACAACCTTTTTTCATGAGTCATCCGTTTGAACGCGTTGCACAAGTACAGTGGATGTGGTTCGGAACATACGCGGCATAATGGTCGATGCGATTTAGATGCCACGGAACGAGGTAATGGTCCTGAGGTGGCTTGGGAAGGTTTTGGCGTGTCAACGTCTACGGGAGGGGTATTTATACACACTGGAATAGAAGTGTCACTGGCAAGCTCGCGTTCTAATTCGCCATCCGACATCATGTCATCATCATAGTCAGGAAGAACGACTTCGGGGAAAAGTTCATTAGGCGCTTCCATATCTATAAATTAAACGGCGACACAGAGAAACATTGAAAAATGGTTGAATGGTATTATTTTTAGTTGGGCAGAGCTACTAATTTCGTGACTGGTCGTCTGATTGTACCCTGTTCGGTTCGAACGTCAACTACCCTAACATGTCCATCATCTCCGGGATGGACTTGTACTACTCGACCTAATCGCCAAGACGTTGGAGGTAATTGTTCGTGACGTACCACAACTAAGTCGTCTACCTGCAGGTCGCGTTGGGGAAATTTCCATTTGTAACGTTTTTGCAGGTTGTTTAAGTATTCTTCACGCCATCTGTTGCAGAGTTGTTGGGTTAATGCTTGTATTTTCCTATACCGATTTATTAAACTAATAGAACCATCGTCACATAACGGTTCAGGGGGAGATAATAGAGGGGCTCCTATAAGGAAATGACCCGGGGTTAGAGCTACCATGTCGTCTGGGTCATCATTTACCGGACCTAGGGGTCTTGAATTCAAACAAGCCTCAATGCGAGCTAAAACCGTACTAAACTCCTCAAACGTATATTTTAGATTCTTGGCATATTTACGAAAATGTATCTTGAAACTACGAACGGCGGCTTCCCAAAGTCCGCCCATATGGGGAGCGCCTGCTGGTATAAAATTCCACGAAAGTTCTTGATATCCATACGAACAGGATACTCGATCTCTCGTATCCCGCATAAAGTTTCTATAATCCTTTTCTATAGCACGGGAGGCACCAACAAAGTTGGTCCCGTTATCTGAAAATAACGCTTTGGGACAACCTCGACGAGCAATGAAACGCTGAAATGCCTCTAAGAAATTATCCGTGGATAAACTGGATGCGGCTTCTAAATGTACGGCTTTGGTGGAAAAACACACGAACACGCACACATAACCTTTGGTGATTTTGCAAGCCCTACCTGTGAAGGATTTGATATCAAAGGGTCCTGCAAAGTCCACCCCGGTGGTGGTGAAAGGACGGGAGATCACGGTTCGCTCTGGAGGTAAGGCAGCCATGATTTGTTGGCATGACTTTTTCTTTTCCAGCATACAACTTTTACAATTCCGAATCACTTTGCGAATAAGCGTTTTTATTCTGGGAACCCAATACTCTATTCGCAAAATACGCAGCATGAGGAGGTTTCCGCCATGAATTGAAATCAGATGTACATACTCCACCAGAAGAAGAGTGAATCGACTGTGATAAGGTAGAATAATAGGATTCTTTTCCCTGTACGAAAGGGTGGGAGATTTTGCTAGTCTGCCGTTAAGACGCATGACACCTTCTTGATCGATATAGGGATTCAATGGGAGAAGAGAACTTCGAGGAGGTAGATGGATTTTGTCTGAGAAACACTTATATTCTTCTGGAAAATACGCCTTCTGTGCTATAATTGTAAGATGGAGCTTAACGGTTCTTATTTCTTCGGTTGTGATGGTTTTACTAGAGAAATTATCATTTGACCGATTCTGGGGGTGAACGCGATTAATGAATCGCAAAAGATAACACATAATACGTAAGGCCTTGTCCAAACGCCCAAATCTGTTTAAAACTTCCTCATATTCTGAAAAGAATGTAAAATGTGTGCGAACATGTCGCAGTTCTAAGTCCGTGTCGAGAGGCAATAGAGTAGATGTTTTCCAGCTGGAAGAATCGTTTAACAACCACTTAGGCCCTTTCGACAAAGAGATGAAGTAGAGAGTTCAGAAGATGAAAGACCACGACTGCCCAGATCTGCTGGGTTTTCCTCTGAGCGGACGTGAAACCATTGACCATTGCCGATATTTTCTTGTATTCGACTAACTCTATTCGCGATAAAAGTTACCCAAGTGGACGGCGCTTTACGAAGCCATGAGAGAACGATCGTCGAATCCGTCCAACAATATACCTTACTAATCGGAATTTCAAGTTCACTTATTACCGCCCGTAGCAAATCGGAAGCCAGAGCTGCCCCACATAGCTCTAAGCGTGGGAGAGAAATACATTTAAGAGGCGCCACTTTAGTTTTTGTTTGAAAACGTTAACCAATCCATTGTTAGATATTGTGCGTAAGTAAACTACTCCCGCATAAGCCTTCTCCGAGGCATCGGAAAACACATGCAGTTCTACGTGATCCCCAGGAACATAGTGAACCCAACGAGGAATTTGAATTTTATTGACTCCTGTATATTGTTCCACGAATGTCCCCCATGCAAATCTCGTACCTTCTGGAAGAGGATCATCCCATTCGATGTGATCTAACCAAACTCTTTGCATTATGATCTTTGCAACTACAATGACGGGCGACAACCAGCCTACGGGATCAAACAGTTTTGCGATACTGGACAAAACTTCTCTCTTAGAATAGCTGACTTTCTTTTGTATCGGATCTACACAAAAGAAGAAGACATCTGAATGAGCATTCCAGCGAATGCCAAGGGGTTTAGAACTACTACACTCAAAGAAGGATAACACTTGAGCGTCTACCAATTCATCAGCAGAGAATCTAGATAAAAGCGACATGTTATTCGAGGTCCATTTCCTCAATTCAAATTTAGCCGATGACAAAGCAGATATTAATTGGTCGCGTTGAGCACGAGCTGTGTGAAGGTCGTGGGCACCGGCCATGACATCGTCTACGTACATGCATTTGCGCAATAGGTGAGCTGCGAGTGAAAACTCCGACTCAGTATCATCTGCCAACTGGTGTAGAGAGCGAATTGCCAAAAAAGGAGCACAGTTAACACCGAAAGTAACCGTTTGCAATTCATAATCTTGAATAGGATCTTGGGGAGAATCTCTATACAATATGCGCTGAAAGGAGCAATGAGCAGGGTGAACTAAAATTTGTCGATACATTTGTGTTATATCACAATTAAACACAAACAGAAATAAGCGCCATCTCAATATCAACAGAACTAGATCAGCTTGAAGTGTTGGTCCTACATGGAGTACATCGTTAAGACTTACACCGGTTGAAGTCTGATTGGAGGCATTAAACACTACGCGCAATTTTGTTTTCTTCTTATCTGGATTAATCACGGGGTGATGCGGAAGATAGCAAACATTACTGGTGTCTTGCGGTAGGGGAGGAACTGGACGCATATGATTAAGATGCAAATATTCACGAATTACATCATCATATACAGCCTTGACCATAGGTTTCTTAAGAAGAGCATTCTCATAGCGACAAAATTGCCTGAAGGCATTTTGGCGAGAAGTACCGAGTTGCAATGTTCTAGGGAATTCTGATTTGAAAGGTAGAGTAACTACATAGCGGCCTTCACCATTCCGACTTGTCGTTGTTCGATAATTATCCTCACAAAACCGATCGGAGGGAGAGAGGATTTTCCGTTTAGGAATTTCCTCCAATTCCCAAAATCTTTGCAGAGTTTTATTGAGAGAATCCTCCGCCAAACAGTTTACAGTGGTTGTGAAAACGTGGACGGGAGGTATGGACATTGGTCCGGTCAGAATCCAGCCGAAAACGGTATTCTGAGCCAACAATGAACCTAATACATTTTGTTGAGTGCCATCCAGTAAAATCTGAGGGTAAAGATCTGCACCTAACAATAAATCAACATGTCTACGATCGAACATATGAGCATCGGCGAAACAAAGAGGGGGTAATTGACAAGCAAGCTCTGGACTAATCAAGAAAGAAGGCAGACGTTCCGAAATTTGAGGTAGCACAAGTGCATTGGTTTCTAATATAAGTGAAGGGGTGAGCCTAGAACTGATGGAGAGGAAACAATTTTTACGGGATGTTGCAGAGATAACACCATTAACACCTGATACTGTGGTTACTGCCGAACGAACTGGTAATTTCAGCCTATTTAGCAGCCGCTCCGTGATGAATGAAGCCTCAGAAGCTGGGTCAATTAATGCCCGTACTGGATACGAGACTCCTTGATGTAGAATGTTAACAATGGCCGTGCCTAATAGAATATTCCGATTCTGAGAAACGTGAAATACTTGGCGATAGGCGCCAGTGGAGGTAGATTGAACAATTTGACTAGTTGATTGTGGCTGAGCAGTTTCAAGTGGAGCTTGAGGGACATTGGTTTTTCGCGCTAAAACTTTAGGTCTATGTATCAATGTATGATGAGTTTACAAATATTACACCTATGGGGACTATTACATTCTTTAACGGAGTGACCGGTCGATAAACAGTTCCAACACTGCCTATATTTCCTGACAACAGAAAGCCGTTTATCAGTGGGAAGAATCTTGAATTTTGGACACTCGCGCAAGGAATGTTGCAACTTTGGGCATAATACACACATCATTTTTGATGAAACCGTTGACTTAGTGAAATGTGTTTTCACTTGCTTTGAGTTTAGTTTGTGAATCGATTCAGGGCCTTTAATATCTTGTAAGCAATCTAACGTTTGTATCCTCTCCGACAGGAAAGTGTTTAATTCTTCCCAAGTGGACAAAGACGATTTGTTCCTAATGTTTTGTTCCCAAAGAGTGACAGTTGTTCGAGGTAACCGTTGAATACAATGATAGGTCAAAATTGGATCCCAATCATTGGTGGGTATATCGTATACTTGCATGGCTGATAAACAACCATTTATGCCCCGTAGAAGATGCTTTAATGATGAACTATTCTCACGTTCGATGGTAGGAAGATCGAACAATACCTTCAAATGACTATTCACAATTACCCTTTTATTATCATAGATTTTCTTTAATGCGTCCCAAGCTAAATCGAAACTGCGATGTGTAAGGGGGAATTTGGATACGATTTCACGGGCCTCACCGCTAGTTTTCCTGATCAGATGACAAAGCTTCTCAATGTCACTTAGTCGCGAATTCTTTATGTATACTGCCGTAAACAGATCTCTGAAGGTCGGCCAAGAATGGAAATTACCCTCGAACACATCGGTGTCGCACGGTGGGAGTGCTAAATTATGAACCTCGTTCATCGGGAATGGCGCGGAAATTTCAGAAATGTCGATTAGGCTCCTTTCCAGAGGCGGTGGGACCTCAGAATTTACCTGTGTTCCGATTTCCCGCGACGTGCGGGTAGAACTGCTCAAATTATGTTGGTCCGTACCAGTATTTGAGACAACCGAATCCTCAATGACTGAACTATTAGGGGGTTTGCGAGATTGAGACAGTTTTCCTAGCTTCCGGTTTATAGAGGAGAAACATCTCATATAAATCTGACATTTAACTGGACTCTAGTGTAATGAGAGCTGACTAACGCCGTTAAAATTAATACAACAGATGGTGCACGGCTTTGGACTTATAAGGGCTATTAGTGTGTGTGTGAATGTTGTTTGAGTACTCTCACAACACGAAATGAAATAGATTTTGTTTTTGTTATTTCCCTTTTATTAAGAGTGCGACTGGAAAACGAATTGTTGTTATTGTTATTTACTTGTGGTCTTACTGAGAAATATGAGTATTTGAAAAACCAAAACAACGCGCATAAGAAATAAAACAAGAAACCGAATGGGAATGCACACCTAATACAAAGGCAACAAGAAATATTAAGAAGTTTGGTGTTCTTTATGTGAAATAAATAATTTACAGTCAAACTAACCCAACCAATTGTTTGCCGTTTCACACGATGCAATTTAATTGTTATGAATATTAACACTTTTACACAACCGGTGGTAAAATAATTTCAAAGGAAATTGTGAAGATATTCGTGTAGGGTTATGGGCGGACGATCAGCACTTTTATCAAACCGAATATATTTTTGAATGTTTTGATTAAACGAGACAATTAACACTCGCAATTTAGCTCACTGAATAATCTGAAATTACGTACCTGTTTACAATAATTTAGTTCTGTTGATGAGATTAGTGATAATATGATGACTGATGACTTGTGGTGTTGAGGGCTGTAAATCCGTGTTGTTTAATTTTCCTTTTATGGTGAAAAAAGAAAACGTTTGGTTAGATCCGGCTCGAATGGATCAAATGTTTGTTTGGTTATGAAACCCCAAATACAAACCCGAATTACCGAGAAATAAAAGAAATTAAACAGAAGGCAGTTATTATTCTAATATTAAATAATAGTTTATTAATAAATAATAATATTCGTTCCGCAACGATAATATACCTTTTATTTTGACCGCTAGTTAATTGGGTGAGAGCCTGTTAAAGAGTAAAAAACAATTGCAAGGTGATCAGAGTCAGAACAATCCTCCACAGTCTGGAAATACTCTCTCTGCATCCGAACTAGGCGAATAGGTCCACGGAGAGGGTTAGCAGTAAAACTTCCAATATAATTGGGAGCTTCTCTCTAACATCCGAACAGTGCGAATTGGCTCTCCGAAGAGGCAGAGGAAATTTCATGACCAATAGGGATTTCAATCAAGGAATTGACTGAACAGACCGGGGAATGTTCTGAGGCAACATTCTGGCTTAAACACTATCTATTCCACTTATTAGCGAGTCTAGCTCTTTTAGAAAAGTTCTTATATTTTTGTTTGGTGGCCGGCATATTGGTATGATAGTAATTTTTTATTTCTCGTTGTTGAAATGTTAATTTGCATAATTTCTGCCGATTCGGTTTCGATTTGTATTTCATCGTACTGTATGTGATTTCTGATGTACGCTCTCTATTTCGGAATACTGCATTGAATCCATCAATTAAATAGTATTGATTTTCCTCATCAGATATGTTTGTTTCGGTAAATACAATTATTTGAATTTTATTTATTATTTGCGATGTATTAGTTATGAACGCCAGAAAGTTTTTCCTTAATGATCTTATATTTAAATGTATTAACGACATACTGTAATCCAGGTAGTTCATGTTTATGTCGTTAAAAGTATTTAATATTTATTCAGTATGATTCATTTTTGATTTTTATTTATTAGTTATTTATTATTATTTATTTGTTATTATAATTTTTTATTTATTTATTATTATTTTTTTAATTATTTATTTATTATGTATTCTCTTTATTTATATTTCAAATATATTTTTGTGTATTGTATTGCAAATGAGTATCTTTAGATATTATTTAGGCAGACTTTAAAAGTTTCTTTATTTTAAATTTATAGAGTTTTTCTTAGCTTCTTTTGTGATGTGTTCATATATTTAAATTTTTATTTTTTAATTGGTTGCATTTATATTTTCTATATCTGAAGTGTTTCGAATTATTATAAAGAGAGAATTTTCGTTTTTACGGGCGTAAATATTGCCATTTTTTGCCCACACATACTTCCAATTAGATTCTTTGGCCTTCATCTTTGCCAACCACAAAAGGTGTTTATTATGTGCAGTAAGTTCATCATTTACATAGTAAATGGTGTGGTCTTCTTCACCTGTTGTTTTTATTTCCACTCTGTGGTTCTTAATTTTGTCCATAATTTCTCTTTTTTTATTAAGAGTTGTGAATTCTACAACAATTTTATTTTTTCTCTTAATTTTGTATGCTCTTTTTATGTCGACACTGTTTATTGTTACACCTATGTTCTCACAAATTTCTTTTACCACATCAATCACTTCCATGTTCTCATTTATTAAATTTCCAATTTCGATATTCTGTTCTATTGCCTTTTGTTCCAACTTGTCTATTCGTTCTTATAGTTCTTTTATCTGTTTACTCTTTTGTTGGTCTCTCACTTGGAGCTCATTTATTTGTGTTGTTATTGTTTCTACGTTTCGGTTGATCTGAGCGATGTGCTCTTTTATTGCTTCACCAAACATTGTTATACTTGTTATATTTGTTGTCACAGTTGTTATATTTGTTGTTAGTTGTTGTATGCAGTTCTGCATTTGGATCATGCCTGACTTCAAGTCAGATATGTCTTTTTGTTGTGTTGACATTGTATCGTTTAGTGACGTAGTTGTTGGTGTTGTATTATTTTTGAATCGTTTGCTTGCCGTTTCCTCGCAATCGTCTGTTTCTCTCAGTTGTTTTGATTGCGCTTGTTGTTGCAAATTATTTTTTTCTGTTTGGTTTGTTTCGTTTTCATTATTTACAAAGAAATATCCGCTCTTCGAAGATTTTGATTTCGATTCGCATACTTGGCACCTCCAATCAGTTTTTTTTTTGCAGTCCCATGCTCTTGTATAAAATCTAAGACAGAGAACAACATGGACTAAAATGGAAATTTCTATTGCAGTTAAAACAACTCACAAAACTTGTGGATTTAATTTTCGTAGAACATTGGCTACAGATAATACTATTTGACACTTGTGAAGCAGACATTTTCATCGTATTATAATGACACTTTTTCGTGGATTATGTTGTATAATTAATTTGTAGGAAAATGACCGAAACTTTACTTGTGTAAGACACTGTTTTTTGGGGAGATTTATAGCGCGAGTACAAAAGTGCGTGCGTTCACTTCGACATCTACAACAGCACAAATTACAACAACACCCAGTCAGTCACAACTGCTGTGTTCAGCAACAGTGGATTTGTTTGAAGACGTTGCAGAGGTTCGCTCTCATGGCATATCGGCAGCATTCATTTAAAGAACAAACGCAACATATCCCTCAACAATCTGTGTTTCGGCAACATTTCATCGACGTCAACACTAAGCACTGTTTGCAACAGTATACCTTGGCAATACCAAACCATTGCAACATTCGCTTCTAAGGAGACAAGAATTTATTGCCACCAGGACGTTGGATAAACAATGGAAAGGAAACCGTAAGTCAAGTTAGATTCTATTTATCAACGTATAAATTTACGTCACTATTATTACAATTTCAAAACAAGATATTTAAATATCATTTATTATCGCAAACATCAGCAATCACAAACTTCCCTTGTTCTGCAACATTGTTTAAAATAATCGCATACACAGTGAGTCCAATATTGCAAAATAGAGGGCAACAATATCTATGGAAATAGTCAAAACCTGAATTCTTTTGGAAACATGAATCATTTGTACATATTAAAAAGTTCCAAACATATTGATGATAGAGGAACATAGAACATTGACACCACGTAATTCTACAAAGCTTAATCATATCGGAAATCAACCGTAAGTGAAATGTTGTCAGATTACTCATACCAAATTATATATCGTTTACATCATATCAAATACCATTTACATAATCTCTAAAACTATTCTGAAATACAGATATCTAGGATTATCATGAATATTTCCCGCGGAATTTTCCGCATGGAAAATAATTTTGAAAAGTGAAATTCTTTTAAAATAGATATTTTAAAATGCTAAAACCTACTAGTAGCAATTAATTATTCAATATTCTCACCAAATCGACATAAATATTCCCTTTTTGGACTTAAATATGGAAATAAAAAAATGTAAAATTGGGGAAAGGGAAAAAAATCCGCACGAAATTTTTATTCATGATAACCCTGATCATTTACATCATCTCTACATCTATTCTCAAACAAAATATCATTTACACAATTTTATGTTGAAATACATTCATTATAACAACGCAGCTCTAAAGTGTTGTTGCAGGAGAGTTTATAAACACGTTCTCTTGGCTCTCTTAAAGCTTATTCCTCGTGGCAAACTTATGAGTTTAATACATTTCACCAACCATCTGGTTTTTCATATAAAAAGTAAACATTGTATCAAGGTACATACATCTGATTGGCACTCTGTTTACTTACAGATTCTGAAGTTTTTAACATAACATACATAACAGATATTCTTAGACCTTACTTATAGTGACATCTACATTTATATGCATCATAGATTATGCTGTTTCTACACATGTTTGCGAAATAGAAAAGAGAGACAACATATAAGGTTAAAGATACCAGAAACTTGAATCCAATTTTTTGAAACATACATATTTGCTCATTTCCTCTCAATTATAATTTGGTAAACTCTCAAAACGTTCTCGATTTAATTGCTGCGATTGCTGGACGTTATTCGAATCAATTTGAATCTCTTTTGTTTATTGGATTAATTTTTGAGTTGGTTTGTACTCTCAAGGTTTATTTTGATATTTATCTCGTTCTAGTACTATAAATTCTGTACTGTGTTTATTATTTTTGTTTGGAGGAGTCTCTCTACATTTAATTCCATTCTCATTTGGTTCTACCAATTTGGGTTGGTGCAAGCTCTTAAATTTCTTTTCCGATTCTCATTGTTTCCAGCATATAGGGAACGGAATACACAGTTATCTTTTATGTTCGCTGCGTATGTCCCAGCATATACAGAATTAGAACACAATACACATTGTAGAAGCTGCTAGTCGTCAAATATTGGAACATCTGAATTTCGCATTTTCCTAAATTTATTTTTTCTTTTATTTGACTTATTCCAAACGTACAATCACAATTTATTTTCGATTCAGATGATTTGGTTATATTTACCTCAGCTCTTGAAAAAATTCGCCCCAATGAACATTCAGATTCTTCATTAGAAGTTGTCCTACAAGATCTTAATACAAGATGGACAAATGTTCAAAAATCCTATAAAAAATTTTCACAAGTAAAAATGAGGAAATAGATGCAAATTTTAAAGATTCAGCTCAAGAAAAATTTTCCACTTGTACCACAAGTTTTCACTTCTGTAAAGCAAAGATACGTGATTTGCAACAAACTTTAGTGGTTCCTCCAAACAATAGCTTTACTTCTATCACAACCAATCACGAGAATAATTTCGCTTGCATAAAAGTTCCACCCTGTGACACTGAAATATTTCAAGGCGGGTATGAGGAATGACCCTCATTCCGAGATATGTTCACAGCGGTATATATCGATCATCCCAAACTCCCATCAGTTCAAAAGGAATTGTGCGAAAATACAAATTATGTGGAGATAACTTTTCGTTAGCCTGGGAAGCGCTAAAATACCGCTACGAAAACAAAAGAATCTTGGTAGATAATCGGCTTAGGATTTTATTTAGCCTAAAGGTAATCAATTCCGAAAGTAGCGACTCCTTGCAAAGAATTCAGACCACAATAAATGATTGTATATCAGCTCTTCAAGCGCAAAACATTGCAACCCAAGATTGGGATCCCATCCTGGTATATCTGTGCTTAACAAAACTTCCCCATGAAACTCTACCACTTTGGGAGCAATCTCTTAAGTCTCATAGGGAACTTCCGAAGTGGGAAGAAATGAATCAATTTCTATCAAATAAGTATGAAGTGGTCGAAAGGCTTGATAGTATTCAAGGTTCGAGGTATGGCGCTAAAAAGGGCTCAGACATGAACTCATTTCAAACTGAAGGCATTATGCAAATGCAATGTAAATTCTGCAACGAAAGCCACGCACTTAAAAACTGCTCAAAATTTCTCGAGTTGAATCCATCCAAACGTAATCAATTTGTTTCCCAAAACAAAATTTGTCTGAACTGCCTATCTTACAATCATTTAAGGAAAGATTGCAAAAGCAAGTTCGTGTGCATGGAATTCAAAAGAAATCACCACACTCTCTTACACTTTAACGCTACAAAATCTCATGAAACTCCCAAAAATATAACACACAATCCGAATTCTTCAAACGCATTGGTACAAAATGCCTCTGAAGATATGCCTCAAAGTTCTCAAGCACAAAACCAATAAATTCTCCAAACTTATACCCATATGGTAAATGATAAAAATGACTCTTTAGTAGAAAACACGCTGTTGCCCACAGCGATTGTTTCTATTCTCCACAATGGTGATACGTTCAACGCCCGTGCCTTTTTAGATCAGGGATCAGAAAGATCATTCATTTCCAAAAGTTTACAACAACGCCTTTTGTTACCAACAGAAAATCAACATTTCCAAATAAGGATTAGGCGGACAAATAGTGGCTAATTCAAACCATTTGTGTACTCTTTCGCTCTTCTCTGATCATCACAATCGTTTTGTTGAGATAAAAGCAATTGTCATAAATAAAATAACTCGTCTTCTACCCAGCTTCTTCCTTCCCAAAGCTGATCTTTTATTTGAAGAATTAAAGCAGTTAGATTTAGCCGACCCAAATTTCCACTAGCCTAGTCATGTCGACCTAAAACTAGGAAGTAACGTCATTCCTCGACTATTACTAGATGGCGTAAAGAAGATTGCCTCCACATTGGCCGCCCAAGCAACAATATTCGGTTGGGTAATTAGTGGCCCGGTTCCAAGTCAAACAGTTTCGTCCTTCTCCATTGAAACTTTTGACAGCAATTCCGAAAATTTTGGGAACAGGAAGAAGTTCCAGAAAAAAAGACGTTGTCTGCAAGTGATGAATTTTGCGAATCTCTTTTCGAAAAAACTACCGTACGTAACTCTGACGGGCGCTATATTGTACGTCTACCCTTCAAAGAAAATCATAGAACTGAATCTCCTATTTCACCCTCAAGAACTCAAGCGTAAACGCAATACGTTAGGATGGAACATACTCTAAAAAATAAGCCAGAAATCGCAAAGGCTTACACTGACGTTTTGCAAAACCACAACTTCCGAAGAAACTATAACATCAGGTTCTTGTAATTCTTTTTATTTGCCGCATCATGCGGTTATACGACCTCAGTGTGTTAGCAAAAAGCTTAGAGTTGTATTTAATGCATCCAAAAAGACTCATTCCGGAAATTCTCTTAACGATATTTTGCATGTAGGTCCCACTCTTCAATCCGATTTGTCGGCATTGATTTTGCGTTGGCGTTTCTACAAATATGTATTCAATGGGGATATCGAGAAAATGTATCGACAGATACTAGTTCACCCCGAAGACTCTAATTTCCAAAGAA
This sequence comes from Musca autumnalis, assembly GCF_047663935.1. NCBI lineage: Eukaryota > Metazoa > Arthropoda > Insecta > Diptera > Muscidae > Musca > Musca autumnalis. The sequence goes on from NW_027411644.1 coordinate 134,078,124, forward strand.
TTCTCTGGCGTCCTTCTCCGACTTCACCCATAATTAAAATGCTAACATCAGCAGGTTTCCCCTTGAAGAAAATAAGTTCTAACTACCCAGAAATTCTGAACTCTGTTCCTGATGAATATATTTTGGACTCAAAATTTCTAAAATTCTATGAAACAAGCTGTACAAAAATATTAGGTTTTAAATGAAATGCAATGCAGGATATGTTCTCCTACAAGGTAGACGCCCCAGCACCAGCAACTGCAATCTCTAAAAGCCAAATTCTATCAATAGCTTCAAAATTTTTTGATCCAGATGGTTGGATTTGTCCCATCATAGTAGTAGCTAAAATAATGTTACAACAGCTATGGATAGAGGGTACACAATGGGATGAAAATGTAAAACCACACACATTGCAAAAGTGGAACCAATTTTCTGAATCAATAGCTGATATCTCTCATATCCAAATCCCTCGTTGGATAAACTTTTCTCCTAATTGTCTTTCCCAAATCCATGGATTTTGTGATGCCTCTGAAAAGGCATATTGTGCTGCGATCTATCTCAGGGTAAGGTCAGGAGGATCTATTACTTCACAATTACTTGCATCAAAAACCAAAGTAGGTCCAATAGATCCCGTAAGTCTCCCACGTTTAGAGTTATGCGCAGCTGTACTTCTTTCCCAATTAGTAAAACGCATTACAGTTGCATTACCATTGCATAACTACGAACTTTTCCTCTGGAGTGATTCCTCTATAACTTTAAGCTGGTTAGGAAAGCCTACACATACTTGGAAAACTTATGTGGCAAATAGGGTTGCAAAATTAATTCGAAATGTTGGTAATATTTCCTGGCGCCATGTGCGATCAAATGATAACCCAGCTGACCTGGGATCGCGTGGTTGTACTCCAGCGGAGCTCCATAACAATTCGCTTTGGTGGCATGGTCCGATTTGGCTTCGTAGTCCTCCCGAAGAATGGCCTCGTTCCATCGAAATCAACGAAAATTCTCTTGAAGCACGTAAATTAGAAGTTTTCCATACTTCAGACAATGACGAAGATATTCTCAAACGTTTTTCTAGATGGGATAAAGCTATTCGAGTTATTGCTTACTTGCGACATATACGTCCCTCAATATCTCGCACAAAGAATTCAAAGAAACGAAACATTTAATTATTCGTCTGTCACAACAACTACATTACAGCCAAGAATACTCAAGTCTCACAAAATATAATAAAGTGCACAAGAAAAGTTCTCTATTTCCTCTCAATCCTTTCATTGATGAAGTTGGTATTATACGCGTAAACGGAAGAATCACAAATTCCAATCTCTCATATAGCGAAAGTAACACAAAGATTCTCTGTATAACCAATTGTACATAAACTTTATTCACAAATTATTGCTTCATGCGGAGAATACTTTGATGCTAAGAACAATTCGCGAAGAATACTATATTTCTCGATTAAGATCATCGATTAAAAAATTCATAAGAAGTCGCAAAACATGTGTCATCTACAAACATAAAATACAATCTCAAATAATGGCAGCTCTTCCCTCAGAGCGAAGTTTATTCTCTCTTCCATTCTCGTTTACTGGTTTATATTTTGCTGGTCCATTCTCTAACAAAACATCGAAAATACGACAAGCTGTATACTAAAAAAGTTATGTTTGCATATTTGTATGCTTTAGCATCAAAGCAATCCATTTAGAATTGTGTTTCGATTCGTAGGACGCCGAGGATTACCTCTCAAGGTAATGTCGGATGACGGCACAAATTTCGTTGGCGCTGAAAGAAAACTGCGATACGAATTCTTACAATTTTTGAATAACTCTTCTGAAGATATAATTAAGAAATACACCCCCAAGGTCTCCAATGGTCGTTTATCCCTCCAAACGCACCATACATGGGTGGGCTGTGGGAGGCAGGAGTAAAATCATTTAAACTTACTTCAAAAAAGTAGCGCAAAATCATCGTTACACAGTTGAAGAGTTCAACACTTTGCTCGTAAGAATAGAAGCCGTTCTCAATTCTCGACCATTATCTCCAATGACCGATGATGATGAATTTTAAAGATTTCTTAGCCCTTACTCCAGGACATTTCCTACGTTGTGCGCCACTGGTAGCTCTGCCAGAAAATACTTTCGATAACCTAACTCCAATTGGAAGATGGGAAAAACTTAAGGCTCAGCAACACCAATTTGCTCGATGATGGAAAGACGAATATATAAAAGAATTGCAACGCAGGTATAAATGGCAATCACCAGCAGAAAATATTAAGATCAATCAGCTCGTGGTAGTCAAAGATGATCAGATACCGCCTTGCGGATGGAAACTAGGTCGAATAAAAAACGTGCAACACGGAGTAGCCGGTATCCGAACAGCAAATGGTGTTATAACTAGAGACATCACTTGACTGTGTCCTCTTTTCTATGATCAAAATCATTCCTAATCATTTACACTCTCCCATGATACACTCGAATTTCTCTTTCTCTCTCTTTTATCGCTTCTTTAATTCATTTTCGGCTTCTTTCATGGCATAAATTAAACTAATTTACTAACTAATATATACGTTTACTTAACAGGGCACCACGAAATCCTATGGTACATAAATGTCAAATTTGCGAACGTTACCATTCTCTCAGGTTCTGCAAAAGGTTTATAGAGATGGATATAGGTACTCGCAGAAAGGAATTGCGTCGCCTGGGATACTGTTTTAATTGTCTTGCTCGTTCCCATAAAACATATGAATGCATTTCCGAGGATGTTTGCGCTCGATGTGGTTCGGAGCATCACAATAGGTCTAATGCGTCTCAAGACAATTATCAGAAGAGAAAGGCATAATTCTAGTGACATCGTAGAGCGTACGAACAACATGACCAAACAGCATAGGCATCTTCAAAAAGCTATAATGGCCCTAAAACGATTGAACGGTACATTCAGCAATTGACTTTAGTCAAGAGGCGGGAGTTAATGAATTGAATTTAATCACCCTGTTAATGTGTAATGCAACTATGAATTAGAAACCAGTATTAAGTCCACTAAAGTGGCAACATTGTACAAAATTTTATCCGTGCTTTTGTTCCTCTTTTTCTTATGAAGTTGTCTGTGGGAAACACATGCGTTTGTTTCTTTCCTTTTTTGGATTAACACTCGACGGAACAACAGCTCGGATCGCACCTGAAGATATCTCTATACCTTAATAAAATATGTAAGTTGAAGATCGAATTCCTGTGGATTCCCTTTATTGTTCCTCAGCCAGCCTCGGCCAGATAGAAGAGAAAGGCATAATTCTAGTGACATCGTAGAGCGTACGAACAACATGACCAAACAGCATAGGCTTCTTCAACAAGCTATAATGGCCCTAAAACGATTGAACGGTACATTCAGCAATTGACTTTCGTCAAGAGGCTGGAGGATGTTTGGCGTATTTTACCCTTTTTTATTATTTTATAACTATTTGAATTGTTAAGAAGTTTTTCTTATGAAATGTTAATGAATTGAATTTAATCACCCTGTTAATGTGTAATGCAACTATGAATTAGAAATCAGTATTAAGTCCACTAAAGTGGCAACATTGTACAAAATTTTATCCGTGCTTTTGTTCCTCTTTTTCTTATGAAGTTGCCTGTGGGAAACACATGCGTTTGTTTCTTTCCTTTTTTGGATTAACACTCGACGGAACAACAGCTCGGATTGCACCTGAAGATATCTTTATACCTTAATAAAATATGTAAGTTGTGGATTCCCTTTATTGTTCCTCAAGAAACCAGTAAGTAATCCCCTCTCGGACCTTAGTCCTGTTGCCTTAGCATCTTCTTAAAAGAACCTTATTTCAAACTCCGTATTTGTGCATAGCAGTGTTACAAGCGGTAACATTGGCTAATAAGGGTCTTATTACCATTCGGTCAATAAGAACATTCCTTCCTCTTAATGTTATAAAGGCTATAACATTCTTCAACTACTGAACCAATTTTCCTGAAAATTTTAGGGAATGTACAGGGAGCACCCATAGTGAAAACAGGCCCCTGATTTTTTTTAAACGCTATTCTAGCAAAGCTGAAACGAACGATAGAATTAATTCTTTCGAACTTCTATTTCCAAACCACCCTGCTCGGATCTTTTACCCTCTGAACCACCTCGCTCCGAACTACCCCGCTCCGAATTTCCACCCTCCGATCCACCCAGCTCCGAACCACTCTATTTCGAACTACCCCATTCCGAACTTCCACTTCCAAATTAAAATATACCTCCACAATGCAGTATTTTTTTATTTGCATGGCAATTGTCGTTGTGTCTTCGACCGTAGGTACTCATTTTGGGGCCTTAAGACCCGGACATGCCCATTTTTTTAAATATGTTATATCACTGAAACTTCCAAGCAGATTTCTCTACAAATTTCAGGGAATGTACCGGGATAATCCTGGTGAAAATAGGCTGCGTATACGTTCCCTGGTGAAAATAAGCTATATATTTTGTGGAATTTCGGCGCAGCGGGGTTTGAAAATTAATTCGATAGACAATGGTGGTTGTGTCTCCGACACGAGGCAATTATTTGTGGCTTTATGACCCGACCACGCCCAATTTCTAAATATGTTTCATCTCTAAAACTTCTAAACCGATTTCCATTTAATTTTCACATGATGTACAGGGATTGCTCTTGGTGGAAAAAGGCTATACATTTTGTTCAACTTCGGAGGTGCGGGTTATACCCTGCGTCCTATTTTTTTAAATGTAAAATTAACAACCCATATATGTAAAATTTACAAACCATGAGACCCGACCACTCCCACTTTCTAAAAAATATGTTACAAATCAATGGAAATACCAGATGTTAGGCATAACGAAGCGTTTGTCTTATTGGAAGGCAAGTATTTAAATTAGAAGGCAACATATCGATACCTATAACTTCATCATATATAAAAGATATACATTATAAGAAGGTGGAAGAACGACACAGTTGGCCCTTAAGTTGCCACTGGACATTCATTTGAATGAATGGCACATATACAATATTAAATATAAGTTATAACCTGGAACGAATTTACGATGGCACATACAAATTTAAGAAGCAATTCACGTTTAGATTTCGGACAAACACTTGCAGTTATACTATTCCAGCAGATAAAATAAATGCATGCCTCGTCATCAGCTTTTTGGCGGTATGTTAAAATTGCATATCGAGATTTTTTTATTTATAGACACTTGCAGATCGCGACCAATTAGCGATGCACGAAATATACAATTGCTGACTTAAGGTAACATAATAATAACAACAATAATAATAATAATAATAATTATAATAATAATAATAATAGTAATAATAATAATAATAATAATAATAATAATAATAATAACAATAATAACAATAATAACAATAATAATAATAATAATAATAATAATAATAATAATAATAATAATAATAATAATAATAATAATAATAATAATAATAATAATAATAATAATAATAATAATAATAATAATAATAATAATGATAATAATAATAAAGTTACAGGATTCTAAACGGTGACGTTTAAAAAAATTATTTCTTAGGCGCTCCCACCGCGCCTGATTTAAAATGAAACACGATTATTTACTTTTTCTACAATTGCACAAATTGACTTTAATGATATACTTCATTTCACAAAGATATTTAATTAATTACTTAAAGGATATTTTTATGTTCACAAAAATATTATTTCAATTATTTGATTTAACACTTCATTTCACAAAGATATTTAATTAATTACTTAAAGGATATTTTTATGTTCACAGAAATATTATTTCAAATATTTGATTTAACACTTCATTTCACAAAGATATTTAATTAATTACATAAATGATATTTTTATATTAATAAAAATATTGAATCAATTATTGGATTTAAAACTTCACTCGAATACGACACAGCCAAGACTAACTGTTCTTAGCCAACTTTGTTGGCTCGTTAGACTCATGGATCATGATCCACCAACATGCGCCAGTATGCAGACGCTGACCATGCAAAAGTTGTTTCTCATGGTTTGCAATATTGTAACTGGATCGGAAGCGCGTGTTAAAGTTAGAACGTGGAAATAGCTTATGCTGCGGAATTAATTTTTGGCACAGTGTCGCCAACGTCGTTTACTCCTCCCTCCTTAAATATCTGCGTCCCGCAGATCTGTGAATCTACGGTGGGGAATTGGACACGTAACTTTGGGAGATTTAATTTCCTTGTTTGTTGGTACCACAGCCATCCAATGCAAAAGGTAACTGAGGCAATGAACATAGCGTTAATTCCAATGGTACTATTAAATCTTACTCCCACCTGGTTCAATCGGTTGATGTTATTTAGGCCCATCTCATGGACATATTCTATGTCAAGCAGCAGGTCGTTATGTGTAATATTTGCTAGCACTGGTGGTAAGGCTTGAACCTCCGTGATGGAATTGCTCGAGTAAGAATGATTCCCGATAGTCACCGACTCATTGGAAAGTTGTAGAAGGTATGTGCCATTAAGAAACTCTTTTTTCTGTTCGACTCTAGGAAGCCCTTGTAGTTTGTCATGTAGATAACGTTGTCACTCAAGAATTCAACAATTTCTTCTTGGGTGTGTCTATATTTACATTTCGCCGATCCGCCTCTGAGAATGGTGTTAAGGCAGTCCCCGTCTTCTTATTTAATCAGGGATGATCTTTTACAAACTGTCGAATTGTTTATAAAAAGGCAGTTATCCTTGATACCATAAGTCTCAGCTTCACTAACAAGGACCCTCTCGAATGGCAGATATATTTGCTTGCCGTCATCAATAGTAGCTCTTGTGAGAAGCAAATTATAAAACTGTTTCCCAATTTTTGGATGTACTATAGTAGTGAACCGTTCGTGTAAATTGATGGGGTTCCATATTCCACTGCCTCTATTGCATTGCCATAAGGTAGCGTCTCCAACTCGTCAATTACTCTATTTATCTCCGATTGGTCCAGCAAATTTGTATTGACAATTCCGCTCTTAGCCAACTGGCAGGCTCGGACAATTTCATTTATTTTATTCCTCAAAATAATGACCTCGTTGATGGTATTTTGTTCTATTAAGGTATAGTCTTTCCCACTCGTGATATTATTCATTTTTGGATGTACTACAGTAGTGAACCGTTCGTGTAAATTGATGGGGTTCCATATTCCACTGCCTCTATTGCATTGCCATAAGGTAGCGTCTCCAACTCGTCAATTACTCTATTTATCTCCGATTGGTCCAGCAAATTTGTATTGACAATTCCGCTCTTAGCCAACTGGCAGGCTCGGACAATTTCATTTATTTTATTCCTCAAAATAATGACCTCGTTGATGGTATTTTGTTCTATTAAGGTATAGTCTTTCCCACTCGTGATATTATTCATTCTGGTGATTATTCTATTAATCTTCTTTGTAACCTGGTTTGTCTTCTGCTGGAGCTCCTCGTTAATTTTGTATTGCTCATTATTGTTTAGGATTATACTTTCTTGACTCCTTAGTATATTATCCCAATCCGTTGAATCAGGGCTTCCACCAACCCATTTCCACGCTGATCCGATCCAATTGATTGATCTAACCGTTCTTCTTTTTACATTTATCAATGCATTAAGGCGTTCTTGCATCTGTAACATGTGGTGTAAAATGAATTCCTTGTTTTTACTTGGCGGGATGTGTCGTTCGATTAGATATGATACATTTGCAGCTGCGTCTATGTATTGTTCCAAGCTGATGACATGTATGATCTTGAAGTTCCCATCTACTATCCATCCATTACCAATCTTCAAAGAAACCAGCGGTGTTTTGTACTGATAGATTTGCAGGCAATTCACAAAAGCAATCAGGTTGAATGCGATGAAGAGAATTATTCTGAGATGCATGATTATAAAATATACTTTCTGAAAATAATATAAGTATCAATAAAGATTGGGCGATGTCATGATAATGAAATGTGTAGATGAAGAATGATTAAATATTTTTCTTCTTTTTTTAATCTTTTTTCAGAATTTACACATAAACTTTTCTCTTTTCATATAATTGGATAATTTTTCCTTGATACATTTTTATTTCCTTATTAATCTTCAAATTCAGAGTAATTATCTGCTTTCTAGTGAATGAACAAACAATAGTCTCTTAAGCCATGGACCAAGTTTGATTATCACAATTAGTATAAATTACTACTGCAAAGATTTTTTGATTTTTATATTTTATTCTTTTATTTTTTCTCATTGCAATTCTTGCTTTTCGGTGACTGTCCTTTTTCTCGAGCTTGCCATGGGGACTTCGTATTAGTCCGGTTTAGTCGAGAGCAGGCATGCCTCCCTCGACCTACTAGGGTACGATTTATCCATCCCACTTACAGGAATGCTCTTGTTATGACAGTTACGTTTAGTTAATATTTTTATTTTATTTCAGTTTAATGATAAGGGTTTCCCTTTTTTCTTTTTTTTTTGTTTCAATTCTTCGTTATTACGTTTTGGTTCTCTGTCAGCCAGGTTATGGATAGTTCCTTGGTTTACATTGAACGCTAAATGATGACCTTATATCATACCGCCATCGCATCCGTAGCCCGTGATGCGACTCGTCATTCTATAATATTAGTGCATCACCCGGAAGCTGCCTACCTGAGCTGATTTTCTTTCATCTATATATATAAATGAGCTTGGTGATAAGTGATTGACTGACTGACTGACTGACTCATCATCAACGCCCAGCCAAAACGGCTAAAGCTAGGAGCTTGAAATTTTACCAGTGGGTCACTGTTGATGCAAATGTGCGAGATAAGGCCGGGTTTTAGAAAATTCGTCCTGGAACCACAAAAAATAACAACAACAAAAATCCTTATTTTTCATTACTATTACGTACTTATTCACTTAGTTGGCCCTCTGCAAGACATGTGTAAAATTAACAATGCCATAACTTCTTGATATCGTAAGAGATCACACATAATTTCAAATTTTGTAGTTTACTTCTAGGCGCACTTATTTTATCGTAAACCACTAAATAATAGAAAGACAAGACATTTGTTATCTTCCATTGCAACAGATGTCGCAGTTGGTGATAATGGTTTATACAATTACGCAAATGAACAAATGAGTTGCTGTTGAAGACAACATTAGGGGAATAAATTCAGAAATCGGCCAGAAATAACAACAACTAAAAACTGTATGGACCTGACTTTTTGGTAATAACTAAATGTTTGCAAATCAATGAAAGTGCAATAGAATTGTGCATATTACCACGATTTATTTGCAATTAAGAATTTTATCGTATATGGAGATGTACAGTCATAACTATTCAATTTTCAATTTCAAAATCTGTAATTTGATGAAATCGCTAAATAATTAATGAAATCAATAATAGGCCCCAGGAATATAGGAATATAGGAATTTGGTATGGAAATCAAGGTTGGGAAGTGGTGCTTCTAAAAGGAAATGGTTTGGAAAATTACCAATCATGTGTACGAAAAGTACTAAATTTAGTACAATTTAGATTTGGGTGAACGTAAAGAGCTGGAAACCTGAAATTTGGAATTAAGGTTACTGTTGTAGTGTAGGATTGAGATATGAGGGTAGTTTTGGAAATTCGTGCTTATGTGTACGAAAAGTACTAAATAGAACTAAATTTGGTACAATAGGGATTTGGGTGAACGGATAGAGCTGGAATCCTGATATTTGGAATTGAGATTACTGTTGGAGTGTAGGATTGAAGAACTTTTGGAAATTCGTACTTATGTGTATGAAAAGTACTAAATGGTACTAAATTTGATACAATGGGGTTTTGGGTGAACGGATAATAGCTGGAATCTCGAAATTTGGAATTGAGATTACTGGTGGGGTGTAGGATTGAGGTAGTTTTGAAAATTCGTACTTATGGGTACAAAAAGTACTAAATGGTGCTAAATTTAGTACAATTTGGATTTGAATGAACGGATAGAGCTGGAAACCTGAAATTTGGAATTAATATTACTGTTGAAGTGTAGGATTGAGATATGAAGGTGGTTTTGGAAATTAGTACTTATGTGTACGGAAAGTACTAAATGGAACTAAATTTTGTATAATGGGGATTTGGGTGAACGGATAGAGCTGGAATCCTGATATTTGGAATTGAGATTACTGGTGGAGTTTAATATTGTGGAAGTTTTGGAAATTCGTACATAGGGTACGAAAAATACTAAATAGCACTAAATTTGGTACAGTTTCGATTTGGGTGAACGTATAGGGCTTGATTCCTCAAATTTGGACTGAGGATCACTGATGAAGAGTAAGAAAGATGCACCAAAGGGTTTTTGGAAACTTGAGTGTACGAAAAGTAATAATTGGTACTAAATTTAGTACAATTTGGATTTGAGTGAACGGATAGAGCTGGATTCCTGAAATTTGGAATTGATATTACTGTTGGAGTGTAGGACTGGGGAAGTTTTGGAAATTCTTACTTATGTGAATGAAAAGTACTAAATGGTACTAAATTTGGGACAATGGGGATTTGGGTGAACGGATATAGTTGGAATCTCGAAATTTGGAATTGAGATGATTGGTGGGGTGTAGAATTTTGGTAGTTTTGAAAATTCGTACTTATGGGTACGAAATGTACTAAATGGTACTAAATTTAGTACAATTTGGATTTGGGTGAACGTATGTATGTAGCTGGAAACCTGAAATTTGGAATTAAGATTACTGTGAAGTGTAGGACTGAGATATGAGGGTGGTTTTGGAAATTCGTACTTATGTGTTCGAAAAGTACTAAATTTGGTACAATAGGGATTCGAGTGAACGGACAGAGCTGGAATCCTGAAATTTGAAATTGAGATTACTGTTGGATCATAGGATTGGGGAAATTTTGGAAATTCGTATTTATGTGTACGAAAAGTACACATGGTACTAAATTTATTACAATTTGGATTTGGGTGAACGGATAGAACTGGAATCCTGAATTTTAAGTATCAAGGTTGGGAAATGGCGTTGAAATAAGGAAATGGTTTTGGAAGTTCGTATTTATGATTACGAGCAGTACTAAATTTGGATTTGGGTGAACGGATAGAGCTGGAATCCTAAAGTTTTGAATTAAGATTACTGTAGGGGTGTAGGATTGAGATAGTTTTAGAAATTCGTACCTTTGAGTACGAAAAGTACTAAATGGTACTAAATTTGGTACAATTTGGATTTGGATGAACGGATAAAGCTGGAATTCTGAAATTTGGAACTAAGATTACTGTCGGACAGTAGAATTGAGGTAGTTTTGGAAATTCGTACTTATGGGTACAGAAAGCACTAAATTCGGTACAATTTGAATTTTAGTAAACGGATAGTGTTGGAATTAGGAATTATGATTACTGTAGGAGTGTAGTATTGAGGAAATTTTGAAAAGTCGTACGTGTGCGTACGAGAAGTACTAAATGGTACTAAATATGGTACAATGTGGATTTGAGTGAACGGGTAGAGCTGGAATCCTGAAATTTTTGTTTGGGAAAGAAATGGTACTAAATTTGATACAATTTGGATTCGGGTGAATTAATAGAGCTGGAATCCTGAAATTTGGAATTACGATTACAGTCGAAGAGTAGGATTCAGGTTGTTTTGAAAAAGCAAACTTATGGTTACGAAAAGCACTAAATGGTACTAAATTTAGTACAATTTGTATGTAGGTGAACGGATAGCGGTGGAATCCTGCAATTTGAAAGTATGATTATTGTAGCCCTGTTGCGCTGGGCTCCGCGAAAAATGGCCCCAATGCATAATTGCCCCAAAGCAAAAGTGCAAATTGACCCCAAAAAATTGTGTACATTACAACAACACGCAATTTGGGGCAGTTTTTCACAAATTTTTGGGGTATTTTTGCCCCAAAAAATCGGGGCATAATTGCATTTCAATAAAAATGAAATATGACCCCAAACATTAAAAATGCAAAAAGGCCCCAAAATTATTTTCTGTCCATGTTTGGGGCCTTTTGCGTTTCTGAGATATTTTTCAAAAATGAAAATTAAATTTTACAAAAATTTGTTTCATATTTATAATCGTACAATAGCAATTTACGTGTTACTCCGTTGTAAAATATATCAACTTTGCAAACCATTTATTCTTAGATGTTCTGTGGAAGTCGTAAGAAGTGTGAATTTGTAATTAAAACAAGGAAAGAAAAAGTATAGAGTGCGTATTAGAGAGCATTTGATGTTAGTATGTTTATAAGATAACTGAAATATTATAATAAAAAACAGACATTATGAACGGTTTGAAATCGATTTTTATTTGTAGTACTTGTGAAGGAGCATAGGTGAAATTGTTTTAAAAATCGCGCGATTTTTAAAACAATTTCACCAATGCTCCTTCACAAGTATTACAAATAAAAATCGATTTCAAACAGTTCATAATATCGGTTTTTGTTTTAAAAATTGATTTCAAATTTGTGAATGAGCATTGGTGAGCATGATTTCACACAGTTTATAAAATCTGTTTTTATGTGAAATAACTATGCGGGGGAAAGATTGTATGATTAATAAATCGGAGAAGCCACTAGAGAAACTTAAAAAATCGCGCAATTTTTTAATTTTCTCTAGTGGCTTCTCCGATTTATTAATCATACAATCTTTCCCCCGCTTAATTATTAAATATTAAAATAAATTCTAGTTTGCAATATCATAAAAGTTACTTCAACTGTAACTGTTTTGTTTTAATTGTGTCGATATATTTAGATTTTTATCAGAAAGTTAGAAGAAATGGTGTGAATATGTATTGTGGAAGGACAATTTTTAAATTGTTCTGATGCTTCCTTGCAAAGAGTTAAAGTGTTGTTGATACTATGGTTGATTGTTTTTATATTACCAATAAAAATTATAAAATTTTTGGGGCGAAATTGCATTTTTTATTTTGGGGTAAAACTTCATTAGGCAAAATAACCCCAAACATGGGGCAATTTTTCATTTTATTGTTGGGGCAATGTTGCATTATTTTGGGGGGAAATTGTTCGAGGTATATTGGGGTCAAAATTCATTATACAGTTTCACCCCAAATTTGGGGCCATTTTTCACAATGCATTTTGGGGCCATATTTCCTGGGGCCATTTTTCGCGGAGCCGTTGCGCTGAGGAAGTTTTGAAAATTGGTACGAAAATTCTAAATTGTTCTAAATTTAGTACAATTTTAATTTGGTTTAACGGATAGAGTTTGAATCCTGAAATTTGGAAGTAAGATTACTACTAAAGTGAAGGATTGAGGTAGTTTTGGAAAATCTTTCTTATGGGTACGAAGAGTTCGACTTGATACTAAGTTTGGTACAATTTGGAATTGGACGAACGGATACAGCTGGAATCTTGAGATTTGGAATTACTGTAATTATTATGGAATTTACTGTAATTATTTTGTATTAATGTCCGTGTATGGCTGAGATATGTCGTCGAAATACGTACCATAAGTATACGAAAATTACTTAATGGTACTCAATTTGTTTTTGGGTGTAGGGACAGTGCTGGAATTTTTATTTTTTGGAGTTAGGGTGTGTATTGGTGTGCAACGTTGATCTCGCTGTTAATGTGTAAGGGTGAGATACGGCTGATCTTTTTTAAAAACGAACTTAAGGGGTACGTACAGTACTAAGATAAAAATAAATATTGATTAAAATTGGTATTAGTGCGACCAAATTTTCAGTGTTTGTCATTTCCATATTATATATTGTTTATTTGTTTTTTTTTTTATATCCTTTCCGCATACGAAGTAGCGGGCATTTTGCTAGTAGTTATATATAAGAAGTATACTTTTCAATTTCAGGTTAATATGTTATGACTGTTCGTCAGCCAGGTTATGTGTAGTTCCTTGGTTTGCTTTGAACACTAAATGATGATCTCATACCATGACGCCATTTCATCTGTAGCCCGTGATGCAACTCGCCATTCCATGGTATTAGTGCATCATCCGGAGACTGGCATACCTGAGCTGATGTTCTTTTATTTTGCTTTATTTTTATATGGAAGTGAGTGAAACAAAAAGGAGCTGTTACAATTTAATATTTTTTCTTTGGACTTTGTCCATTTATATTCTTTATATGTTCCTTGTGAATCCTTCTTCCGCTCCTTGTCAACACCGTTACCCTATTATCCTTTTCAACTATTTCCTTTCTATATAACGCTTTGTTTTTTTCCTTTGATTGTTTTGATAGCAACATATATTCTATCACCCTTTCCATATTTTTTTGGGCTCTGCCTTTTTTTATTCATTCGTGCATTACTAGTTGTCATGTGTCTTTTAAGTAAGAGTCTAAGATCCGAGTTAACTTTCCTTTGATCTGATAAAAGGTTTTCATAATTCGCTTTACCATTTCTATTAAAAAATAAGTCACATGGTCTTTTCTTTGTTGTTGAATGAATGGTATTATTATATCTATCGACACAGACTTCAATTAATTCCTTTACTGACAGATTTGGGTATTCAGCCCTTAAACATCTATAAATTTCAATTATCGTCGAGTGTAGTCTCTCAACCTGCCCGTTCAGCTCACTTCTTTGTACCGGCGTAAGATATAATTTAATACCTATAGATTTGATGAACGTTTCAATTAAAGGGCTTAAGAAGCTGCGTTCGTTATCAGTAACAAGAATTTTTGGCACTGTGAAATAATGCAAAACTTTAACTAATTTTTTCCGCACTTGGATCAATGATCTGTCCTTAATTGACGTTCTTTCGAAGTTATATCTGTAACTAGCCTCTGTGTTATTCTCACTTTATATTTAGAAAAATGATCAATATAAATTTCCTGTATGTCACCAAGAAGACTTTCTGGTGCTTTTATTCCGTTGAGGATATTTGGTCGAAGTTTTTCCTTAAACAAAGTTATAAGTTTTTCTTGGGACCAATTTTTCGAGGAAATGAAATGCCTTGTATATCCACGGTGTGGTTCTTCAATCGCTGTCATGTCCATTCCGATTCTTAGTATAATTTGATTCTTAAACACGTTTATAGGTACCACCACATGGAGTATCAAGTCAGAGGCATCTTGTTCTGCACTGTGAACTGTTGCCGGTGAAGAAAGATCATCGTCCTCTCGCCCCTCTGAAGCAGTTCGGGTCTCATCCGAATTCGTTGTCATTCCTTCACTAGCCGTCTCAGTAGAAGAGTGATACAAATAATTAGAGGCACTTTTTAACCTTGAGAGGGCATCAGCCACATGGTTCGATTTACCAGGCTTATAAATCAACTCGTGGTTATATTCTTCAATACGCGCTTTCCACCGTTTTAATTTGACATTAAAATTTCTATTTCCTAGTGCAAACGTCAAAGGCTGATGATCAGTGTAGATCTTTATTTTCTTTGCTCCGTATAAGTAATTTCTGAGATTATCAAGGGCCCATACAATATCTAGCATCTCTTTCTCATTCGTGGCGTAATTTTCTTCAGTTTTGTTAAGAGATCGAGAGATGTATGCTATGGGTTTGTCCTTGCCGATTTCGCCTTGTGACAAAACGGCACCTAGAGCTGTATTAGAGGCATCCGTCGTTAAATTAAACGGTTTCTCGAAGTCAGGAAAAGACAGTAGCTCTGCTGTAGTAAGCATGGATTTTAGTCTATTGAAAGACTTTAAGGATTCATAATTTAAAGTAATTGGCACCTTTTTAGACTGACTGGCTTTTACTTGGGCATGTTCTCCTCTTGTAAGGTTTGTAAGGGGTTTTGCTACTTTTGCATAATCCCGAATAAATCTCCTATAGTAGGAAGTCATTCCTAAGAAGCTCTTCAATTCTTTCAAGTTCGAGGGGGGTGACAAATTTTCGATGGACTTTACCTTGGCAGGATCCGGTTTGATTCCTTCAGAACCAACGATATAGCCAAGAAATTCCACCTCGGTTTTCATGAAATGTGTTTTGTCAAGATTCACCTTAAGATTAGCTTCGTGGAGCCTCGCAAAAATGCTATCTATATTCTTCAGATGATTTCTTATATTGTCCCCAATTACTATTATTTCGTCAATGTAGACAAAACAAATTTTCCCTATGTACTCCCGGAGGACATCATCTATCATTCTCTGAAATATAGCAGGGGCATTCTTAAGGCCAAAAGGCAATCTTAAGAATTCGTATTTACCGTTTGCCGTTGAAAGAGAAGTTTTTGGAATGTCCTTTGGGTTCATGGCTATTCGATGAAAGCCTGATGTGAGGTCTATTGTCGTGAAATATTATGCTTTACCTAGACTAGCTAAAGTCGACGTAATATCCGGAATTGGGGAGGTATCTGAAATGGTTATGGCATTTAGACGTTTAAAGTCCACTACCATTCGATATTGCTTTTCACCATTGGGTTTTGGTTTCTTGGGTACTACCCAAATTGGTGAATTATATGGACTCTTCGAGGGTCTTATTACTCCTTCTGAAAGTAATTCTTGTATTTGTCTCTCTACCTCTTCCCTCATACAGACTGGATACGGATAGCTTTTATTATATACTAGCAAAGTGCCCGCTACTTCGTATGCGTTAAATATACAAAACAAATAAACAATATATAATATAGAATGGTGGAAACATTTTGTGTACTAATACGTACCACTTTTGTTCGATTTTCGTCACGCCTACACATCAAGAGCAATCCACATTTTTTTGAAATAGTTTAATTGAGGTTCTCAGCGCAAATACAGCCTAACCCAACAACCGCCATCCTCATTTCCAGCACTATCTGTTCCCCCAGAACCAATTATAGAACTATTTAGTAGTTTATATGTAAATAGATAAATACGAA
The DNA here is from genome assembly GCF_047663935.1 of Musca autumnalis. Taxonomy (NCBI): domain Eukaryota; kingdom Metazoa; phylum Arthropoda; class Insecta; order Diptera; family Muscidae; genus Musca; species Musca autumnalis. The sequence goes on from NW_027411644.1 coordinate 134,094,795, forward strand.
CCTCCTCCTATTATTTCAAAATTCCCTTTACATAATAACAAATTGTACCAAATCCTTATTTACAACTTTTCGTATATTTATGGCACATATTTCTTAAATCGGACGTTATAAGCAAATGGTAACAGTAATCTTAATTCCAAATCTCATGAATCCAGATCTATCCGTTCATCCAATACAAAATTGTACCATACATGGAACCATTTCGTACCCCTAAGTGTACCCAATTCCACAAATTAGGATTCGAGCGCTATAATTTCACCCAAATCCTAATTGTACAAAATGTATTACTTTTTGTAAGCATAAGTACGCATTTCCAAAACTAAGTACGCATTTCCAAAACTAACCCCAAAACTAACTCCAAAATTCAAGATTCTAGCTCTAATCGTTCGCTCAAATCCAAGTTGTACCAAATATAGTACCGTTTAGTACTTTTCGTACATATAAGTACGAATTACCAAAACTTTCTCAATCCTACACCCCAACAGTAATCTTAATTCCAAACTTCAAGATTCCAGCTCTAGCCGTTCTCTCAAATCCAAATTGAACCAAATTTAGTACTTTTCGTACTCATAAGTACAAATTTCCAAAACTACTTCCATATCTCAATCCTACACTCCAACAGTAATATTAATTCCAAATTTCTTGATTCTAGCTCTACCCGTTCGCTCAAATCCAAGTTGTACCAAATTTAGTACCGTTTAATATTTTTCGTACATATAAGTACGAATTTCCAAAACTTCTTCAATCCTACACCCCAACAGTAATCTTAATTCCAAACGTCAAGATTCCAGCTCTAGCCTTTCGCTCTAATCCAAATTGTACCAAATTTAGTACTTTTCGTACTCATAAGTACGAATTTCAAAAACTACTTCCACATCTCAATCCTAAACTCCAACAGTAATCTTAATTCCAAATTTTTTGATTCCAACTCTATCCGTTCGCTCAAATCCAAATTGTACCAAATTTAGTACTATTTAGTACTTTTCCTACCCATAACTAAAAATTTCCAAAATTTTATCAATCCTACAATTCAACAGGTATTTTAATTCCAAACTTGAGGATGGCAGCTACATCAGATCACCGAAATCCAAATTGTACCAAATTTAGTACCATTTAGTACTTTTCGTACCCATAAGTACACATTTTCAAAACTACCTCAGTGCTATGTTCAAACAATAAGCTTAATTCCGAATTTCAGCATTCCAGATATATCCGATAACTCAAATCCAAATTTGGTACCATTTAGTACTATTCGTATCCATAGTACGAATTTCTAAAACTACCTCTATCAACACTCCAACATCAATTTTAATTCCGAATTTCACGATTCCAAATGTATCCGTTCGCTCAAATCCAAATTGTACCAAATTTAGTACTATTTAGTACTTTTCCTACCCATAACTACAAATTTCCAAAACATTATCAATCCTACACTCCAACAGTACTCCTTATTCCAAATCTCGGGTTTCCAGCTATATCCGTTCCAAATTTGTACCAAATTTGGTACCATTTACTACTTTCGTACCCATGAGTACGAATTTCTAGAACTACCTCAATCCTACAAGCCAACAGTAATCTTAATTCCAAAATTAAGGATTACAGCTGCATCCAATCACCGTAATCCAAATTGTACCAAATTCGATACCATTTAGTACTTTTCGTATCCAAAGTACGAATTTCCAAACCTTCCTCTTTCAACACTCCAACAGTAATCGTAATTCCGAATTTCAGGATTCCAAATGTATCCGATCACATAAATTACAATTACATAACTAAAAATTGCAAAAACTTCATCAATCCTACTTACCAACAGTAATCCTTATTCCGAATCTCGGGATTCCAGCTATATATGTTAACCGAAATCCAAATTGTACCAAATTTAGTACCATTTAGTACTTTTCGTACCCATAAGTACACATTTTCAAAACTACCTCAGTGCTATGTTCAAACAATAAGCTTAATTCCGAATTTCAGCATTCCAGATATATCCGACAACTCAAATCCAAATTTGGTACCATTTAGTACTATTCGTATCCATAGTACGAATTTCTAAAACTACCTCTATCAACACTCCAACATCAATTTTAATTCCGAATTTCACGATTCCAAATGTATCCTATCACTGAAATCCAAATTGTACCAAATTTAGTACTATTTAGTACTTTTCCTACCCATAACTACAAATTTCCAAAACATTATCAATCCTACACTCCAATAGTACTCCTTATTCCAAATCTCGGAATTTCAGCTATATATGTTCACCCAAATCCAAATTGTACCAAATTTGGTACTATTTAGTACTATTCGTACCCAAGAGTACGAATATCCACAACTACCTCAATCCTACACGCCAACAGTAATCTTAATTCCAAATTTCAGAATTACAGCTGCATCAGATTACCGTAATCCAAATTGTACCAAATTTAGTACCATTTAGTACTTTTTGTTCCCATAGGTCCGAATGTCTAAACCTACCTCTATCCAGCACTCCAAAAGCAATCTTAATTTCGAATTTCAGGATTCCAAATGTATCTGATCACCCAAATCCAAATTGTACCAAATTTGGTACCATTTAGTACTTTTCGTTGCCATAAGTACGAATTTCCAAAAGTATCCCAATCCCACACTCCAATAGTAATCTTAATTCCAAATTTCACTATTCCAGCTCTATCCGATCACTTAAATTCATATTGTACCAAATTTGGTACCATTTAGTACTTTTCGTACCCAAAAGTACGAATTTCCAAAATACCTCTATCCTACACCCCGACTGTAATCCTAATTCCAAATTTCAGGATTCCAGCTCCATCCGTTCCCCCAAAATCCAAATTGTACCTTATTTGGTACTATTTAGTACCTTTCGTACCCATATGTACGAATTTCGAAAACTACCACCATATCTCAAACCTACGCTCCAACAGTAATAGTAATTCCAAATTTCAGAATTCCAACTTTATCGGTTCGCCCAAATTCAAATTGTACCAAATTTAGTACCATTTAGTACTATTCGTACACATGAGTACACATTTTCAAAACCACCTCCTTATATCAACTCATCTTCTAAACCTTGATTTTCATTCCAAATTTCAAGATTTTAGATCTATCCGTTCACGTAATACCAAATAGTACTAAATTTAGTAACTTTTAGTACTTTTCGTACACTTATAGTTCGAATTTCCAAAAACCATTTGGTACACCTTTCTAACTCTCCATCAGTGAACCTCATTCCAAATTTCAGAATTCTAGCTCTACGCGTTTGCCTAATACAAAGGGTACCATATTTAGTACCTTTTAGTACTTTTAGTACAGTTCTAGTTCGAATTTCCAAAAATCCAGCCTTATCCGACACCTTCGGGCCAAGAGTGACCCTCACCCAAAATTTCAAGATTCTAGCTTTAGCCGTTTAGTCTGGGCGTTGATTATCAGTCAGTCAGTCAGTCAGTGAGTCAGTGAATCAGTGAGTCAGTGAATCAGTGAGTCAGTGAGTCATCATTACTGAACTCTTTTATAAGTATAGATTGACTCGTCTGTATTTGTCCTGATTTCTGCCTGAACGTTCGTTGATGCTAGTTCACTACCATCGAGTGGTCCAAAAAGTGGCTTGTATTTATTAATAAGGTTTTCTATTCTTGTCCTAACTTCTGGTTCATACTCTTCACCTAATACATAATTTGACTCTGTTGTTACTTTTTCTTTTAATGGTATTTTAAAACAATTTTTCAAAACTAAAACATTTTCCTTTCTATCAACTAAAGCACCCAATTCTTTAAGGGTGTCGTCCCCAATTATTCCGTCAAATGTTTTCAGCGTTGGCAAAACGTAAAATTCAACAGGTTCACTTATTCCTAAAAATTTGAAAAATGGTCCAATTACTTTCCTATCTATATCAATATCTCCTCATACTGATCGAATCTTTACTGGTTTTTCTAAAGTTATGCTACCATGTGATAAGCGTCGGTTGCAAAAGTTCTTGTTGGAACCCGTGTCAATCAAAAAACATAAAGTAGCGCCATTAGCAGAAGGGTATTCTATATAGGGTAAGCTTGATGGCCTTCCCCCATATAATTTATTTCGCCTACAGTTTCTTCCTGACAAGTGTCTGTCTCTGACCCATTCTCAGTCATGGGGTCTTCATCAGAAAAAGTTTCAATATGATAAAGTTTAGATTGTTTGTTTCCTGTGCTTACTTCGTATGCGCCTCTTTTTTCAGCCGTCCTAGGATGATTGATGTAATTTCTCCGACGAGATTGTATTGTCCTATCGACATCCATCGGTTCGTGTTTTATGGCCGGATACCGTGGGGGTAACGCTGGCTTATCATAATTTGAATGTTGATTTACACGAAAGTTAGGATTCTTATTATATTCCCAATTTTTAGGCCGAGAATTCTGATTCTGCCATCCCGAATGCCGATGAAATGGTTTTGGAGGCCGTGAAGGCCCAGGACGAGAATTCATTTCAGTGGGGTTCAGACCATTTGTTTTTATCTTTGCATATATTATGTTATTTCGCATAGTTAGATTCTGCAACTCCAGACAAGCGGAATACGCTTCAGGGAGATTTCCTGGAGATTTCTGTCTTTAATTTATTGATAATAAGTGAAAGTTGATGATTAACTGTCGAATAGAACTCATCTACGCTTGAAGATCCCCGTGAAAGCTGATTAAGCTGATGTTCCAAGGTTTGAATATCTCGTTTATCAGCATAGTGAAGGGAAAGTATTCGTTTGATTTCTGTCCAATCACTGTCGAATATATTGTATGATACCAGAGCTGTGTCTGCAGCTCCTATAACTTTTTGGCGGACACTTTGTATAATTGCACGATAAATCGGTTTGTCTTTAACTATTTCAAAATCCTTCAGTATAGTTTCCACTGAATGAACCCAGGAAACATACTGAGTTGGATTGCCCTCAAAGGTTCTCAATTCTTTTACGCTATCAGGAAGGCGGCTTATATCTTTCAACTCCGTTTCGGTTCGTGGTCGTTGAAGGGATCCTTCGTCGGTGACCACCGGTGACACTGCGGCAACCTGCCTACTTTCAAGACGCTCTATCCTATCAAAAACATTTCCCAATGCATTATTTTTTAATATATTCTTCAAAAGATTTATAGTTTACTTATTTTGATTTATTTCTTCTTTCAATTTTTAATTTAATTTCTACTTAATATTCCACTTGCGATTTTGATTTTCTTTAGAATTTTCTTTTAATTTTCATTCTTTTCAATTCGATTTCATTTGTAATTCAAATACAATTTTTTTTTAATTTCTTTTTTTTCAATTTGATTTCATTGGTAATGATTTTTATTTCAAATACAATTTCTTTTTAATTTTCTTTTTTATTTTCATTGGTAATTTTTTTATTTCAAATGTAATTTCTTTTTAATTTTCGTTTTTTTTTCGTGAGTCTTGGCTGTGGTTCGCGACGCGAATGATTAAAACCCTTTTACTCCTCACGGAAGGTCCGTATTTATCCTGTTTGGAAATCCACTTTTATAATCGTGGATACCTACTAAGGTACGGGTTGCTTCACGTTCACCTCGCTAACCTTCTGTAATTATTTTTAAATTTATTGATTACCAGGAATACCGGATTAGCGAAGGAGGAGTTAAAATTTGTGAATTAATTTAAAATTCACAGGACCACTATACACTTAAGTCAGGTCCCTGCTCGGGCGCCAGTTAAAGGATTCTAAACGGTGACGTTTAAAAAAATTATTTCTTAGGCGCTCCCACCGCGCCTGATTTAAAATGAAACACGATTATTTACCTTTTCTACAATTGCACAAATTGACTTTAATGATATACTTCATTTCACAAAGATATTTAATTAATTACTTAAAGGATATTTTTATGTTCACAAAAATATTATTTCAATTATTTGATTTAACACTTCATTTCACAAAGATATTTAATTAATTACTTAAAGGATATTTTTATGTTCACAAAAATATTATTTCAATTATTTGATTTAACACTTCATTTCACAAAGATATTTAATTAATTACATAAATGATATTTTTATATTCACAAAAATATTGAATCAATTATTGGATTTAAAACTTCACTCGAATACGACACAGCCAAGACTAACTGTTCTTAGCCAACCATGCAAAAGTTGTTTCTCATGGTTTGCAATATTGTAACTGGATCGGAAGCGAGTGTTAAAGTTAGAACGTGGAAATAGTTTATGCTGCGGAATTAATTTATGGCACAGTGTCGCCAACGTCGTTAACTATAATAATAATAATAATAATAATAATAATAATAATAATAATAATAATAATAATAATAATAATAATAATAATAATAATGATAATTATTATAATAATAATAATAATAGTAATAATAATAATAATAATAATATTAATAATATTAATAATAATAATAATAATAATAATAATAATAATAATAATAATAATAATATTAATAATAATAATATTAATAATAATAATTATAATAATAATAATAATAATTAGGGATACGTAAAATCGATTTCGATTAATCGATTAATCGATTATTAGCCGTAAAATTGCTAAAAATCTTAGTCGACTATTGACTGTGCGAAAACCGTATAATCGATTATTCTTAATCGACTTTCAGAAGACGAAGTGAACTATTATTTGTAACCATTAGTCGTAGTGTATCATTATTCGTAGTCGACTATTAATCGTGATCGACTATTAGTCGTAGTTGACTATTGGGTGTGATAAAACCGCGTAATCAACGGTACTTTTTTGTATACATATAACCATCACGGATCACATCAACGAAAATGGTCGATTATATTCGATTATAATCGGGTTTCGGCCGTTAACGATTAATCGAAAGTCGACTTTTATTACCCTCTCAAATAATCGACTAACCGAAAATCGAGTTTTAAAGTTTTCACGAAAACCGAATAATCGAAAACCCGATTATTGAATTTCACTGTGTATCCCTAATAATAATAATAATAATAATAATAATAATAATAATAATAATAATAATAATAAAAATAATAATAATAATAATAGTAATAATAATAATAATAATAATAATAATAATAATAATAATAATAATAATAATAATAATAATAATAATAATAATATGGATGAATAAAATTTTTCGAGCTTGAGGTCAGTAAAATTTGTTTATTTATTTATATAATTTCTCCGATATTTCGAAATTCCATGAATTTCATCTTCAGGTAGTTCTTTTTGATCTACAAATAAATAAAAGTACGTCTTAAAATCTATATCACAGCATTGTTAAATAATAAATAAAACACATAAAAAAGGAGACGATCGCTTACACGTAAATAATAATAATAATCTGACTTAAAACTAGTGTAGTGTGACTACTACCGTCGACTGTTTATATTGCACTGATTACTATTTTTATTTATTGCAACGATCTCCCTCTCCGTGTTAAATGTCTGTAGCAGTATGCTGTGTTGTCAGTGTCCGTTTTGCTGTTGATTCTTCTTGTTTTTGGCAGACTATTAATGTGGACAAATGGAATAATTCAAATGAAATCAATCGTCGAGTGGAGATGGCTAGCGATACCTTTTTCAAATATAAAACCGTGCTAACAAATCATGACATAAGCTTAGCAACAAAGATAAGATTTGTGAAATGTTACATTTGGTCAGTGCTACTATATGCAGTCGAAACATGGACTATTAAAAGTGCAGATGAGAAGAAACTCGAAGCTTTCGAAATATGGATATATCGACGAATTTTAAGAATACCATATACTGCACACATAACAAACCAGGAAGTTCTTCGAAGAATGAACCATGACAGACAACTCCTGCATACTGTTAAATCGCGAAAAATCTCATACTTAGGTCATCTAATGAGAAATGAAAAATACAAATTTATACAAAACATTATAAAAAGCAAAATAGAAGGAAACCGAAACAGAGGCAGGAGGGAGACATACTGGCTAAAAAACATTCAAGATTGGACGGGATACAGAGATGAAACCAACTTACTATATGCCGCTAAAAATCGAGAGCTTAGATACACTTAGATAATATCTATATTTTGAAATACATTTTTGAATATGTAAACAATAATATTGTATGATCGCTTTACATCCGAATATCGGATACGCAAATAAAGAAGAAGATTAATGTGGAGCATTTCTAATGTAAATCTCTTATTATAGTTGTTCTCAGTTTGTAACACTTTGACTTCGTCAATCAATGGTTCGTGGTTGTTGCGTTTACAGTGTTCTGCGATGGCTGTTTTCTGTGTTATGTTTGCCATGTTTATTATTAATAATAATAACAATAATAATAATAGTAATAATAATAATAATAATATCTATACAAAAAAGCTTATCAGTCAAACACCTACTCAACTAGAGAAGTGCATGGCAACGGAAGAAATCACATATACAAAAACCTAGAAATATTAACTATAAAAGAAATATTCTCAATAACAATTGCTGGCGAATTCGCTAACGATACCAATCTTGCAAAAAAATTACAACACCAACAAAACACGAGAAGAAGAATTGAAGGACGTTATGTAGTACCACAATTTAAAAATGAATATGGAAATCTAGCACTAGATGCCGCTCTCCGAACCATTCTTGATGAACTTCCAATGGAGATATTGGAAATTAGAAATAAAACCTCAAGAATAAAGAATATTAAGAAGTATTTTATTAAGAAGTAAAAAATGATATTTTAAAATAAATACTTATAAAAATGAAGTCTACAGTATTGTATATAAAATATTGTACAAATTTATACGATTTATATTTTACAGACAAGCCCTTGCTGGCTTCGTAGAATAATTGAAATTGTAATATATTTGAATCAATAAAGAACGTCCAAAATTCAATATAATAATAATAATACTAATAATAATAATAATAATAATAATAATAATAATAATAATAATAATAATAATAATAATAATAATAATAATAATAATAATAATAATAATAATAATAATAATAATAATAATAATAATAATAATAATTAGTTAAGTTCGAATCAAAAGTGTTTAATATTCAGGCCCTACTGTAGGGTGGTATAATACTTTCTCTCCCAGACGGCTGTGAGAGACTTCCAAGAAGCATCGGACAGTGTCTGCAATAATCACTATTGTTTTATCTTCGGAGCAGCTCGCGCACGCATAAGGTAATCTGTCAGAACCGAATTGCAACCTTACCTTCAAATAATAAAGCTTTGCACATACATACCTATATTTACACTACACTAATCCACCCTTGTTTTTTCTTTTCTCACCAGCCCTTTCCCCTCTTGTTTTTCTCAGGCATACATCACACGGAATATCATCCACAGTCCACATATAAATACACAGTATCCATCATCAACAAAAAACAGGTACGTGATATCAGTTTCTTAAAAGTGAGCAAAATAAAAAAAGGAAAAAAGTCGCATAAAAATACATACATATATACGCGAGTGCTGTTGTTCATACATTTTTTAAACTAAACAACAATACCTATTTTCTGTTACTGTGCTGGCCGTCCGTCCAATGCCCTAGGCTCGGTGTATCCAAAAAAATTGTGTCGGTAATTTTATATTCGTCGCATAAAATTATCAACTTAAAGTTCTAAACAATTTTTTGTTAACCTATAATTAGTATTTTGCTAATCGGTTTGCCATTTCAATCAGAAATCAAATATAATTTGCATTAGTTTTCATATTCTGTAAACGAATTTATTTATTCGATAGTGTTTCTTCTATTCGAAGTGATCGACCGCTTATTTACCTTACCACATACCTTCATACATTCGTTCAATTCACATTGTTGTTATTTTTCTAATTCTCTTCTTGCAATTCCCGACGGTAAGAATTGCAGTGAGGAAATACCAATAACAACATACTTGTATTCCAACCGCATTTCTTAAAGCATATGTATAACAACTAACCAAACATAAAACGAATAATAAAGTTGTGAGAGCTTCCATGTCTTTTATACCAACAAATACACATAATCCGTTGCGGTCGCTCTATGGTTTGCCTACTAGTATAAGGACGTTGGCTGCGGCGACGTCGCTCGCTATTTTAACGGCACAGTGGGTCGCAGGTGACAAACAAATTATTTTTGAATAATTTTTCGGAAAAAATTTTGATTATTTTTTTTTTTTGATTAAAAACAATTGGTTTTCGGTTTCAAAGGGGTGTTTAGACAATTGCACCCTACAATCGGCCTTACATACGATTATTTTATAATATTTAATATATATTATATTTATTATTTTTAATATATTTTTATCAATATTTAAATTATTTTTCTCTTAAATAATTCAATCGGGTTGTTATTTCTCCGAGTTCTGCTTCTTCTTCTTCGTGTTTTGAGTATTGCGTACCCTACATCCGGTCAAATCCGAAAAGATTAATATTTTTTGCTGCTTTCTTCTCAAATTGTTTAGGATTGCTATGTTTCCTTATATTACGATCTAGCTGGTGGATATTTCTTGTATTGTGTTCCTTTCTGTCCGAATACCCTACGGACGGTCATATACGAAAGTGATAAAATAGCACCTGTGGGATACTCTTTGCAATTTCTTGCGATCTTTCAAGGCCTATTTGACATTTAAATATATTTTGTGCTGGAATTTTAGATCTTGCACTAAAAATTGTGAGCTATTTCATTGGACAAACGGAAACCTTGTGTGGTCTTTGTAATTGATAGCATTTTTTTCGAATCGTCAGTTCATTTACTCGGTGTGCTTCTCTGTGGGTAAAATACAAAAACACGATGCCACTTACTCCATTGGACTTGTTTATTAGAGCTCCGGATGCTCTTATTAAATTTGTCGCGCACTTCAATTTGTTGCGTGATGACGACGTTGACGAGTTTGAACTAGAGGTTCGTTCCGCAGAAATAGAGAAATTGTGGGTTAAGGTTCAGGAAATGTTTGATAAGTGTATAGATTTTTTGATGTCGTCGGTCGATTCAAAAAAAGATGATATCGATTCTGTTGATAGTAAGTATGATGTTTCACATCAGACTTATTATTATTTTATATTTTATAATATTTAATATATATTATATTTATTATTTTTAATATATTTTTATCAATATTTAAATTATTTTTCTCTTAAATAATTCAATCGGGTTGTTATCAAATCCGAAAAGATTAATATTTTTTGCTGCTTTCTTCTCAAATTGTTTAGGATTGCTATGTTTCCTTATATTACGATCTAGCTGGTGGATATTTCTTGTATTGTGTTCCTTTCTGTCCGAATACCCTACGGACGGTCATATACGAAAGTGATAAAATAGCACCTGTGGGATACTCTTTGCAATTTCTTGCGATCTTTCAAGGCCTATTTGACATTTAAATATATTTTGTGCTGGAATTTTAGATCTTGCACTAAAAATTGTGAGCTATTTCATTGGACAAACGGAAACCTTGTGTGGTCTTTGTAATTGATAGCATTTTTTTCGAATCGTCAGTTCATTTACTCGGTGTGCTTCTCTGTGGGTAAAATACAAAAACACGATGCCACTTACTCCATTGGACTTGTTTATTAGAGCTCCGGATGCTCTTATTAAATTTGACGCGCACTTCAATTTGTTGCGTGATGACGACGTTGACGAGTTTGAACTAGAGGTTCGTTCCGCAGAAATAGAGAAATTGTGGGTTAAGGTTCAGGAAATGTTTGATAAGTGTATAGATTTTTTGATGTCGTCGGTCGATTCAAAAAAAGATGATATCGATTCTGTTGATAGTAAGTATGATGTTTCACATCAGACTTATATAAAATGCCTTTCAACCATCAAACGACGACTTTCCAAATATCACAAACTCGAAAAATCCTCTGCTACCTCTACCGTCAATGGTTCCATAGTCTCGTTAGAAGAAACTCAAGGAGATGGAGGCCCAAATTTAAGTACGTCGACTTCGGCTTCCCGAAATATTGGAACACAGGTAGAAACATGTACTTCAGAAATCGGTTCAGGGCAGAGCGCTATACATAATGTATCCGATTTGATTCCATCTGATAATGTTCACCGCCTAACACTTCCTCCTTGTGATATAGACGTTTTTAAAGGAGATTTTCTATCGTGGCCAACATTCCGTGATTTGTTTACCACGGTTTATATAGGTAATGCTCGGTTAAGTGACATTGAGAAACTTTGAAGCTAGGGAAATAGTAACCAAGTTTCCACTCACCCATCGCAGTTTCACATTAGCGTGGACAGCTTTAACGAATACTTATGATAACAAACGTGTTATTGTAAATAATCATCTCAAGATTTTATTTGACCTTCCCGCAGTAGATCGAGAGACTAGTTCCAATTTGAAAATCCTTCAACGGGGTATTAATGTGTGCTTGTCAGCTATGGCCGTTTATGATATTCCAACCGATCCTATTTTGGTTTTTCTTTGCATTCAACGTCTGCCTAAGTTAACTGTTACATTGTGGGAGCAAAGTGTACGAGATAAATCGGCATTATCCTGACTGAGAGAATTCAGACCCTAGAGTGTTTACGGGACATAAAGGGATCTGAATCGAATGCGAAATCTGGACAAAAAAAGGTTTACTCTCACTTCACTAATGCTTCGGAAAAGGTTGACCCAAAATCTAATTCGAAATTCTTCTGTTCTCTTTGTCCCAGGCAAAACCATTCTCTTCGATCATGTCCGAAATTCCGGAAGTTAACAATAGATAAGAAATTGTCGGTTGTCAAGAAGGAGGGGTGTTGTTGGAACTGTCTATCTCGGGGACATTCAGTTAAAGAGTGTCAAAGTTCTAATCGGTGTAGCATTTGCAAAGGTACGCACCATTCCCTAATACATCGACCTAATACGGTATTGCCCACTTCCTCTTCATCGAAGGCGGGTTGGTCATCTAATACCAACAGTTCCTCCAATACCAACAGTGCCTCAAATACCAGCGTTGCTTTAAATCCGAACATTGCGTCCACTTCTTCTGGTGCTAATCCGGCAGTTACGAATTCGCAATCTTTCCACATTTCGCAACGAAGAAATGTCCTGCTTGGTACAGCGATGGTCAATATCATTTATCAGGGAGTTTTTTATCCAGCGCGTGCTTTAATTGATCCAGGTTCTGAGGCTTCTTTTATCACTGATCGAGTCCAACGGCAACTTAAGCTCCCCGTACGTTCGGTAGTTGCTACGGTTTCTGGTGTCAATGGTTCCGTTTCTGCCACCTCTAGGAAAAGTTGTTCGCTTTGTCTTGGTTCTCGTCAGAATTCTTCTGTTAAAATTGAGACGGTTGCATTCGTACTTCCTCAGATTTTCGAAAACTTACCATCCTTTGCCATTCGATCCGATCTTTTTGATCAATTGCCACCTTTGCCACTAGCAGATTCTCATCTGTTTGATAGTCGTCCGGTAGATTTATTGATTGGTGCTGACTTGTATCCCCAGATAATATTACAGGGTACTCATGAAAAGGTATTGGGTTCACTTTTAGCTCAGAATACGGTATTTGGTTGGATCCTGACCGGTCCACTATTAGCCTCGCCGATGCATGTTTTTAATACTAGGCTGCATTTCAAGGAGGAGGAAAATCTCAACCAGTTGTTACTTCGTTTTTGGAAAATAGAAGAAACACCTAAACGTAAATTTCTCACTCCCTCGGATAGATTTTGTGAAGATAATTATCGCGGCACTACTGTTAGAAATTCGGAAGGCCGATATGTTGTTACGCTTCCTTTCAAATCTGATTTTCCTCACACAGTGCAACTCAACAGTTCTCGACAAAATGTCCTACAGCAATTTTGTCGAAACGAGAGTTCACTGCTTCGTAAACCCTCAATAAAAACTTTGTATGATAGCGTGGTTCGGGAATACCTGACTTTAAATCATATGCGCCTAGTCTGTCCATCTCTCTCGGACTCAACGTCTGTTTGTTACTTACCTCACTATCCGGTCATTAATTTTGACAAACAAACTTCTAAATTACGGGTTGTTTTTAATGCTTCTAATAAGACTTCCAATGGGGTAAGCCTTAACGATGTTCTTCATGTCGGACCCACACTGCAGGAAGACTTAGTTCTGTTGATCTTAAGGTGGCGAATGTTTCAGTTTGTCTTTAATTATGACATCACCCAAATGTATCGGCAGATATTTGTGGATTCGAAACATACTTTCTTTCAGCGCATTTTGTTTAGACAGTCCCCTTCGCACCCAATTGATGATTATGAACTTCAAACGGTAACCTTTGGGGTTAATTGTGCTCCTTTTCTTGCTATCCGTACTTTGCATCAATTAGCACATGATTCCGAATCGATATTCCCATTGGCTGCTCATATTTTAAGGAAATGTATGTATGTAGATGATGTACTTGCTGGAGCCCATGACCTTCAAACGACTTATGAATCGCGTAATCAGCTCATTGAAGCTCTTTCAACGGCAAAGTTTGAATTGCGTAAATGGACGTCTAACCATCCAACGCTCTTGGACAGATTTTCTAAAGAAGAACTAGTCGATGCCGAAGTTGTATCATTTGTGGAATCAAGTACTTCGAAGCCCCTGGGTATACGCTGGAATGCGCTCTTATATTCATTTTACTTTTGTGTAGAGCCGATTTTGCAAAAAGAGCAATATTCTAAGCGGGAAGTTTTATCCACCATTGCTAAACTTTTTGACCCAGTAGGTTGGTTGTCTCCGGTAATAGTAATCGCCAAAATGATCATGCAGAAAGTTTGGCAAGATCGTATAGATTGGGACGAATCACTATCAGAGCCGACAAAAATAGCGTGGGAAAATTTCGTGGAGCGTTATACTGGAGTAAATTCTATTTATAATCCACGATGGGTCCAGTTTCGTTCTGGTGATCGGGTGGAACTACATGTCTTCTCGGATGCTTCGGAAAAGGCTTACGCAGGAGTGGTTTACATGCGAACAGTATCCCCTTCTGGCGCAATTCATGTGCATTTGTTATCCGCAAAGACCAAAGTTGCACCGTTAAAATCCACTTCGCTGCCACGCCTAGAGCTGTGTGGTGCATTCCTCGCTTCAGATCTACTCAAGTCTTTGGTTACAGAAATCGGAATTACGGTTGATACGGTATTTTGTTGGACAGATTCCACAATTGTCCTTTCATGGTTACGAAAACCACCTTTTACATGGACTACCTTTGTTGCCAATAAGGTTTGTCAGATTCAAGAAAATAATCACATTGCTGAATGGTATCATGTTAGATCCGAGGACAATCCCGCGGATTTAGGAAGTCGTGGAATCTCCCCTCAAGAAATGTCGTCGTCTTCACTTTGGTGGCATTGGCCAAATTGGTTGTCCTTGGATTCCTCTAGGTGGAATATAGGCGGACATCCCGGTTTTGATACTGATCTGGAAGTGCGAAGCGTGCGAACCCATTTTTCGTTTTTTGGAGAATACGACGAGCTATTGGAAAGGTTTAGTTCTCTCGATAGAGCTTTACGCGTTTTATCATACGTGATTTGTTTCGTTAACAATACACATCCAGTCCGCAAGTCGCAACACCAGTACACCTCTAAAGTTCTTAGTCCCCAGGAAATTAAATCCGTTAAGACCCGACTTGCTATCACAGCCCAAAAGGTTTATTTCGCTGAAGAATACAATTGTTTATTGCATAAAAAGCCACTACCTAATTCAAGCTCGCTTCTTCCCCTTAACCCTATTCTCGACTCTGAGGGTGTAATGCGTCTCAATGGACGTTTAGTTAAATCACCTAGTTTATCCTATAGTGAGAGATATCCTATAATACTGCCTTATGCAAGTCCTTTTACTCGCCTTCTGGTTGAATATATACACTTGATTTCAATTCACGGCGGAAATCAGTTAATGTTGCGCATCGTTCGTATTGAATATTGGGTTCCAAGGGTAAAAACCTTGATTCGAACAATTAATAGGCGATGTAAAACATGTATTTTAGAAAAGAAACGCAGTTGTCAACAGATCATGGCTGCTTTACCACCAGAGCGTACGGCCATTTCTAGGCCTTTCGCTACCACCGGTCTTGATTTCGCTGGGCCTTTCGAAATAAAGTCGTTTACTGTTCGAGCCTGTAGAATCACGAAGGGTTACGTTTGTGTCTTTGTGTGTTTTGCCACAAAAGCCGTCGATAGATTCATTCTTGGCCGCATTTCAACGATTTGTGTCGCCCTATTCTCAGACAATGGTACGAACTTTGTCGGTGCTTCCCGAGCGATAGAAAAGGATTTCAAAATTTTTATTAAAGAAAATAGGGATATATTAAGTACTTCAAGGGAATATCAAGAGATTTCTTGGCAATTTATTCCAGCCGGAGCTCCACATATGGGTGGACTATGGGAGTCGACTGTTAAAAGTTTCATTTCCGTCGGTTTGCAAGACATTTGCGGTTTACGTTTGAAGAGTTTAGCACGGTACTAGCTCGAATTGAGGCATGTCTTAATTCTCGGCCACTGTGTCCCATGTCAGAAAATCCAGATGACCTCATTGCACTTACGCCCGGCCATTTTCTCATAGGCGCTCCTCTCCTTTCTCCTCCTGAGCCAGTCATAGAAAATGCTAATCTTAGTCTCGTGAATCGCTTTCGCAGAATTAAGGCTCTAGCACAGCAGTTTTGTATCAGGTGGCGAGACGAGTATCTGCTTAGTTTGCACAAACGCTATAAATGGAAGTGTCCACAACGCAATATCGAAGTCGATGATTTGGTAGTTATACGGCACGAACAACTGCCTCCTACGGCTTGGAAGTTAGGTCGAATAGTAAAGGTTCATCCCGGCGATGACGGAATGGTTCGGGTAGTTGACGTCAAGACAGCACAAGGGGTGGTACGACGGCCAGTCACAAAGTTAGTCGTCCTTTTCAATTAATGTTCCCTACCTGTCGTCTACGTGTTTGTATTGTCTAGCCATGGATCCCGTAAGCGCCCTATTTCCGGACTATGATTTTGAAGATACCCCAATGTCGGATGACGAACGGATGTATGTTACCAGCGTTGTCTCAGCGGAGCAGACTTCCACGGCCGAGGATCGTCCTGAAGCCCCACATGAACTGCAATCCGCGCAGTCTGCTGTAGCAGTTCCCGAAACTCCTTGCCCGGTTATGCAGCCTCCGTCGACAACTTCGCAGGCGGCTTTAGTTAGAACCGTTCCTGGTACAGTACCGAAGAAGTGCAAACTTTGCCCTGGTCACCACGACTTGTTTCGCTGCCAGGTTTTCCGGAAGATGTCGGTCGACGGGAGAGTGCAATACGTTCGAGCGAATGGGTACTGCCAAAACTGCCTACTGATGGGTCACTTAGCGTGGCAGTGTCGCAGTTCCCAGCGTTGTCACTATTGTCGGAAGAAGCATCATTCCTTTTTGCATGCCCGAGTGCCCCAACGCGTCGTCACCTCCAGTCCGTACAAAGCCCCTGAATCAACACCCTTTGTCAACCATACGCCACAGTCTTCAGCTCTGGTATCTTTTCACCTTCCGTCGACCTCTCTCTCACCTTTAGCCCCATCTCTCCCGATCAGCCGAATCATAGCTCTCTCTCCCACATTAGTGGTCCGAATTTTGTTGCCTAACTCCAGCATACCGGTTAGAGCTTTATTGGATCCCTGCTGTCGCGTGAGCCACGTATATGAGGATCTGGTGCGCAGTTTTAGACTTCCCCTTACTTTCCTAAACGACGAAGTGTACGTCGATTTGGCAATCGTGTCGCGATTCGATGAGCACCAGATCCAGTACATCACACCACGCGTAGCCAAATTGGACCGAGGAAAAACTCCGGCCGTATCCCTCAGTCCAAGCATACGAGAGTCGTTTATGGGACTAGAACTAGCAGACCCCATGTTCTACCAATCAGGGGGAGTCGCATTAGTTTTGGGCCCCGAAGTTTATGCGAAGATCGTGTCGCCGCGCGTTTTTTCTCAGCCAGGGTTACCGATGGCGCAATACACAGTGTTTGGATGGGTTATTTCCGGTGCATACAATCCCTATTTGGAAATCTGAACTCTGTAACTGAATTATATAATAAATCATGAATTATGCTCACTAGAAACTTATCTCACGTTTTCTTACTATTAACTCTAGTTAAGTTATTGTTATTTTTTGAATTGCTAACACTCAATTAATTTATTATCCAAAGCAGAACTACATTGCTTGCTCCCATAAATTAAATTACTAGATTAATTTACCTGTAATTTGTGCTTAACGGACGTACAGTACTCACTGAATTGCATTGCTTCCCTAAGTCGTATGGCTAAAAGGATCACTGGATCCATTCAGTTGAATTGCTGCCACTGGACTCTGGATGAAAGAAGTACTGTTCTCCTTGGAATTGCATGGCTATCACAAATAACATTGACAAAAATCGGCACTAATTGAATTGTATTGCTGCTAAAGTGTCTAAATTTAGAATTAAATTGTTCTCGAAATCACACTGCTTTATTGAATTGTATTGCGATTTATATTCCTAAAATGTTGCAACATTGTCCAATGTTTCAAGGTGGGCGGCAATAGTTAAGTTCGAATCAAAAGTGTTTAATATTCAGGCCCTACTGTAGGGTGGCTCAATATTTGAGTATAATACATTCTCTCCCAGACGGCTGTGAGAGACTTCCAAGAAGCATCGGA
The DNA here is from genome assembly GCF_047663935.1 of Musca autumnalis. Taxonomy (NCBI): domain Eukaryota; kingdom Metazoa; phylum Arthropoda; class Insecta; order Diptera; family Muscidae; genus Musca; species Musca autumnalis. The sequence goes on from NW_027411644.1 coordinate 134,113,334, forward strand.
GCTTCCAGCCACCTCGCTACATTGCTGACAGTGTCTGCAATAATCACTATTGTTTTATCTTCGGAGCAGCTCGCGCCCGCATAAGGTAATCTGTCAGAACCGAATTGCAACCTTACCTTCATATAATAAAGCTTTGCACATACATACCTATATTTACACTACACTAATCCACCCTTGTTTTATCTTTTCTATTATTTTTTTGGTTACGGTTTGTATACCTGGGAAATAATACCTTCTCGCACGGAGAGAAACAATAATAATAATAATAATAATAATAATAATAATAATAATAATAATAATAATAATAATAATAATAATAATAATAACAGAGCTTAATGATGAGTGAGTGAGTCACAGACATATCATCGACCAGACAAAACCGCCGAAACTGTAAAGTTAAAATTTTGACTGTAGGTTGCTATTGGGGTGTAGGTGTGAGATAAAGCAGGGTTTTTTAAATTCGTCCTAGAAACACGGTGTGCCTTAACCAAATTTAAATGGAAGGTGCATACACCTAGGATGTTTTTGCAGATTCTGAAACTACAATGCTCATAGATGAGAAATATCAAGAAACAAAAAAAATCGCCGGAAGGATTTGCAAATAAATCGCCACTTAAGTTCACATTTTTAGGGGTTCTTTAGATTTTCACGATTTTGCTTAGAAACCGCGAGTTCTATGTAAATGGGCCTAAAGAAAATGTTGTAGCTGTGAAAATTCTCCTCACGATTGACCTTTATGATATTTTCGTAGGTTTTACCGATTTTGAGATATAGAAGTTCAAATTGAGACAATGCACTGACTGTATCGTACAATGTCATTACTGCATTTTCCCAAATTAAACTTATATATCGTGAAAATGGTACAACCTAGGAAAAAATAAATCATCCAATCTTGTAGAGAATTTTCACAACTTCAACATTTTCTTTAGACCTATTTTGATATGACTTGCGGTTTCCAGGCAAAATCTTGAAGACTTAAGACAATGTCATTGCTGCAATTTCCCAAATTAAACTTATATATCGTGAAAATGGTACAACCTAGGAAAAAATAAATCATCCAATCTTGTAGAGAATTTTCACAGCTTCAACATTTTCTTTAGACCTATTTTGATATGACTTGCGGTTTCCAGGCAAAATCTTGAAGACTTAAGATAAAAACTTAAAAATTTGAACTGAACCTCTCAAAAATGGTTAAACCTACGCGATTTATATAAAAATCCATCCGGCGATTTTTTCTGTTTTTTTTTTATTTTTCTTATCTATGAAAATTGCTGTTTCAGAATCCGCGAAATCTTCCCATGTGTAAGCGGTTTTCATCAAAAGTTAGTTAAGGCGCACTGAGCATGATATTGTTTTATAAGGAGGCGATACAGTCAGTGCTTCGTCCCAATTTGAACTTCTATATCTCAAAATCGGTAAAACCTATGAACATATCATGAAGGTTAATAGTGTGGAGAATTTTCACAGCTACAACATTTTCTTAAGGCCCATTTACATAGGACTCCCGGTTTCCAAGCAAAATCGTGAAAACCTAAATAACCTCTAAAAATGTGAACTTAAATCGCGATTTATTTGCAAATCCCTCCGGCGATTTTTGTTTGTTTCTTGACATTTCTCATCTATGAGCATTGCTGTTTCAGAATCTGTAAAAACTTCCCAAGCACCTTCCATTTAAATTTGGTTAAGGCACACCGTGGAAAGGTACGAAAAGTAGTAAAAGTTACTAAATATGGTATCCATTGTATTAGTCAAACGGGAAGAGCTAGAATTCTGAAATTTTGAACGATGATCACTGATGTGGAAATTAGACCTATAAGCGTACGAAAAGTACTAAATGTTACTACATTTGGTACTAATTGTATATTTTAAATGGATATATATATTTTCTTCAAATTTGGTATGGGAATCAAGGTTGGGAAGTGGCGTTGATATAATTAAACGGTTCTGGAAGTTCGTACTTGTGTGTACGAGAAGTACTAAATGATACTAAATTTGGTACCATTTGGCTTTGAGTGAACGGAGAGAGCTGGAAACCTGAATTTTGAAATTAAGATTACTGTTGCACTGTAGGATTCAAGAAGTTTCAGAAATTCGTACTTATGGATACTGTTAACGTCAAAGTTGACTGCTCTGGTCACCCTACTTCCAATTTCTAATTTTTAGCTTTTACTCCTAAAACTGCATATCTCTCGTTGTACTACAATGGGTAATTCTCTTCCCTTTTTTTCCTTTATTGTAAATAAAATCACTTCTTTTTTAACCTGCCAACACGTTTGTTCCTGGTAAGATTCGTTTCCAAAACCACCAAATCTCTTGAAATGAACTTCCAATATTGTTCAATTTCTTTGCCCGAAAATCTATGTTTTATTTTCTTTCTTTTCTTCCATATCATCCAGAGGGGAAATTCTTTCTAATTCGAAAAAAAAAGTTTTTCGAACTAGAGAACCCGGCGAACTTCGTCTCGCAGTCTGTTAGGTATTGAACTTGATGACTTTTGTTCAGACATATAATACAGTTATTGCTATCACGTTGCAGGGTATCCGAGACCAAGTGCAAATATTTTTTTGCTTTGAACAATTTAGGTTGATTTAAAATCTTTACACTGAGCAATTTTACTTGTGTGAATTGTCAGTGTGTCGGAGAGAAAGGGTATTAAGAGGTAAAGTGTTTCCGTTTTCCTCGACTCTCTCTTGTAAACTTACAATTACCTCTAGGGAAGGTGCCTAATGTAAGTTAACACATAATATGTTGTTTACCCAATAAAACATAATTTCATTAAAGAATAATTCCCAGCTAAGCAACAATAAAGTTGCAAATTCTGTTAAACCAATTCCAATTAAACTGAATTGCAGACATTCGTCTGTCCCATATATTCCCAACATTCAATTCCAATGAATTATTTTAATAAACTCAAAACAATTTCCGTTGCAATAGTTCTGTTAACTCAATTCCAAATAAACTGAATTGCAGACATTCGTCTGTCCCAAATATTTCCCAACATTAAATTCCAATTGATTATTTTAATAAACTCAAAACGATTTCCGTTGCAAAAGTAGCCAACTTAATGAAACTGCTTGCAGACATTTCGTCTGTCCGATTATTGCATTAAACCCAAAAAATACAACATCCGGTAGTTGACTTCGTCAACTAATGCAATGCTTGACGCGTGTAGACCAAATTTCTAGAATTTCTTTTGGTAACAACAACTCATTAAAAGCTGAGTGGCATGATTTCAAGGAAATTCAAAGTAACAAATAAATAAGCATTTTTATTCTACTTGATGATTGTAAAATAATTTTAACACTCACTCTTTTGCTAACCGTCAATCAATAAAGTCGTTTAAAATAACCAAACAGTGTTTTTTTTAATTCGATAACGGAAGTTCAATTTTGATAATTGCACTTCGGTAAAAAAGGGTCCACGGTCCTTTTGGATAAAGTGCCGTGTCAAAGATCTAGACGATCTTGAATTTTTTTTATAAGACCTTAACTCCCGTAGGTCTAACTGGCGCCCGAGCGAATTATTAAAATTATTAAAAGTGTGAAGAAGGAGGCCCCTGAGTACAACTAAGGAAAGGGACGCGTTGAACGCAAGCCGCTTCACCCGCGAAGAGACATATAATAATTAAATAAAACCATTACAAAGCAAACCTTCACTGAAAAATAAAAGAGTGGAAAAAGTGAACATTAAAACAAAAAAACAGGAAACATATAATAATTAAATAAAACCGTTGAAAAACAAACCTTCACTGAAAAATAAAAAAGTGGAAAAAAAGTGAACATTGAAAACAAAACCGTAGAAAAGCAAACCTTCACTGAAAAATAAAAAAGTGGAAAAAGTGAACATTAAAACAAAAAAAAAACACAAGAAACATATAATAACTAAATAAAACCGTTAAAAGGCAAACCCTCACTGAAAAATAAAAAAGTGGAAAAAATAGAACATTGAAAACAAAACCAAAGTGCGAAAAGTGAACATTAAAAAAAAAAAAAACAAAAAAAAAACAAGAAGTCTGAAGTTCCGAAATATTGAAGGAAACCAAAACCAAAGTGCGAAAAGTGAACATTTAAAAAACAAGAAGTCTGAAGTGCCGAAATATTGAAGGATGAAGAGAAATCATAAGCCGAGATATTGAAGCAAAGCAGTGCCCACCAAGATGTCAACTTTAATAATATTAGCGTAAGATATATATTAATATTATTAATAGAATTAAAAATAGAAGCCCTATACAATCTCAATCCCTTTCTGAAATAATAAGAAAAGAAACAAAAGTAGATTCGCCTTGAAATAAAGAAAATCAAAATCTCTGTGTAAAAATATCCTAAAATCTTTTTTTAAAATGGCAAATCCCAACAATTTAGTACGACCACCCATCTTAAATGCACCTAACCCAAATCCTTCCCATCCCCCAAACCAACCTAACAGAAACGAACCAGGACAAATAAACTTAACGGGCCTTAGAAATATTATTCTGGAAATTGTTAATAGCCAGTTACCTCAGATACTACAAGCTACGTTAAACCCGAACGCTATTCAAATAAACGCGGTAGATCAGGCTATTGATGCGGAACACGTAGGTAATATAGGCGATTTAGATAAAATCCCTGATGTCGTTAAATGTCTAAGGGAATTTTCAGGCAAACCAGGAGAGTTTAACTCTGGAGAAAGAGTGTGGAAAGAATTTTAAAAATCTACGAAAATCTGAAAGGTACACCAAAATACTATGGTATTTTGAACGTAATTGGAAATAAAATTGTAGGTAATGCAGACATAGCATTAGAATCGTACAACACTCCTTTAGATTGGCCAGCAATTTCCAAGTGCCTGACCTTACACTACGCCGACAAACGTTATGTATCAACCTTAGAATATCAAATGACAGGTCTAATCCAAAGAAACTCAACAGTTCAAGAATTTTATCAGGCTGTATATTCACATCTGTCTCTGATACTAAACAAACTAGGAGGCTTAGAGGCTGGAAACGAGTCTCTAAGTCTGCTAACACAAACTTATCGAAGCAAAGCCCTCGATACGTTTGTAAGAGGATTAAATGGGGATTTACCAAGACTGCTAGGAATGAGAGAACCGGCAGATTTACCCCAGGCTCTTCATTTGTGTCTTAAACTAGAAAATCAGAAATTCCGCACTAATCATGCTCAAAATCAGAATATTCAGCCAATTAAAAAAAGTTATTATCAAACATCTCCGACGCAGAAATATAATGTGCAAAAAAATAAACAAGAGTTTCACCCAAACATAGCCTACATACCCTAACCCACAGAATCTTCCTAAAAAGAACACTAATTATAATAACGGTATACCAAGCTTCAGCCACCCGAAACAACCTCCACCACGCCCAACGGCACCTAAGCCAGCGGAGCCAATGGATGTCGACCACAGTATCCGATCTCAACAAATAAATTACGCAAATAGACCACCTCAACATCAATTCCTAGGTAATACATCGTCAAAAAATAACGTTAGTCCGCCGAAAGCACAACGAACATTCCATATTAATACAGATACAGGAGATTCGTTTGATCCCGACAACATTAACTATGAGGATTATTCTCAGGAACAAGAAACATTAGAAAATTACGACCAAGATCCGGAAAACTATTTCCATGACCATTATTTCGAAAATAATATACCAGACAACGAAACAGATTCAGAGCTTAATGACATTCATTTTTTAGAATGACAAGCTCTTCGCTTCCATATTTTGAATTTCGAACGGAGAGCGGAAAAATCTTAAAAATTTTAATTGATACAGGATCTAGTAAAAATTACATTCAACCGGACTTAGTAAAAAAAATCATTCCTAATAAAATTCCGTTTTTCGCAAAATCTGTAGCGGGTGATGTAAAAATTACGTCACACACGTACATAAAGCTTTTCAAATTAGACGATGAACTTAAATTCTATCTAATGCCTAGCCTAAAATCCTTCCATGGCATTCTAGGTAATGACAGTCTAAAAGCCTTAGACGCAGTCATTTACACAAATAAAAATTATATGGTCATTCGCCAGCATACTAAGGTTCGACTTAAAGAACATGTCAGTCAAAGTGTAAACACCATAAAACTACGGGATGACCATATGAACCCCAGGCAAATGGAAGCCATGACATTTTTAATAGATAAATTCTCTAAGCTTTTCGCCGAGCCAGACGAGAAATTAACCTACACAACTAAAGTAGTTGCAGAGATCCGTACATCAAATGATTCTCCAGTGTATACCAAATTTTACCCATATCCGGCTTCATTGAAACGTGAAGTCGAGATGCAAGTGGAAAATCTGTTAAGCGATGGAATCATACAACCATCAAGATCACCGTACAATTCACCTGTATGGATAGTGGATAAAAAAACCTGACTCCCAGGGGAATAAACAATATAGGATGGTGATAGATTATAGGAAACTAAATTCTGTAACAATCTCTGATAGATATCCAATTCCTGAGATATCTGATGTTTTAGGGAAGTTAGGAAATAGCAAATTTTTTTCTGTCTTGGATTTGAAAAGCGGCTTCCACCAAATTCCGTTAAAAAGTTCTGATGTGGAAAAAACTGCATTTTCTATTAATAATGGCAAATACGAGTTCACTCGCTTACCATTTGGTTTAAAAAATGCGCCGTCGATATTTCAACGAGCTCTCGATGACATTCTCCGCGAGCATGTAGGGAGAATATGCTACGTATATATCGATGATATAGTTATATACAGCAAATCCGAAGAGGACCATATTCGTGATATTTATAATGTTTTCAAAACGTTAGAAGAAGCAAATATGAAAGTCCAATTGGACAAGTGTCATTTTTTTAAACAAGAAGTAGAATTTCTCGGATTTGTAATATCCGAAGCGGGCATAAAAACCAACCCAAAAAAAGTAGAAGCTATTGCAAACTTTCCCCAACCCAAAACTATTAAAGAACTTCGATCCTTCCTAGGCCTTGCGGGATATTATCGCCGTTTTATAAGGGATTATGCAAAATTGGCAAAACCACTGACGTCACTTTTGAGAGGTGAAGGGGGGCGAATATCGAAAAGACAGTCGTCTAAAATTTCTATAGAATTTAATGAAGAGGCGGTAGAAGCATTTACAAAGATAAAAAATTCCTTAATATCAAGAGATATAATGTTGTATTATCCAAATTATGAGAATCCCTTCGAACTAACAACTGATGCGTCAGATTACGCTCTCGGAGCAGTTTTGTCTCAAGGAGACAAGCCCATTACCTTTATATCAAGAACTCTGAATAAAGCAGAAGAGCATTACGCGGCGAACGAAAAGGAAATGCTTGCCATTATATGGGCCCTTAACAGTCTTAGAAATTTTCTATATGGAACGGCAAAAGTAAAAATATACACAGACCACCAGCCACTCACCTACGCTCTCAGTAATAAAAACAATAATAGCAAGATGAAGCGATGGAAAGCCATAATGGAAGAATATGACTACGAGCTTTTTTATAAACCAGGAAAAAGTAACATAGTGGCAGACGCCCTTTCCAGAGTGCCTGAAGTATCTCAAGTTATTTCTATGTCGGAAATGACAAATAGTGACGATAGTTCCTCACATAACCTTATTTACAGTGTCGAAGCACCAATAAACGTTTTCAAAAATCAGTTAATCTTTGACCCTAGTGCAATAAACTCCTATCAGTTCGATATAGTATTCCCAACCATCCACAGGCATACACTTCCAGGAAACGATTATACCCCTGAGCAGCTAATCCAAATTCTGAAAAAATACTTAAATCCCTCTGTAATCAATGGCATCAAAGCACCCGAGACATTAATGGGAAAAATTCAAGAAATTTTCCCACAACACTTTGCAACATATCGCATTAGATTTACGAACCTCCAAGTAGAAGATATTAAAGACAATCACCAGCAAGATGAAATAATTATCAGCACACACAAAAGAGCTCATATAAATGCCAGAGAAAATAAAATACAGATTCTTGAAAAATATTATTTTCCCAGCATGAACAATAAAATTAACAGGATTGTCAAGCAATGCACCGTTTGCAATGAAAACAAATACGACAGGCATCCACCGAAGCCTGAACTAAGGGAAACACCAATACCTTCCTATCCTGGAGAAATCCTCCATATTGATATTTTTAAAACGGAGAATAAGCTTGTCCTCACATCATTGGATAAATTTTCGAAATACGCGCAGGGCAGAATTATTAAATCAAGGGCCATTGAAGATATAAGAGAACCTTTACGAGAATTAGTATTTTTATTCGGTGTTCCAAAAATTATGGTTTTTGATAATGAGAAATCCTTTAATTCGGCATCAATAATTTTTATGTTACAAGACCAATTGAAAATAGAAATTTACAAAGTTCCACCATAATTCGAGTGTCGTGAACGGTCAGGTTGAGCGATTTCACTCAACCCTAGCTGAAATTATGCGTTGCCTTCGAACTGAACGGACATACCCAACGTTTCTTGAACTATTGGACAGAGCAATTTATGAATACAATTATACAATACATAGCACAACAGGACAAAGACCACTCGATGTATTTTTCGGACGACGAATCAGCATAGACCCCGAGATGTATGATAAAGCAAGACAAGATAATGTCCAAAGATTACGAGACAAACAGGAAACTGACCTTAAAACCCATATTAAAAAAAAGCGGGAACCAATAAAACAATTTGACCCAGGTGACGAAATTTATGTAAAAATCCATAAGCGTTTAGGGACCAAATTGTCTCCAAGATTTAAAAAGAGGTAGTAAAAGAAAATCATTCTACAACTATTCTTACAAAATCAGGAAGAGTAGTACATAAAAGTAACATTAAAAACTGAGAACGTCTTTATATTTCTTTTTACAGAACCCTAGCATTACTTTGCACCTCTTCAGAAACCAACATGCATGTTTTTAACTTCACACAGTCATACCTTGTACCTATTCACAATGGACTCGCTAAGGTACAAGATGGAACATTTAACATTATCCACATCATAGACATAGACAGATACAGGAACCTCGTTAATGACATACAATGGAAAATAACGCAAGCCATACCTAAATCCAATCCTTTTTTCCCACTCCTAACGCACGAAATATCCCAAATACACGGTATCCTCCAATCCATAGAACCAGTAGAAACATATAGGAATAAAAGAGCCATTAATATGATAGGCACAGCCTGGAAATATATTGCGGGATCTCCAGATCACGACGATTTTGAATTGATTAAAAATGATTTAGACCAAACAATCCGAAATAATAATCAACAAATAATCATAAATGATATTTTCACAGAGAGATTACAAAACCTTACCCAAATTACAAATCAAATAACAAAAGTAATAAAACAAGATACTAACTATGTAAACGAAGCTGCACTCAGCATGCAGATACAACTTAGATTCACAAAAGAAGAACTAACTAATATTAAATTCGCAATGCAATGGGCAAAACAAAACATTGTAAATTTATTTTTGTTAAATAAAGAAGAAATGAAAATTGCATTCGAAAAAATAAAAGAAGATAATATTATTATTACATCGATAGAAGAAGCCCTAGAATTTGCAAAAATTAAAGTATTGTACAATCAGAAATAACTTTTATATATTATTGCAATCCCTCTAACTAGCAAAGAAATATTCCATAATTTTTTAATCAAACCTGTAAAAAGAAATAATAGAATCATAAGTACTGAATTTAATGAAATTATAAAAAATAATAATAGTGTATTTGGCGTAAAAAGTAAATGCGTAGTAACAAAAGATGTAAAAATTTGTCAGAATGATCAATTAGTAAACATATCCAACGATACTTGCACCCCACCGTTACTACACGGATCAAATTCATCTTGTCCAATAACTAACGGGTAACATATTCCTCAGATAGAAAATATTTCACCCGGTATTATTTTTCTTAATGATTTTAGTGGAACATTAAATAATAAAACTTTAAACGGAACATTTTTGATAGAATTCCACAATGTAACGCTACGTATTAATGACAAATTGTACAAAAATTTAGCAGCTCCATTTTCAAAAATTAACCCTCCAGCAATACAACAAACGCCAGTCGAAGATGAATTCATAAATCTTTTATCCTTGGAAATGTTAAACCATTTGCATATTAATAACACTAAGTCCATCCTTGAACTCAAGTCAGAAGCAGTTGTTACCAAATATACAATTTTTTCTATATTTTCAATTTTTGCTATATGTCTATTAATAATTGGGTTTTTCACGAAGAAAAGACAAAACGTAGTCTTTCATACAATTGCCCCTAGTCACGGATTAACACAAATCCCAATCACTCAAAACAAAGTGCAGGTACCAGGGCCACAGAAGGTGGATGACCTACCATATTTTTAACGATTGGGGACAATCGTTTTTAAAGGGGGAGGAGTTAACACATAATATGTTGTTTACCCAATAAAACATAATTTCATTAAAGAATAATTCCCAGCTAAGCAACAATAAAGTTGCAAATTCTGTTAACCCAATTCCAATTAAACTGAATTGCAGACATTCGTCTGTCCCAAATATTCCCAACATTCAATTCCAATGAATTATTTTAATAAACTCAAAACAATTTCCGTTGCAATAGTTCTGTTAACTCAATTCCAAATAAACTGAATTGCAGACATTCGTCTGTCCCAAATATTTCCCAACATTAAATTCCAATTGATTATTTTAATAAACTCAAAACGATTTCCGTTGCAAAAGTAGCCAACTTAATGAAACTGCTTGCAGACATTTCGTCTGTCCGATTATTGCATTAAACCCAAAAAATACAACATCCGGTAGTTGACTTCGTCAACTAATGCAATGCTTGACGCGTGTAGACCAAATTTCTAGAATTTCTTTTGGTAACAACAACTCATTAAAAGCTGAGTGGCATGATTTCAAGGAAATTCAAAGTAACAAATAAATAAGCATTTTTATTCTACTTGATGATTGTAAAATAATTTTAACACTCACTCTTTTGCTAACCGTCAATCAATAAAGTCGTTTAAAATAACCAAACAGTGTTTTTTTAATTCGATAACGGGAGTGGTGAAACTTTCGACAAGTTTCACTAGTAAAAGTTCAATTTTGATAATTGAACTTCGGTAAAAAAGGGTCCGCGGTCCTTTTGGATAAAGTGCCGTGTCAAAGATCTAGACGATCTTAAATTTTTTTTTATAAGACCTTAACTCCCGTAGGTCTAACTTGTAAATTAAGGTTAAGATGCATTTTTTGAGTAAATAATGCATTTCCAGGTGTAAATTAAAAATGTTATATCATCACGGGCATGTTCCTTTCACAATCGATGGTTTTCAGAAAGGTTCGGAAGATGGGATCCTTTTTCGTTGAGATAAAATTGTGACAACTTTTAGCGTTTTCAATGCTATAATATAATAATTAACTGAATTTCAACGCGGTATGAGCGATTATTGAATATGAGCGATTATTAAATTCAGGTAATGCCGTGATTCAAGTGCTCAGTTTGGAACTTTTTCAGAAAAGTAAGTCCGATTTGAAGAGATAAGTCCGATCGTTTTGTGGTGACCACATTCATTATTCGTCTAAATTTCTTCCTGACTTTGTGGTGTACAAATTCACTGTTATATGCGATCTGCCGAATTCTACATGCAATTGGTGATATAAAATCAAACATTATTAAGATTACTATCACGCTGGGTTGAAAGACGATTTAGAATCTTTGACGTTGGACTTGTATTTAATTTTTGACCAATTATGCGAAGTTATTATTCATCAGATTTTAATTAATGTACTTAATTGAGCCATATGAACTAAATAGTTTTTAGTAAAAAAAATGGTATCTAGCTAAGAGATGTGTATCACACATCAGTCTTTAAGAGACGATCGTTTTGGTAACTGGTTAGGTTTATCGCATCATAGATGTGGTTAGACAATTTTCTACATTCGGAAACTCATATTTATACGGACAGTCTTGCTATTTATTTGCATGTACGATTTAAATTTGTTAAAATTAGTTGCACAGTTGATGCAAATTAATATTCCCGTTCGATGGAGTTCATTTATCCGCTTAAAGCAAACTCAAGCAGTTGTTGCTAATATGGGTAGCTATTGGGTCCGGGATTTCATAAAAGGATGGGTCCCTTTTCGTTAGGATTAAATTATGAATATTTTTCGGAAACTTAATGAATCCATTTGCAATATCGAAATAAATAAACGCTGAGATTTTGTATGGTTTAATTTTATATCGAACATATGTTTTAATTTTAATAACGCGTGAGTGAATTGGTAATATTCAAGATGGGTGGTCGCTATTTTAGATGAAGCAACTTCTACGGTCATTTCTATTTTGGACGTATGTCACCCAAGTGCCGTTTAGAATCAAAGATTTTGTATAATGGAACATGAGAATTTAAAGTCAAGCTTATGCCTGTAGTGCGATTCTCTAACTCATTTTTTTTGAGTTAACGACAAATGTCGGTAAAATAAAACGCAAAATTATGAATGAAAAGTTAAAATAAAAGTTGACAACACTGTTGCTATCGATAGCACTTTACCACTACTTTCTCTTGGTCGCTAACTTACCGAAAAATATCGTTAATTACCGAATTTATAAGCATTTTAATTTTGACGATTTTTGTCGGTAACTCAAAAAATGTGTTAGAGAATCGCACTACTGATGTCTATGATAGGGAATGTTATGACTCTTATTTTTTATTGGTATAGGCAAATGTCATAATTAAATTGTCCACTGAAGCGGTATAATCCAGTAGTTGTCCCAATAAACTGGCAGAATTCAAACAGAAGAGTGTGAGCAGTAAGTAGTCAGGTATGCAAACGTAATAAATCTCCATTCAAACCGCCATTTGGAGCATTTCTTCCAGAGCTTTGGTGTAGATTAGAACATTGAAGTTCTGACTCCCGGCATTGTGATTGCGACAGGAAAGTTAACGACACAAGTAAATTATAGTTAAATATTTATGTCATATAAAAATATTCGTGGTTACTTACTTGTGGTACAAAACATTTCGCATAAGCTGCACTAAGAATAGAATTCCAACTCCTTCTGTTTCTTGATTTCATTCATTCCAATTTTAAATATTACGCTTTTCGATATCGTTGATAACTTACTCATTCCAATGGAGTCTTGGCCTTCCCGCTCTGCGTTCTGCCAAGACATTCATTTTACAAACACATGAGATCCTGCCTAATTTTCATTGCGTACGGTTAAAAACTATTTCACGACAAAACAATAAGGAGCGAAATCTGTTTGCTTTTTGAAATCGATTAGATAATGTTTACACCGCTGAAACAACTAATATCCTTTTTGGACTAAAGTCACCTTTAATTTTCGCTGTTAACTTGCATAAAGAATAGTTTGGATACAGCGGAAAGCAAATTGTTTTTTAATTAATTTATTCAAAAAGATTTTAAATAAAAGTATATCCAGAACTTTCAAAAATTGACATAATAGAAACACAAAAATGTCATTCGCTGTTGGTGCATGTAAAATTTTCGCCAAAATCTGTCCAAAAATGTGTCACGGTATACTCCAAACGCAAAAGCTCGATAAAAATGTGTAGAAAATTTGACTTTTTTCAAAAAATATTTTTGCACATTTTTCGCAGATTTTCGCGGTTTTTTTAGGTTTTATCCTTTTCTGCCATGAGTCGATTCCGAATTGGTACGAATTGTCAAAATCTGTTCAGCCGTTCATGAGTTATAAGCGTAGTAACTAACATCATCCTTTTTTATATATATACTAGGGGACCCGGCGAACTTCGTCTCGCTGTTTGTTAGGTACAGAACTTTATGGCTTTGGTTCAAACTTATAATACTATTATTGATATCACCTTGTTCAATGGCAAATATTTCTTTGTTTTGAACTGTTTAGCACGATCTTTGAAGCAGATGCACATTACACAATTGTACTTTCGACAATTGTCAGTTTGACGAAGAGAGAAGGTACTGAGAGGCAAGGTGTTTCTGTTTTCCTCGACTCTCTCTTCTATAAACTGACAATAGCCGCGAAAAAAATTAGGTAACTCTAAATCAGGACTAAGATATATTTTTTAAGTAAATAACACGTTTTGTGATGTAAATAAAAATATTTGGTATTGCAGTTGACGCAAAATAATATCATAACGCCATACTCGTTTCATAATCGATCGTTTTCTGCAATTCTTGTTTCCACCACTGAACACGATATTTCACTAAAGCAATTGAATATGAATTTGAATTTAATGCTGAATATAGTGCTTATTTAAATTTGCGTTTTAATCAATTAACCCATTTTAACCTATTTACCCATTTTGATCCGATCGTTATCAGGTAACCACCTTCGTCTGTTTTTATACCCTCCACCATAGTATGGAGGGTATATTTAGTTTGTTTTTCTGTTTGTAACACATCGAACTAATCATTTGCACATATATTCTTGATCAGGATAAAATTCTAAGACGATATAGCCATGACCGTCTGTCTGTGTGTCCTTCTGTTGTAATCACTGTAGCGTTCGCAATAATTGAGCTAGAGCGCTATATTTTGTGTGTCTTTTTTTCCATAGGCAGGGAAGGTTCGAAGATGGGTTATATCGGAACACTTTTTGGTATAGCCCCCATATAACGCTACTTCCCGATTTTCGGTATTTTGGGGATTTTACTTACATTTTTTGACCGAACTACCTGTAATTTCACGTTTGGGGTTCCCAGTGGTCACAAAACATCTCCACCAAAAATCGTCAGCATAGGTCCATGTTTTGGCCTCCATTTAGCTTAGCTAAAGTTTTTAACCGAACTACCTGTAATTTGACGGTTGAGGTTCCTAGTAATCACAAAACATCTCCACCAGAAACTGTCAACAAAAGTCCATGTTTTTGTAGAGCCCCTATACAACGGTATCTCCCGATTTTCCGTATTTTTAATTACATTTCTTGACCGAACTATCTGTAATTTCAGGTTTGTGGTTCCCAGTGGTTCCCAAAGAATAAACACTAAAAACAGTCAAGGTGCATGTTTTGGTATAGCCCCCATATAGCGGTACCTCCCGATTTTTGGTATTTTGAGTACTTGAGTATTTTAGCTTAAATTTTTGATCGAACTACCTGTAATTTGACCGTTGAAGTTTCTAGTAATCACAAAATATCTCCACCAAAAACTGGACTTAACGCTTTTTTACTTATTTTTTCTGACTTCTCTATTTAATGTGATCGCCCGAATTCTACTTGCACTGCAAATTCGGTATTAGATGCAATGGCTCTGGTAACATGGACAGAGCTATTCTATTAGTTGCCGTTCTTTGTGTGTTTCGGATGCTTGTCACACTAACACGTGACTGTTGTCGATTACTTGGCCACCCTATATTTAATTTCGACGTAAATTACATAGTCAAATTAATATCACGATTAATAAGTATTTACCTACTTATGTCGTCGATAAAGAATATTTGTCAGATAATTCGACCAAAAAAACTCCAGTACCTCCGATTTCTTGATTTTTCCAATTTTGAATATCATCCTTTTTTCGAATGACATACATACAGTGTACCAACAGTACCAATGTGCATATGTATGTTTGTATGTATGTATTTGGCCGTTTGTAATTGCCTTCCAAATCTGTGTGAACTTAACTGATTGAATTCATACTCCTTTTACAGTAGGGGCATCATTTTTTTGTATCATGACACGATCTAAACAGTATCACAATATATCTGGTACAGCTTAAATATTATACCGCATACATCGGAAGTTTATCTTTCGAAGATGTTTTTACCTACGGTTTAAAAGTATACATATATGCCACAACTTCACTTCCAATGAAATTACCTCGGAGCTCTTGATGTTTCAATTAACCCACCAATTTTGTGGACTTGTACCTTTTTCCTCAAAACTGTGGAAACCACTTTAGTCTTTTCAATCGGTATCTGACCGAAACCACCACTAATCTTTACAAACTCTAAACTATGTCCTTTTAACCATTTTTCGCTGTTAATTTCCTAAAAAGACGCTTGAAAATAAATGAAAATCGATTTGATTGTGAATAAAAAATTCTATACAACTTTCAAAAATTGACAAAGGCGTACAATGGACCCTCACAGTAGGTGCAAATACAATTTTCGCCAAAAACTGTCCAAATAAGTGCCAAGATTTACTCTAAACGCGAAACTCGATAGAAATTTGTGGAAAAATTGACTTAATTGAAAAAATATTTTTGCAAATTTTTCGCAAATTTTCGCGATTTTTTTAGGTTTTATCCTTTTCTGCCATGAGACCATTCCGAATTGGTGCGAATTGTCAAAATCTGTTCAGCCGTTCTTGAGTTATAAGCGTAGTAACTAACATCATCCTTTTTATATATATGAGGAAAAGTCAAAATTTTTTAGTTTCCATGAAGCCAAGGTTTGCACTATTATAATACGCGAACTATTGTAGTTTGCCAGTAACTATGACTATTGCTGGATTAATTTAGATGTTTTTGTACAAAGCTCAAAAATTTAGCAGAAACATTTAATTTACGTGGTAGTTACGACCGCGTAAAGGAAAAACCATAGGTAAAAACACGTTGCATCTAAACAGGTTTTTTACATTGCTATTCGATTTCTGATTAAACCATTCAAATGACGGACATCTGTCCAAAGTAAAAGTAGGAGAATACAAAATGAAGATTACACTTCTAATGTATCACTTTCCAAAATTTTCACTGCATCCACCTTTTATGGATGCTGACATTTTGAAGCCGGATTTCCGGTGTTTTTTGTATTTTTTATGTAACTGGGACGCGCATTCGGATATTTCGAAAAACCAATTATAGGACTAAAGAACTCGCGATTTCGCATAATCTGATATGTATATTAAGTATGTAGCCCACACAGCAGCAGAGTAATCTACTGCCAAAGGCAAAAATTTAGTGCGATATTTTTTCTAAAAAACCTATTTTTTGGGTACAGTATTTACAATATCGTTTTGAGTGTGCTGGTACCCCGCGATATTTTAGTTTTTCGACGATCCGGATCATATGAATCACAGATCGTAAAAATCCATCTACTAGAACGGCGGAAATGACTACTGCAAAAATTGAAAAATTTGCGAAAAATGTTTTTCAAAATATCGCTGACTAATTCGCGTTTTATGTGGATCGTTTCCATTTCAATGAAGAAAGTGAATCATCACTCGCGTTTGTGCGAAAACAGCGGTTTGAAAAATTTAGTGGCATGGGAGCTGTATCCGATTTATCCAAAAAATACTGTGTGATGCTACATCCACGGTTCTTGATGGATTTTATTGAAATATGTTTAGATCGATGTATTTTTTCACGGTTGATAGTGAAATCGGATGCGCATAAAAAGTGTATGCACTTTGTGCAAAATATAAGCGTAATACAATTTGTTGCACACTAAACTGCTGACGATGCTACATCCTAGCGGCCAAAGTAAATCCTGGCAAATGTGTACAAATTAAAAGAGAAGAATTCGCTGTATTGGTAAAACGCATGCGCATCAAGTGATTTTGAGGATTTCGCGATTTACACGCATTTCAAAATGAACATTACCCGATACAATTTTATTTCAAGATTATACCCCATTTAAAGGAACCCAACATTTATTTGAAAGATATCCATATCTTCTGCTAGATGTTAGCGTGTTTTCGAGAAGTGATTAGAATAAAAAATGTGATTTATTGCGTGGAATTTAACTAAAATAGAAGAAAAACTCCGACCTATTTTTCTTACATTTTGTTCAACTAACTCACAAAATAAATTTTAATAAATATTTTCTCTTACAAAAATTTTATAAATTTCCTCATTATATTTTTTGTTTTTTGCTATAATATGCAAACCGCTAAACGGATTTGTATAGTTTTGGTTTCATTTGAAGCTTCGCGATGTTGAGATTACGTACATATTTTTTATATATTTTTCAGATGCATAAACAGCTTGAATTTTATTAGAACAAGCTGTAAACTACCAATTGTTTTGAATGCATTCCTAATTTCCGCGAAAATTTACAACTTTTTCACTAAAGTTATGGGACCTCAGTAACCATATAGTATGTAGGGAGCCCCTAATTAAGAGAGTTTCTCAATATAATGATTAGAGTCTTTTAAAGATTTTTTTCTTTTTATCAGAATTGAAACCGCCATAACTTTTGCGCGCAACAACCAAAATTAGTATCTCGAACAGATTTAAGAATGGGATTTTTTTTCCCAATGTATGTACCAAAAATCATTCATGTAGCTTAAAAAAAAATTTTTAATTTTTTTTTTATGGAAAACTAAAAAAATTTGTCTTTTCTTCATATATACTAGCAAAGTGCCCGCTACTTCGTATGCGTTAAATATACAAAACAAATAAACAATATATAATATAGAATGGTGGAAACATTTTGTGTACTAATACGTACCACTTTTGTTCGATTTTCGTCACGCCTACACATCAAGAGCAATCCACATTTTTTTGAAATAGTTTAATTGAGGTTCTCAGCGCAAATACAGCCTAACCCAACAACCGCCATCCTCATTTCCAGCACTATTTGTTCCCCCAGAACCAATTATAGAACTATTTAGTAGTTTATATGTAAATAGATAAATACGAACCTCCTCCTATTATTTCAAAATTCCCTTTACATAATAACAAATTGTACCAAATCCTTATTTACAACTTTTCGTATATTTATGGCACATATTTCTTAAATCGGACGTTATAAGCAAATGGTAACAGTAATCTTAATTCCAAATCTCATGAATCCAGATCTATCCGTTCATCCAATACAAAATTGTACCATACATGGAACCATTTCGTACCCCTAAGTGTACCCAATTCCACAAATTAGGATTCGAGCGCTATAATTTCACCCAAATCCTAATTGTACAAAATGTATTACTTTTTGTAAGCATAAGTACGCATTTCCAAAACTAAGTACGCATTTCCAAAGCTAACCCCAAAACTAACTCCAAAATTCAAGATTCTAGCTCTAATCGTTCGCTCAAATCCAAGTTGTACCAAATATAGTACCGTTTAGTACTTTTCGTACATATAAGTACGAATTACCAAAACTTTCTCAATCCTACACCCCAACAGTAATCTTAATTCCAAACTTCAAGATTCCAGCTCTAGCCGTTCGCTCAAATCCAAATTGAACCAAATTTAGTACTTTTCGTACTCATAAGTACAAATTTCCAAAACTACTTCCATATCTCAATCCTACACTCCAACAGTAATATTAATTCCAAATTTCTTGATTCTAGCTCTACCCGTTCGCTCAAATCCAAGTTGTACCAAATTTAGTACCGTTTAATATTTTTCGTACATATAAGTACGAATTTCCAAAACTTCTTCAATCCTACACCCCAACAGTAATCTTAATTCCAAACGTCAAGATTCCAGCTCTAGCCTTTCGCTCTAATCCAAATTGTACCAAATTTAGTACTTTTCGTACTCATAAGTACGAATTTCAAAAACTACTTCCACATCTCAATCCTAAACTCCAACAGTAATCTTAATTCCAAATTTTTTGATTCCAACTCTATCCGTTCGCTCAAATCCAAATTGTACCAAATTTAGTACTATTTAGTACTTTTCCTACCCATAACTAAAAATTTCCAAAATTTTATCAATCCTACAATTCAACAGGTATTTTAATTCCAAACTTGAGGATGGCAGCTACATCAGATCACCGAAATCCAAATTGTACCAAATTTAGTACCATTTAGTACTTTTCGTACCCATAAGTACACATTTTCAAAACTACCTCAGTGCTATGTTCAAACAATAAGCTTAATTCCGAATTTCAGCATTCCAGATATATCCGATAACTCAAATCCAAATTTGGTACCATTTAGTACTATTCGTATCCATAGTACGAATTTCTAAAACTACCTCTATCAACACTCCAACATCAATTTTAATTCCGAATTTCACGATTCCAAATGTATCCTATCACTGAAATCCAAATTGTACCAAATTTAGTACTATTTAGTACTTTTCCTACCCATAACTACAAATTTCCAAAACATTATCAATCCTACACTCCAATAGTACTCCTTATTCCAAATCTCGGAATTTCAGCTATATATGTTCACCCAAATCCAAATTGTACCAAATTTGGTACTATTTAGTACTATTCGTACCCAAGAGTACGAATATCCACAACTACCTCAATCCTACACGCCAACAGTAATCTTAATTCCAAATTTCAGAATTACAGCTGCATCAGATTACCGTAATCCAAATTGTACCAAATTTAGTACCATTTAGTACTTTTTGTTCCCATAGGTCCGAATGTCTAAACCTACCTCTATCCAGCACTCCAAAAGCAATCTTAATTTCGAATTTCAGGATTCCAAATGTATCTGATCACCCAAATCCAAATTGTACCAAATTTGGTACCATTTAGTACTTTTCGTTGCCATAAGTACGAATTTCCAAAAGTATCCCAAACCCACACTCCAATAGTAATCTTAATTCCAAGTTTCACTATTCCAGCTCTATCCGATCACTTAAATTCATATTGTACCAAATTTGGTACCATTTAGTACTTTTCGTACCCAAAAGTACGAATTTCCAAAATACCTCTATCCTACACCCCGACTGTAATCCTAATTCCAAATTTCAGGATTCCAGCTCCATCCGTTCCCCCAAATCCAAATTGTACCTTATTTGGTACTATTTAGTACCTTTCGTACCCATATGTACGAATTTCGAAAACTACCTCCATATCTCAAACCTACGCTCCAACAGTAATAGTAATTCCAAATTTCAGAATTCCAACTTTATCGGTTCGCCCAAATTCAAATTGTACCAAATTTAGTACCATTTAGTACTATTCGTACACATGAGTACACATTTTCAAAACCACCTCCTTATATCAACTCATCTTCTAAACCTTGATTTTCATTCCAAATTTCAAGATTTTAGATCTATCCGTTCACGTAATACCAAATAGTACTAAATTTAGTAACTTTTAGTACTTTTCGTACACTTATAGTTCGAATTTCCAAAAACCATTTGGTACACCTTTCTAACTCTCCATCAGTGAACCTCATTCCAAATTTCAGAATTCTAGCTCTACGCGTTTGCCTAATACAAAGGGTACCATATTTAGTACCTTTTAGTACTTTTAGTACAGTTCTAGTTCGAATTTCCAAAAATCCAGCCTTATCCGACACCTTCGGACCAAGAGTGACCCTCACCCAAAATTTCAAGATTCTAGCTTTAGCCGTTTAGTCTGGGCGTTGATTATCAGTCAGTCAGTCAGTCAGTGAGTCAGTGAATCAGTGAGTCAGTGAGTCATCATTACTGAACTCTTTTATAAGTATAGATATATATATATATATATATATATATATATATATATATATAGATAAGATAAGAATTATACAAGGAAAACAAAATAAAGTCAAAAATTTAAGTAAAAAATTTGGCTTGGGCGTTTATTACGTTCAAATCTTAATTATTTCTGAATTTTTTCAGGTTTCTTCCAATTTTTTCGTTACATATTCAGTAATTGTTACATATTCAGTAATCTGAATTGTGATAACTTTTCTGTTCTTTAAATATGAAAGCAGTAAAATAAGTTCATTTCATTTGGAAAGGATAATTTTTTCGAACGTTTTCCCTAAGTTCTTCATTAATTCATTACGAAAGTCATCCTACTCGTTCCCAGTCTCACTGTTCTTCGTTTACCGAAAGGTGTCGATTTTTTTCTGGTTTTTTTAGTTCTCTTTCTACCTTCTTTTCTTAAACAATGAAGTCTTTGGAAGCTTATGTGGGCAGAGAGATCGAGATAACGAAGAACAGAACGTGGAGGATGAAGAACAGGAAGAGGGTGCAGAAACTGCTTCAGAACTTGAGACATTCACATCAAAGTACAATAGCGCGTATATAACTTATTGTGAGTGTTTGGGTCGCCTGACTAAGCTGTCTGAAGAATTTCAAAATCAGACAGTTTCCAAAGAGCCCTCTGTTTCTTCTCCGAATCCATCGCCCCAGACTCCCATTTCTAGTGCACTTCACGATCACTGTTCCAATTATTCTTTCAAGCTCCCTCCATGTGATATCGAAGTCTTCAACGTCATGGGCGACTTTCCGAGACATGTTCACGACCGTGTACATTAATAATTCTGGGCTCAGTCCTGTTGAACGATTTTTTCCTTTGACTCAGAAGACTAACGGTGAATCTAGGGATATAGTTCAACGTTCACCATTAACCAATCAAGATTTCGAACTTGCTTGGAAGAATTTGTGCGATCGTTTCGAAAATAAACGAATTCTACTTAATGGTTAATTAAAGGTTCTATTCAATCTTCCATCTATTGAATCCGAGTCTGCGAGTGCAATTAAGTCATTGCAACGCGACATAAATTCCTGTATTGCTGCGTTATCGCTGTACGATATGGACGTTCAAAAGTTGGGATCCAATATTCGTTTTTCTTTGCTCAAATCGCCTTCCTGACTCAACTTTGACACTGTGGGAACAAGGTTTGTCTGAAAAGACCGTCATTCCAAAGTGGACCGACCTTGATTCTTTCCTTACGAATCGGTATCGTACTCTTTAATCCGTGTCCGAGACCCGCAATCATCCGAGGTATGAAAACCAAAGACCGAAATCCGGTTACAATGCCAGAAGTTAAAAGCTTTTTTTTTTTTGTGTCCTTTATTTGCAATCTATTTTATAATATTAAGCAAATATGTTCATTTTTTTATCATAATATAACAGATGTCTCCATTCTTTCTTTAGAAAGGAGACTTTATACTTATACAAAATACGTATATTTATGATATATACAAGATATGTACATTTATAATAATATTTACATTCAATGATGTTTTTCATAAGTTAAAAGCTAAATGTCCTTTATGCACGAATTCGAAAATGTCCTAGATTCATTGCGATGGACGTTAAAAATCGTGTAGCTGAGATAAAGAAGCAAGGCCTTTGTCTAAATTGCTTTTCAAAAACTCACCACGTCAAAAATTGTACCAGCAAGAACAATTGTTTTGAGTTTCAGAGGCGGCACAACACTATGCTTCATGATCGTTCTTCCAATATACCCAAACTCCACTCCATTTTCTCCGAATCATGTACAGTCCACTAGTCGGGGGGTGGAGTCATTCAAACCTGTTTCACTTCAAATTCTCGGGGTGTCTTATTGGGGACTGCGTTGGTGAATGTGGTCACTTAGGAGTAGCGTATCACGCTCGTGTACTCCTGGATTCTGGTTCGCAAGGCACATTCATATCTGAACGATTCTTCAACAAGTTAAAGCTTCCTTATCAGCGTACAAACGTTCAGATTTCTGGCCTCAATAATTCGACACCTGCTTCCGTTCGAAAGATATGCTCTGTTGTACTGTCCTCTCGATTTGATAATTCAGTACAGTGCAAGCATTTGTGGTTCCGCATTTGCCTGGAAACCTTCCTGCCCACACATTACCATCATCTTTATTCTCTCGGATTCCTCCAATTACTCTGGCTGATCCGCACTTCTTTAAAAGTTCTAACATCGACGTTCTTATAGGTGGTGATTTCCTACCAAGCATAATGCGCACTGGGGTAATGCGAAATATTTATGACACATTGATGTGTCAAGAGGCCTTGCTTGGATGGATTCTCACTGGCCCTATTCCTAATTCTCCTCCTCCATCTACTCTAGTTTCAAACTTTTGTGAAGTTGCCTTCGATGGAGAGGTTTACCGTTTCAGGAATGCAGAGAACCTCCCTAGGGGAAATTTTCCTTCAGACTACGATAAGTATTGTGAGGAGCGCTATATTTCAACCACTAAGTGAACCGGAAAGTGCGACCACTAAGATTCGCGTGGTCTCTAATGCTTTTTCTGATGAGTCCAATGGTCAAAGTCTCAATAATGTTTCGCACACAGGTCCGGTGTTGCAATCTGATTTGACCACCTTAATTCTCAAATCGCGTCTCTTTCGATATGTGTTCTATGCTGACATTGAAAAAATGTACCGCCAAATTCTTGTTCATTCCGATTATACGTCATTTAAACGAATTGTTTTCCGCAACCACCCAGGTGAGACCGTTCATGATTTCGAGTTGCAAACTGTCAGCTTCGGTGTCAATTGTGCTCCGTACTTGGCTATTCGTACTCTTCTCCAACTTGATGACGATGTTAAAGGTATGTATCTGACTGCAAGTGATATTATTCGTGATTTCATGTACGTCGAGGATGTGGAGTTCGGAGCGCATTCAATTCCTTCCGCAATAAAGTCCTGGAATGAACTCTGCTCTAGAATCCGCAAGTCTTTCCCTTCGGAAATGGACAACTAAGTCAAGTGACATTCTTGCAGAACATCCCAATGATCATTTGGTTCATACCGACTTTCTAAACTTTGATGACCATTGCACAGCCAAAACATTAGGAATTCGGTGGAACGCTAGTTCTGATTTTTTTTCTTTCCCACAACTCCGTTTCTTCTTCATGTTCATATACAAAAAGGGCGATCCTGTCTCAGATCTACAAGTTATTCAATCCTGCTGGCTGGCTTTCGCTATGCATCGTCGTGGCAAATATCCTCATGCAAAGAATATGGTCCGATGGTACTGGTTGGGATGAAGTCATTCGTCCTGCCACTTTGTCCGAATGAAAGAAGTTCCAATCAAATTATTCAATCCCTGATAAAGTTCGAGTTCCGAGGCGGCTCCACTTAACACCGTCGGCTGATTTTTAGTTTCATGGCTTTTGCAATGCATTCAAAAAGGCATATGCAGCCATTTTACACATGCGAGTAGCTAGAGGTACGTCCGTATTCCCTCACCTGGTGTATTCCGAGATAACACGACTGCTGGTCTTGGTAAGATTCGTTTACAAAACCACAAAATTTCTTGAAATAAACTTCCACTATTGTCCAATTCCTTCGCCTAAAAATCTATGTTTTATTTTCTTTCTTTTCTTCCATATCATCCTGAGGAGAAATTCTTTCTAATTCGAAGAAAGTTATTTCCATTTCACCCAAGATTACTGTTAAAGTGAAGCATTGAGGTACTTCTTACTTATGGTTGCGAAGAGTACTAAGTTTGGGACAATTTGGAATTGAATGAAAGGATACAGCTGGAATCTTGAGATCTGGAAGTTTACCCTACACCACTATGTGGGGAGGGGTATTATAAGTTTGTTTTGGGAAAAATTCATGTAACACCGCGAAATATTCGTCGGAGACCCCCAATGTGTTATACCAATCTTCATATCTCGACGAGATAAGGCGATTTTGAGATGTGCGTCCGTCCGTCCGTCTGTCCATTATAAATTGTAAACACGCTCCAGGCCGCAATTATGGACGAAATTTTGCATGGAGGTCGGATTCAGACCAGAATAGATCCCTATTCTTATTGGTGATGATCGTGAAATATTTAGCGGGTGAAATGGACCAAAAACATAATTTTTATCCGATTTTGTAGCTGCTCTGTTGGTCGCAATAATAGTATATGCCCAAGAAGATACTTGAAATTTGAGATCGGATGATGTTTAGACGGTCAAATGGACCAAAACTTTTGTGTGAAAATTGTGAAAATTTGTAATATACCGGTTATATCTTTATTTCTGCAAGACACATTCCGCCCACGTTAAGATATATTTAAAATGCCATTTCTTGCCTTTTCCATTGATACCAATTATGTTGATTTACGTGTTCAGATTACTGAGTAACAGCCTAATATATCCAATTTTTTGCTTGTAGTGTAATAATAAACACACTAGAGGTCGCAATTATAGCTCAATAGTCACGATATTTTGCACAAGGTAGGGGTTTAGGTCGAAGAAGATGCCTACAAATTTGGATGATGATCTGATATTATTTAGCGGGTGTAAATGGCCATTACTTTTGTATGCAAAATAAAACCATTTTATTTTTGGTCCATATTTGAATTCCACTTGTCCAAAATTTAAAAACATGTAGCTGAAGGGGCTAAACAACGCCAATTTTCCAAGTTAAGAATATTTATTAAAAATGCATAACATATAATTGGTCCACAAACATCCCAGTAGGGACAAGGGACCCTTCTCTCATATCAATGAGTGCACCCCGATTAATATTAGCTTAATGATATGTAGGCAGCGGAATTTTATGCAACACCTATTTTTGTCAAATATTGGGACTGGGCATATTTTTGGCTTCTGAATAAATTTCAATCGAAATATATCACATATGTAAAAATAAGCAAAATGTATAAATTATGCATATGCATATATTATTTTTTGCATATGGAAATTTTATGTATTTTACATATTTTCGTAAGCAACATATATTTCAATAATATCTTCGAAAATCTTTATGAGTACATTTTTTCTGTTTGAAATTCACTTCAGACAAGTCAATAAAATAGAGAAATCTGTAACCAGAGCCACAATCTTCAAAATGTCGAAAATGGGGAGCTATCGTTCTATGGGAGCTTTATTTATTAAATTATTATTAACCTTCAAAATACAGAAAATCAGTATATACTGGCTTGGAAGCTATATGAAGACGTGGACCCATGCCGACAAATTTCAGGTGGAAAGTTTTTTTTACCACCAACGAAGACTTAATACAAAATGTCAGCCATTTCAGTGGAATCTTGAGGCCACAACTTTCAAAATACCAGATATCGGGAGGTACGGTTCTATGGGAGCTATATGAAGACATAGACCAATACCAATAACTTTCAGGTCGAAAATTGTATACCCCCAACGAAGACTTAATACAACATTTCAGTCAATTCGGTGGGATATTTAGGCCACAAGGTCTTGCATATGGTTTCGGATATGATAACTTTGTGCAAATATGTCAAAATATGCAAAAAATTAGGTCCAAACTGAATGTCCTTGGTAAAATTATTTATTGGTGCCACCGTGGTACAATTGTATGCACACCCGCCTTGCACGCTGAAGGTAGGGCGTTCGATCCCGGCCAGCAAACATAAATTTCCAATGATGGCAAAATACCCCTCAGTAAAGTTGGCGAAATTTTCTGAGTATTTCAGCCACGTAAAACTTCTCTACAGGTGGTGTCTGCAGACGTGCCTTTTGGACTCGGCGATAAACAGTAGGACCCATATCATTGATGTAATATGAATCGTGGTGCACTCCCTGTCACTTCTGGGAGGTTTGTGGAACTATTATTATATTATTATTTAAACTTAATGTGATAAGGTTGCAGACTCAAAAAAGTTATTTCTTACAATGAGCTTAATTGTCCAAAAGGAATTTTGATTTTCTGAAAGCTAATTCGCAGGGTAGTGGTGTAGGGTATCGAATGGTCGACCATGTCCGACTATAGCCTTTGCTTACTTGTTTTATTTTGTATTGATGCCAGTATAGGGTTGAGATATCGTCGGTGTCATGCTTAAATGCTCCATACGCAACTAGCTCGTTTTGAGATAATCGCATTTTAATGTTTTGCGTCACAACTGCGTAGAGCAGTTAATGTCAGTATAGGCTTGAGATATCGTCGGTGTCATGCTTAAATGCTCCATACGCAACTAGCCCGTTTTGAGATAATCGCATTTTAATGTTTTGCGTCACAACTGCGTAGAGCAGACCAAAGAAAATATTTAAAATTTTGACATGAATTATTAATAATTGTATAAAGAACATATATAGTATATAGAACATAAGTGAATTTTTGTCGATTTGTTCCATATCCACACTTATGACACAAATGTGAAATATTGCACACCACATTGAACAAAGTGACAAAAAAATTTTCCATCTTTGCCTCAATAAATTAAAAAAAAAAACTTTTAAATGGAAAATTAAAGTTCTGATTTTTGAAATGTGTTTTTAAACTTGTAAGTTTGTAAAATATTAATTTCATAACTGAAAAAGTTTAAGCTTTCTCGTCGAAGGGTGGATATCACTCAAACTAGTGCAGATAGGAGAAAGCTGAAAAATTCAGAAAGAGCATAGCGGAAAACCCTTGAAATCATCTGTGTCAAAAATGGCGTATGGAACACTAAAGCATGGCACCGACGATGTATCGTCGAAATACGTACCATATGTATACGAAAAGTACTCAATGATACTCAATTTGTTGTTGAGTGTAGGACAGTGATGGAATCTGTATTTTTGGAGTTAGGGTAAGTATTGGTTTGCAGCAGTGTTTTCGCTGTTGATGTGTAAGGGTTAGAAACATCATATATTTTTTTGAAAGTCGAACTAAAGGGGTACTAACAGTACTAAAATAAAAATAATTATTGATTCAAATTGGTTCGCCAATTCTATATTATATATTGTTTATTTGTTTTTTATATCCTTTCCGCATACGAAGTAGCGGGCACTTTGCTAACAATAATAATAATAATACTAATAACAATAATAACAATACTAATAACAATAACAATACTAATACTAATAATAATAATAATAATAATAATAATAACAATAATAATAATAATAATAATAATAATAATAATAATAATAACAATAATAATAATGATAATAATAATTATAACAATAATAATAATAATAATAGTAATAATAATAATAATAATAATAATAATAATAATAATAATAATAATAATAATAATAATAATAATAATAATAATAATAACAATAATAATAATAATAATAATAATAATAATAATAGTAATAATAATAATAATAATAATGATAATAATAACAATAATAATAATAATAATAAAGCAATATGGAGCCACGAGGTCAAACACAATACACAATCAACATGGATAAGCACCCTACTTTAGGATATCTCAACAAACTCCGGTATGACCAACCACTTAATAACAGAGCCCATGTTCAAGAAAATAACACGGAAACTCCATAACTGGAAACAACCAGGACCAGATAAAATACAAAATTTCTACTACAAATATCTCACCACACTACACCCAATAATTATTAACATATTTAACAATATTAACATATTTAACCATACCACCTAGTATGAGCGCTGGCATCACATACCTAAAGCCCAAAACGGACAGCCCAGAATCACCGGCCCAATACCGACCAATAACATGCCTAAATATGGCATATAAAACACTGCGAGTCACAAGATATAATGGCCGAAGAAAAAAGGGATGTAGGAAAGGAACAAACGGATGCAAAGACCAACTTATCATTGACGGCACTATCACAAGACAAGCTATTAAGAATAAAAAAACATGTACGCTGCCTTCATAGATTACCAAAAGGCCTTCGACTCTGTACCCCACTTCTGGATAATTGAAGTACTAACACTATACAAAATTAACCCTGTGCTAATAAAGTGTATAAGTCAACTAATGACGCACTGGAAAACTACTCTCCACATAGGAAATGGAAAGGACAGTGTCACATCAAACCCAATCAAAATACTAAGGAGTATATACCAGGGCGATTCCCTAAGCCCACTACTTTTCTGTTTATCTCTTAACCCGCTCTCCACACTCCTAAAAAATAGCCAATACGGATATAAACTTAAAACATCCGACAACCTCAGGATCTCACATTGTTTTTATATGGACGATCTAAAAATATACGCAGGGACCAATCCCAATCTAAGTCAATTACTCAAAATCGTCGAAGTATTTTCCAATGATATAAAAATGACATTTGGGATTGACAAATGTAAAACACAGAACATAACGAAGGGCAAATACAATCCAGGAGAATTGTTCTGTACGTCCGCAGGAGAGCAAATAATCCCACTCTTAAGAGAGGAGCAATACAAATAAAGCAAAGATAAAACAAGAATTCATATATCGCGTCCAAAATATTGGTAAAACCAAACTTAACGGAAAAAATCTAATCAAAGCAATAAACACATACTCAATACCCCTCCTAACATATACATTTGGCATAATATCATGGTCTCCCACAGACCTTACTGACCTGGATAGAACGGTCAGGAGAATACTAACCAAGTACAACCAACATCACCCCAAGTCATGTTGGAAAGACTATATATTCCAAGAAAACTTGGAGGTAGAGGACTATAATTGGTCCACAAACATCCCAATAGGGACAAGGGACCCTTCTCTCATATCAATGAGTGCACCCCGATTAATATTAGCTTAATGATATGTAGGCAGTGGAATTTTATGCAACACCTATTTTTGTCAAATATTGGGACTGGGCATATTTTTGGCTTCTGAATAAATTTCAATCGAAATATATCACATATGTAAAAATAAGCAAAATGTATAAATTATGCATATGCAAATATTATTTTTTGCATATGGAAATTTTATGTATTTTACATATTTTCGTAAGCAAAATATATTTCAAAAATATCTTCGAAAATGTTTATGTGTACATTTTTTCTGTTTGAAATTCACTTCTGACAAGTCAATAAAATAGAGAAATCTGTAACCAGAGCCACAATCTTCAAAATGTCGAAAATGGGGAGCTATCGTTCTATGGGAGCTATATGAACGCCTAGACCTATACTGACAAATTTCAGGTGAAAAGTTTAATACCCCCAACGTAGACTTAATACCAAATGATAGCCATTTCGGAGGGATATTGAGACCATAACCTTCAAAATACAGAAAATCAGTATATACTGGCTATATGAAGACGTAGACCTATGCCGACAAATTTCAGGTGGAAAGTTTTTTTTTACCACCAACGAAGACTTAATACAAAATGTCAGCCATTTCAGTGGAATCTTGAGGCCACAACTTTCAAAATACCAGATATCGGGAGGTACGGTTCTATGGGAGCTATATGAAGACATAGACCAATACCAATAACTTTCAGGTCTAAAATTGTATACCCCCAACGAAGACTTAATACAAAATTTCAGTCAATTCGGTGGGATATTTAGGCCACAAGGTCTTGCATATGGTTTTGCATATGATAACTTTATGCAAATATGTCAAAATATGCAAAAAATTAGGTCCAAACTGAATGTCCTTGGTAAAATTATTTATTGGTGCCACCGTGGTACAATTGTTTGCACACCCGCCTTGCACGCTGAAGGTAGGGCGTTCGATCCCGGCCAGCAAACATAAATTTCCAATGATGGCAAAATACCCCTCAGTAAAGTTGGCGAAATTTTCTGAGTATTTGAGCCACGTAAAACTTCTCTACAGGTGGTGTCTGCAGACGTGCCTTTTGGACTCGGCGATAAACAGTAGGATCCATATCATTGATGTAATATGAATCGTGGTGCACTCCCTGTCACTTCTGAGAGGTTTGTGGAACTATTATTATATTATTATTTAAACTTAATGTGATAAGGTTGCAGACTCAAAAAAGTTATTTCTTACAATGAGCTTAATTGTCCAAAAGGAATTTTGATTTTCTGAAAGCTAATTCGCAGGGTAGTGGTGTAGGGTATCGAATGGTCGACCATGTCCGACTATAGCCTTTGCTTACTTGTTTTATTTTGTATTGATGCCAGTATAGGGTTGAGATATCGTCGGTGTCATGCTTAAATGCTCCATACGCAACTAGCTCGTTTTGAGATAATCGCATTTTAATGTTTTGCGTCACAACTGCGTAGAGCAGTTAATGTCAGTATAGGGTTGAGATATCGTCGGTGTCATGCTTAAATGCTCCATACGCAACTAGCCCGTTTTGAGATAATCGCATTTTAATGTTTTGCGTCACAACTGCGTAGAGCAGACCAAAGAAAATATTTAAAATTTTGACATGAATTATTAATAATTGTATATAGAACATATATAGTATATAGAACATAAGTGAATTTTTGTCGATTTGTTCCATATTCACACGTATGACACAAATGTGAAATATTGCACAACACATTGAACAAAGTGACAAAAAAATTTTCCATCTTTGCCTCAATAAATTAAAAAAAAAAAACTTTAAAATGGAAAATTAAAGTTCTGATTTTTGAAATGTGTTTTTAAACTTGTAAGTTTGTAAAATATTAATTTCATAACTGAAAAAGTTTAAGCTTTCTCGTCGAAGGGTGGATATCACTCAAACTAGTGCAGATAGGAGAAAGCTGAAAATTTCAGAAAGAGCATAGCGGAAAACCCTAGAAATCATCTGTGTCAAAAATGGCGTATGGAACACTAAAGCATGGCACCGACGATGTATCGTCGAAATACGTACCATATGTATACGAAAAGTACTTAATGATACTCAATTTGTTGTTGCGTGTAGGACAGTGATGGAATCTGTATTTTTGGAGTTAGGGTAAGTATTGGTTTGCAACAGTGTTTTCGCTGTTGATGTGTAAGGGTTAGAAACATCATATATTTTTTTGAAAGTCGAACTAAAGGGGTACTAACAGTACTAAAATAAAAATAATTATTGATTCAAATTGGTTCGCCAATTCTATATTATATATTGTTTATTTGTTTTTTATATCCTTTCCGCATACGAAGTAGCGGGCACTTTGCTAACAATAATAATAATAATACTAATAACAATAATAACAATAACAATACTAATAACAATAATAACAATACTAATACTAATAATAATAATAATAATTATAATAATAATAATAATAATAATAATAATAATAATAATAATAATAATAACAATAATAACAATAATAATAATAATAATAATAATAATAATAATAATAATAATAATAATAACAATAATAATAATAATAATAACAATAATAATAATAATAGTAATAATAATAATAATAATAATAATAATAATAATAATAATAATAATAATAATAATAATAATAATAATAATAAAGCAATATGGAGCCACGAGGTCAAACACAATACACAATCAACATGGATAAGCACCTTACTTGAGGATATCTCAACAAACCCCGGTATGACCAACCACTTAATAACAGAGCCCATGTTCAAGAAAATAACACGGAAACTCCATAACTGGAAACAACCAGGACCAGATAAAATACAAAATTTCTACTACAAATATCTCACCACACTACACCCAATAATTATTAACATATTTAACAATATTAACATATTTAACCATACCACCTAGTATGAGCGCTGGCATCACATACCTAAAGCCCAAAACGGACAGCCCAGAATCACCGGCCCAATACCGACCAATAACATGCCTAAATATGACATATAAAACACTGCGAGACACAAGATATAATGGCCGAAGAAAAAAGGGATGTAGGAAAGGAACAAACGGATGCAAAGACCAACTTATCATTGACAGCACTATCACAAGACAAGCTATTAAGAATAAAAAAACATGTACGCTGCCTTCATAGATTAGCAAAAGGCCTTCGACTCTGTACCCCACTCCTGGATAATTGAAGTACTAACACTATACAAAATTAACCCGGTGCTAATAAAGTGTATAAGTCAACTAATGACGCACTGGAAAACTACTCTCCACATAGGAAATTGAAAGGACAGTGTCACATCAAACCCAATCAAAATACTAAGGGGTATATACCAGGGCGATTCCCTAAGCCCACTACTTTTCTGTTCATCTCTTAACCCGCTCTCCACACTCCTAAAAAATAGCCAATATGGATATAAACTTAAAACATCCGACAACCTCAGGATCTCACATTGTTTTTATATGGACGATCTAAAAATATACGCAGGGACCAATCCCAATCTAAGTCAATTACTCAAAATCGTCGAAGTATTTTCCAATGATATAAAAATGACATTTGGGATTGACAATGTAAAACACAGAACATAACGAAGGGCAAATACAATCCAGGAGAATTGTTCTGTACGTCCGCAGGAGAGCAAATAACCCCACTATTAAGAGAGGAGCAATACAAATAAAGCAAAGATAAAACAAGAATTCATATATCGCGTCCAAAATATTGGTAAAACCAAACTTAACGGAAAAAATCTAATCAAAGCAATAAACACATACTCAATACCCCTCCTAACATATATATTTGGCATAATATCATGGTCTCCCACAGACCTCACTGACCTGGATAGAACGGTCAGGAGAATACTAACCAAGTACAACCAACATCACCCCAAGTCATGTATGGAGAGACTATATATTCCAAGAAAACTTGGAGGTAGAGGACTACTCAACATCCAGAGCCTACATGATAGACAAATAAAAACACTAACGGAATACGTCAAAGCAAAAGCAACAACCTCCACACTCTACAACGCGATTGTAAATTCAGACGATAACCTAACGCCACTAAACCTGAAAAATAATAGTCAAAGAATCCCGGAAACCACACAACTGCTACTGCAAAAATGGAAATCCAAACCATTACATGGAAAATATCCCAATCAAACATGGATAAGCACCCTACTTGAGGATATCTCAACAAACCCCGGTATGACCAACCACTAAATAACAGAGTCCATGTTCAAGAAAATAACACGGAAACTCCATAACTGGAAACAACCAGGACCAGATAAAATACAAAATTTCTACTACAAATATCTCATCACACTACACCCAATAATTATTAACATATTTAACAATATGATAACACAACCAGAAACCATACCACCTAGTATGAGCGCTGGCATCACATACCTAAAGCCCAAAACGGACAGCCCAGAATCACCGGCCCAATACCGACCAATAACATGCCTAAATATGGCATATAAAACACTGCGAGTCACAAGATATAATGGCCGAAGAAAAAAGGGATGTAGGAAAGGAACAAACGGATGCAAAGACCAACTTATCATTGACAGCACTATCACAAGACAAGCTATTAAGAATAAAAAAACATGTACGCTGCCTTCATAGATTACCAAAAGGCCATCGACTCTGTACCCCACTCCTGGATAATTGAAGTACTAACACTATACAAAATTAACCCTGTGCTAATAAAGTGTATAAGTCAACTAATGACGCACTGGAAAACTACTCTCCACATAGGAAATGGAAATCTAATCAAAGCAATAAACACATACTCAATACCCCTCCTAACATATACATTTGGCATAATATCATGTTCTCTCACAGACCTTACTGACCTGGATAGAACGGTCAGGAGAATACTATCCAGGTACAACCAACATCACCCCAAGTCATGTATGGAGAGACTATATATTCCAAGAGAACTTGGAGGTAGAGGACTACTCAACATCCAGAGCCTACATGATAGACAAATAAAAACACTAACGGACTACTTCAAAGCAAAAGCAACAACCTCCACACTCTACAACGCGATTGTAAATTCAGACGATAACCTAACGCCACTAAACCTGAAAAATAATAGTCAAAGAATCCCGGAAACCACACAACTGCTACTGCAAAAATGGAAATCCAAACCATTACATGGAAAATATCCCAATCAAATGAATCAAACATATGTCGACATAGAAAACTCAACTAACTGGCTCAAGTACAGCAACATATATTCCGAAACCGAAGGCTTCATAATGGCAATATAATAATGGCAATATAATAATACAAACAAGAAATTACAGGAAATATATCATGCATTATAACACGATCGCCGATGACAGATGCAGAAGATGTGGAGGAGCCTCAGAAACTATAGCACACTTGCTAAATAGTTGTACCTCCCTGACCAACAACCACTACACAACAAGACACAACAATATAGGAAAAATAATATATATAAACATAATCAAATTACTGAAAATTAACGAAAACACATAATATTACTATAAATTCCACCCAAAACCCGTAATAGAGACAGAATACTACACAATATATTGGGATAGATCAATCCTGGTAAACAATCCACCAGATATAACTGTACCAAATAGACCGGACATGGTCAAAATAGACAAAAAAGCACATACTGCAAAAATCATAGACTTCGCTGTCCCATTGGATATCAATATAACGGAAACAATCAACACCAAAAAATCGAAATACCAACCGCTAGCACAATACCTAAAAAACTCACTATCCTTGCAGAAAATAGAAGTACTACCGATTGTAATAAGCTCGTTAGGAACAAAACCCAAGGAAACCACAAAAAGCCTGGAACAGCTGAATCTAAGCGACAAAACTCTCACAGAAATGCAGAAAAGTATTTTAATTAAAGGTACTTCTATAATAAGAGAAACTATTGGATGAGGAAGAATAATGGATATATAATATCCCAACTGAGCGCAACCTTTGGTCATAGACCCGGTGCGTAAATTCCAGCTTTC
The DNA here is from genome assembly GCF_047663935.1 of Musca autumnalis. Taxonomy (NCBI): domain Eukaryota; kingdom Metazoa; phylum Arthropoda; class Insecta; order Diptera; family Muscidae; genus Musca; species Musca autumnalis. The sequence continues at coordinate 134,149,296 of NW_027411644.1, forward strand.
GCTGAGAATGTCACAACTCAGATAATAATAAATAATAATAATAATAAGCCCGCAGGGGCATTCCTTTTTGCAAAATGTATGACGGGCTTAACGACCCCGCGGACCCCATGTGAATCCCAAGAGCGCCTGTCGAGCGCCGGGACGGCTGTACAACACACGTCTTTCGGGTAGGCAGATGTCAACAAAAATACCCAAACCCCCCAAAAACAAAACAAAAATGGAGTCACAAAATAATAATAACAACGAAAACACAACAAATGAACAAAACAACACAAGTGAACAACGGACAACCACCCCCTTAAGTCCACCTGTAACCCGCGCTTCCTCGGTTTCAAGAGAACAGACGGCCGCCGTTACAGGGCTGCCGCGACGCAGAATCAAATGGACAGAAGACATGAACATGTCAGTCCTAAGGGCTTACTTTAAAGCCACTCGCGCCGGAAACCCAACGGGCTACAGGCAGCAAATGCATGCAATCTTCCTATCGGAATACCCAGAGCTATCGCACCTCACACAACAAAACCTAGCGGATAGGCGAGCTGCAATAGTCAGAAACAACCTCATACCAAGCTCAATGCAACAGCGCATTGAACAAGAGGAACTACACAACACAGTACCAATTCCAAAACACAGACATAACCCCTTCACTACCACCCCACAATACAATTAATCCACATACGACTCAAGACAACATAACCCCCATAGATGAAGGAACACCAACACCCACAACTTCAGTCGAAGGACCAAGAAACGACATAACCACAAAAATTAAAGAAACATTCACGGAAGCCAAAATCAAATTCTCAGAAACCAATCCCGAAAGTAGACCATACATACCAAAACCCAAACAGTCAAAAATACTATATAAAATCACTACAATTCTAAATAATCAAATCCTACCGCATGAAATATTGCAAGAATTTGACTACAATTAACTTATCGACTTAATTTACTGCAGTGCCCACACAATATCCCGTGTAACCAAAGTTTTGCAGAAGGTTAATACAGGAAAACGAATCTCCAAACAACATAGAGAAAACGCAACAGTCCCATCTCAAAACCAAAACGCAATACCAAAGAAACAAAACCCAAAAATTCCGCAATGGCAGAGAAGAATACAAAGTAAAATAGATGAGTTTAGACGAGACATTGGTACCATCACTAGTTACACGAAGGGGAAAACAGGAAGACGATGCAGCAACAAAATAAATAAAATAAAGAAACATATCATTAGAGCAAATCCGCGACACAATAAAACAAAAACTGACAAAATACTCATGTAGACTCAGAACCTACATGAAAAGTCACCGAAGGACAACAGATAATAAACTGTTCCAATCAAACCAAAAAAGATTTTACAATTCAATAACGGTACCCCCAATATCCAACACTCAAAACACTGTCAATATCACAGAAATAGAACACTTCTGGAAATCTATCTGGAGTAATGAAGAAAAACATAACTCACACGCCATCTGGATACAAACCATACACGACGAAATTACACCAAACCCGGGAATGGACAATCACACAATCACAGATACAGCATTCAAAACAGTAATAAAGAAGCTACACAATTGGAAACAACCAGGACCAGACAAAATTCATAATTACTACTACAAATATTTAACAACACTACATCCATATATAATCCACATATTCAACAAAATCATATCAAACCCCGAAAACATCTCAACAAATATGTGCTCAGGTATAACTTATCTAAAGCCAAAAATAGAAAACCCAGAATCTCCCCCCCCAATACAGGCCCATCACATGCCTAAACACCGCGTATAAAATATTCACCGCCTGCATTAGCCTGCAAATGTGTAACTATTGTGAGTCGTACGACATAATGGCAGAAGAACAAAAAGGATGTAGACAGGGAACAAAGGGATGCAAGGATCAACTAATAATTGATAACACGATAACAAAACAAGCTATTAGAAACCATAAAAACCTATACGCCACATTCATAGACTATCAAAAAGCTTTCGACTAAGTCCTACATTCCTGGCTTCTCGAAACACTACAAATCTACAAATTAACCCAGTAATAATAAACTGCATACGTCAACTCATGCAAAATTGGAGAACCACCCTTCACCTGCCGGGCGGAAACGAAAACATCACCTCCGGCCAAATCAAAATTACAAGAGGCATATATCAGGGCGATTCCCTAAGCCCACTTCTATTCTGTATTGCACTTAATCCGCTTTCCTCACTCCTTAAACAAAGCCAATACGGCTACAAACTCAAACAGTCCGACTCATACAGAATATCACATTGCTTCTACAATGATGATCTCAAGATATACGCTGGTACCAAACCCAACCTTAGTCATCTACTACAAATAGTCGAGACGTTTTCCAAAGACATAAAAATGTCATTTGGAATAGACAAGTGCAGAACCCAAAATATAACCAAGGGTAAATACAACTCTGGAGAAACTTTCAGTACGTCCGATGGAGAACAAATCACACCGCTCCTCCAAGGTGAGCACTACAAATACCTGGGCATCAAACAAAACGTAACAATAGACCATACCGCTCACAAGAAAACAATAAAGGAAGAATTCACAAACCGCCATGGTCTGCAAAACTAAGTTAAATGGCAAAAATCTGATCAAAGCCATAAATACATACGCTATACCCCTCTTGACATATATATTTGGCACTATATCCTGGTCCACCACAGACCTAACTGAACTGGACAGAACAGTTAGAAAAACTTTAACAAAATTCAACCATCACCATCCCAAAGCGTGTATGGAAAGACTAACAATACCCCGAAAGCAAGGAGGCAGGGGACTACTTCACATTCAAACCTTACACAATAGACAAATTCAAAATTTTACTAACTATTTTCACCTCCGGCCAAATCAAAATTACAAGAGGCATATATCAGGGCGATTCTCCAAGCCCACTCCTATTCTGTATTGCACTTAATCCGCTTTCCTCACTCCTTAAACAAAGCCAATACGGCTACAAACTCAAACAGTCCGACTCATACAGAATATCACATTGCTTCTACATGGATGATCTCAAGATATACGCTGGTACCAAACCCAATCTTAGTCATCTACTACAAATAGTTGAGACGTTTTCCAAAGACATAAAAATGTCATTTGGAATAGACAAGTGCAGAACCCAAAATATAACCAAGGGTAAATACAACTCTGGAGAAACTTTCAGTACGTCCGATGGAGAACAAATCACACCGCTCCTCCAAGTTGAGCACTACAAATACCTGGGCATCAAACAAAACATAACAATAGACCATACCGCTCACAAGAAAACAATAAAGGAAGAATTCACAAACCGCCTTTACATGGTCTGCAAAACTAAGTTAAATGGCAAAAATCTGATCAAAGCCATAAATACATACGCTATACCCCTCTTGACATATACATTTGGCACTATATCCTGCTCCACCACAGACCTAACTGAACTGGACAGAACAGTTAGAAAAAATTTAACAAAATTCAACCATCACCATCCCAAAGCGTGTATGGAAAGACTAACAATACCCCGAAAGCAAGGAGGCAGGGGACTACTTCACATTCAAACCTTACACAATAGACAAATTCAAAATTTAACTAACTATTTTCACGCGAAAGCCACAACATCAACACTTTATAACGCCATAGTAAGCGCGGATGACAACCTCACACCACTAAATCTTAAGAATAATAGCCAAGCAAACCCAACACATTCGCAATCACCAATAGAAGTCTGGAAATCCAAACCACTTCACGGGAAATATCCCAACCAATTGTACCAACCACACATAGACATAGAAAATACAATGAACTGGCTAAGATACAGCAACATATACTCTGAAACAGAAGGATTCATGTTAGCGATACAAGACGGGGTGATACCTACCAAAAATTATAGAAAATACATTATGCACGATATAAGCATTGTAGATGACAAATGTAGGAGATGTGGAGAAGCCCTGGAAACAACCTCACACCTACTTAACAGCTGTAAAGCCCTAACGCATAGCCAATATACAACACGGCACAATAATATAGGAAAAATAATACACCTAAACATAATCAAATTATTAAAAATCGATGAAAACACCACACACTACTATAAATACCACCCAAAACCAGTAATAAATACAGACAACTACACTATATATTGGGATAGATCTATACTGGTCAATAATCCACCCGAGATCTCAATTCCAAACCGACCAGACATGATAATAATCGACAAAAACACACATACAGGAAGAATAATAGACTTTGCGGTGCCACTAGTCAACAATATTGTAGACACAATAAACACAAAGAAACAAAAATACCAACCACTATCACAATATCTAAAAAACACAAACAACTTAAAAGAAATCAGTATTCTGCCAATAGTAATAAAATCCCTAGGAACCATCCCCAAGGAAACCACAAAATGTATTAAGGAATAAACCTACAAACCAAAGTATTAACAGAGATGCAAAAATCAGTAATAATCAAGGCAACATCAATAATTAGGGAAACGATTGGATGAATGAAGGATATATAATATCCCAACTGAGCGCAACCTTTGGTCACAGTCCCGGTGCGTAAATTCCAGCAAATGCTGAGAATGTAGTAACTCAGATAATAATAATAATAATAATAATAATAATAATAATAATAATAATAATAATAATAACAATAATAATAATAATAATAATAATAATAATAATAAAATAATAATAATAAAAATAATAATAATAATTATGATAATAATAATAATTTGTAATAATAATAATAATAATAATAATAATAAAAAGATGACCATCTACAAAACTATTAAAGAAAACTACAATAAGCATTCACAACAGATTGCCAAGCAATATTCTAAAGGTAACGAAATAATGTCAAGGTTAAAAACGTCGACATCCTTTCTCATAAAATGCAAACACGACGGAATAATCCCATATTTCATAAACAACAGCACAAAGAACATATACAGCATTTTCAAAATAAATAAAGAAATCCCGCCAAACATCAAAACCTCTTTAGACAAACATGTCTACAATTTCCACAACAAAATACTTAATCTGTTAATACAACAAAAACATAACCAGCGCCACAAAAGAAGTTTGAAACAAAATAGATTAGAACAACAAATTAAAACTCTCTTACACGAAGAAGATGCGAAACTTTTCATGGAGAGTGAGTTAAAACTAAAAGATAATTACACCCACACACACAAATGCACTCAAATTAAAAAGTTTCAGTCTCTGCGACAACAAAATATCGATATGAAAATGGACAACAAAAACGGATGGTTTGTTAATACAACAACAAAAGAGATACCAAAAGACATTGAGTGGTTACTCTCGCAAGGTCCGAAATATGCAACACCAACAACGACAAAAACTTTCCCGTTGTTTAATGTTATTGCAGAGGGAGAAAACTGCATTCAAACCATCAACGACAAGGAGAAACAAGAAATTGCACGAATCAATTTAGTTTCTCTCATAGACGAACGTATGAAGAAAACGACATTTTATGCGAAAGATAAATTAATAGTCAGCACAGTGGGACGATGTAAAACGTTCATGAAAGAAAATGATGACATACTTATAATGAGTGCCGACAAAGGGGGCAAAACGGTGGCAATGCTCAAAAGTGAATATCAAATGAAAATGGCAACAATAGTGGGAGATATGTGCACTTACAGGAGACTGACAAAAGATCCAACACATAACTTACAGAATAAAAATAATGCAATAGTGGAAAAATTATACAATCTTAATATTATCAGCGATACAGAAAAATGTAAACTAATTAATAAAACCTCGATGCCTCCGAGGTTGTACGGTTTGCCTAAAATACATAAGGAAGGCATTCCCCTACGACCAATAGCTCCACCATAAATTCCCCTGCAATTGGTCTTTGCAAATATGTAGTCAACATTCTAAAACAAATTACAAAACATTCAATCTACAATATTAAGGACGCTAAAGAATTTAAAGACAAAATCAAAAACATTCACATTGATCCGGACGAAATACTTATCTCATTTGATGTGGTTTCCCTTTTCCCTAGCATTCCTGTGAATTTAGCGCTGAACACGAGTGAAGATAAATGGGATGACATAAAATCATTCACAGCAATACCTAAAGAGCATTTTATGGATATATTGACGCTGTGTACTAAGGATACTAGATATTTCATATATGATAATAAATACTACAAACAAAACAAAGGTATGCCCATGGGGTCGCCTGCATCTCCAGTGCTGGCAGATATTGTAATGGAAAAATTATTAGACTCAACAATAGATAAAATGCACACTAAGCCGAAAATCCGCACCAAGTATGTTGATGATATATTTGCAGTCATCAAGAAAGACGATGTTATTGAAACACTAAACATTCTTAACTCATACAATTCACAAATAAAATTCACGATGGAAATGGAGAATGACAACAAATTACCCTATTTAGATTCCATAGTTATTAAACATGGATGCAAACTTAAATTGGATTGGTACCAGAAACCCACGGCCTCTGGGAGGCTCATAAACTTCACATCGAAACACCCCAGAAAGACCATAATAAACACTGCATCAAACTTCATTAAAAGAGTGCTTGACATTAGTGACACGGAGTTCCACAACAAAAATATTGATCGAATCAAAGAGATTCTCAACAAAAATAGTTTTCCCAACGTAACAATAAATAATCTTATTCAGCGTGCATTAAGAACTGACTACACCAAAATGCGGGAAATGAACCAAAGGATATACAAACCAATGACATACATACGTGGCTTCTCCGAAACAATAAAGTATTCCAAAATCTACGACGATACCACATATGAACTGGCTTTCAAATCTAATAATACACTGAATAATCTTTTCAGCAAAATCAAAAATAAAATAAATGACGAAGATAGATCTAACGTAGTTTATCGCATTAATTGCAAAGGTGACAAGTCCAACATATGCCAAAAGGTATATGTTGGCACTACAAAAACCTGGTTAAAGACCAGGACATCATCACATAAATCAGATCACAAAGCTCGAAATAAACCTTTGGAACAAAAAACAGCGTTAGCAGCACACTGCACCCTCACCGGACACGTTCCTGATTTCGACAACATCAAAGTTTTAGCTCAAGAGAATAATTACCACAAACGGTTCACTCTTGAGATGTTGCATATAATCAACACACCTACAAACAAACGATTAAATTATAAAACAGACACTGACAATTGCGCTCAAAGTTACAGACATGTAGTTAATAAGTATAGATCTGCTAAACTTTAGTTAAAGAAAGTATTTTGTACTGAAAACAACGACTACTTGTAAGTTTTTAATGTTCACATATCCAGAAAATTGTTGGTAAAATGTAATTTATTGTAGTTCCCTGAGGATGACTGGAGATTCCAGTCGAAATATCGGAAATAAATAAAACTTGAAAACTAAAAACATCAAGTCTTTTACTAGAAAAGCCTATAGCCGAACTATACAACAACATAATAATAATAATAATAATAATAATAATAATAATTACAATTGTTAAAACATACATATTTACGCACATAGCTATGCATATACTTACTATTTGTATTTTAGTTGTCACATATTTACAATTTCTATTTTAATTGTCCAAATTGCTAATACAGCATTTTTATGTAAGTCATTAACCAAGTTAACAGTCAATAATTTTATCGTTAATGTGACATATATTTTATTTAAGTTAACTGACTTTTTGCAATGTTTATCAATTTAATTTCCTTACTTCTTGTATGCTTAATATTTGACCTAGTTATACTTTATACATGTCACGATTTATGTTAAGAAAATATTGTTAAAAAAGAATGAAATCAATAAAGAAAATCAGTCGTCTTTTAGCACTACAACCAACCACTTGTTCTTAATTATTAGTCAGCAGTTTCCTTCAAGTTTATGTGCTTGTAAAGAACAATTAAAAAGTGGATCCTAAGTGCCAATTCAAGTTTATGTGCTTGAATGGACTAAGACTAGATCCTAGTTAGAGTAACATTTTTGGTGACCCCGACGTGATAGTTTCGGTTTAAGTATAAAGTGTCGCGTATATTCAATTCGAATCCTCGCGTCAGCACATCCTTCCTGATTCTACACGCAACCTCGGATACAACGCACATCCTTCCTGATTCCACACGCAACCTCGGATACAACGCATATCCTTCCTGATTCTACACGCAACGTCGGGTACAACGCATATCCTTTCTGAGTCTACACGCAACCTCGGATACAACGCATATACCCGCATCCCTCGTGCTAGCAACACGCATCCTGGGAATTTTAAAGCAAGCAGAAGCGTACCTTATTTCAAGAAGGACGTAAACCGAATCATCGTAGAAGTAACCAGTCGTGTCACAACACGCATCCTGGAATTTATATAAAAACAAGTGGTTTCGGAAATTCTTTAAAAAAATACAAATCCAGTAAAAAATCTACAACTGTTTTTGGAAAAAATTTCAATGGCAACTGTGCAAGAACTCATAGCTCTGCAGGAAGTAAGGGGCAATAATTTCGACAAATTCGTGTCGACAATTAAGAAGGCTCCGCTTGACAGAAAAACGGAAGAGTTTTACATAGGCAAGCGTAGTGAGCTAACGGTGCTCTGGCAGACGTTTGAAAAAGCGGAAAACCAGATCCGCAATGATCCGTCTTTGCTAGAGGATCATCTATACATAGCTCAGAACCTACACAAAACTATTGGAGAAAATTTTAGTTCAACAATGGACTATATCGAGGCAGAATTGGAAAAGCTGAAGTCTGTCAAGATCAAGCCAAGTCAAACCGCAAAATCGCCAGAAACTGGCTCAGAAAGCCAAGCCCAAGTTGAGCGACTGGTCCGAAGGATAAAAAGTAGAATGGCTGCCTTATGCGCCATCTGCAGAGCTTGGACAATATCGAAGCGGGACAATCAAATCAATTTTATGGAATCAAAGAAGAGACGATCAAAAACTCATAAGCCATCTAGACTTGACAGAGGATAACTACAAAACGGCATGGATGTTGCTTCAAGAACGTTACAACAATAAACGGATTCTTGTTTCAACATTGGTAGAACGGATTCTCAACCGGCCAACAGGAACCTCATCTACCGCTTCAATCAAGGCTCTGCATGACACTACAAGAGAATGCATGCTAGCCCTGAACAACTTGGATATCGACAAACAAAACTGTTTCGTCCATAGCATCAGTGGAGGATAACAGCAAATGCAACTTACGCAAAACCGACACCATCCCATTTATTGTTGCAAACAATTTTTGGCAATGAGGGAATCTGAGAGACTCAAATGGGCACAACAACGTAAAATGTGTTCAAACTGTTTTAAATACGATCATGTAGCGAAAGCAGGTACTTCTAGCAACTGTAAAATATGTAGTAATAAGCACAATACGTTACTACATTAGCCAAACAAATCTAAAATATCTTCAATAGCTTCGAATCAAAAACCCACCACAAGGAATGATTCCACAGCAGTCAACACTGCTGCCATCTCGTCAGCATCTTCTACTGATGCTGAAAAACGTAATTCTAGCTACTACTAAAGTTTTCGTCAAGGCTGCAAATGGTATGTCAGGCGAATTTAGAGCTGTACTCGACTCGGGTTCAAAAGTGAACATTGTGACTGAAAGGGTGATAAAAAAGTTATCACTTATAAGCAGGGATGCTTATTTGTCCATTGCGGAGTTGGACAGATTCAAAGGAAAGCTTATCATCGCGTAAATGTGCAAATGTTGTCTAATAATTCTGAATTTTCAAGCGATTTTGAGGCGTTTGCCTAATGCAACCAGGCACAATAAAACTCAATGGCAATCAACCCATACTACAAAATACTTGGCTTGGCTGGATTGTTGGCTGCTTAATCGAACAAACCTCTACGGAACTCACGCCAGCTGCGTTGACATGTGCAATCTTTGATAGTGAAACATCACTAGTGTAGAGCGAAATATTAGTTCTGTTGATGAACAATGATTGATTTTATTTCGAAATTATTATGTCTACTTATACAAAATCATAATTTACATTTATAAGAATATAATATCTAAATACTACATTAATTGTATTTGTGTGAGTGTACGGGTGCGGGCTCATATTGCAACAATGTAAGAATCAGAACGACAATTGTCGTTGGACGTGTGAACGAAATATGTCCTACGACACCAAGACGTATTTGGAGTAACTGACCACTGACAACATGAATGAATGAAGTCAGTGACTCTTGGTTGATGAATAATATTAAAGTATTATGAGCTGTTAATATTTTGATATTGAAAATGAATGAAGTAAATAATATAGACATTTATAGAAGAATGATGATACAATGTGAAATTGGATTATCATTCTTTAACATAGTTTTTTATTGTTCTTATTATGTGTTATATTTACGTAGTGATTAGGGGTGGGGTGGGCTAGTTTTATTTGTTTTGTTTTTATGTATATCTTATTTTATTACCCTTTGCTTTTCCTTTTTGGTTAAAATAAAAAATTTTTGTTTTGTGTTTTAATGTGTAATTCAATTTATTTTCGATTTTGCGTAATTTTTCATATTTATTTTTAACATTCACTTATTTCTAGTTTTGTTGTAAGTTTGTGTATTTTTATTTACTTTTAATTACAATTTCAGTTTTACAAGATCTTATTTTATGTTGTGTTTTTGTTCTAAATTCCAATGCTCTTTTGTTAGGTCTAATTTTTACTGCCACTGTTGTTGTTTTTGTTATTTCCCATGCGTGGTGGGGGCTACTTGTTGTTTGGATGACGTTGACTTGCTGACTGACTCTTCATTGCAGTGAAGATATCAACAGAAGTGGATTCAAAATAGATAACAACACAACACGGCTGACGTTGATCTTAGAATGCGAAAGTGTTGTTGTTATGTGGAATATGAGAAAGTAAGAAAACATTTACAATAGGAACAAGGGAGCTCCGTTATTAATGTGGATCACAACTACTGTGCTTGTTGTTATTGTTTGTTATTATTAAAGTAAATTTTACAAGAAAAAGTTGAAACAGTGAGAGAGGTCAATAAACGTTGTCAGTGGCCTTGGCTATTTTTGTAAATATGATAGCAATAATTACATATGGGTCAATCCATTACATTTTAACTGACATAAAATTAAGTTTCAAACTCGTTAACATTACAGGTTAATGTGATGTTGACACATTGGGAGGTTTGTTCCAAACTTTTCGATGATATGTTCATATTAAAAATTCTGATGTTTGTTGAAGAAATGCGAAATTAGGAAGTCATGAATTTAGATGTACTCGTTTTATTGTTGGAATGTGTCTTGTGGCTATATGCAGATTTGAAGGATGGACGAATTTTTCGTTGTAAGCTATGGACGTTTTTCTTGAGATGACGATGTTGGAACGGGACGGACTTGCATGTGTGATTTGTGGTATGTTCTGACTTCTACTACATCGGACAAATCTGTAAAGATGAATAAATTAATATTGTTTGATTGAAGTTCATGGAAACAGCTATTTGACGAGATTTAGATTTTTTCTTAAGGTCAATTTTGAAGTCAGACTTGTGTCCGTTCGAGATGACATTCTGGAGACTGGTTGAAGTCTCGCCGATTTCATTGCTTAAAAATGATAAGATATATAGTGAGATTAATAACTTGGGAAAGATGATGGATTTTGTTGCTGTTGAACTGATGCCCAAATATATGGTGATTTTGATTTTCAACTTAGAGACCGATACTTTTGAGTGTGTTTTCCTTGGCTTCATGGGCTTCGTTGATGACATTTATTGCACAGGTGGATTTAACATGATAAAATTCAATGTACGATGTAGTTTTAGTTTTATACTCTTTCAGATACTTCTTAATAGGTTTGAGGCTTTCAAGTGTTGAATTATTGTGCATCCACTTGTTCAAGTTGAAGTCATTGTTAAAGTCTGGTGGTTTTCCTAAATCTGTAATGAATAATAGTGAGTGCGGTTTCTGAAATAATGTGGTGAAATGATTTGGTAGTTGGAATTTATTTTTCGCAGAAGAGCAGTTTTTTACTCGGAATTTCCAACCATTTTTATTGAATAGTATATTGCAGCGCTTATGTAGGACATGTAAACTTTTGAATTGGAGCTAGGCTTTTGGATGGGAAGGGTTCTTGTTAAAAGCAGAGGAATCTCTTCGTTGTTTACAGGTAGTCATAATTTTTATAAAATATAAATTTTTGTGTAGAAACTTGAGTTGAAGATTCGTATGATTGTGACAATACTCTGGCAGCCCTAATGATGTCCTATGTGGATTAGCAAATGCTGTTAAATACACAGTGCTATTATGAAGATGCTTTAGATGTCCGTAAAGTGCTGAGTGTTGGAACCGTCGGTACAAAGAGATTAAGACTGATTTTGTAGTTAACAATGATTGAATTGAAAGATTCGGAAATGATATGTCAAGTAATTTTGAAGTGATATCTAGACTGATATGAATTTCAAGGTTTCTACTATTTTGAGGATGTGCGACAGTTAAATACGTTTCTGAATGATGTTCAATTGAGCGGATATGGTTATCTGGATGCGAGAGCGGCAAGTTTAACAGTAAGGATTTACTAAATGGGGCGCATGTGTTCAATTTAAGGTCAGAAATAAATCCAGAGCGAACTGTAAAAGTACAAACTTGTGGTGATTTTGCAATAACTGCTGGATTTTGGGATGAGATTAATGGATTATGCCTCATTGGAAGTCTAAGTTGCTGCTGCAGTTCATCAAAAGGAATGATCGATCTTTCAAAAGGAATGATCGATCTGAAATCATCGATGGCTTTCAGAAGCGGTTGACCAGGTTTCAGTTATATGGATGCTGAATGATGCTTGATGTCTAAGTTTGAACAAAGTAAATTAAACGGTAAGACCTTTGTTAAAGGAATGCCGACATTTAATTTAAAGGCAGGCTTCAATCGCGGGCAAAGTATAAAGGCACAAGCTTGAGTTGAGATTTTCATATTTGCTGGATGTAGTCTTGAGTTGTGTTTTACTTTGTTTCTCGTAGGAAGTCGAAGTCGCGTTTCAAGGTCGTCAGAATTAAAGGTCAATCCGGAATCGGTGATTGCTCGAGCCTCGTAATTCTGACTGTTGGACTTAACTTGCGCTAGAGAGGTTTATGACAAGGTCTCTTTCGATTTGGGTTGAGGTCTATCCTCATCGCAAAGAGCTAAATGTTTGGAATTGTGTGACTCGGGGACTTTTGTAGGTTGTAAATCGCCTTCCGACATGATTTTTTTTATTTTTTTTTTATTTATTTGTTTCGTATCATTACATGATGATTAATATAATAACAATAAGTTTGGCCTCAGCGCCGTAGGGCATTGTAGAGGCAACTTGGCAAAAATTTAAATCAAAAAGTTAATAAATCAATTTACAATAAATAAATGTACTTATATTCACATAACATTTCAAGCATTCATACCAGAATTTCATCAAGACTTTGTATCAAATGTTCTTTTAACTTTGATTTAAACAATGATAAAGTTGTGACTGATTTTATTTCTTGGGGTAAAGCTTAACTACCAGAAAATTCAATCCTTTGTTTTGTAGTTTCACATCGACAAAATTTTACTTTTAATTGATTTGGATTGCGGGTATTTAACTGGTGTTGTAAGTAGGAAAACGATATTGTGTGATGTCCAATACAATGTAGATTTTTAAACATGTAGATTAATAACTGTAGAATATAAACACTGTGGATAGGTAACACATTTGGAAAAATATCTTTATATAAACTTAATGTTGGAAATTGGCGACAGCTTTTAATGCTTTATTCTGCAACCTCTGGAGACTTTTCAATTGAACACTCTTATTGTAGCCGTAAATTATAGCTAAATAATTATAATGACTCTGTACCAACGCTTGAAAAATGAGAAACATGGACTTTTGATTGAATTTATATTTAAACTTGTACAAAAGACCAATGGCAGCTGAAACTTTAGATTTAATATGCTCAATATGTTTGTCCCATGCTAGATTATTTTCCAAATGAAGTCCTAAATATTTTACTACACTGACTTCTTTAATTTCTTTCCCATCAACATAAACACTGAAGTTATTGTCACACCGAAAATGGGGCCTAAATCTTATAAGTTGTGTCTTTCGTGGATTTATAAAAAGTTTTTTACCCGAGTGTATTCAAAAATCAAAGCTGCATCCCGTTCTATGTAAGGTTTGACTCCATTTTCGTGTTTATACGGATACAATAGACAAATATCGTCAGCGTAAAGAAATAATTTGCCAGACAATCTAAGATTTTGCATATCTATATATATAAATGAGCTTGGTGATAAGTGATTGACTGACTGACTGACTGACTGACTGACTCATCATCAACGCCCAGCCAAAACGGCTAAAGCTAGGAGCTTGAAATTTTACCAGTGGGTCACTGTTGATGCAAATGTGCGAGATAAGGCCGGGTTTTAGAAAATTCGTCCTGGAACCACAAAAAATAACAACAACAAAAATCCTTATTTTTCATTATTATTACGTACTTATGCACTTAGTTGGCCCTCTGCAAGACATGTGTCAAATTAACAATGCTATAACTTCATGATACCGTAAACGATCACACATAATTTCAAATTTTGTAGTTTACTTCTAGGCGCACTTATTTTACCGTAAACCACTAAATAATAGAAAGACAAGACATTTGTTATCTTCCATTGCAACAGATGTCGTGAATAACTAAATGTTTGCAAATCAATGAAAGTGCAATAAAATTGTGCATACTACCACTATTTATTTGCAATTAAGAATTTTATCGTATATGGAGATGTACAGTCATAACTATTCAATTTCAAAATCTGTAATTTGAAGAAATCGATAACTAATTAATGAAATCAATAATAGGCCCCAGGAATATAGGAATTTGGTATGGAAATCAAGGTTGGGAAGTGGTGCTTCTAAAAGGAAATGGTTTGGAAAATTACCAATCATGTGTACGAAAAGTATTAAATGGTACTAAATTTAGTACAATTTAGATTTGGGTGAACGTAAAGAGCTGGAAACCTGAAATTTGGAATTAAGGTTACTGTTGTAGTGTAGGATTGAGATATGAGGGTAGTTTTGGAAATTCGTGCTTATGTGTATGAAAAGTACTAAATGGTACTAAATTTGATACAATGGGGATTTGGGTGAACGGATAATAGCTGGAATCACGATATTTGGAATTGAGATTACAGGTGGGGTGTAGGATTGAGGTAGTTTTGAAAATTCGTACTTATGGGTACGAAAAGTACTAAATGGTACTAAATTTAGTACAATTTGGATTTGAATGAACGGATAGAGCTGGAAACCTGAAATTTGGAATTAATATTACTGTTGAAGTGTAGGATTGAGATATGAGGGTAGTTTTGGAAATTAGTACTTATGTGTACGAAAAGTACTAAATAGTACTAAATTTGGTACAATAGGGATTTGGGTGAACGGATAGAGCTGGAATCCTGATATTTGGAATTGAGATTACTGTTGGAGTGTAGGATTGAAGAACTTTTGGAAATTCGTACTTATGTGTATGAAAAGTACTAAATGGTACTAAATTTGATACAATGGGGATTTGGGTGATCGGATAAAAGCTGGAATCTCGAAATTTGGAATTGAGATTACTGGTGGGGTGTAGGATTGAGGCAGTTTTGAAAATTCGTACTTATGGGTACGAAAAGTACTAAATGGTACTAAATTTAGTGCAATTTGGATTTGGGTGAACGTAGAGCTGGAAACCTGAAATTTGGAATTAAGATTACTGTGAAGTGTAGGACTGAGATATGAGGGTGGTTGTGGAAATTCGTACTTATGTGTTCGAAAAGTACTAAATTTGGTACAATATGGATTCGAGTGAACGGACAGAGCTGGAATCCTGAAATTTGAAATTGAGATTATTGTTGGAGCATAGGATTGGGGAAATTTTGGAAATTCGTATTTATGTGTACGAATAGTACTAAATGGTACTAAATTTAGTACAATTTAGATTTGGGTGAAAGGAAAGAGCTGGAAACCTGAAATTTGGAATTAATATTACTGTTGAAGTGTAGGATTGAGATATGAGGGTGGTTTTGGAAATTAGTACTTATGTGTACGGAAAGTACTAAATGGAACTAAATTTTGTATAATGGGTATTTGGGTGAACGGATAGCTCTGGAATCTCGAAATTTGGAACTGAGATTACTGGTGGAGTTTAGTATTGTGGAAGTTTTGGAAATTCGTACATAGGGTACGAAAAATACTATATAGCACTAAATTTGGTACAGTTTCGATTTGGGTGAACGGATAGAGTTTGATTCCTCAAATTTGGACTGAGGATCACTGATGAAGAGTAAGAAATATGCACCAAAGGGTTTTTGGAAACTTGAGTGTACGAAAAGTACTAAATGGTACTAAATTTAGTACAATTTGGATTTGGGTGAACGGATAGAGCTGGATTCCTGAAATTTGGAATTGATATTACGGTTGGAGTGTAGGACTGGGGAAGTTTTGGAAATTCTTACTTATGTTAATGAGAAGTACTAAATTTGGGACAATGGGGATTTGGGTGAACGGATATAGTTGGAATCTCGAAATTTGGAATTGAGATTACTGGTGGGGTGTAGAATTTAGGTAGTTTTGAAAATTCGTACTTATGGGTACGAAAAGTACTAAATGGTACTAAATTTAGTGCAATTTGGATTTGGTTGAACGTATGTATGTAGATGGAAACCTGAAATTTGGAATTAAGATTACTGTGAAGTGTAGGACTGAGATATGAGGGTGGTTTTGGAAAGTCGTACTTATGTGTTCGAAAAGTGCTAAATTTGGTACAATAGGGATTCGAGTGAACGGACAGAGCTGGAATCCTGAAATTTGAAATTGAGATTATTGTTGGAGCATAGGATTGGGGAAATTTTGGAAATTCGTATTTATGTGTACGAATAGTACTAAATTTAGTACAATTTAGATTTGGGTGAAAGGAAAGAGCTGGAAACCTGAAATTTGGAATTAATATTACTGTTGAAGTGTAGGATTGAGATATGAGGGTGGTTTTGGAAATTAGTACTTATGTGTACGGAAAGTACTAAATGGAACTAAATTTTGTATAATGGGTATTTGGGTGAACGGATAGCTCTGGAATCTCGAAATTTGGAACTGAGATTACTGGTGGAGTTTAGTATTGTGGAAGTTTTGGAAATTCGTACATAGGGTACGAAAAATACTAAATAGCACTAAATTTGGTACAGTTTCGATTTGGGTGAACGGATAGAGTTTGATTCCTCAAATTTGGACTGAAGATCACTGATGAAGAGTAAGAAATATGCACCAAAGGGTTTTTGGAAACTTGAGTGTACGAAAAGTACTAAATGGTACTAAATTTAGTACAATTTGGATTTGGGTGAACGGATAGAGCTGGATTCCTGAAATTTGGAATTGATATTACTGTTGGAGTGTAGGACTGGGGAAGTTTTGGAAATTCTTACTTATGTTAATGAGAAGTACTAAATTTGGTACAATAGGGATTCGAGTGAACGGACAGAGCTGGAATCCTGAAATTTGAAATTGAGATTATTGTTGGAGCATAGGATTGGGGAAATTTTGGAAATTCGTACTTATGTGTACGAATAGTACTAAATGGTACTAAATTTATTACAATTTGGATTTGGGTGAACGGATAGAACTGGAATCCTGAATTTTAAGTATTTTAATTTTATTTATTTTAATTTAAAGTATGAATTTTAGTAAACGGAAAGAGTTAGAATTTGAAACCCGTTCGCGGTAGGCTATAGAGTAGAATTTGGATTTGGGTGACGGATAGTGTTTGAGTCCTGAAATTTGAAATTAGGATAACTATTGGAGTGTAGGACTGAGGTAGTAAGGGTACGAAAATTACTAAGTGGTACTACCTGTGATACAATTTGGAATCCTGGAATTCGGTCAGACTGCTGTTGGAGTATAAGATTGAGATGGAAGTAGGTTTTGAAATTCGTACTTATGGGTACGAAATGTACCAAATGGTACAACTAGGATTTGAGTGCACGGATAGCGCTGGAATCCTGTTATTTGGAATTATGGTTACTGTTTAAGTGAAGGATTAAGGTTGTTTTGGAAAATCGAATTGTACAGAATTTGGTACAATTTGTTTTTGTGTAAAGGGGTTTTTGGAAATTCGTCGTAGAAAGGTACGAAAAGTGCTAAAGTGTACTAAATATGGAATCCATTGTATTAGGCAAACGCGAAGAGCTACAATTCTGAAATTTTGAACGAGTGGTCATTGGTGGAGAGTTAGGAAGATGTACCAAAGGGTATTTAGAAACTCGACCTATAAGTGTACGAAAAGTACTAAAAGTTTCCAAATTTGGTACCAATTGCATATTTTTAATGGATAAAGCTAGAATCTTCAAATTTGGTATGGGAATCAAGGTTGGGAAATGGCGTTGAAATAAGGATATGGTTTTGGAAGTTCGTTTTTATGATTACGAGCAGTAATAAATTTGGATTTGGGTGAACGGATAGAGATGGAATCCTAAAGTTTTGAATTAAGATTACTGTAGGGGTGTAGGATTGAGATAGTTTTGGAAATTCGTACCTTTGGGTACGAAAAGTACTAAATGGTACTAAATTTGGTACAATTTGGATTTGGATGAACGGAACTAAGATTACTGCCAGACAGTAGAATTGAGGTAGTTTGGAAATTCGTACTTATGGGTACGAAAACCACTAAATTTGGTACAATTTGAATTTTAGTAAACGGATAGTGTTGGAATTAAGATTACTGTAGGAGTGTAGTATTGAGGAAATTTTGAAAAGTCGTACGTATGGGTACGAGAAGTACTAAATATGGTACAATATAGATTTGGGTGAACGTGTAGACCTGGAATCCTGAAAATTTTGTTTGGGAATGAAATGGTACTAAATTTGATACAATTTGGATTCTGGTGAATTAATAGAGCTGGAATCCTGAAATTTGGAATTACGATTACAGTCGAAGAGTAGGATTCAGGTTGTTTTGAAAAAGCAAACTTACGGTACTAAATTTAATACAATTTGTATGTAGGTGAACGGATAGCGGTGGAATCCTGCAATTTGAAAGTATGATTATTGTAGCCCTGTTGCGTTGAGGAAGTTTTGAAAATTGGTACGAAAATTCTAAATTGTTCTAAAGTTTGTACAATTTTAATTTGGTTTAACGGATAGAGTTTGAATCCTGAAATTTGGAAGTAAGATTACTACTAAAGTGAAGTATTGAGGTAGTTTTGGAAAATCTTACTTATGGATACGAAGAGTTTGACTTGATACTAAGTTTGGTACAATTTGGAATTGGACGAACGGATACAGCTGGAATCTTGAGATATGGAAATACTGTAATTATTATGGAATTTACTGTAATTATTTTGTATTAATGTGTGTGTATGGATGAGATATATCGTCGAAATACGTACCATAAGTATACGAAAATTATTTAATGGTACTCAATTTGTTTTTGGGTGTAGGGACAGTGCTGGAATTTTTATTTTTTGGAGTTAGGGTGTGTATTGGTGTGCAACGTTGATCTCGCTGTTAATGTGTAAGGGTGAGATACGGCTGATCTTTTTGAAAATCGAAATTAAAGGGTACGTACAGTACTAAGATAAAAATAAATATTGATTCAAATTGGTATTAGTGCGACCAAATTTTCAGTGTTTGTCATTTCCATATTATATATTGTTTATTTGTTTTTTATATGCTTTCCGCATACGAAGTAGCGGGCATTTTGCTAGTCATTAAATAAACAGAAAAAAGCAATGGACCGAGAACGCTGCCCTGCGGAACTCCATATTTCACATAACGTACACAACTTTTCTCTTTATTAATTTGAACAAGTTGTTGTCGGTGATGTAAATAGCTTCCCAACAAAGACAACTCTCTCCCACGTATTCCATAGTGACTCAGCTTTGTAGTCAAAATTCTGTGATCAATGAGATCAAAAGCATTACTGAGATCATAAAAAATACCTACAACGGCACTGTTGCCTATATCCAAACCTTCACATATGGAATTGACAACACACACTGTAGCTTCTTCTGTTCCACAACCTTTCCTAAACCCAAACTGATAATCATATAACATATGGTTTTCGTTCAAGTATGCAGCGACTTTGTCATATATGATTCGTTCAAAAATGTTGTTTAATTGGGGTAAAACGGATATTGGGCGAAATTTAATAATGTCATCACAAAACTTCTCTTTTGGTATCGGAATCACCTTGTGGATTTTTATTTTTGGGTAGACAGATGAGTTGACAATGGCGTTGAAAATGTTTACTACATACGGATCGAGGAGATCAGAGCAATATTCAAAAACTTTAGGAGAAATGCCGTCATGACCACAACTTTTGCCTTGTTTGATATTTTTTAACACTTCGTTTACTTCAAAATCAGATATTAAAGGAAGTGAAAATTCGCTTCGGGAACGGGCCAAAGTTAACAACGAATTGCAATGATCTGAAGGATTAGACAAAATTTGTTCTCTCAAACTCTCAACCGAGTCTAAGAAAAACGTGTTGATCTTGTTAGCAACATCGATATCACTCAAAACCATGTTCGTATCAGGATCTTTTAGCTTTATATCATTTCCTGCGTTCCTTCCTAAAGATTCGTTGAGAAATCGCCACGTTTTTTTAGGATCAGTATGAATTTTATTTAAAATTGTTTTGTAATACATATTAATAGATTGCCTATAAGCCTTTTTTATTGCGTTGCTAATTCTTTTGAGGTCCTGAGCAATCACTCTATCACCACGTTTCTTTCTTCTCTTTTTTAATTATTTTTCTTTTAATCGAAAAAGATTACCTAAATTTCCATTAACCCATGGGGATATTTTTCTTCTTAAATCTTGTCTTTCCCGAATACTAAAAGTGGCAAAGTCTACGGCGTGTTGTATACAAGAAATTAGGGTTTCTGTGTCAACCGATGGGTTATTTGTCATTGATTCTGCAAAAATGATCTTACTTTAGAATAATCACATCTAGTGTATTCCGTGATTGTTGTTTGCTGGTGATTTGAAGTCCGTTTTCATCGCGAAAGGATAGTGAAGTGGTATTCTTGGATATGTTTGGAGGTGACAATAATAGAATCTCATGCGATATTTTCTGATGCATATCACGAAGATCTAACGACGCAAAATGTTTCATATTCAATGGAGGTTGATTCAGCAAGGCGTCTTCGGTTATTCTTTTTTGTCTATTGGGAAGAGCTAACGACGATAATTGTTTCTTTTCAATTTGCGGCGTGGACATAGATGCGTTTTTCGAAATTTCTGGAAGTTTATCGCAGAAATTTGAAGATGTATAAATGTTTGCAAGGACTATGTGTTGCGATGTCAAGGTCTCGTCTGATATTTGTTGCTCAATATCGTAATGAGGGGATGAAGTTTGGTGATTTTCATCAAAGGAAGGTTTAGAAAACATGTTATTTTCAAATAGTTTTTGGTCTTCTATCCCAGCAAAAATTCTCATTACAAATTGGCATACTTTTTCATTATTTTAACACGGGTATGTCATAGGGAGTATCTACTTATTTTTTGGCACTTAAAAGTAAATAAATAAGTACTGAAATAAGTAGTTACGACTTGAAGTAACCAGGGAGTAACTACTTATTTATCTACTTTTTAGTGACCAAAAAATAAGTACTTACTCCCTATGACATGCCCGTGTTAAAGTAATGAGAAAGTAGGCCAATTTGTAATGAGTATTTTTGCTGGGATGTAAAATCCTAGCGATAGCTTTTTGTTGTTATTTAGAGATGTGGACTGTATTTTCATTTGTGATTCTTGAGATTTTTTGTTGTGGTAGGACTAGCTGCGTTTATTTGAAGTCGAAGAAACAATGTCAATTTCGGTATTGATAAATGCATACATAGATGTATAAATATTCCATGCTTTTCTAAATGTGACTCGTAACCGGTTAAGGTCGATTGGATTCTCACATTCATAATCTCGACAAGTGTCGTAATAATGCTTAATCTGTGACCATACATAATCTAAATGTGATTGAAGTACATTTAGCTCATAGACATTGTTTTCTGCTGAGGTTGTGATTTCTTCTTCGAAGCCAAGTAAATCATTGTAAAAGATTAAAGAACTTTCTAAAAAGAGCCATATTTGTTTTTAAAGCGTGACGTCAGGCTAAGTGTAGAACGTAAGTCCGAAGCCGTTCTCCGTAGGGAAATGGCTGATTATTGTGTTGTTTTACTTACAGGTTCTAGGGATGATTTTATACTTGCTTAAATTGTTGCCTGTCCATGTATGAAGTCTGGTTCTCTTTTCTTCTGATTCCAAAGATTATGTACGGCTTCTAGGCATTGTTGTTGGATCCAATATGCAAAGAAATGTTCACCAATGTCATTTTTAAAATTTAATGAAAATCTTCGTTGTGTTGTACTTTAATTTTCAAAATCTTAATTTTGTTGTTGCAAAATGTCATATGTTTTTTACTTTTTGAAGTAAAGTTATTTTGTTTGATATGTTATTGCACTTATTTAAGGTCACACAGTTTATCAAAGGGTATTGTCACTGGCACAATCACTTTTTGTTGAAAAATCAAATTTTCAAGAGTTTTTCGAAAACACTATTCGGCTCGCTGGGACAAGTGATTAGGGGTGGGGTAGGCTAGCTTTATTTGTTTGGTTTTTATGTATGTCTTGTTTGGATTTGGATGACGTTGACTTGCTGACTGACTCTTCATTGCAGTGAAGATGTCAACAGAAGTGGATTCAAAATAGATAACAACACAACACGGCTGAAGTTGATCTTAAAAAGTGGATGCTAAAGTGTTGTTGTTATGTGGAATATGAGAAAGTAAGAAAACATTTGCAATAGCAACAAAGGAGGTCCGTTATTAATGTGGATCACAACTACTGTGCTTGTTGTTATTGTTTGTTATTATTAAAGTAAATTTTACACAAAAAAAGTAGAAACAGTGAGAGAGGTCAATAAATGTTGACAGTGGCCTTGAATATTTTTGTAAATATGATAGCAATAATTACATATGGGTCAATCCATTACATTTTAACTGACATAAAATTAAGTTTGACTTTAATTGCATTTTATTTTTAAATTAATAATAAACTATGGTTTAATGTCATCGTGCATTAAACACGTATTTTATATTTTTTTATACTTAACATTTATATTTAAAATATTTTGTATTTTTTAAAAAATTTTTCTCATTTTTAATACATTTGATCGAATGTGTTTTTTTTATTTATTAAATGGTTTAAATCTATATTTATGAATTAGTTTTTGCTTTCCTTTACTATCCCTAATTTTTATATTATTTCTATCATTTAAGTCAGTTACCGGTCCTAAATATTTACTCTGTAATTTATGTCCTATTTCATTCCTTAATAAAACTAATGCTTAGTTTACATTCGGCGTCGTTTCGTGATTTCGAAGGCGTTTCGTGATTTCGCGCGGAATCAAGCAAAATTTATCATGATTTCGCATACAAAAATGAAATCATTTCATTTCGTGATTTCAGCGAAATCAACATCGAAATCACAGTACACATGATATACAACCCTGCTTTTGCCTAAAAAAGTACCAAACGTCGCAACACTTTTCACGTATCACAATAAACAAGGTAGATGGTCAATTGCTGCAACAAAAAATTTTAGTATAACAATTTGTAAACAATGTGAAAAAAATATTAAATTACTTTGTTACAATGCTATTTTTCTAGATTTCGGAGTACGGGAACGCATTTTTAACACTAAACGGGAAAACTACTGCAAGTACTAATGTTGTGCAGGTTCTGAGCACAACTTCTATCTATCAAAATTTATTATTATGATGTCTCAACAATAAAATCATTATTTTTTTCATTTGTTAGTACTATACACAATTATAACGATATATAGATAATTTTACGATAATTTTCCAAATAAAGTTCTATATTGTCGTATATTTTTGATGATTAATTCAATTTACAACAACTTGTTTTGAAAATTCATGTTCGATCAGCTGCGCATATGCATCTACCTTGATCATTGTGAAATGTTTGAAATCAACAAATAATAAGTGTAAACACCAGGTTGTATTTTAGGATTTCGTGAAATCCAGAGGATTTTGGAGCGCAAATGTAAACTTGGCTTAAGTTTCCCACTTTTATATTAAAGTCATTTGTTGTTCTATCATATAATTTTTTCTGTTTTTCAGAATAATATGTTGAACTATGGCTTTTGCTACAGTTTTTGCACTTTTATTTTGAACTGGAATTGCTACAAGGTATTTTGTTAGATCGCAAATTAACGTTATGACATACTCGTTACCATTTTCAGTTCTTGGTAAAGGTCCTATAGTGTCAATAATAACAGTATCAAAAGCACCTGAAGGTGTTTGAGTAATAGTCATTGGCGTTTTTTATGTGTATTTGTTTTTGCAATTTGACATTTCTTGCATTTCTTTACATAGTTTCTTATCTTTTGTCATTTGTGGCCAATAATAATATTTTCCTATTTTCATCAGGGTACGCGTAATTCCTTGTATTTTGTCAGGATTTTACTTATATTGGACTTATTATTTTTGTCTATTAATGTCACGTTTTGGAGTAGCGCTACTTTTAAATTTTTTAGTATTTTATTGCCCATTACTTTGAACTTTTTTAACAAGACGGAAGACGAAAATCTGCTCGTTTTGTGACATTCTTAATCGTGTAGTTCCATGTAACCCGGCTTCTGATTCAAGCCTTTGGAAAAACTCACCTAAGTCGAGATGTCCATTGGAGTACATGTCATTCACTATAAATTTGAATATAACCTTCTTTCCATGTTTTAGCAAACATTTTTTGGAATCTAGTTTTATCTGCACGTATTTACATGCATCATTCAAGGTGTGCCTTAACTAAATTTAAATGGAAGGTGCTGGGAAGTTTTTGCAGATTCTGAAACAACAATGCTCATAGATGAGAAATATCAAGAAACAAAAAAAATCGTCGGAGGGATTTTCAAATAAATCGCGAGTTAAGTTCACATTTTTAGGGCTTTTAAAGGTTTTCACGGTTTTGCTTGGAAACCGCGAATCCTATGTAAATGGGCCTAAAGAAAATGTTGTAGCTGTGAAAATCCACAAGATTGACTTTCATGATATTTTCGTAGGTTTTACCGTTTTTGAGATATAGAAGTTCAAATTGAGACAATGCACAGTGTGTCCAAAATGGGTTTTTTGTGTCAAAAATCTATATTTTCTAAACGTATAAAGATAGAGCTATGAAATTTGGAGGAAATGTTTATCAGACATGAATCTTTTATTCCATGTTGTTACATACAAGCCATTCGTTCAACGTCTTCTATACAATTTTAATGAATAAAAAAAGTTTTTCGAAATTTTAAAGTTTGTGTAATATATATACATTTAAATAAGAATTGATAATTTCTTAGAGTTATTTAAACACGTTTTGGAGTTATAAAAACATAAAACGCTATAAAATGCAGACTTTTGTTTTAACAACATAAAATAATTCAATTAATATGCATACTATAACAAAAATTTAACTAATTAAATTCATGGAGGAATATTTACTTAGCGTAAAAATGGTAATATTTCGGACTTTAAATTATGTTTTTTTTGTTTATGGGTGCTATTCAAAAGCGTGGGACTATGTTAACGACACCTGATTCATATAACGCAGCTGATCGTCAGTATCACTAACTAAGGGCCATTATCAATGAATGGCAACGTCATTGTTGCCATAAATAAAAGAATGATAGGCTGTCAACAGTGAAACTATTTTCGTTATTTCATGTTGTTAAATATTAGCAAATTATATTTGCAAGTATTAAACAATATATAATTCGGTCGCAAAATGTATCTTTGAACTCCAAAATACCAAAAATCAGGGGTACCGTTATATGAGAGTTCTATCATAAAGTGGACCTATGCCCACAATATTGTGTGTGCAAGTTTATTGACCACTAGGAACACTAAATGCAAAATTTTAGCAACTTCGTTCCGAAAATGTATTTAAAAACCCTAAAATACCTGAAATCGGGCGGTACCCTTATATGGCGGCTACATCAAAACGTGGACCTATATATACAATTTTTAGTAAGGAGATTGTTTACTAGTAGAAAACGTTATATTTAAATTTTTAGCTAGATCGGTTGATTATTATAGGCGAAATCCTCAAAACACGTAAGATCGGGTGGTAACGTTATAAAGGGCCTATTTTCCGGCGTCGCACTTGGTCCCAATTTCTCTATTGAAAAATTGATAGTTCGAGAGCTCCTCTATATTTGGGTACCATTACAACAATGGAACCCCGTGGAACTTTTTAGTTATATTCTATTAAAAAAGAACTTATTAAAAAATATACACGTAAAAATGTTCAAAACAAATCAGGTTCTTATACAGAACAGGAACGCAAATACATTTACTTCTACGCACATTTACTTCTAAGCACCGTTTAATACGTCAGGTTTCGTATTATCGGATAACAAAAAGAACCATTAAAAAATTCCAATAACTCATGATAATATCGTCCTCACAAAATCGACGAATTTCCTTGCGATTTTTTGTATTTGTTTTAACGAAAATAAGATCATGTTATAGCTACCGTTACTTTAATTATAACGGTACAGCCAACGAAATTTTTGTTTTTCTCTCTTAGCTAGCATGTTTTTTATGCCTTCATATACAATTTTTGGGAACTTTCGACAATTTGTTTTTTGCATTTTTGGCACAAAATATTGAATTTGGACACACTGTGCACCGACTGACTCAAAAAGGTCAGAAATTTCTATGGAACAACGACCAGGAAGAGGCATTCCAAAAACTCAAAGATATGCTCTGCAAAGCCCCTCTTTTGGCGTACCCTGAACCCGGTGGTAAGTTTGTGTTGGATACTGACACCAGTGCATACGGGATCGGTGGTGTCCTTTCCCAGGAAATAGACGGCCAAGAAAAAGTCATCACCTGATAGGAATTACTGTGTGACGAGGAGAGAGCTGCTGGCAGTTGTGGAGAGCGTCAAACACTATCACAAATACCTATATGCACAGCACTTCCTGCTAAGGACCGATCATTCCGCTCTGCGATGGCTGCTCCAGTTTAAGAACCCGGAAGGTCAATTTGCCCGTTGGATCAAGAGGCTTCAGAGTTATGACCTAAGTATCGAGCACAGAAAAGGTGGAAAACACGGTAATGCTGATGCCCTGTCTCGTCGGCCATGCAAAATTGAATGCAGACATTGCTCGAAGGCTGAAGGCAAAGCAAGTGTCTTCGATGTCCGGCTACTGCAGGTCGAGTCGGCGGAACAAAGAAAATATCGCACCCTAGGCGAAATAATTTCTGCTATGGAAATGGGCGAACGCCCTCGTCGCAAAGAAATAGCGGCCGAAAGCCCCCTTTTGAAATCTTATAGGGCCCAGTGGAACAATCTACTTCTAATAGATGGGTGCCCACATCTTAAGTGGGAGAGCGACGATGGAAAAACTCACCGTAACTTGATTGTCGTACCAGACTCCAAAATAAAAGATGTCTTGTCAGATTTTCCCGATGGGCCAAGTGGAGGACATCTTGGTGTAACAAAAACTGCTGAAAAGATAAAACAGAGGTTCTACTGGGTCGGCTGTCAGAAATCCATTGCAGACTGGATTGCCAATTGTGAGAGGTGTATAAGAGCTAAAGGTCCAACCCGGAACAGTCGAGGCCACATGCAACAGTACAATTCAGGAGCTCCATTTGAAAGAATCGCGATGGATGTGGCTGGACCCTTTCCAATAAGCGACTCTGGGAACCGGTATGTCTTAGTGGTCGTGGATTACTTCAGCAAATAGCCAGAGGTTTATGCCATTCCCAACCAGGGTGTGGATGTGTTCAGCAAGAATTGGTTCATTCCGATCAAGGAAGAAATTTTGAGTCAGCGATCTTCAAAGAAATGTGTGACACCTACGGAATCAAGAAAACGAGGACAACGCCCCTGCATCCACAATCAGATGGCATGGTGGAAAGGTTTAATCGCACCCTGGAAGAGCATCTACGAAAGGTGGTAGCTAGCGGCCAAAGAGACTGGGATGAGCATATTCCAAAATTCCTACTAGCCTATAGGTCGGCCATTCATGACTCCACATCTCGAACCCCAGCCAATGTTCTGTTCGGAAATGAATTGAAGCTACCTGGTGACTTGATATTCGGTGCCAAACCAAACCCCGAAACTGATAATGATGAAAACAGTCAAAACTCTTTCAGTGAAGTCCACGATGCAGTACGCCATCGGATAAAAATAGTTAGAAACCGCATGAAGGCGAGGTACGATCGAGCGGCAAATACTGATGGGTTCCAAGAAGGGCAACTGGTACTATTGTTCAACCCACAACGAAAAAAAGGATTATGCCCCAAACTCCAAACGCACTGGGAAGGCCCCTACAAGGTAGTCACGAAAATAAATGACGTCGTGTATCGAATACAGAAGAGCGACAGCCCTAGGTCGAAGATGAAGGTGGTACATCTAAAACGGTTGGCCCGCTATGGAACGAAGACTGTGCCCAGTCAAGACGAACAGGCTTAAGCAGTAGCCAGTGTTACCAATGCCCGTACCACCGTGAGGGAACTGTGCCTATTCGGGACGAACAGGCTTAGTTTAACTTCCGTTAGTTTAACTTCCGTTAATTTAAAAATTTTAATTGTAACGTGAAGTTTTATTACGCATTTGCTTTACTTAAGCAACAAAAACTACCATGTAGAATTATCTTAATCATTCTAGTACTTACTTTACATGTTACTATGTGCCTTTGTTTCCATTTGTTTTGCCATAATCATTCAATTATCGCCTAGTTTGCCATTTCTGTATTTGTTTTTGTTGTACTTTCTTGTATAATAGTCCATTACGTCATGTCTGTCTTCTGTGTTTGTATCCCGTATATGTGTGTTGTTGTTGTTCGCTTTGTTGTTAGTTGGCTTCTCGAGGTTGCCAGATGAATGCTCTAGATACTTCCAAACGATAAATGTCGGGGTATAAATATCGGATGACGGGCAAACAGTGATCAGTTATGAATTTTATCGCGAAGTGTAAACATCGACTAGTAAAGAAGTAAAGTAAAGCTGTGTACTTAGCTATAACAGTCAGTTCCGAATAAGTGTAATAAAGTAAATAAAGCATTGTAGAAACGTAATCTAAAACGAACCCTGTTTTATTTGGTACAAATCGTACTGGGGAATAAAACAACGTCTACACGGAGATTAGTTAAATCTAATTCCGTAACAATATATTAGTCCTTGGATGTTAAGAAATGAAAACTTTTTAGCTAAATTCTCCAACAGCATTGAAACAATAACTAAACATTCTTTCAAATGAATATTACCCAAATTGATTAACGTTTTGGTGTATCCCAGAATTTTTAATCTCATTAGCTCTTATTCGACATTTTGGGTTCTTAATCCCGCAGAGAATAGTTTTCGAAAGATTTTCTATAATACGAGGCTATTATTATTTGAGGCTATAAATATCGTCAGTAATATGGATTTTGGAAATCCTTGGAAATTTGACTTCGAGGAAAGCGCAAACGTTTTTCCCTTTTTACAGAAGATACCTGAAAGAATCGTCTGATATTATGTGTGTTCGTTTACTTACAATTTGTACAAATTATTACTGGATGTTGTTCGTTTACTCTACAGTACCATACAAAACACCTTCGTCGATTACAAGAAGTTACTGGACTTGTACAAATTTGTACAAATTATTGAGTAAACGAACAGACCTATTGTCCATTTTGGAAGTAGTCCTAATTTTGGAAGTCATTCCTTTTGATAGTTATGGTGTCAGCCGTCAATTTGGTTGGTCGCCGTAATATTTAGACCTTTTAGACGAACCATGGACTTGTCCACGAAAAATACAATATCGCTGTAAAGAAGACCGCAAGGAATACCATTGGTCGAAATGTGCAATGGCTCCTCGAACAGCCCTTAAACTACACTTATGTTGAACTTTTGTGAGGGATGTATCCGAAGATGTTGTCCCAAATAGACCCCCTGGTACTTGATATATGTACGTTTGGAAGTAATTTCAGAATGTTCAAAGTTTCGGTCAAATCGGATAATTGAAATTTTGTGTTGGAGGTACCTGAATGAGTGAATCGATATAATCCATTTTCGAACCTGACCTATGTCTCGGACCTGACTTATGCAGTCATGACATTGTTTTATAAGGAGGCGATACAGTCAGTGAATTGTCCCAATTCAACTTCTATATATCAAAACTGGTAAAACCTAGGAAAACATCATAGAGAACAATCTTGTAGAGATCGTATTGGTAGGGCTTGCGAGATTTATTGACCGAGATTTATTTAAAAAGCGCTTCGAAGATTTTTTGTTTTTTTTTCTCATCTATGGACCATCAATGAACCCAGATGTAAGCTTCTTTTATTTAAAGTTGGTTCAGGAACACCGTGATATACATTACAAATTACAGCAGATTTTAAAACATATAACCAAAGCAGATTTTAAAACATATAACCAAAGTTTGAGCATTAATCTCGCTTGCGGTTGTTTTCAGCAACAAATTTGTTACATACTATTTATAGCAAATCAACAATGTTGAACATAACATTCGTATCGAAAAATCCTTATGTTTTCCGAAAAAAAAATTATCTACAGTTATGTGAATTGTTACAGAACACCGACTGGTGTGACCTCTTATCCTGCACTTATGATCTGAATTGTGCCATAAACATATTTTACAAAAAGATATATGAGTACATTGATGTCTGCGTGCCGAAAGATTTTTAAAAAAAGCTGTCAGGACCACCATGGAACACTTAAGCATTAGCAAGATCTAAAAATAACAAAAATAAACAGTTCAAAAAATACAAGCGTACTGGTTCTGCTATCGACTACGGAAGATATTCAGTGGCACGCTCAGAATATACCAACTTGAATAATATTTGCTATTCAAAAAATATTTCAAAACTCAAACACAACTTTAAACAAAACCCGAAATCTTTTTACAAATTTGTCAATTCGAAACGTAAAGCCAGCGGTTTTCCTGCAACTTTAAGGTACGGAAACACAGAATCATCCGACAGCACTGTTATAAGCAACTTATTCGCAGATTTTTTCACAACAACATATTCAACTAAAACCTATTCTAACAACATATACCCTTTTCAAATAAACTCTATCCAATCAATATCAATTACACTATTGGACAATTATTTTAAAAGAATTGAAACATTAAAAACATGGCTATGATTTTGGACCTGATAAGATCCCAAGTTGCATTTTAATAAAATGTGCAGAAGCTTTTGCTTTACCTTTAACTATGCTGTTTAACGCTTCGATTAATCAAGCTGTTTTTCCTGACGTCTGGAAATCGTCGTATATCATACCAATCTTTAAAAGTGGAAATAAATCCGATATTGCTAATTATCGTGGAATTGCAAAATTAAGTGTGATTCCAAAGCTCTTTGAAAAAATTATCACGGATAACATTTACCACCATGTTAGTTCTCTCATGTCTCCCTATCAGCACGGTTTTCAGAAAAAGTGCTCTACAGCAACTAACCTACTTCACTTTTCCACAACAATCAATCGGGGTTTTCTTCAAGGAACGGACTTCAGCAAAGCATTCGATAAAGTAAATCACAAGCTTTTACGAATAAAACTTGAGTGCTTAGGATTTACTAACAGGAGTGTCAACTGGATTTATTCATACCTAAAACATAGGACACAAAATGTAAATTTTAACAATACCATATCGAGAAGTATTTTAGTTTCCCTGGAGTACCACAAGGTAGCCATCTAGGACCACACCTGTTTTCCTTATTTATAAACGACTTGCCTCAAACAATAATGTTTTCAAATATCTTGATGTACGCCGACGATGTGAAAATATTTCTCAGTTTTACAGATATGTCAATTAATCAGCAGCTGCAAGATGATCTGAATTCTTTTACTAATTGGTGTAATATTAACCTTATAGAAATAAATTAC
Organism: Musca autumnalis; assembly: GCF_047663935.1. NCBI lineage: Eukaryota > Metazoa > Arthropoda > Insecta > Diptera > Muscidae > Musca > Musca autumnalis. Next base: position 134,181,227 of record NW_027411644.1, read on the forward strand.
TCGAAATGCAAACTCAAAATGCAGATTTACGAGAAAGAGGTTAATGGATACTTGTTATACTCTCAATGACTACTCTCTGGAGAAAGTTAACACGTTTGTGGATCTCGGAGTTCTTTTGGATCGTAAACTGAATTTTAAGTCACACATTTCGGTAACAATAAATAAAGCCAAGTCAGTGCTCGGATTTGTTAAACGGTGGAGTAAGGAGTTCATGGATCCTTATGTCACAGAAAACTTATACACAACGCTTGTTCGCCCTATACTAGAATATTCATCGATCATATGGGATTCTATATATAATACCCACAGCGATAGCATCGAGTCTGTTCAAAAGCAATTCTTACTTTTCTGTTTACGGAGCTTAAACTTTTCGTTCCATAATCTTCCATCATACGAGGATAGACTTTCCCTCATCAAGCTGCCAACTTTAAAAAGCCGAAGAAAAATGTTAAATGTATCATTCCTTTTTAATGTGATAATGGGTGACGTTAATGCTGGATTTCTAATCAACAATATTCGCTTTAATATTCCCCAAAGAGCTACTCGCAATTATATACCACTAGCTATTCAATTTTCTAGAATGAATTGTACAAATGCTGATGCCTTAACAAGAATGTCTAAAGATTTTAATGAATTATATAACCTTATTGATTTTTCTATGAATCTTAATACTCTGAAAAGTAAAATTGTAATATATTTAAATTCAGAAACTTAAGTACAACATTTTTAATTTTATAGTCTGTAAGGAAAATATCCATAGACTAATAAAGAAATAAATAAAATAAAAATAAATAAATATTATCACTTTATGATGCACAACAATAATTTTTTCTTCATTCTTTTCTCCCACTATTTAGCAACAAGTTGATATAAAATAGGTGTATAAGTTAGATACTTTGTCCCACAACTTCCCCTGCTCGATCAATCACGGATGCTGATTGGCGCACTGGCATCTCCTCTACAATTCCCTCTGCGGATACCGTAGTGTGCGGATCGCCGCTGGGCATCGGTTGTTGTCGGTTTGCTCGCCTTGTTACACTTTGCTCTCACTGGAATAATTGTAATTGTAGTAGTATATGACATGGGATCCTCTGCGATCACTCAGAACCTCTGCGTTCACTTGTCATCCAGCACTTGTCGAGAAATAACGTCTACGCGTTATTACTTAAAGGCCTCTGACGCCACCACCCGATTACAAAAGGTAATCTACTTTGTTGTTTGAAAAGAGTCACAAATAAACTTCAATTATATTTATATTAAGAATAAATACTGGTTGTTTTTATTTCTCTTATTCTTTTCTCCCTCCACTGCTCATCATATACGGTAACTGAGAAACATAACCTATGGATCACCCCTCCCTCACCTCAACATTTTAACCTATCGAGCTGGAGAATTTGTTGTTGCCCAATTAAACATTTGGTCCTTCGAGCCGGATAGAAGCCAGCCTTTTTGTTGTCGCTGCTCCAGTTGCCTATTCCCCTTCTCTTGTATTGTGATACAACGAGATTTGAAGCATTTGTTGTTGTCTTAGCACGGACAAATATTGAAGAAATTGCATCTCCTCTAAACAACAACAAATTACCATACTAACACCAGGTACGTAAACTCAGATTTCTATAAAAAGTGAGCTACCGCGAGTGTTAATATTTTTCGTTTGAGCAGTAAATAAATAAATCATTGGTCGAATTTCAATTGCCCTACGCGAGTGCATTTAATTCGTTGCTTTCCTTCCCCCATCATACAGTCCACACAAAACTTATTGAAATCGTTGTTGTACTGATTATCCAATGTCGCGGTGATCATACAAATCAAAATAGGTGTTGTTGTTATTTTTGTTTGATTTGCTCCAAGTCAATCGTTCTCACCATAATAACTAACACTCATAACTTCCAATCGTCGTTTCTAGCCTTGCAATTCCTAATTGTAGCTAAAAATCACTCTGGTCGACTATTAACATCACTACGTGTGTTAATTATTTCGTTCCTCGATTTGAAAGCCTAGTTGTTGCTAGTTTTATTTTGTTGTACTGATCACCCTACGTCGCGTTGATCATACAAAACGTCTTCGTTTTTCTTCGTAATATCACACAACTCGTTTAGTTGTTGATCTCATTTGAAAGGCCGATACCTTTAGTGAGAATTCGCTGTGATATTTACAAAAACAAAACCCATCAAATTTCCAATCGGATTTGCATCGGTTATTGAACTCTCCCTTTGGTAAATAATAACTCTCATTGCACCGATTGTTGTTGTTATTCCCCAGGGTTTTTTTCTAACGAAGCCCTTCTGTTGAGAATTTGCATTGGCAAATTTACACTAACAACATAACATACATTGTTACACTTCATATATGTACATATATATATATTGTCGTTTGGTTTATTTTGTTGTTGCGATCCTCTCCAAGCAAAAAATATTTGGCGTTGTTTTCCCCCTCGGTTTACTTAAAACCCTTTGAAAATTTGCACTGCCAAATTTACAATAACAACGCACCATCCAAATTCTCTCTGCATTTGATTTCGTTGTTGTATAGATCGTCCATCACCAACCAAACACATTCGTTTTTCTATTCTCCTACCTTTGTCGGTCAGGTATTTATTCTAATTTGAGAAATTACATGGTAATTCTACCAACAACTTTCCCGCCCTTTTAAGCGTCCCTTAAAAACCTCTGCTGATCCTCAGCACTCACTTGCTTGGTCGTTTGCAACGTCTGTTGTTCAGTGGGAGTTTCGCTGTTCACACACAGCCATTTCTCTGCTAGCGTCGCTTGTGTGGTTAGCACAGTGGGGTAAATTAGCACAAAAAGTTTTTTTTAATAATTAATTTTCAAAATAATTTTTCGATAATTTTTTGAAATATAATTAATTGGCAGTGGGTTTTTGGAATTTTTGGACAAATTCACCCTACATTCGGCATTTATTGCACCTATTTGGAGTAGAGAAGATATGTGAAAAATACTTGTTTTTCGACTTTTTAGTATTATTTTTGGCAATATTTGTTAAATATTTTTGAAAATTATTTGAGTCTCCGTAGGGGTTTCGGTATTTTTGGACAAATACACCCTACTTTTGGCATACTTGCACCAACGTGTCAACCAAATAACATATATTTCTGACAAATTATTTGATTTGCGTTGATTTTCTTGGGCAAACATTTCTTTTTCGTACAAATAGCTTACTTGTCGTTGGATTTTGGAAACCTACACCCTACCATTGGCTTATCTCGCCATATCATACACCCCACACTTGGTAGCACCATTTACATTTTTGTATTTTTGAGACTTTTTAGCATTGTTTGGTCAAATTAAAGTAGTTTTTTGTTCGCCCTGAGAAAGTTTCTTGAACTCATCTCCCAATCCGCCCTACTTTAATTAAACTTGTTATCGCCCTGCTACTTTTGGAGGTTTTGTGAAACTTTCTTATTTCTTTCCCACCTTTCGCTTTGATTGTTTGCTTCTTTACATTCAAAATGTCAGTAACGCCGCTTACTCGTTTTGTTAGAGCCTCGGACACAGTTTTGAAGCGTATAGCATCATTTGAAAAGAAATCTGAAACCACTTGTAATTTGTTCATTCTCGAAATTCAGAGTTCTGAACTTCGATCATTGTGGAATAAAGTTCAATACACTTATGATGAGTGTAAAAACTACCTCACGACATCCGAGACTGCACAGGCTGGTGTTATTGATGTCGTTGAGGAAAAATATGGTACATCCTACATGTCCTATATCCGGTGTTTGTCTACCATTGACAGGCATCTTGAACGCCTTAAATCTTCTGGCACTGAAACTCCATCATCTGCTATAGCTTCTGCAATCTCACCATCTCCACCCAATGAATTGTTGAACGTTTCAAAAGAAACGCAATCTCCAGGTTTGCTTTCGAGTAAATCTTTAGAAATCTCACCACCTCCCAAACACTCGTTGAATCTTGCTGAAGTAGCAACTCCACCCAATATATCATTGGACGAATCCGTCCCGTCGGTTCCTGTGCAGTCTGCTTCTCCCTCTGTAATTGTACCAACAGAAACTTCCTCCACCACAACTTGTAGTGACCCTGCTAATAATCATTGCTTCAGATCAACGGTCGATAACCATAGTCTACTTTTACCTCCCATCGACATTGATGTTTTTGCTGGCGACTTCATGTCTTGGCCAACTTTTCGGGATATATTCACCACCCTATTTATTGAAAATTCACGTCTGTCAGACGTTGAACGCCTCTGCTATTTAGTGCAGAAAACCACCGGTGAGGCTCGGGAAATAGTTTCGAGATTTCCATTCACCAATTCTAGTTTTCCCTTAGCGTGGAAAGCGTTGTCGGATACCTTTGAAAATAAGCGTATGCTGGTGAATAGCCACATAAAACAATTGTTTGATCTTCCATCTTTTGAAAAAGAAACTTGTTCTTGTATATTTGTTTGCAGCGTTTGCCTAAATTGACTTTGACTCTGTGGGAGCAAAGCATCAAAAACAAATCGTCTTTGCCTTCTTGGAAAGACTTAGATGCCTTCCTCACAGAGAGGATACAAACACTGTTGTGTATCCAAAGCATGTATGGAAATCAGTCCACAAAATTGGTGTCACCTAAAAATGTGATTTCATCTAGTTCCTCTAATAAATTGTTGTCGGTACATAAATCTAACGATGTATCACCCCCTCGTTCCACAAATTTGTTGACAAGCATTTGCCCAATTTGTCCTACCCAGAGCCACGTTCTTCGTCTCTGCCCTCAATTTGTTAAACTTTCTTTTGAGGACAAATTTTTGATTGTTAAAAAGTATAAGTGCTGCCTTAATTGCTTATCTCGTGGCCATGCAGTTAAATCTTGCCAGAGCAAACATAGTTGCAACTGGTGTAAACAACGGCATCATAGCCTTCTCCATCGGCCACAAGTTAGAAGAGTTATTGCTCCGGCCACATCAAAACTGTCTCCGTCTTTTACTTTTTTAAAGTCGAGATCCCAGTTATGTTCTGTCGCAGCCCAGACACCCCCCAGGCAGTTCTACTTTGCCATGCACTTCTCCGACTTTTACAAATGTCAAAAGTCGAGAGTCTAAGTGTACTGTGTCGACTTGCTCTTCTTCCAAACGCCAAAGCAATCATACAGACACTAATACCTTGCGCAATAGTAAAGTTCTTGCTGCGCCATCTTTGTTGAAACTCACTCCGGCTTTTACCAAAGTCAAAAGTCGAGCATTCACTTCTTCATTGTCGAGATCACACGCATCTCCGGCTTTTACGAAGGTCAAAAGCCAAGTATTTAGCCCTTCTTTGTCGCGCTCGAATACCTCTCCGGCTTTTTCCAAGATCAAAAGTCGAGTATTTAGTCCCTCTTTGTCGCGTTCAACCTCCTCTCCGGCTTTTACTGATGTCAGAAGTCGAAAACTTCGTTTGTTGGATCGGTCTTCGGACAACACCATTAGATAATTGTATACTTTTGGGAACCGCCAAAGATAGTTTTGAATTCGTTGCTTGCCCAAAAATATATTTTCGGGTACCTTCTTATCGGTCCGGTTCCTGCCACCTCTTGTTCCTAATCTTGTTTTTTAAATTGAAATCGACCACTGAGTTATGCTAACAACTAAGAGAAACATATCGCTAGTGCTGTTATATCTTGAAAACTTAAATTGAATTGTTCAGTGACTCGTCTGCATATTCTTGAATCGAGCGAATATCGGAGTCGATCCTTTCTTAATTACTCGTTTATTGACATTGCTTGTTTGAACTCTGGCTCACTTGAAATCTGAATTTACGTTCATGAATCTTCTTACTGACATATTGGTATAATATTATTAATCTTTATTGTAATTATTCCTAGCTTTAATTTGTTGATCCACGCTTACGTGTATCAAGGTGGGCGGCAATGTATAAGTTAGATACTTTGTCCCACAACTTCCCCTGCTCGATCAATCACGGATGCTGATTGGCGCACTGGCATCTCCTCTACAATTCCCTCTGCGGATACCGTAGTGTGCGGATCGCCGCTGGGCATCGGTTGTTGTCGGTTTGCTCGCCTTGTTACACTTTGCTCTCACTGGAATAATTGTAATTGTAGTAGTATATGACATGGGATCCTCTGCGATCACTCAGAACCTCTGCGTTCACTTGTCATCTAGCACTTGTCGAGAAATAACGTCTACGCGTTATTACTTAAAGGCCTCTGACGCCACCACCCGATTACAAGAGGTAATCTACTTTGTTGTTTGAAAAGAGTCACAAATAAACTTCAATTATATTTATATTAAGAATAAATACTGGTTGTTTTTATTTCTCTTATTCTTTTCTCCCTCCACTGCTCATCATATACGGTAACTGAGAAACATAACCTATGGATCACCCCTCCCTCACCTCAACATTTTAACCTATCGAGCTGGAGAATTTGTTGTTGCCCAATTAAACAATAGGAATGCAAAATGTTTATTAAGACAGTAAAACCATTTTCTAATACTCCACGGAGAACCCGTGATATGTCGTTCATAATGTCCAATAGAGATTTCATTTCATGTGCTTCTAATCCGCACAATACTGAACTTGTAATCGTTTTGAATAGGGTTTAAATCTTCAAGACCTTTATATTCATTAAAGAATTCCAAAACACTGGCATGGCATAAAGAAGGAATTCAGTTTTAATGAAGTTTCTCTCAAAAAGAGTATTCAAACAAATGTTTAAATATTGCATAGACAACTTATTAATAAAGTACATTTTAAGTGCAGAACCTTTCATTTGAAATTTCAAAAACAAAAATTATTTTAGAGAAAAAAAGTAATAATATGTTAAAGTAGCCCAAACAATTTTGTCGGACCAAACCATTTCGTACGTCCCTTCCGAAGGGTAGAAAGATTCGTGAACTACCCGAAAGCGTGACGACAAGGTTCAGGGTCGTCTTTAATGTTTTGTGTCACTCAGTGGATGGGAAAAGATTAAACGACGTATGTTGGCCCTTCGCTTCAAAATGACATTGTTTCCTTGGTATTGAATTGGCGCTTATACAACTATGTATTTAATGCGGACATTTCCAAAAGGTATCGCCAAATTTGGATTAACCCATTGCATTCCAAATATCAGACATTGACATTGTCCCACAACATCCCATACGGGACAAGGGAGACTTCTCTCATATCAATGAGTGCACCCCGATTCCTATTTAGCTCAATGATATGGGGCCTACTGTTTATCGCCGAGTCCGAACGGTGTGTCTTAAGACACCACCTGTGGAGAAGTTTTTCAAGGCTGAAATACTCAGAAAATGTCGCCAACATTACGGAGGGGTATTTTGTCACCGTTGAAAAACGTTTGATGTGCAAGGCGGGCGTGCATACCATTGCACCACGATGGCATTCAAATATCAGCGCATTTTATTTCGAACTTGTCCGGAAGAGGAAGTTTCTGATTACCAATTGAAGACGGTAACGTTTGGCGTCGATTGCGCTCCATATTTGGCTATGAGGACGCTTTTGCAATTGGCGGACGATGAGGAGAAACGCTTTCCCATTGGTTCGAAGATACTGAGAAACAATATGTATGTTGGTGATGCATTGGTGGGAGTGCAAACCGTCTCAGAAGGTTTAAGATTGAGAGAAGAATTAGTGAGGATTCTTGACTCAGCTGGGTTTGCTCTTCGAAAGTGAACGTCTAATTCAAGAGAAATATTGGAGAGTCTGGCTCGTGAGCATCTTTTGAATGAAGACTTTCTCTAACTGGGAGATAAAAGCTCTGCTAAGACGGTAGGCATTCGATGGAATGCCTCTACGGATTCCTTCTACTTTGTTAATAAAAAAATCCAAGAAAGAAGCTCATATTCCAAGAGACAGGTTTTGTCTACGCGTTATTACTTAAAGGCCTCTGACGCCACCACCCGATTACAAGAGGTAATCTACTTTGTTGTTTGAAAAGAGTCACAAATAAACTTCAATTATATTTATATTAAGAATAAATACTGGTTGTTTTTATTTCTCTTATTCTTTTCTCCCTCCACTGCTCATCATATACGGTAACTGAGAAACATAACCTATGGATCACCCCTCCCTCACCTCAACATTTTAACCTATCGAGCTGGAGAATTTGTTGTTGCCCAATTAAACAATAGGAATGCAAAATGTTTATTAAGACAGTAAAACCATTTTCTAATACTCCACGGAGAACCCGTGATATGTCGTTCATAATGTCCAATAGAGATTTCATTTCATGTGCTTCTAATCCGCACAATACTGAACTTGTAATCGTTTTGAATAGGGTTTAAATCTTCAAGACCTTTATATTCATTAAAGAATTCCAAAACACTGGCATGGCATAAAGAAGGAATTCAGTTTTAATGAAGTTTCTCTCAAAAAGAGTATTCAAACAAATGTTTAAATATTGCATAGACAACTTATTAATAAAGTACATTTTAAGTGCAGAACCTTTCATTTGAAATTTCAAAAACAAAAATTATTTTAGAGAAAAAAAGTAATAATATGTTAAAGTAGCCCAAACAATTTTGTCGGACCAAACCATTTCGTACGTCCCTTCCGAAGGGTAGAAAGATTCGTGAACTACCCGAAAGCGTGACGACAAGGTTCAGGGTCGTCTTTAATGTTTTGTGTCACTCAGTGGATGGGAAAAGATTAAACGACGTATGTTGGCCCTTCGCTTCAAAATGACATTGTTTCCTTGGTATTGAATTGGCGCTTATACAACTATGTATTTAATGCGGACATTTCCAAAAGGTATCGCCAAATTTGGATTAACCCATTGCATTCCAAATATCAGACATTGACATTGTCCCACAACATCCCATACGGGACAAGGGAGACTTCTCTCATATCAATGAGTGCACCCCGATTCCTATTTAGCTCAATGATATGGGGCCTACTGTTTATCGCCGAGTCCGAACGGTGTGTCTTAAGACACCACCTGTGGAGAAGTTTTTCAAGGCTGAAATACTCAGAAAATGTCGCCAACATTACGGAGGGGTATTTTGTCACCGTTGAAAAACGTTTGATGTGCAAGGCGGGCGTGCATACCATTGCACCACGATGGCATTCAAATATCAGCGCATTTTATTTCGAACTTGTCCGGAAGAGGAAGTTTCTGATTACCAATTGAAGACGGTAACGTTTGGCGTCGATTGCGCTCCATATTTGGCTATGAGGACGCTTTTGCAATTGGCGGACGATGAGGAGAAACGCTTTCCCATTGGTTCGAAGATACTGAGAAACAATATGTATGTTGGTGATGCATTGGTGGGAGTGCAAACCGTCTCAGAAGGTTTAAGATTGAGAGAAGAATTAGTGAGGATTCTTGACTCAGCTGGGTTTGCTCTTCGAAAGTGAACGTCTAATTCAAGAGAAATATTGGAGAGTCTGGCTCGTGAGCATCTTTTGAATGAAGACTTTCTCTAACTGGGAGATAAAAGCTCTGCTAAGACGGTAGGCATTCGATGGAATGCCTCTACGGATTCCTTCTACTTTGTTAATAAAAAAATCCAAGAAAGAAGCTCATATTCCAAGAGACAGGTTTTGTCTATAATTGCCAAGATTTTTGACCCTCTGGGATGGATTTCCCCGATCGTGATAACTGCGAAAATCTTTATGCAGCAACTATTGCTCGATGAGGTTGGGTGGAATGATCCGTTAAAGTCACTTATTTTGTCTTGTTGGAATAATTTAGTTTCGAATTCTGCAGGAGTTGCATTCCTCGGTGGGTGAACTACTTTGTCAACTGTAACATTGAGTTGCGCGGCTACTGTGACTCATAGGAGTCGGTTTATGCAGCGACGTTCTACCTGAGGGTAGAAGTTGGGATGGAGGTCTTTTCGAATTTGCTCGTTGCGAAGTCGAAGGTTGCTCCGTTAAAGAAAATGTCGTTATCCCGTTTGGAGCTCCGTGGTGCTCTGCTTCTGGCAGAGTTAGTCGATTATGTTTTGCCTCTGTTGGATATGCCAAAGGCATCTTTGTTCGCTTGGTCCGTTTCGAATATTGTTTTATCTTAGCTCAAAAAACAGTCTTACACATGAACGACTTTTGTTGCCCATTATACAAAAGAAAGTGGGAAATGACTGGCGGCATGTTCCCACAGAGGAGAATCCGCCAGATCTGGCAATCCGGGCGGACTCTTTTGGAGTTGAGGAACTGTGATCTGAGGTGGCACAGGCCAAACTTGCTCAAGTTTCATAGAGATGACTGTCCCTGAGGTGCAGTGTAGTGGAAAAAACACTTCAAGAAAAACTCATCTTGCATGATCTGTCGGAGAGGAGGACGTTTTGGAAAGGTTTTCTCGTCTCTCCACTGCAATTCATGTTGTAGCGTACATGTTTCGTTTCCTCCGAAGGACTCATTCTGAAACCAAAGGGGTCATTTGCTATGAAAGCATAAAACTATCCTCGATGGAGATTAGCTTTGCTCGACACCGTTTGATGTCTCTGTTGCAGAGAATCCACTTCCCCTCGGAATATGATTGCCTCGTTAAAAGTCGGAGGCTAGAGTCTGGTATCACACCATTGTCTCTAAATACCTTCCTGGATAAAGATAATCTTATCCGTGCTAATGGACGTTTAAGTTCCACACTTTCCCTGTCGTATGACGAAAGATACCCCATTATTCTGGCTCATCTGAGCAGATTCGCTGCGCTCTATGTTGATCAAGTCCACCGGCAGGCCAATCATGGTGGCATCCAGCTAACTCTGGCTACGACCCGCCTCGAATGCTGGATCATACGAGGTAGAAACCTTGTGAAAACGCACTATCGGTGGACAAATTTGAATAATTTGCCATTTATTTTAATTGAATTGAATTTGAATTGTTAATTATATAGTTTAAGTACACTGAATTACCACCCTAGCGTTAAGTATCTGAATTATTATATTAAGCACTAAAATCCATTGTGAATAGAAATAAGTATTTTAGAACTAGTGGTTACTTTCGTTAAATCTCCATTTGAATTGTATAAAACTCAACGAAGTAACCAAAACTAAGCTTGCATTGTTATAAATCTAAAAACAAACTTCACTTGTTATCCGGCTACAAAACGGTGAGCATCCTCTTCTCTACTCTCTCCTCTCATTTTATTTAGAATAAATACTGCCTACGTTTTAGAACGTTTTTCGAAACTTTTATTCTTTTTATTTTCATGCTATTTTTGCAATATTATTTTCCTTTTGGTTGGAGAATAATATTGCTAAGGTCACAAGCATCTCATCCATATAAACATACAGTCCACTCGTCTCATTGGTGCTCAGCTTGGTTGGAATTTATTAACTCCACTCAATTTTATTCATGGTCCTCCGCAACCGTTCGTAAAGAAGCAGTGATCGTTGAAATATTAGCAACAATAACAATGAGGTAATCCCATCACTCTTCTATGCATATGTACATACAGCTGTGTTCAAAATAATAGGAGTGCTCATTCACACCAAGGGAATGGTCGATTAAACATGGTTAAACTTACCCATTTTGGTTTATTTTGAATTTGTTTAACATTGTTGACATCCCAACAGTTTATTCATCAGCAGAAATGTGGCAATCTCTTTTAAATTATTTACGGTTTACACCGACATTATAAATCGCCTTCAAATTTGTTGTTCAAAAAAATAGGAGTGCGGAAGAAAAAGGACAATAAAAATATTTTTAGTTGAGTTTAAAATCAAAATTGTCTATATTTTAGTTGACAGCAGTGAATTCAATAGATTTTATGAGATTTGATGGCTGTTTGAAAACAAAAGTTCTCTTGGAGTAGCCTGAAAACAGGTGATTGTCCTTGTAGCGATTTTTTCCATAAATTGAGCACTTATTGGGTAACTCAATAGATAGTAGACAGAATTTAAGTGATTAGAGTTTTTTGATGCTCTGGCTGTTATCTCGAACAATATATAATGATCGGTATCCCGGAAATTCGTGTATTTTGACCCTTGAGCCAAGTTAAAGCCGGTTTCCATTAATTCTTTACGTAAGGATCGGTTAAAAAAGCGTATCTATAAGGCATTAATTTCTCGATCAAGTGATGTTTTGAGGTCCTTAACATCTTAACTGCACGCAGAATGCATTATATGGTTCATTTTTTGAATAATTGGATGATTGGCACATATGAGACATTTTTCAAAACGCTTTGTTGATAAGGAAACTTTAATGACAAACTTTTGAAGTTGGCCTAAGATTATTTTTATTAGGTTTCGGATCGTATAATAAGCAGTTTTCTAATGAAGCTAACCTAAATAAAGTATTTTTGAGTGAAAAACGTAAGTTTATATTGAAAAATATATTACGGCGTATACCAACCATAGTGCAATCCCAGCCTGCCTATCACTAAATGGTTCAAAGTACATTTCAACCGTTCACGTTTTAAACATTTTTTTTGAATAGAAGCAAAGTTGATTGCATACACAAGGTTTGCATCTTAAAGACTTCCAAATATTATTTGGTTGGGGAATAAATTCCTTATAGATACGCTTTTTTGGCCGATTCTTACCTTAAGGGCTAAGGTAAACTGTCTTAAACTTTGCTCAAGGATCAAAATACACAAATTTATAGGATACGAATCATTATATATTGTTAAAAATAACATCCATAGCATCAAACAAATCTAATCGTTAAAGCTTTTGTCTACAAAATTCATTGAGTTACCCAATAAGTGCTCAATTTATGGAAAAAATTTCTGCAAGGACAATCGCCTGTTTTTTGGCTACCTCCAAAGGACTTTTGTTTTCAAACCTCATTCAAATCTCATAAAATCTATTGGATTTACTACTGTTAACTAAAATATTGAAAATGTTGATCCTAAATTCAACTAAAACTATTTTTATCGTCATTTTTCTTCCACACTCCTATTTTTTTGCACAAAAACTGTAAACACGATTTATAATGTTGGTGTAAACAGTAAATAATTTAAAACAGATTGCCACATTTCTGCTGATGAATTAACTGTTGGGATGTCAACAATGTCAAACAAATTCAAAATAAATCAAAACTGGTGATTTTAACCATATTTTTTTGACAATTTTCTTTTTTTGTATGGGCGCTCCTATTATTTTGAACGCAACTGTACATACATTGTTATTTATTCCTGCGGTTTGGTAAGTGATACGCTTTTTTTTTTACTTTCTTAGTAAAAGTGAACGCCAAACACAAAACATATAAGTGACAAAATCTATGAGAAAAAATACACAAAATTACATACATATATATGTACATACAGATTTCTTAACAAGTGCCCAAAAATCTCATTAGCATCTCAAAAAGAAAAATATCATTGAAACAGTGAAAGAGAAAAAGTAAATTGCAATATTCGGTAAACATACAAACGTACATGTATACAAGTGGTTTGTGTTTGGCGAAGTAGAAACATAAAAAACCTCTAACAACAAAAAATATTCAGCAACTAAACATACGAACATATTACAGTGCGTGTCAAAAGAGTGTGCAGTTTGAGAATTAAAGATAAATAAGTGTTTGTGTGTGAGAGACCTAAAAATAAATGCCAATAAATTGCCGTCTGTCCGAATAAAAATTACATAATTCCCGTTAAAAATTGTGAGATTATTATCGGAATATAAAGAAGCGGTACTTATGTGCAATAAGGGTCAGTGAGCCACATAAATATATAAGAGCAAAATAAGAAGAAGAAGAAGACCGTTCAGAAGATTACATAAAGGAAAAATTGAGCAGCGAAGTATATTAATAAATGGTGAACATTTACACATAATATATGCACATACATTTACACATAATATATTCACATATGTTTTTATACATAGTTCATGCGCAAGTACATACACACACATACATACATCGTCATACAACACAATTTCTAAAACAACAAAATTATTAATTTCCATTTGAACATTAAAAAAATACACCATAAAACCATTAATGCACTATATACACTCTTTTGCAACTCACTGTATTAATACACCATATACGCTCCTTCAAAACTCACTGTAAACAGAAAATATAAAACGAAAGTGAGATAATAGAAATAACAATAACAACACGCATCGTTACCCATCATACACACAACATATACCTACAAGCATACATAAGAGCGCCAATCCAGCGCTGTAGTTAGAATAGAGAAAAACTACATATAAGAGAAAATATATTTCTTTAAATAAGGGGAAATAACCCAGACAACCGAAATTAAAAATTTTAAATATCTCATGAATTTTTTCATCGCAAATTTTAACTAACAACAATTAACTAACCCGCATGTGTAGTATACATACATTACATACATTTTCTATATACATATTTACAATCTTATAAGGGTTGCCATAATACAAAAAACTTTTTGTTTTTTGTGGTAAGTGAAACTTAAAAATATTGTGAAACATTTACATTTTATGTCTGTGCGAAAAGTGGTTAGTAAATTCGTTGGCGAATTTACTGCCCTTTTTTGATAAATTCTGGTGGAAATTACGACATATTGGTCGAATTGAAAAATATTCAAACTTTTTCATGGGAATTTAATCCGAGATTTTTATTACAATTCTGATTACCCGAAGTGAGCAATCTATTTGTTATCAAATTCTAACCCATAACTTATAACACTAGAGTTGCCAGTTCTTCCCATTACTTATTTTGGTCGATTTTTTAAATTTTTTTGGTCGAAATTTTTAATAGACTTTTTCCAAGTTTTCATCAAAAATTTATTCCAAGTGGAAAGCAACAAGTTACATTACGTGCGATTGAGTTGCCACTACGTTTGATTAATTTAATTAAAAAATAATTTTGTGGTCGAAAATTTTGTTGAATTTTTTTGGTTAAAATTTTTTCCAAAATCAAAATTATTGGATAATTAAAACCTCACTCATAATTTTTTGGGATAATTACCCGTTTTATCTATTTGCCTGAATTTGGTCGATTTTTTCTTTTTTTAGTTTTGGTCTAATTTTTTGATAATACCCTGATCGGTGGGAAAGTTTTATTATAATTTGATGGTGTGAATCCATATTCGCTGGAAAGAGTTGGCAAGTCGTTAGATTAGGGCAATTAGTCATTTTAGCTATATTCACGAAAATTTAAAACTTTCTAAAGTTATTTTTTTCACTTGATAATCTGAACAGTCTCCAAAAAATTTTGACATTATTTTTGTAAACTTGTTGGTGAAGTTCGGCAGAATTGCATGACTTTTAAAGTTTTTTGGAAATTTTGTTTGGAATAAGCGATTTGTTGGTCGAATATATACTTATTTACTTCTAGTGTTGTCACGTTTTTTCAATAAATTGGCTTTCCTGCATCGATTATTTTTGAAAGTCAAAGCATTTCGCACGGAATTTACAAAAATTAGAATTTGGACGATTTTAACGATTTGGTCGGATTTTGAATTTTTTCCTTTGAAGACAAAGTTGCTATGATTTTTAATTCGAAAAACTACGTTTGTATTTCGAAAGTCGTTTTAATACAATTTTAGCTAATTTCAACAAAATTGCTTTAGAGAATTGCCCCCGCTCTTTTTTCTTAAAGGTTATATAGTCACCCTTTCAAACTATAGCTTTGGTTTCGTAGTCACCCCTTAAAACTACTACTACTTCTATTAGCAAGTCCCCCTTTCTTTTGTTCGAAAAAGCTTAATTTGTTGGTTTTAGCACTCTATTTAAAATGAGTTTAAACGCTTCTACATCCGAAGGCTCAAATAGCCAAATTTCAGACGGCGCTGCTCGCCCTTCAGTCAGTTCCGCCCGCACATGTCCAGACCAAAGTAAGTTTTTGTTTGAATGCGACCTTATGCTCAATTTTTGTACTCAATTCGAGGCTAGTGACATTATTGATCAAACTGATACCGTTTTAGAGGTTAAATTTGAGGATTTAGAAAAACGATGGCAACGTGTTCAAAATGCCTATGAGAATTTAATACTTTCCCCAAAAGCGGCTGGTATCAAAGATTTCAAAGAGAATGCTATGGTAAATTTAAATGCAACCACTGAAGCCTACTATACTGCTAGATCACAGATTTTAGATATACTTAGGATATCAGGTGCAAATAATTTAAAAGCAAGGCAGAGTATTGTCCCTCCTCAATTTTCGCAAGCTATAAATCAAGCCCCCGTTGCAAAGTCAAGCCTCTGTATCAAAGTGCCACCTTGCGATACCGAGGTGTTTAAAGGAGGGTACGAAGAATGGCCGTCTTTCCGTGATGTGTTCACGGCGGTCTATGCAGACCATCCCGAATTGTCTCAGGCTCAAAAACTGTATCATCTTAGGAATAAAACCAGAGGTCCTGCCGGTGCGATAGTCAAAAGATATCCGTTGTGTGATGATAATTTCAAATTGGCATGGGATGCTCTGAAGGCTATGTATGAAAATAGGCGTGCATTGGTCGACAATCAGCTTAAAATCCTATTTAATATCCCAGTTGCCACAAATGAAAATAGCGAATCACTTCAGCAAATACATTCTACCGTTTCTGATTGCCTGTGTACTTTGAAAACTCTCAATGTAAATGTTGAAAGTTGGGACCCCATATTGATTCACCTCATTTCCACTAAATTGCCAGACGAAACCCTATCTCATTGGGAGCAATCTCTGAAGTCTCACAGAGAATTGCCAACTTGGGCTCAGTTAGATGAGTTCCTTATAAATCGATTTGAAGTAGTGGAGAGAATTTCTAGTATTCGCACCACCATACAAAGGCATTCTGCTCCTTCTCGAAGTCTTAATAGATTCCAAAGTCAGTCGTCTTAGCAAGGAAGCATGTCATGCCCACTTTGTCATGTAAATCATGCAGTTAGGGACTGTCCAAAGTTTCGGCAACTTACTTCACAACAACGTTTAAGCTTTGCGTTAAAAAATAAACTTTGCACTAATTGCCTCTCCCCGGCTCACCTTAAAATCGACTGTCAAAGTATTAACACCTGTATTACTTGCCATAAACCACATCACAGTCTTCTACACATTAACAATCCCACTTAAGATAATAGTGAAAATAAATATACTCCTGCCAATAAGGCCACTAGTCCTCCTAAAAGCCAAAGTTACTCGCCTCCACATGAGAAACCATCGACTTCTAAGAAAAGCGCAAATGTTCACTCTAATTTTTCTGCCAGTAACGATATGATTCTTTTAAGAACGGCTCTAGTACAGATTGAACATCTAGGAGAATTGTTCACTGTCCGAGCGTTAATAGACTCTGGGTCTCAAAAAACATTTTTATCGGAAAAAATTGGGAATCATCTCAAAATTCCTACTATTCGAAGCCATTTCGAAATTTCTGGAGTTGGAGGTCAACAACAAGTCTCTGATAAAGAATGTGAGTTGACTGTTGTATCTAAAAGGTGTGATGTTCGTTTCTCAATATCTGCAATAATACTTCCCAAGGTAACAAAGCCAGTGCCAACCGTACCTTTCGAAATTGCAAACCCATCTGAACTTGAAGATCTAGATTTGGCACATCCACACTTTAATAAGTCCTCACAGATAGACCTCATACTTGGTAATGACGCCGACAGATTTATAAATCTTGAAGGCATAAAGAAGAATATTTGTGGCAATACTTCCGCTTATAAAACTATATTCGTTTGGGTTTTAAGTGGGCCATTAAAACCGAAAATGTTCAACTCTTCTCCACTACAATAATTGAAAATAATGAACCTCCAATAAGCGAATTGTTAAGGAAGTTTTGGGAACTAGAGGAAGTTCCAAATGTGCCAAAAGTCTCCACAGCAGACCAGTTCTGTGAAAATTTGTACAATAAAACCACTTCTCGTTCACCTGATGGACGTTACATTGTTCGGCTGCCTTTTAAGATGGAATTTGCTGACAACATTTATCTCGGCTCGTCTCATTGCTTTGGCACAATATACTCGAATGGAAAAAACGTTGTCTAATGATCTTGACTTACGTACCGAATATAACTCGGTTTTAAACGAATATGTCACATTAGATCATGTAGAAGAAAGCTCGTCTCGAGAAGTTTGTATTGATGGCAAATACAACTCTTTTTATCTTCCGCATCATGCTGTTGTTCGCCCTGAACACAAATCCACAAAAGTACGTATTGTTTTTAATGCATCTCGCAAAACAAAGTCCGGCTATTCTTTAAATGATGTTCTTCATACCGGCCCAACTCTACAAACAGACTTAACATCTGTGATTTTAAATTGGAGAAGATATCCATATGTCTTTAGTGGAGACATTCAAAAAATGTACAGACAGATACTCGTGCATCCTCATGATAGACCCTATCAACGCATTTTATTCCGTCAAGATGACGAAGGCCATGTAAAAGATTACCAACTCTAAACTGTTACGTTTGGTATTAATTGTGCATTGTTTTTGGCGATCCGCACATTTTTACAATTGGCAAAAGATTCCGAAAATCAACATCCTGATGTGGCAAGAATTTTAAGGCAAGAAACTTATGTCGACGATATTCTATCGGGCAGTTTTTCAATTGAAGAATCTATTCAAAAGCAGCAAGATCTAATGGATGTTCATAAAAGTGCTGGTTTTCCTCTGAAAAAACTTACCGCTAATGACCAAAAGATTCTCGCTACTGTTGAAACCGAAGATTTATATGATTATAAAATACAAGTTTTTTTGAGCTTGAGGTCTGTTTTGTTGTTGTTTTTATTTTCTTTCCAATATTTCGCAATTCACTGAATTGCTTCCTCAGGGAAATTCTACAAACATAAATTGATATTTAAAATTAGTTTCACAGCATAGTTTTCGATTAAAATTATTTGAATTATTTAACAAAAATCAAAACAATACCAACAAAGAATATAACACAGAAATAGGCTTACAAGTAAATTGAGTGTCAAATTAACTTAAAACTATGATAGACTTCACCATCATCGTCGAATGTAAATATTGCACTGAGTTTACTTATTGCACTTCTTCTTCTGTGTTAGGTGACGGTAACAGAACGCTGCATTGTCGGTGTCACTCTTGAAGTTTATTCTCTTCGTTGTTGGTAGGTTGTTTATATGAAGCATTTCTAACATCATTCTCCTATTATAGTTGTTTTCTGTTTGGAGAATTTTAACTTTGTCAAAGTTAGGCAAGTGGTTGTTTCTCTTACAATGTTCTGCCAATGCTGTTTTTTGTATTGTATTTTGATTCCTCAGTTTGATGTCGGATTTGTGTGAAGATATTCGTGTTCTTAATTTATTTTTGGTGGTGCCAACATACATTTTTCCACATTTTTCGTTGCTATTGCCATCACATTCAATTTTATATATTAGATTATGTTTGTCCATATGATCTATTTTGTTCTTCGTATTTGTAAATAACTTTTTGAGGGTATTGTCGGTTTTCTGGGCTATGTTATATTTTTTCCTGTCATAAAGATCTGAATTCTGAAATCTTTCAGATATTTGTGGTACGTAAATCATAGATTTATATGTTCTTTCTGGTTCTATATTCTTAGTTCTTGGTTTGTTATGTTGGTTTATTAAACTATTAATAATTCCTTTGGGAAAGCTGTTTTTTAACAAAATATCTCTGATTTTGTCTTTATTTTTCTTGTGAAATTTCGTGTCACTTATATTCAAGACTCTGTTCACTAAATTCCTTGCAGTATTCAAGATAATTTGTTTGGGATGTTTTGAGTAATAGTTTATGATTCGTCCAGAGGATGTAGGTTTCTGATACCAGTCAATTTCCAATCGTCCATTATTTCTATAGATAATAGTATCTAGATATGGTATACATCCATCGCATTCTTCTTCTTTCGTGAATTTTATGTTGTTGTGGAAGTTGTTCAATATCATTAATGTATTCGTTATTGTATCATTCTCAAGTATCGCAAACAGATCGTCAACATATTTCGTTATTATTACTGGTTTTGTCGCCAATTTTCCCATACAGGTGTCAAGAAGTTTCTCCATAACCAGATCTGCTATTATCGGAGAAGCTGGTGAACCCATTGGTAGTCCTTTTTTCTGCTTATAAATTTTGTCATCATACTTAAAATAACGGTTTTCCTTAATACAAAATGTTAGAATACTTATAAATAGGCTCTTCGTCATATTTGTGTATTCTTTAATATCTTCCCATCTCTCCTCTATTATCTTAATACCTAAGTCGACAGGTATGCTCGGGAACAGGCTCACGACGTCAAACGATACCATCTTTTCGTTGTCTTTAATTTGAATGTTTCTCAACATGTTTCTGAAGGTAGTGGAGTCTTTTACATTATATTTGGAGTCTTTTGTGAGATGCTTTAATATATTTACTACGTATTTACATAATTGTGTTGATGGAGAATTAATTGAGGAACAAATCGGACGTAAAGGGTAATCTGCTTTATGAATTTTAGGCAGTCCATACAATCTTGGTGCTGTTGCCACGTCAGTTCTAAGATTTTTTCTTTCTGTTGCCGAAATTATATTATTTTTATATAGTTCTTCCACTAGTTCATTGTTCCGTTTTATTAAATTATTTGTCGGGTCCTTATTAATCCTTTGATACGTCATCATGTCTGATAAGATGTCCATCATCCTCTGTTTGTAGTCTCCTTTGTTGATTGCTACCGTTGCATTACCTTTGTCAGAATTCATAATCAATATGTCTTTGTTCTTTTTTAAAAAAGTAC
Organism: Musca autumnalis; assembly: GCF_047663935.1. NCBI lineage: Eukaryota > Metazoa > Arthropoda > Insecta > Diptera > Muscidae > Musca > Musca autumnalis. The sequence goes on from NW_027411644.1 coordinate 134,201,734, forward strand.
GTGTGTGTTCCACTGTGTTGTTTACGAATCTATCCCTTCCATTCTCTTTTATCTTGTTCAAATGTGTATCGATCATTGTTGTAAATCGCGTTCTCATTACTTCTTGTTTCTCTTTATCATTGTTTGTCTGTATGATGTCGTCACCATCAGCAATGAACTTAAAAAGTGGGAATTCTGATTTTGTAGTTGGCAAAGCAAATTTTTCTCCTAGTGAGAGGAGCCACTTTACATCTTGTGGGAATTCCTTATTAGTTTTGTTAACGAACCATTTTTCGTTGTGCTTTATGCACAGTTCTTCTATTTGCTGTTTTTTTAATTTTTCAAACTTTTGCTTTTGTACGTTCGTTGTTTTTTTCTGTATATTTATTGTTATGTTGTTTTCGTTAGAAATGATGTTTTCTTTTTCTTCTGTTGTTAAGTGTTTATCTATTTCTTTTTCTATTGAAAGCATTTCTTTTTCGTTGTCGCTTAGTTCATGATGTTTTTGTTTGATGGCTAGATTAAGTAATTTATTTTGGAAGTTTTCTATGTATCCTTTTAATATACTTTGAATGTGGTGTATGTGTGGAGTTTTAAATATTGTGTATATGTTTTTCAATGCATTTTTTATAAAGTTTGGTATTATACCGTGGTTTCGGCATCGAATTAGAAAAGTTAATGAGCATTTTATCTTTGTCGCTTTTAAAAAAGAACAAAGACATATTGATTATGAATTCTGACAAAGGTAATGCAACGGTAGCAATCAACAAAGGAGACTACAAACAGAGGATGATGGACATCTTATCAGACATGATGACGTATCAAAGGATTAATAAGGACCCGACAAATAATTTAATAAAACGGAACAATGAACTAGTGGAAGAACTATATAAAAATAATATAATTTCGGCAACAGAAAGAAAAAATCTTAGAACTGACGTGGCAACAGCACCAAGATTGTATGGACTGCCTAAAATTCATAAAGCAGATTACCCTTTACGTCCGATTTGTTCCTCAATTAATTCTCCATCAACACAATTATGTAAATACGTAGTAAATATATTAAAGCATCTCACAAAAGACTCCAAATATAATGTAAAAGACTCCACTACCTTCAGAAACATGTTGAGAAACATTCAAATTAAAGACAACGAAAAGATGGTATCGTTTGACGTCGTGAGCCTGTTCCCGAGCATACCTGTCGACTTAGGTATTAAGATAATAGAGGAGAGATGGGAAGATATTAAAGAATACACAAATATGACGAAGAGCCTATTTATAAGTATTCTAACATTTTGTATTAAGGAAAACCGTTATTTTAAGTATGATGACAAAATTTATAAGCAGAAAAAAGGACTACCAATGGGTTCACCAGCTTCTCCGATAATAGCAGATCTGGTTATGGAGAAACTTCTTGACACCTGTATGGGAAAATTGGCGACAAAACCAGTAATAATAACGAAATATGTTGACGATCTGTTTGCGATACTTGAGAATGATACAATAACGAATACATTAATGATATTGAACAACTTCCACAACAACATAAAATTCACGAAAGAAGAAGAATGCGATGGATGTATACCATATCTAGATACTATTATCTATAGAAATAATGGACGATTGGAAATTGACTGGTATCAGAAACCTACATCCTCTGGACGAATCATAAACTATTACTCAAAACATCCCAAACAAATTATCTTGAATACTGCAAGGAATTTAGTGAACAGAGTCTTGAATATAAGTGACACGAAATTTCACAAGAAAAATAAAGACAAAATCAGAGATATTTTGTTAAAAAACAGCTTTCCCAAAGGAATTATTAATAGTTTAATAAACCAACATAACAAACCAAGAACTAAGAATATAGAACCAGAAAGAACATATAAATCTATGATTTACGTACCACAAATATCTGAAAGATTTCAGAATTCAGATCTTTATGACAGGAAAAAATATAACATAGCCCAGAAAACCGACAATACCCTCAAAAAGTTATTTACAAATACGAAGAACAAAATAGATCATATGGACAAACATAATCTAATATATAAAATTGAATGTGATGGCAATAGCAACGAAAAATGTGGAAAAATGTATGTTGGCACCACCAAAAATAAATTAAGAACACGAATATCTTCACACAAATCCGACATCAAACTGAGGAATCAAAATACAATACAAAAAACAGCATTGGCAGAACATTGTAAGAGAAACAACCACTTGCCTAACTTTGACAAAGTTAAAATTCTCCAAACAGAAAACAACTATAATAGGAGAATGATGTTAGAAATGCTTCATATAAACAACCTACCAACAACGAAGAGAATAAACTTCAAGAGTGACACCGACAATGCAGCGTTCTGTTACCGTCACCTAACACAGAAGAAGAAGTGCAATAAGTAAACTCAGTGCAATATTTACATTCGACGATGATGGTGAAGTCTATCATAGTTTTAAGTTAATTTGACACTCAATTTACTTGTAAGCCTATTTCTGTGTTATATTCTTTGTTGGTATTGTTTTGATTTTTGTTAAATAATTCAAATAATTTTAATCGAAAACTATGCTGTGAAACTAATTTTAAATATCAATTTATGTTTGTAGAATTTCCCTGAGGAAGCAATTCAGTGAATTGCGAAATATTGGAAAGAAAATAAAAACAACAACAAAACAGACCTCAAGCTCAAAAAAACTTGTATTTTATTATCAAATAGAAAGGTCGAAGAAATCAACAAGATTTATATGATTGCGATTTCCTTCGCTTACATGAATCAAGTTCTACCAAGACCTTAGGTGTGAAATGGAATGCATATTCAGATCAGTTCTCATATTCGCTTGGCTCACTTTCGACAAACTCCTCTATGACTAAACGCATGGTTCTATCGGCTGTTGCACAATTATTCGATCCTGCAGGGTGGATTGCCCCAATTATTATACGATCGAAAGTTTTAATGCAACAGTTATGGTTAGAAGGTATTGATTGGGACGATAATTTAAGCCCAGTGTCTCAATCAAAATGGAACAGTCTCGTCTCTGATTTCCAAAATATATCATCGATTACTATTCCTAGGTGGATTCGGTATTATCCGACTGATTGTGTGGAAATCCACGGATTTTCAGATGCGTCTCAAGCCGCATATTGCGCATGTGTGTATATTAGATGTCAGAATAACAAGTCTGTAGTGTTCTCCAATTTACTAGTGGCAAAAAGCAAGGTTGCTCCGCTTCAACCTGTCTGTTTACCAAGACTTGAGCTCAGTGGAGCAGTTCTCCTCGCAAAGTTGGTTAATTATGTGATTTCCACTTTCGATCTAAACTACACAAGTATAACTTTGTGGACAGACTCGACAATTGTTTTAGGTTGGCTGTCAAAACCCCCTTGGTCATGGGAAACTTTTGTCGCCAATCGTACAGCTCAAATTTTGGAACTGGTTCCAAACGGTGTTTGGCGTCATGTACCCACGCATGACAATCCTGCCGATCTTAGCACAAGAGGCTGTAGACCTCAAGATTTATAAAATAAATATACTCCTGCCAATAAGGCCACTAGTCCTCCTAAAAGCCAAAGTTACTCGCCTCCACATGAGAAACCATCGACTTCTAAGAAAAGCGCAAATGTTCACTCTAATTTTTCTGCCAGTAACGATATGATTCTTTTAAGAACGGCTCTAGTACAGATTGAACATCTAGGAGAATTGTTCACTGTCCGAGCGTTAATAGACTCTGGGTCTCAAAAAACATTTTTATCGGAAAAAATTGGGAATCTTCTCAAAATTCCTACTATTCGAAGCCATTTCGAAATTTCTGGAGTTGGAGGCCAACAACAAGTCTCTGATAAAGAATGTGAGTTGACTGTTGTATCTAAAAGGTGTGATGTTCGTTTCTCAATATCTGCAATAATACTTCCCAAGGTAACAAAGCCAGTGCCAACCGTACCTTTCGAAATTGCAAACCCATCTGAACTTGAAGATCTAGATTTGGCACATCCACACTTTAATAAGTCCTCACAGATAGACCTCATACTTGGTAATGACGCCGACAGATTTATAAATCTTGAAGGCATAAAGAAGAATATTTGTGGCAATACTTCCGCTTATAAAACTATATTCGGTTGGGTTTTAAGTGGGCCCATTAAAACCGAAAATGTTCAACTCTTCTCCACTACAATAATTGAAAATAATGAACCTCCAATAAGCGAATTGTTAAGGAAGTTTTGGGAACTAGAGGAAGTTCCAAATGTGCCAAAAGTCTCCACAGCAGACCAGTTCTGTGAAAATTTGTACAATAAAACCACTTCTCGTTCACCTGATGGACGTTACATTGTTCGGCTGTCTTTTAAGATGGAATTTGCTGACATTATTTATCTCGGCTCGCTCATTGCTTTGGCACAATATACTCGAATGGAAAAAACGTTGTCTAATGATCTTGACTTACGTACCGAATATAACTCGGTTTTAAACGAATATGTCACATTAGATCATGTAGAAGAAAGCTCGTCTCGAGAAGTTTGTATTGATGGCAAATACAACTTTTTTTATCTTCCGCATCATGCTGTTGTTCGCCCTGAACACAAATCCACAAAAGTACCTATTGTTTTTAATGCATCTCGCAAAACAAAGTCCGGCTATTCTTTAAATGATGTTCTTCATACCGGCCCAACTCTACAAACAGACTTAACATCTGTGATTTTAAATTGGAGAAGATATCCATATGTCTTTAGTGGAGACATCCAAAAAATGTACAGACAGATACTCGTGCATCCTCATGATAGACCCTATCAACGCATTTTATTCCGTCAAGATGACGAAGGCCATGTAAAAGATTACCAACTCTAAACTGTTTCGTTTGGTATTAATTGTGCATCGTTTTTGGCGATCCGCACATTTTTACAATTGGCAAAAGATTCCGAAAATCAACATCCTGATGTGGCAAGAATTTTAAGGCAAGAAACTTATGTCGACGATATTCTATCGGGCAGTTTTTCAATTGAAGAATCTATTCAAAAGCAGCAAGATCTAATGGATGTTCATAAAAGTGCTGGTTTTCCTCTGAAAAAACTTACCGCTAATGACCAAAAGATTCTCGCTACTGTTGAAACCGAAGATTTATATGATTGCGATTTCCTTCGCTTACATGAATCAAGTTCTACCAAGACCTTAGGTGTGAAATGGAATGCATATTCAGATCAGTTCTCATATTCGCTTGGCTCACTTTCGACAAACTCCTCTATGACTAAACGCATGGTTCTATCGGCTGTTGCACAATTATTCGATCCTGCAGGGTGGATTGCCCCAATTATTATACGATCGAAAGTTTTAATGCAACAGTTATGGTTAGAAGGTATTGATTGGGACGATAATTTAAGCCCAGAGTCTCAATCAAAATGGAACAGTCTCGTCTCTGATTTCCAAAATATATCATCGATTACTATTCCTAGGTGGATTCAGTATTATCCGACTGATTGTGTGGAAATCCACGGATTTTCAGATGCGTCTCAAGCCGCATATTGCGCATGTGTGTATATTAGATGTCAGAATAACAAGTCTGTAGTGTTCTCCAATTTACTAGTGGAAAAAAGCAAGGTTGCTCCGCTTCAACCTGTCTGTTTACCAAGACTTGAGCTCAGTGGAGCAGTTCTCCTCGCAAAGTTGGTTAATTATGTGATTTCCACTTTCGATCTAAACTACACAAGTATAACTTTGTGGACAGACTCGACAATTGTTTTAGGTTGGCTGTCAAAACCCCCTTGGTCATGGGAAACTTTTGTCGCCAATCGTACAGCTCAAATTTTGGAACTGGTTCCAAACGGTGTTTGGCGTCATGTACCCACGCATGACAATCCTGCCGATCTTAGCACAAGAGGCTGTAGACCTCAAGATTTATAAAATAAATATACTCCTGCCAATAAGGCCACTAGTCCTCCTAAAAGCCAAAGTTACTCGCCTCCACATGAGAAACCATCGACTTCTAAGAAAAGCGCAAATGTTCACTCTAATTTTTCTGCCAGTAACGATATGATTCTTTTAAGAACGGCTCTAGTACAGATTGAACATCTAGGAGAATTGTTCACTGTCCGAGCGTTAATAGACTCTGGGTCTCAAAAAACATTTTTATCGGAAAAAATTGGGAATCTTCTCAAAATTCCTACTATTCGAAGCCATTTCGAAATTTCTGGAGTTGGAGGTCAACAACAAGTCTCTGATAAAGAATGTGAGTTGACTGTTGTATCTAAAAGGTGTGATGTTCGTTTCTCAATATCTGCAATAATACTTCCCAAGGTAACAAAGCCAGTGCCAACCGTACCTTTCGAAATTGCAAACACATCTGAACTTGAAGATCTAGATTTGGCACATCCACACTTTAATAAGTCCTCACAGATAGACCTCATACTTGGTAATGACGCCGACAGATTTATAAATCTTGAAGGCACAAAGAAGAATATTTGTGGCAATACTTCCGCTTATAAAACTATATTCGGTTGGGTTTTAAGTGGGCCCATTAAAACCGAAAATGTTCAACTCTTCTCCACTACAATAATTGAAAATAATGAACCTCCAATAAGCGAATTGTTAAGGAAGTTTTGGGAACTAGAGGAAGTTCCAAATGTGCCAAAAGTCTCCACAGCAGACCAGTTCTGTGAAAATTTGTACAATAAAACCACTTCTCGTTCACCTGCTGGACGTTACATTGTTCGGCTGCGTTTTAAGATGGAATTTGCTGACACCATTTATCTCGGCTCGTCTCATTGCTTTGGCACAATATACTCGAATGGAAAAAACGTTGTCTAATGATCTTGGCTTACGTACCGAATATAACTCGGTTTTAAACGAATATGTCACATTAGATCATGTAGAAGAAAGCTCGTCTCGAGAAGTTTGTATTGATGGCAAATACAACTCTTTTTATCTTCCGCATCATGCTGTTGTTCGCCCTGAACACAAATCCACAAAAGTACGTATTGTTTTTAATGCATCTCGCAAAACAAAGTCCGGCTATTCTTTAAATGATGTTCTTCATACCGGCCCAACTCTACAAACAGACTTAACATCTGTGATTTTAAATTGGAGAAGATATCCATATGTCTTTAGTGGAGACATTCAAAAAATGTACAGACAGATACTCGTGCATCCTCATGATAGACCCTATCAACGCATTTTATTCCGTCAAGATGACGAAGGCCATGTAAAAGATTACCAACTCTAAACTGTTACGTTTGGTATTAATTGTGCATCGTTTTTGGCGATCCGCACATTTTTACAATTGGCAAAAGATTCCGAAAATCAACATCCTGATGTGGCAAGAATTTTAAGGCAAGAAACTTATGTCGACGATATTCTATCGGGCAGTTTTTCAATTGAAGAATCTATTCAAAAGCAGCAAGATCTAATGGATGTTCATAAAAGTGCTGGTTTTCCTCTGAAAAAACTTACCACTAATGACCAAAAGATTCTCGCTACTGTTGAAACCGAAGATTTATATGATTGCGATTTCCTTCGCTTACATGAATCAAGTTCTACCAAGACCTTAGGTGTGAAATGGAATGCATATTCAGATCAGTTCTCATATTCGCTTGGCTCACTTTCGACAAACTCCTCTATGACTAAACGCATGGTTCTATCGGCTGTTGCACAATTATTCGATCCTGCAGGGTGGGTTGCCCCAATTATTATACGATCGAAAGTTTTAATGCAACAGTTATGGTTAGAAGGTATTGATTGGGACGATAATTTAAGCCCAGAGTCTCAATCAAAATGGAACAGTCTCGTCTCTGATTTCCAAAATATATCATCGATTACTATTCCTAGGTGGATTCAGTATTATCCGACTGATTGTGTGGAAATCCACGGATTTTCAGATGCGTCTCAAGCCGCATATTGCGCATGTGTGTATATTAGATGTCAGAATAACAAGTCTGTAGTGTTCTCCAATTTACTAGTGGCAAAAAGCAAGGTTGCTCCGCTTCAACCTGTCTGTTTACCAAGACTTGAGCTCAGTGGAGCAGTTCTCCTCGCAAAGTTGGTTAATTATGTGATTTCCACTTTCGATCTAAACTACACAAGTATAACTTTGTGGACAGACTCGACAATTGTTTTAGGTTGGCTGTCAAAACCCCCTTGGTCATGGGAAACTTTTGTCGCCAATCGTACAGCTCAAATTTTGGAACTGGTTCCAAACGGTGTTTGGCGTTATGTACCCACGCATGACAATCCTGCCGATCTTAGCACAAGAGGCTGTAGACCTCAAGATTTAGTCGCCAATTCTTTGTGGTTTACTGGTCCCAAATGGCTCACAAATCCCGCTTCTGAATGGCCCAAGAAAAATACAATAGCTATCCCAAATATGGGAAAACGCGCAAACGTACAATCTATGGTAGCCGTTGAAGAAGAAGATATCGATTTTTTAAAACCATTTTCAAGATACCATAGAGCTCTAAGAGTATTTTCGTATGTATACCGTTTCCTTAACAATTGCTTAAGCAGACTTAGACATCTCACTAAAAATACTTCTCCTCAATTCTCTCATTCTGAAACTTTTTCTGCCAAATATGGACTAATTTATTTCTATCAGCGCAAATTTTATTCTCAGGAATGCAAGGATTTAGAAAATGGTAAAGATATTTCGCCCAAAAGCCCTTTAAAATCAATCATGATAGTCTCTGGAAATTCTCGTTTCTCTCGGTTGTATTTATTGCATTTACACTTATGTCTTGCTCATGCAGAGTGTAATCAAATGTGCAGGATGGTCCAAACTGAATTTTATATATCTCGTCTCAAACCTAGAGTGAAAAGCATTATTCATAAGTGCAAAACATGCATAGTTTTCAAAAAGAGACCTTGTACCCAGATTATGGCCCCATTACCTCCAGAAAGATGCGCTTTGACTCCCCTTTTCATATAACTGGTATTGATTTCCACTTTGAGAAATGCTCCTACTCTAAAAGGTTACGTTTGCCTATTTGTGTGCTTTGCAACCAAAGCTATCCATTTAGAGCCATGTTCTGAACTCTCCTCTGTAGCTTTCGAGGCTTCCTTTGCTCGATTCGTTGGGAGGCGAGGACTACCCTTTCGGATAGTTTCTGATAATGGGAAGAATTTCATCGGTGCTAGTCGAAAACTTCTTAGAGAATTTTCAAACTTTATAAAAATGGTTCCTAATGATATATCTGGCAAGTATTCCACTCATGGGTTTGAATGGCGTTTTATTCCCCCACACGCACCTCACATGGGAGGCTTGTGGGAATCAGCTGTTAAAAGCTTTAAGCACCATTTCAAACGTATTGCAGGAGCACATAGGTTCACTTTTGAGCAATTTGCTACCGTATTAGCTCGTATAGAAGGAGTCCAATTTCTGCAATCTCAGAAGACCCTTCTGACATTACAGCCTTAACACCAGGACATTTCCTTAAAGGATCCCCAATTATGGCATTACCCGAACAAATTTCTGAAAATTTATCCACTGTAAATAGATGGATTAAACTGAAAGCTATGCATCAGCAGTTCGCCGTTAGGTGGAAGGAAGATTATTTAAAGTCCCTACATAAAAGCTATAAATGGAAAAACTCATCTGCTAACTTAAAGCCTGGCGATTTAGTTGTCGTAATGGACGATTTACTACCACCAAGCGAATGGCGCATAGGTAGAGTTGTAACGACACACTCTGGTAGTGATAGCCATGTTAGAGTGGCTGATATTAAAACATCCTCTGGAATTATTAAAAGACCAATAGTAAAACTTTGTTACTTACCTCTGCTCGATTCAGATTCATAAAATTCTAACGTATTACTCAAACTGTTCTCCTTCGATGCTCAAATTCATCTCATTCTCTACTCTAACTCTTATCACCTTCTACTATAAAATGCTCTTCTCAACTGTACTCAAACTCGTCTCATTCTCAAATCAAGCTCGTCTCATGCTTTTCTCTAAACTACAAATTATACATCCGTTTATTGAATCATCTCGACTCATTTACTATACATCCACATTTTCATTTCCATCCAACCATACCAATACATTTTACTAACAATGTTTCACATTGTAGGTCCCGTCGCAACTCAATCACCCGGCAACTGTACCAGTGTGTTATCTGTGACAGAAGCCATGCCCTGCGATTCTGTCCGGAGTTCATTCTAATGCGGGTGGAAGACAGGAGAAAGGTGGTCAGGGATAATGACAGCTGCATCAATTGCCTTGCGAGATGCCATCAAGTTCGAAGATGTCACTCCAAGGTTTTCTGCAAAAATGTGGCAGCCAGCACCACTCCATGCTTCACCCGGAGCCCTCTTCCACTGCCATCGTTCGCCATGAAGAGTCCGATGCAATATCAAGGCCAACGGTGCATGAACGGGTAGTACCGCCCAACTCCCCCCGTCGACGCAGAAGGCAAAGTCATACACACCAGAGGTCTAAAGACAGCCGCTCTCGCACTCAACCTAGGCAGCAACCGAAGTCCAGACACCAACATCACCACCATCAACAAACACAACGTCAACAACCCCAGCGCCAGCCGCAACATCACCAACGCTCAAGTGACCATCAGCAAAATTATTGCCACAAAAATCATCATCAAAATCGGCCCCAAAGCAACAAACAACATCGTCAACGCAACAGCCGTCAAGCTCACCATTCTCAACCACGCAATATGCAGTTAAAACCGCTAAGAAGCAGTGTCCTTATGCCAGAACAGTTGGTTCAATCCCAGGCGATCAAATCCTCGGCTGAAGTCATGTGCGTCGCCTCATCAGTTGCACAAGTGCAAGGCCGGCGCCATGGACAAATTTGAATAATTTGCCATTTATTTTAATTGAATTGAATTTGAATTGTTAATTATATAGTTTAAGTACACTGAATTACCACCCTAGCGTTAAGTATCTGAATTATTATATTAAGCACTACAATCCATTGTGAATAGAAATAAGTATTTTAGAACTAGTGGTTACTTTCGTTAAATCTCCATTTGAATTGTATAAAACTCAACGAAGTAACCAAAACTAAGCTTGCATTGTTATACATCTAAAAACGAACTTCACTTGTTATCCTGCTACAAAAAGGTGAGCATCCTCTTCTCTACTCTTATCTACTCTCTCTTCTCATTTTATTTAGAATAAATACTGCCTACGTTTTATAACGTTTTTCGAAACTTTTATTCTTTTTATTTTCATGCTGTTTTTGCAATATTATTTTCCTTTTGGTTGGAGAATAATATTGCTAAGGTCACAAACATCTCATCCATATAAACATACAGTCCACTCGTCTCATTGGCGCTCAGCTTGGTTGGAATTTATTAACTCCACTCAATTTTATTCAATCGGAATTGCACGTAATGTATAACTCTGGCTACGACCCGCCTCGAATGCTGGATCATACGAGGTAGAAACCTTGTGAAAACGCACTATCGGAATTGCTCGTAATGTATTCTTGCACGAAAGAAGCGACAGACGCAGCAGATGGCTGCCCTTCCTCCTAAAAGACGATTCGCTTACCCGATACGGGTTTCATAAGTTGGACTGGCATTTCACACCTGCCTCAGCTCCGCATATGAGCGGGCTGTGGGAGGCAGAGGTGATGAGCTGCCAAAGTCATCTGAAGAAGATCGCAGGGCAGATAAGACACACCTTTGAGGAGTTCGCTACTATTCTGGCCCACATAGAAGCATGCCTAAATTCTATGCCCCTTACTGCCCTTACCGATAGCGTAGACGACCTCGGTGTCCTTACTCCTGGCCACTTTATAATTTGCGGCCGCTACTATCACCAGCCGAAACTGAGGAGGTTGAGACCAATACGTCGTTGTTCAACCGTTGGAGACGGCTGAAGTTGATTGATCAGGAGTTCTGCAGACGATAGAAGTCAGAGTATCTGAAGGTGCTCCACAAGCGCACCAAATGGAAAATGGCTCAAAATTACCTTCGAATGGATGACATTGTGGTGTTCCCTAGTGACAATCTTGCTCCAAACGAGTGGCGCTTGGGTCGCGTGGTAAAATTACACTTGGGTCAGGACGACAGGGTTCGCGTTGTGGATATAAAACCTTGAATTGCGTGATTACTCGTCCAGTGCAAAAATTGGTTCTTCTTCCTCGTCCCGAATAAGTTCTTGCTCTACAGGCCAGCTCACGTTGATGTCTTGCCCGATGAAGATATGTGTTGTAATCTTGTTGCCCTTAAATATAGCTTACTCTTTCTTGCAAATGAGCTACAACGATAACTTTAAATGCCCAATCTGCAACGCCCGGCACTCATTCCGTCATTGCCTAGCCTTTCTGTAGGCGATGCCGAAAGACAAGCATTGTGTGAAAAAATAAGTGCTGCCTGAACTGCTTCGGCATGTTCTTGGGCGATGTGGCTCGTAAATTGTTAGCTTCTTGCCGTGTTGAATATACCTCTTGCCCTATTTGTCCCTGGAGGAAATCAAAGGTGCTGGCGGATCACCTACAACATTATATATAAATAACTATATAACTTGAATTCCTAGATTTATATATTAATCGTGCTTCATATTTCAAATAGCATTCTCAAATATGTATTTTTATTGAGTCCCATATTTCAGCAACGTAAATAACATTAGTTTTGTAGGGACCTCGTCCCAAGTGGGGAGGATTTTTATGGAAGAAACACCCTCAATTAGCATTACTGCGATTATCCCATAGATGTCGTCCCACCCTAAGGTGAATTGATCTATTTGTTTTCAATAAGTTTTTCTCTGCCTTTTGCTTTCGTCCTTCTCACTCTCTCAATGTGAAAACATAGAAAACTAGTTTTGAGAGAAGAAGAAGAGCGATTGAAGAAGTTTAATGTTTACCTTTTTGTGAAACATTAACTGTGTCTTTTTCGTGATAATTAGTAATAATTATTACTAATGTTCCAGTTTTTAGCTAAGTTTTTAGCTAAATTCTCCAACAGCATTGAAACAATAACTAAACATTATTTCTGTAATTCGAGGCTATTATTATTTGAGGCTATAAATATCGTCAGTAATATGGATTTTGGAAATCCTTTTGGTGGAGAACCTCCATGCACAAAGTGGTGAAAATAGATCCACGTTCGAATACAAGGATTAGAGATATACAGTATTTGGAGGATATTAACAGTTCGGCCCGAACATAACGCCTTTTCCTCTTTACAGTACATATCCAGATATCACACACTAACTTCAGTCCCATTAAAAAACAAAGTCCGTGAAAGCCACCTAAAAATTCAGAAAATTACATTAAAAAAAAGAAAGCATTTTTATCAGGAGCCGGGCGATGCAATCTACTACTCATTGACTCCGAATCCAACTCGCAGTACTGTTTGAGACTACGCAGAAACATGATCGAAAAAATATCTCTGAAAAAAGGTCATCAACATTTTAGCTATGTCCTGAAAAAAAGGTTAAGTCGAGAAACTCCGACTGATACCTCAATGGGTGTTGTTCACGCTTTTTTATATCTTATTTGTACGAATAGATGTATATAGACTCGATGACATTAACAACTTTCCAATACCAATCACTTCTGTCGGCACGGCGGAGGCAAACTTATGAAAATTCATAACTATTTTCTGGAAAAAAGTAAAAAAGTAACAGTCGGCTTTGCCGACAAAGATATATCCTTAGACTGTGTGTGACTTTTACATATAGACAGCCATATAAACTTTCCGAAAATAATAGTGAAACATTTGGGGTATACAATTTCACGATTGTTGGTGTTGCGAATAAATGCTTATGCTGTGAACAAAAATTTGACTTCGAGGAAAGCGCAAATGTTTTTCCCTTTTTACAGAAGATACCTGAAAGAATCGGCTAATATTGTGCATTTTGGAAGTGGTCCTAATTTTGGAAGTCATTCCTTTTGATAGTAATGGTGTCAGCCGTCAATTTGGTTGGTCGCCGTGATATTTAGAGCTTTTAGACGAACCATGGACTTGTCCACGAAAAATACAATATCGCTGTAAAGAAGACCGCAAGGAGTACCATAGGTCAAAACGTGCAATGGCTCCTCGAACAGCTTATGTTTAACACATATGTTGAACTTTTGTGAGGGATGTATCCGAAGATGTTGTCCCAAATAGACCCCCTGGTACTTGATCCAAACGTACATAGGAAGTAATTTCAGGATGTTCAAAGTTTCGGTCAAATCGGATAATTGAAATTTTGTGTTGGAGGTACCTGAATGAGTGAATCGATATAATCCATATTCGAACCTGACCTATGTCTCGGACCTGACTTATGCAGTCATGACATTGTTTTATAAGGAGGCGATACAGTCAGTGAATTGTCCCAATTCAACTTCTATATATCAAAACTGGTAAAACCTAGGAAAACATCATAGAGAACAATCTTGTAGAGATCGTATTGGTAGGGCTTGCGAGATTTATTGACCGAGATTTATTTAAAAAGCGCTTCGAAGATTTTTTGTTTTTTTTTCTCATCTATGGACCATCAATGAACCCAGATAAAAGCTTCTTTTATTTAAAGTTGTTTCAGGAACACCGTGATATACAATACAAATTACAGCAGATTTTAAAACATATAACCAAAGTTTGAGCATTGATCTCGCTTACGGTTGTTTTCAGCTACAAATTTGTTACATGCTATTTATAGCATATATTATCACTTTATGATGCACAACAATAATTTTTTCTTCGTTTTTTTCTCCCACTATTTAGCAACAAGTTGATATAAAATAGGAATACAACATGTTTATTAAGGCAATAAAACAATTTTCTAATACTCCACGGAGAACCCTTGATATGTCGTACATAATGTCCAATAGATATTTCATTTCATGTACTTCTAATCCGCACAATACTGAACTTGTAATCGTTTTGAATGGGGTTTAAATCCTCAAGACCTTTATATTCATTAAAGAATTCCAAAACACTGGCATGGCATAAAGAAGGAATTCAGTTTTAATGAAGTTTCTCTCAAAAAGAGTATTCAAACAAATGTTTAAATATTGCTTAGACAACTTATTAATAAAGTACATTTTAAGTACAGAACCTTCAGAACAATATAAGTTTTCATTTAAATTTCCAAAAACAAAAATTATTTTAGAGAAAAAAAGTAATAATATGTTAAAGTAGCCCAAAAAAGTTTGTCGGACCAAACCATTTCGTACGTTCCTTCCGAAGGGTAGAAGGATTCGTGAACTACCAAAATTTTTCTTACTTGCAGCATCAACGGCGTGTTTAAGCCCGAAAGCGTGACGACAAAGTTTAGGGTCGTCTTTAATGTTTTGTTTCACTCAGTGGATGGGAAAAGATTAAACGGCGTATGTTGGCCCTTCGCTTCAAAATGAAATTGTTTCCTTGGTACTGAATTGGCGCTTATACAACTATGTATTTAATGCGGACATTTCCAAAATGTATCGCCAAATTTGGATTAACCCATTGCATTCCAAATATCAGACATTGACATTGTCCCACAACATCCCATACGTAAGCGTGGATAAACAAATTAAAACTAGGAATAATTACTTATTAGTATAAAGATAAATACAATTCTTCAAATTAGGATTACTGAACGTAAATTCAGATTCCTAAGTGAGCTATAATTCAAATTATCGATTTCTATAAACGAGTAATTAAGAAATGTCGGAGTCGCTCGATTCAAGAATAAGGATACGAGTCACTAAACAATTCAATTTTAGTTTTCAAGATATAATTATAGCGAGTTGTTTCAACAATTAACTATAGTGGTCGATTTCAACGTAACGTACGAGATTACGAACTAGAGGCGAGAGGAACCAAACCGGTGAGGAGGTACCCAAAAATAGACTTTTGGGAAGCTACGAATTCAAAACTACCTTTGGGCGTTCCCAAAAGCAAACTATTATCTGAGGAGGAGTTTGGTGTTGTCCCAAGACCGATCCAAGATCCGGAGAGGTATTCGAGCGCAAAAAGAACGGCTAAATACGTGGCTTTTGACCTTCGTAAACGCCGGAGATGCGTGTGATCTCGACAATGAAGAAATGAATGCTCGACTTTTGACTTTGGTAAAAGCCGGAGTGGGTTTCAACAAAGATGGCGCAGCAAGAAATTTACTATTGCGCAAGGTATTAGTGTCTGTATGATTGCTTTGGCGTTTGGAAGAAGAGCAAGTCGACACAGTACACTTAGACTCTCGAATTTTAACATTTGTAAAAGCCGGAGAAGTGCATGGCAAAGTAGAACTGCCTGGGGGGTGTATGGTGTATGCGACAGAACATAACTGGGATCTCGACTTTTGACATCAGTAAAAGACGGAGACAGTTTTGACGTGGCCAGAGCAATAACTCTTCTAACTTGTGGCCGATGGAGAAGGCTATGATGCCGTTGTTTGCACAAGTTGCAACTATGATTGCTCTGGCAAGATTTAATTACATGACCACGAGTTAGGCAATTAAAGCAGCACTTATACTTTTTAACAATCAAGAATTTTTCCTCAAAAGAATGTTTAACGAATTGGGGGCAGCGACGAAGAACGTGGCTCTGGGTAGGACAAATTGGGCAAATGTTTGTCAACAAATTTGTGGATTATGTACCGACAACAATTTATTAGAGGAACTAGATGAAATCACATTTTTAGGTGACACCAATTTTGTGGACTGATTACCATACATTCTTTGGATACATAACAGTGTTTGTATCCTCTCTGTGAGGAAGGTATCTAAGTCTTTCCAAGAAGGCAAAGACGATTTGTTTTTGATGCTTTGCTCCCACAGAGTCAAAGTCGATTTAGGCAAACGCTGCAAACAAATATACACAATTATTGGATCCCAATGATCCGCGACGACGTCATAGACGGTCATTGCAGCTAGACAACTATTGATACCGCGCTGAAGAATTTTCAAACCTGAAACTGTTTCTTTTTCTAGAGCTGGGAGGGCAAACAATTGTTTTATGTGAATATCCACCAGGATGTGTTTGTTATCATAGGCATCCGACAAAGCTTTCCACGCTAAAGGGAAACTACAGTTGGTGAGTGGAAATCTGGAAACGATTTCGCGAGCCTTAAGTAGCACAAACGTTCAATGTCAGAAAGGCGCGCATTTTTGATGTACAGAGCGGTGAATAGATCACGAAAAGATGGCCAAGACGTAAAATCGCCAGCAAAAACATCAATGTCGATTGGTGGCAATGATAAGCTGTGGGTATCGACAGGTGATGTGGAGTTAGCAACAGGGTCACTAGAGCAAGTTGGGATGGGGAAAAAAGTTTCAGGTGGAGCAGGTACAGAGGGAGAAGTAGACTGCACAGGAACCGACGGGACGGATTCGTCCAAAGATATATTGGGTGGAGTTGCTACTTCAGCAAGATTCAACGAATGTTTGGGAGGTGGTGAGATTTCTAAGGATTTACTCGAAAGCAAACCTGGAGATTGTGTTTCTTTTGAAACGTTCAACAATTCATTTTGTGGAGGTGGTGAGATTGGTGCAACTATACAAGGTGGAGATTTGAGACGATTATTTTCAAAAGAGTCACTACGACAAGTTGTGGAGGAGGAAGTTTCTGGCTGAGCAAGAACGATGGGAGAATCAGACTGCACAGGAACCGATAAGACAGATTCGTTCAATGATAAATTGGAAGGAGTGCTTACTTCAGGAACCACCAACAAAGCACTAGGTGGAGAACTCTTGTGCGAACTAGAAGTGAGAGGAGGTAGTAAGACGGGTGGAACTATAGCAGGTGAAGGAATTTAAGTGCCTGAAGACTTAAGGCGTTTAAGATGTTTGTCAATGTTAGGATGTACCATATTTTTCCTCAACGACATCAAAAACATCAGCCTGTGCAGTCTCGGATGTCGTGAGGTAGTTTTTGCACTCGTCATAAGCGCACTTGACTTTAAACCACAATTTTTGAAATTCTGAACTGCGAATTTCGAGATTATAGACATTATATGTGGACTCATTAAACCGTTCAAAGGATGCTACACATTTCGAAAATATGTCCGCAGCTCTAACAAAGCGAGTGTGTGGCGTGACTGACATTTCGAAGTTTAAATGCACAAAAATCAGCGAAAATCTACAATTGAATTAGCAACGAATGTTGAAAAAAAGGATATTCAGCTGAAGTACAAATTGCTATAACTCAAACTCAAAACAAATATAGCTCAAACTCAAAAGAAAACTTCCAAATTTCTACGAATACCACAGAAAAATATCAATGTGTAATGATATTTGAAATTAAAGTAGGGGGAAATAAGAAAAAATTTAAAGAAACTTCCTCTGAGCGAACGAAAACTACTTTAATTTGGCCAAAAATGATAAAAAATTCGCACATATACGAAACTGTGTATGGTGCTACCAAGTGTAGGGTGTATGGTGAGATGAGGTATGCTACTGGTAGGGTGTATTTGTCCAAAATCCAACGATAAATAATCTATTAATATGAAAATTTTATTGTTTGCACCAGAAAATCAACGCAGATCAACTAATTGGTATGAAATATATATTGTTCGGTTGGCAAGTTGGTGCAAAGTATGGCAAAAGTAGGGTGTATTTGTCCAAAAATACGGAAACTCCTACGGATACTCACCCGAGGGTGTTTGTCAGTTCTCCTACCGGGCGCGTCCCCACCGGCGGATAGGGGGAGGTGGATGGTCGGGCTACTCTATCATTTACGAGGGAAATCAATTGTGACATGACCCGTCTAGGGTGGAGTGGCACGACCACCTACCTCTGGAACCTCTGAGGTTCCCGCGGACAAAAAACTGACTACGGGGGTGTTCCCCTAAAACAAAAAACAAACATGGAGGACAAAGAAGGAATAAAAGTTACGGTGCAGGGCCTAAATAACCCAGTACCGGCGGGGAATAGTGATCTGCCTGCGAGTCACACCTCGTCGTCATCAAGCGATCGTGAGCAAACATCTCCCACAGATGTGGGTGCCTTGGCATCTGTGGTCGACGGTACTGCTACAAGCACGCAACCGAAAGGTAAAAAAGATGAGGAGAAAGGGAAGCGAAGGGAGAGTTTAATCTGGACCCAACCATCCGAGGATGGGAGCGACTCCGAATCAGACAGCAGTTGCAAAATCAACACCACCGTTGTGGAGAAGCCCGTTAACGAGGAGGTCCACATGATGGTAGAAGAGGTAAGCGAAAGCATATCTAAACTTACAACGGAGAAAAAAGTTCGGTGGACTGGAGCCCAGAGACGTAGGTACCAGAGGATCCAGGCACAGCTAAACAAAAAACAGCGGGCCGCACCAAAAGAGATCAACAATCCCTCCACTTCCTCGGAAGCGGCGAAGAGGATTAGATCTCCAGAGGAAGAAAATAAAATAAGATAAAATAAAGAAAGGTAATATACACATCGGTTTAATCCAGGAATCTTGGACCGTAAAGAGCAAGGTTTCCGGACTAAAGAAACTTCCTCTGAGCGAACGAAAACTACTTTAATTTGGCCAAAAATGATAAAAAATTCGCACATATACGAAACTGTGTATGGTGCTACCAAGTGTAGGGTGTATGGTGAGATGAGGTATGCTACTGGTAGGGTGTATTTGTCCAAAATCCAACGATAAATAATCTATTAATATGAAAATTTTATTGTTTGCACCAGAAAATAAACGCAGATCAACTAATTGGTCTGAAATATATATTGTTCGGTTGACAAGTTGGTGCAAAGTATGGCAAAAGTAGGGTGTATTTGTCCAAAAATACGGAAACTCCTACGGAGACTCACCCGAGGGTGTTTTTCAGTTCTCCTACCGGGCGCGTCCCCACCGGCGGATAGGGGGAGGTGGATGGTCGGGCTACTCTATCATTTACGAGGGAAATCACTTGTGACATGACCCGTCTAGGGTGGAGTGGCACGACCACCTACCTCTGGAACCTCTGAGGTTCCCGCGGACAAAAAACTGACTACGGGGGTGTTCCCCTAAAACAAAAAACAAACATGGAGGACAAAGAAGGAATAAAAGTTACGGTGCAGGGCCTAAATAACCCAGTACAGGCGGGGAATAGTGATTTGCCTGCGAGTCACACCTCGTCGTCATCAAGCGATCGTGAGCAAACATCTCCCACAGATGTGGGTGCCTTGGCATCTGTGGTCGACGGTACTGCTACAAGCACGCAACCGAAAGGTAAAAAAGATGAGGAGAAAGGGAAGCGAAGGGAGAGTTTAATATGGACCCAACCATCCGAGGATGGGAGCGACCCTGACTCCGAATCAGACAGCAGTTGCAAAATCAACACCACCGTTGTGGAGAAGCCCGTTAACGAGGAGGTCCACATGATGGTAGAAGAGGTAAGCGAAAGCATATCTAAACTTACAACGGAGAAAAAAGTTCGGTGGACTGGAGCCCAGAGACGTAGGTACCAGAGGATCCAGGCACAGCTAAACAAAAAACAGCGGGCCGCACCAAAAGAGATCAACAATCCCTCCACTTCCTCGGAAGCGGCGAAGAGGATTAGATCTCCAGAGGAAGAAAATACCGCCAAACCAAGTAAGAAGAAAATGAACTTCCCACCATCAAATGCCCCAAGCAATTCCTCTCAAAACCCACGCGAAGGAGACTGCCCAAAGAACCCTTCGACGGAGGGGGAAAAGGAGTGCTCGGGCACGAAGAAGGTGAGCCCGACCGCGGAATCCTCTGGAAGTACCAAGGGCTCTGATAAGAAGCCCAGGGCCTTCCAGAAGAGGAAGATAGGCGCAGAGACTGGCTCGGAGCCGCCATCTACTTACGCCAAGGTGGCCAGGAAGAACTACAGGGACGAGAGGTGCTATGCAGTGATCGATACCAGTAGAGGGTCCGGCAGATTACCTAAAGAACATCAGCAAGCCATCGAAAATATGGTCATCGATAAAATACTGGAACACATTCTAAAGAGTGGGCCAATAAAAATAGTCAGCAGCGAGCTCAAAGGGGACCTCTTAGTATACCACTTGGGACCGCACGCGAACCCGGCCGCTCTCGAGGAAGTCATCAACAGTGTGACAACTCCTTGGGAAGGCGGCAAATTGAAGCTGGTGAGGAAGGACGAGATACCTCATCTGACTGAAGCGACGGTTTACGTCAAAGGGTATGGCTGCAAGTTCGAGACAGAACGCATGCTCGAGGTCTTTGGCAAGCAAAATGAGACCTTGGAAGTGAAGAGGTGGGAAGTCTTCCACAGGGAGGAGAAAGAGGATGGCACTCTCCTTGTGGTTGGAATTGACGACCTCTCACTATCCAGTCTTACAAAGACAAAGGGCAAGGCGTACTACATCTGTAATGCAGTCACCTTTAAAGTTGGAAGGGCACGAGTCGGGGAAGAAGAAGAGGATGCCCACCAAACCAGCAAGGAGGACAAACCACCGAGCAATACCGAAGAGGGGGTCGAAGCCATCAGCGACTCCCAAGAAGCACGCTTACGGGATGACTCATGATTGAGGTCATCCAGATAAACCTCCGTCGGAGCGAAACGGTAACTCAAGCCCTGATGGATAAAATAAAGAAAGGTAATATACACATCGGTTTAATCCAGGAACCTTGGACCGTAAAGAACAAGGTTTCGGGACTAAACCACATTAATTACCAACTCTTTTACGCTAATACAGGAAACCGACCGAGGACCTGTATTATATGCCATAAAAACTTATGCTTTCTTTTCTCCCCAGAGTTGTCAACCTCGGACGCCACAGTGTTGAAGCAAGGGAATGGTAATATATACCTAGCATCAATCTACCTGCCGTTCGACTCGCCGACATTACCACCTTCGTCGGAGCTACAGCAACTGGTGAGGAAAATCAAGCAAACAGGTAACGAAGTACTAGTAGGTAGCGATGCTAACTCTCACCACATTTCGTGGGGTAGTACTAATACTAACAAGAGGGGTCAAGCCCTTCTAGAATTTTTGAATACTAACGACCTGATAACCCTTAACATAGGAAATACACCAACCTTTGTTAACAGAGTTAGGGAGGAAGTATTAGATGTAACAATATGTTCAGAAAATCTAATAAACGAGGTACATGAGTGGAGGGTTTCAAAGGAACACTCCTTCTCTGACCATAGGTATATTAGGTTTAAAATATCAAGGCCACCGCCGAATCCGATAACTTTCCGAAATAAATCCAAAACTAATTGGGCTAAATTCGGAAAACAAGTTAAAGATAGACTAGGGCAAGAAGTTGAGGTTTGCCTAAGCAAAGAAGATATTGATAGAAATGTCAATAAACTAACAAAGGCTCTAGTAAGGTCTTTCGAAGAAAGTTGTCCACTTCGAGAGAGGAAATCTGCTTACGAAAAACCCTGGATGACGGGGGAAATTCGTAACAAAGGCAAAGAGGTCCGAAGACTTTACAATAGGGCAAAACGTAAAAAAGCAGCTGTATTCTGGGACAACTACCAAACAAAACTAAAAGAATACAACAAAATGACAAGAAACGCCAAACGGAACTCCTGGAAGCTTTTTTGTGAACAGGTAGACAGCGTGAATGACGTCTCTAAAATTAAAAAGTTTCTCTCTAAAACTCACTCACAACCCGAGCTTATGGTTGATGAGACGGGTAAAAAGATGGAAACAACCGAGGAAACTCTAAGCCTTCTGATGAGAACGCACTTCCCGTCGAGTACTACGGCACACACAGTGTCACCGATGGAGATAGCTTATACATCAGAAGAAGCACCAAAAATCAACAACTTGATGATTAAAGAAGCAATAATGAGCTTCTCACCATACAAAGCAGCGGGACCAGACCAGATTTTCCCAGCCTCACTTCAAAGGGAAGTGAACTATATTTCGTCCAATCTGGTCGAGATTTTCAATGCTTGCTTAAACTTTGCGTATACTCCATTGGCCTGGCAAGAGGCAAGGGTAGTATTCATTCCCAGGCCCGGCAAGTCAAGTTATGCAATACCAAAATCTTATCGTCCGATAAGTTTAACTTCATTCTTACTCAAAACAATGGAACGGACGGTCGACACCATGATAAAGAGTAACATCCCTAACGATATGCTCAAGTACAAACAACATGCATACGTAAAAGGTAGATCAGTGGAAACCGCATTACATGAGGTAGTACACCACATAGA
Source organism: Musca autumnalis (assembly GCF_047663935.1). Classification (NCBI taxonomy): domain Eukaryota; kingdom Metazoa; phylum Arthropoda; class Insecta; order Diptera; family Muscidae; genus Musca; species Musca autumnalis. The sequence goes on from NW_027411644.1 coordinate 134,224,696, forward strand.
GAGAACCTTCGAGATGAAGTTGTATACTCTCGCAGTTTGCATCGACATCGAAGGAGCGTTCAACAACGCCAGCACCGAAGCGCTAATCCACTCCTTAGACGAGTTTCAGGTAAACCGGGCCTTGAGGCACTGGATAGACCACATGCTAAGGAATAGATGGATAAGCTGCGCGCTACAAGACGTAACAAAAAGAGACAAAGTTGGTCAGGGGACGCCACAGGGAGGAATACTATCACCTCTCCTATGGGTTACCACCATAAATAGTCTACTAAGGATCTTAACCGACGAAGGATTTGAACCCATCTGCTATGCAGACGACGTTATAATACTTTTTAGGGGAAAGAATCCAAATATACTCTGTAGAAGGGCCGAACGGCTCTAAAAATAGCATACAACTGGGCTAGACCGAGAGGTCTAAATGTCAACCCGGAAAAAACAGAATTATGTCTTTTCACTAGGAAAACGAAAATAGGATCTTACGAAGAACCCGTTTTCCTAGATAAGATGATAAACATTTCTCCAACAATTAAGTACCTGGGAGTAATTCTAGACAGGAAACTTAAATGGAGAGACCATATTCAGGAAAGGGCTAATAAAGCCCACAGATGTTGGTCAACCTGCAGAAGAACTATAGGCTCAAAATGGGGTTTCAATCCTAGGATGTCACACTAGTTATACAGAAGCGTAATTAGACCGATTCTAACTTACGCTTCTGTGGTATGGTGGACAGCTACGGACAAGAAATGCAACGTAAAATTACTGCAAAAAGTCCAAAGAACGTGCTGCTTAAGTATTAGCGGGGCAATGAGGGCTACACCAACTAGGGCTTTAGAGACAATTTTATTTGTCCACCCAATAGAATTTCAGGTAAGGTATGAGGCAGCCATCGCAGCTATAAGACTTAAGTCGATGAGCGAGTGGATCGTAAGAGACCACCAAACATACCACCAAAGCATATTACAGGTTACAACGGGTGAGTCAATAGATCATATTGTATCAGACCGTATACCTGAAACAATTGAATCCGCCTTGTGTGAAATTTTAATACCAGACAGGGACATGTGGATCGATGGAACCCTGGAACGGATGCCAACTGGAAGCTGTGGTTTCACAGGTGGGGCCGTTCTAGGGGGGAGAACGGGTCTGGGTCTATATATCGAAGACCAGGAAGCTAGAATCTCCCTTCGACTGCCGGATCATAATACGATCCTACAGGCCGAAATCCGAGCGATCACAGAGTGTCTGAACTGGTTTAAAGCTAACACAAGGCCAATCACTGTAAACATCCTAACGGACAGTAAAGCAGCAATTAAAGCAATAACAAGCAAGACGGTGAAATCAAAAACTGTCCTGCAGTGTAAAAAATCAATCAACGACTACTCCCACCATGGTTCTGTTAACATTATATGGGTACCAGGACATAAAGGGATTAGGGGTAACGAGATAGCCAACTCCTTGGCACGGCAAGCCAGAGAGCAAGCTACGATAAGCCTAGATAATGCTAAGCCTTTAAAAGCGGCGCGTCTAGAGTTAAAAGCATGGGCAGAAAACGCCCATACATCCCTCTGGAATACTGAAGAGAAAGGGAAAAATACAAAAATCCTCTGGGGAAACCCAGACGAGGATAAAACAAAGGAACTCCTTCAAATGAGTAAAAAAGACATTAGTAGACTGACAGGCATCCTTACAGGACACCTAGGGCTACAAGCACACCTGCACAAAATCGGTTGTGCAGAAAGCAGCGAATGCAGAGCATGCGGAGAGGACGACGAAACGTTGGAACACTATCTCTGTCATTGCCCAGCCTTCGCGACGCTAACAAACCAATTTCTAGGAAATAACACTATACCAGAACTCCACCAAATTAGGGCAAGCGAGTTCAAAAACTTAAGAGATTATGTCAATGGCACAGAATTTCTTAACTGATAAATTTATTTTCTTTTAATAAATTAAGCAATAAAAAATTTATTCCCTTAGGCTTCCGAAATTAGAGCGCACAACAGGTCTATACTGGCTTAAGTGTATGCCCCATACGGGCATGTGGCGATTCTTATATTCGCCCCTCTTTTCAACCTAACCTAACCTACGGAGACTCAAATAATTTTCCAAAATGTTTAACAAATATTGCCAAAAATAATACTAAAATGTCGAAAAACAATTATTTTTCACATATATTGTCTGCTCCAAATATGCGCAATAAGTGCCGAATGTTGGGTGAATTCCTCCAAAATTCCAAAAACCCTACTGCCAATTAATTATATTTCCAAGAAGTATCGAAAAATAATTTTCAAATTTAATTATTAAAAAAAACTATTTGTGCTATTTTACCCCACTGTGCTAACCACACAAGCGACGCTAGCAGAGAAATGGGTATGTGTAAGCAGCGAAGCTCCCACTGAAGAACAGACGTTGCAAACGACCAAGCAGTGTGTGGTGCTGATGAGCAGAGTTTTTGTTGGTATTTTTACAACGTAACTAAAAAAGACGCTTCAAAAAGGCGGGAAGAGATATGTACATTGTTGGTAAAATTACAATGTAATTTCTCAAATTAGATTGCTACACAAAAGGTAGGAGAATAGAAAAACGAATGTGTTTGGTTGGTGATGGACGACCTATACAACAAAGAAATCAAATGCAGCGAGAATTTGGATGGTGCGTTGATATTGTAAATTTGGCAGTGCAAATTTTCAAAGGATTTTTATGTGAACGAGGATCGTGAGGATCGTAACAACAAAATGAACCAAACGACAATATGTGGAGAGTAAATGAATGTATATTGTTATTGTAAATTTGTCAATGCACATTCTCAACAAAAAGGCTTCGTTAGAAAAGACCTTGGAGAATAACAACAGCTATAACTATTTTTCAAATAATCAAGAATTAAAGAGATCGGTGCAATGAGAGTTATTATTTAGCAAAACGAGAGTTCAATAACCGATGCAAACACGATTGGAAATTATATGAGTTTTGTTTTTTATAAATATCACAGCGAATTCTCACTAAAGGTATCGGCCTTTCAAAGGAGATCAACAAATAAACGAGTTGAGTGATATTATGAAGAAAAATGAATATGTTTTGTATGATCAACGCGGCGTAGGGTGATCAGTACAACGATATAGAAATATCAAGCTGAGCAACAACTAAGATGTTCTCAATGTAGGAACGAAATAATTAACACAAGTAGTGGTGTTAATAGTCGACCAAATTGTATTGTATTTTAGCTACAATCAGGAATTGTAATGAGAAAAGTCAATTGAATAATTTTGCGTTAGTTGTTATGGTGAGACCAAATGATCTGGAGCAAATCCAACCAGAATAACAACAACACGGATTCTGATGTGTATGATCAACGCGACGTTGGATGACCAGTACACAACGATTTCAACAAAATGTCTGTGGACTGTATATGGGGAGATGTAAGAAACGAATTTAATGCACACGCGTAGGGTGATTGAAATTCGACCAACGATTTTGTTATTGTTCAAATTAGTAACCGATAACGAAACAAAAAAACTAACATTCGCGGGTAGCTCACTTTTTTGGAAATCTTAGTTTACGTACCTGGTGTTAGTATGGTGATTTATTAGGATGATGATGCAAAATCCGTTCAAGGCAACAACAAAGGATGTCTTCAAATCTCGTTGTATTTCACACAAGAGAGGGGGAATTGACAAATGGAGCGGCAACAAGAAAAAGGCTGGCTTTTATCCGGCTCGATGCGACCAAATGTTTAGGTGAGGGAGGGGAAATCCATAGGTTTTTATTCAACGGTAGCTCAGGATACCGTTTGATGAGCAGTGGGGGTGAAAAGAATAAAATAAAACAACAAAAGCAGTATCAGTTTATATATAATAAATGATTGCCGTTTATTGGTGTATTTCTTTTCAAACAACAAAGATTACCTTGTAATCTGGGGTGGCGACAGAGGCCTGTTAGTAACAACGAAGATTACCAATTGTAATCTGGAGTGGCGACGGAGGCCGGTTAGTATTAACGCGAGACGGTTGGTTAATACGCGACAAGTTAACTCTTCAAAGGCTAATCGACAAGTGAACGCAGAGGCTCTTAGTGATCGCAGAGGATCCCATGTCATATACTAATACATTTACAAGTTATTCCAGTGAGAGCAAAGTGTAACTAAGTGAGCAAACCGACAACAACCGATGCCCAGCGGCGATCCGCACACTACGGTATCCGCAGAGGGAATTGTAGAGGAGATGCCAGTGCGCCAATCAGCATCCGTGATTGATCGAGCAGGGGAAGTTGTGGGACAAAGTATCTAACTTATTCAGTAAGTATATGCAATATATGTCGAATGTAGGGTGAATTTGTCCAAAAATACAAAAAAAGCCTTCTGCCAATTAATTAAATTTCAAAAAATTATCGAAAAATAACTTTTAAAATTAATTATTAAAAATTTACAATTTGTGCTGTTTTACCCCACTGTGTTAACACATCAACGGATATACATGTGGTACATGTGGTTTTTCACATTTGAAAACAATAAATCAGTGATTTCGCTGGCTTACTTTACAAATAAGAAGTAAACACACATCACAACAAAACTGCCAAAGTGAATCTAAAATAGTCACAGCGCACGGTGGACGGTTTGTCTCTGCATTTTGGAGACGCATAACAGTTGCACTAAGTTCTCTTTATCAACGGTCGTGTTTTTCTGTGCTAGCTACAATGGCAAAAGCCTGTGGAGAGTGCAAAACTGAAATTTCTGCATCTACTGACGGTGTAATAAAATCATTTAAGTTTATAAAATGTGCATCATTATGTGGTCGTATTTTCCATCCACAATGTACACATTTGTCTGCAGATCATATTAAGATGTTAATTTATTATCCTACTTTCTTATGGCGCTGTGATTCTTGCATTGTCATTTCCAACGACACACAAAATAAATTTGATGTTCTCACTGAACAAATGAGGGAAACGCAGGAGAAGTTGAGTGAAATTCAACTCAAACTAGGAAATTGCAGCAATGTCAAAATTCCAGATAATCAACATAACAAGCAAACACAACAAATAAAATAATAGACAACGAGAGAAGTCACTCATCATCTACTTCTCTCTCATCCAAAAAGAATATAAACAACGAGAAGAGTTTAACTACTTCTCTTCTCTTCCCTTACCTTCTGCCTCTGCTCATCAAGTACCAGAAGATAATGAACAATTTGTTGATGAACTGACTGTAAATACCGCAGAAAGTGCTCATGATCAATTTGTCACAGTCAGAAAGAAAAGACAAAACAAATATAATAAAAGGAATCATCAAAACAAAAAGAAAGTTTATGGTGCCACTTCTGCTAGTAACGCATTTGATGTAGTGCATAGCATGAAATTTTTTCATCTATCTAAATTCAAAACAGCAACTACACCTGAGGAGATTACTCAAAATGTTGCTGGTAAATTAAATATTAATAAGTCTGTATTGTCTTGCGTTAAACTTGTCAAGAAGGATGCTGACTAAAAGTAGTAGGAGGCACTGTGTTCTGGCTCAAATTAAAAACTTAAATAAATAAACAATTGTAACTGAAAGTATCAAATTACATATCTTAAATAAACAACCCTTTAACTCAATCAATTAAAAACTTAAAAAACTAATTAGTGTCAAATTACACCAAAATAATAAAACTCTTTGATGTTTATGTTTAAGTTAAAGTCTATGGGTAAGATATTTTCAGAGTCCGAAGCAATCATGCATGGGATTTTAAAGATTCAGTGTCCTAGGCAATTGAGTTTGAGGTTTGTAAACGACATACTTTAGAATTTTTTATTATTGTGGACCACCATGCATCCATCATGTTTTGGATTGATGGATTCGTGGTGGTCTTCAAGTGCAAAGATTTGTTCTTATTGGCGACAATATTTATGTTGTATGATACAATTTTTAGTTTGTTTAAATAACTACATTTTTCTTATTGACGACAACGAAGAGTGAAACTAATCAATATATTTTGTTGTTGTAAAAAATTCTTCTACATCATACATTGTGAGTTGTTTGGAAGGCAACTATAAGGTATCATTTTTCTACATACAAAAAAAATTATTTTCATCTTTAAAATGCCTTCGATGAAATTTCAATGCAAATATTGCCTCACGCAATTGCGTAGTGCTGTTGCTTATAAAAAGCATTTCCTCAAATATGTTGTTTAGATTGATGGATTCATGGTGGTCTTCAAGTGTAAAGATTTTTCTTATTGGCGACAATATTGATGTTGTATGATGCAATATGTTTGTTTGTTTAAATAGCTATATGGGTTTGTTCTTCATTTAACAGTATATTCTTTATAAAAAAAAGTAAGAAGAAGAAAAGGATTTCTTTGTATAAAAGTGATATTCGTTTTCGAAAAATCATTCAGTTTAGTTATTCCATTCAAAGCAAAAAAACCATGCCTTCAAAAATTTTAAAAACAAGTTCCTCAAAGAATGCACTTGGAATTAAAAAGTCATCAACGATGAAGTCCTACATCAACAAAGACTATAAAAACGTACCCCTCATCTGGTTAGATGACGAATATATATGGTATAACCCTGAAGCGGCAGCCGAATTGGACAACAAACTAGCTCGCCAAGGACTAATAATACATCCAAGTGTATGGCTGATGATAAATGAGGGACTTTCTATGGAAGGAGGAGCAGAAGATTTTGAAGAAGAGGATGTCGAAGAAGACACAAAAGATTCTAAAAAGGAAGAGGACACCAAAGATGAAGAAGAGGCACTTTCCATAGAAGTAGAAGATTTTCAAGAAGAGGACGTCGAAGAAGACATCAAAGATTCTGAAAAGGAAGAGGACACCAAAGATGAAGAAGAGGACACCAAAGATGAAGAAGACCCCAATGAAGGGGCAGAAAAAGAGAGCCAGGAATCAGAGGCTACCATCTGGGATATACCGAGGGAGGAACTAATAAGTGAATGCCTCCGAGAATATGGTATGCATGAGGGGCAAGATTTAAATAATTTAGAATTTAGTGAATCATTTCTCAATAATGAAAATAATTTTATTCTACCTGAGGAGCCTGTTATCCTAGAGGTGGAAATTTTACCGAATATAAATGAGGATTCGATTATAAGTAGTATAGAAAATAATGATAATAATGTAATAGATTTAACCTCCGAAGATGAGGAAAGCAAAGAAAATGTTAAAAACTTTTTAAATATATAAGAATTAGTTTAAATTATATTAATAAAAGAAAATAAATACTTTACTATTAATATTTTTATTAATAAAAGAAGAAAAAAAATCTACAAGACATGCGTAAACAATATTAATGGGTGGAGCTAGTTTGGGCTAAACATACAATATCGTATAAATAGATGAAGCATTCTGTGAACAATATACAGTTTAAAAACAAGTCTCATACGATGAATTCCTATACAGAATTAGTGAATTCCTTCAATTTCTTACACTTTAAGAAAGTTCTTACCATGAAGGAAATGGAGTTTAGTAAGGAATATTACATCAATGGTGCATATAAAACACAAACTAAATTTGGAATGAAGATAGTTTTAAAACTGGATGACTACATTTTCTATCTACCAACAAGATTCCTCTCCTTGGGGGATGAGGCTATATCCAAATTGAACAAAGGAGGATTCTCAATAATCAAAAAACCACTACACGAGTCGGGCGATGGCAACACATATAAATTGGAATTGAATCACATTTTACCAAATGAAATGTATTACTCCTCATACACACCATAATAAACAATATACAAACAAAAACAAAAACTCTTCTTTTTATTTCTATAAAAGGCATTTCACATTTTCAGAAAAAAATTAGTATTGAAGAATAAGTTTCAGCATAAACATGCTACTCTCTAGTTTCCAAAATTTAAAATCATTAAACTTTTCCAAGGATTGTTTTCATAGAGAAGATGAACGATTGAAGACATTCGACGCCTGGCCATTAACAAATCCTAAACCAAGGGATATGGCAATGTTTGGATTTTATTATACCGGACTAGCAGATAGAGTTGAATGTTACTTCTGCGGGGTCGAAATTTATTGTTGGAAAGAAACAGACTCACCACTATCGGAACATATACGATGGTCTAACAATTGTGCTCTTATGTGTGGAATTCCAACCAATAATATTCCTTTAAACTCAAAGGAATTGAATAGTCTCCTACCAGAAACCAGTTTTGACACATGTGGTATGCATAATATTACCATATCAGAGCAATCTCATTCCGAGGAAGTGGAGCGTTTAAATTCAAGGATTATAGCATCATCATCATCAGTACTGAGAACTTTAACAATGGATCATTTATTATTATTCTTCATATTTTTGCTGACAATTCTTGCATGCATTTATACTTTTTTAATATATACCTTTGTAAATAAAAATCAATAATATATAGAGAATGAAACAATTTGTTTTAATTTATTTTTTATTTACATATAATCAGTTGTCTTAAATATTACACAATCTATTATATCCTTAGTCTATTTTTCAATAGAAACTCCAAACATAAATGTCCACAGTTGAATGAGTTAAATTTTTGTTTTCTTGTATAATTGTAACATATATCCGTTCCTAAATATTGCAATATTTCCAAAGGGGGCTGCAGATTGCCAAAACTATCAAAATATTCCTTTTTCTCATAATTTCTATAATACGCTACCCAATGGGTACCAGGGCCTTTGTATGCATCCAGATTTACGATACCGCATTCCACCATTTGTGGTTTCTTAGGGAGTTTATCACGCATGTAAACTCCTCTAAAATGAGGAATATGTTTCCTCGCAAATATTTTAATATCTAAATCAGTAAGAGGCCTATTGGGTAGCTGACTAATTAGTTTTTTGTCGATAATTTATTTTTACATATTATACCCATTCCTCTTTTAAATGGTTTGATATAGAGTCCTTTTCCTATAGCAATCTTTTCCATGGATTTATTATGACGAATATTTTCTTCAAGTTGTTTCTTTGCATCTTTTGTTGCGTTTATTGCTTTTACTATAGATGACCCACCATTGGCCAAAGCTCCTACAGCGCTTAGAGCGGTCAATATTGGTATTATTGGTAAAAAACCACCAATTTTCGGTACTCTTATAACTCTAGGAATAACAACATTGGATTTATTCCCCTTGAATGATTTTCCAATTGCTTTTCGAGCAATTTTTATAGCGGTGTTAATATCATGTGGCTTCTTCTTTTTTAAGATTGATGTTGCATTTTTCACCGCCGAAGAAAATAAATTCTTTTTACATATTTTTTTATTAGGTATACCCATACCAAATTTAGATTTGGCTTTCATTGTGTTGGTCACCAAATACGCACTAATTTTTTCTCCCCAAGTACTATCTTTTGCTTTCACTCTACTCCAAGCCTTTTCAGCTAGTTCCTGATCGGCTTTATTTCGTAGATTTATATCAGTTGTTTTGGAATATTCAATATCATGTAGTTTACAAGCAGCATCTAAACCATTTATTCCTTTATCTCCTCGTAGTAATCTTTTTTCCAACTTTGTTCCGGGTCCGCAATATTGATAACCAGGCAAATGAAGCTCAAAAGGAAGTGAATTTATAATATTATTTAGTAATCCTCTTCCTTGAATGTTTCGAATGCGATTGAGCTTATTTTGTAAATAAACAATCATTTTATATTTTAAGATATCTAGAAATAAAGAATGAAAATATATATCTTTCATGATATTTCATAATTATATATAGTATATAAAATGCGTTTGATGGAACAAGATACAAACATCAAAGTGAGAAACTTTGATTTTAAGCAATATAATAAAGAAAAACCCAAGCATGGTCAATTGTTACCAAACTCTATCAGAGCTATGATAGTTGGCCCCTCTAATTGTGGAAAAACAAACATTATGATTAGTTTAATTGAAAGTCCTAATGGATTGAAATTCGAAAATATATATTTATATTCAAAATCACTTCACCAACCAAAATATAAATATTTAGAAGCGCTTGTCACACCGATAAAAGGAATGGGGTTCCACACATTTTCGGAAAATGCTGATGTAATACAACCAAATGATGCTAAAGAAAACTCTATAATGATATTTGATGATGTCGCATGTGAAAATCAAAACAATATTCGTGCCTATTTTTGCATGGGGAGGCATAGAAATATAGATTCTTTTTATTTATGTCAAACATATACGAGAATACCAAAACATCTTGTGAGAGATAATGCGAATTTCCTGATTATATTTAAACAAGATCATGTTAATATGAAACATATTTTCAATGAGCATGTTGGAGGAGATATGTTATTTAATAAGTTTGTTGAGATTTGTCGAGAATGCTGGAAAGACAAATATGGATTTTTGGTTATAAGCAAAGATGACAACATTCAAAAGGGTCGATATAGAAAAGGATTTAATGTGTTTATTCACATTTAGTATTCTTCAACACGTTGATTTAATCACACATTCAATAACTGTTTAAATCATACCGGTTTATTATAAATACATAAAACCACCAGTTTAAAATAAACAAGTTTACAATCACGGGTTTAAAACCACCAGTTTAAAACCACTGATTTAAAACCATCAGTTTAAAACCACCAGTTTAAAACCACTGGTTTAAAACCACTGGTTTAAAACCACCAGTTTAAAACCACTGGTTTAAACCACTGGTTTAAAACCACTAGTTTAAAACCACCAGTTTAAAGCCACCAGTTTAAACCATCAGTTTAAAACCATCAGTTTAAAACCACCAGTTTAAATCCCCCCCGTTTAAAACCAACAGTTTAAAACCACTGGTTTAAAACCATCAGTTTAAAACCACCAGTTTAAAACCAACAGTTTAAAACCACTGGTTTAAAACCATCAGTTTAAAACCACCAGTTTAAAACCACCAAAAACCATAAAATGGATGAGGATGTCCTAAAAGAACTTATAAAGTCAAGAAGTATTTTAAAAAGAAAATTTCAATCAATCAAGCAGGGGGAAGATGAAATAGGAAAACGATTGGAACACACTTTCAAACCTATAATAAAACCATTAAATGATGTTGTTAAATTATCACATTTAAATTTGGCAGAAACCAAAAACACAAGGAATACCATCAAAAAAGAAGAAATGTTTAAACCTAAAAGCGAAATAAAAGAAGAGACCAAGTTTAATATCAAGGGCAAAGATCATGATGATTCTGAAGATGAAAAGTTTTATTCTGAAGATGAATCACATGAAAAGGAAAAGTTCTATGAGAGTGGAGCTGAAAGTCTGCATACATTACTTGAAAGAAATTCATTTGATACAACATACGGTCCTCGCAAAGATGAAAAAGGTGATTGGAATTTCGGCAATAGCAAGATGTATTTCGTTGATGATAAAATAAAAATTGGAAACCAAACTTGGGCTCTTACACCAGGCTTATATAAACTCCTATTTCATAAAAATCCAAAAGACTATGACACATATGAACTGGATATATATAAGAAGATTTTAGGGAATACATGCGTACATCGAAAAGATAACCAACCTAATGGAAATATAAGAGGAAACAGAGGTCCAAAATATACAAAAATAATCAAAAAACTATTTGAATCAACTCACACTGGTGAAGGTTTAATGACTGTTAATCTCAACAAACCCAACTATATATACTGGGATGATCCTAACGAATTAGTTGATCGTTTAAAATTATTAATAGCATCTAAAAATGCTGGACATACAAACCAAGACAACGAGATTGCATCTATTATTGAAGAGTTGAGAGAAGCTAATATAATACATTAACTTTAATGAAATGTAATCAATTATGAAATGAGCGTCGATAAATTCGGTCACTTTTCCAGTTCTAATATTTTTAGAAAAAATGCCTCAAAACTTTTGGGGATTTCTATTGACCAGCATTATAACATCGATATCAAAAATAGGAAAATTAAAAACTTGGCGCCGCCATCGGAAAGTAACGACGCAGTCAACAAAGCTTACCTACAAACACAAATCTTACACACTAGAGAAATAATAAAAAGAGATTTAACAGTTGAAATAAGAAATCTACAAAGTGAAATAACTCGATTAAGGAAAGATCTCAGAACTGTTCGGGACCAACAAGATGTTAGATCACTTATGTCAATGCCTCAAAATATTATTCTCAACAGTGTTCTTAAAAAGTGAATAATGGAAAGACGTGCTGTTGTAAACGAACTCCATTCTCAAGCGAGAAAACATTTTCCTCGCCGTCGAGTAATAACAAAAGGTATTGATGATTTATGGCAAGCAGATTTAGTTGAAATGGGGAATTATTCAACAATCAATAGAGGAATCAAGTACTTGCTCACTGTTATTGATACTTTCTCTAAACATGCCTGGGCAGAAGCAATTAAAACTAAAAGCGCCAACGATGTCTGCAAAGCATTTAATAAAATTTTGAATCGTGGCAGAATTCCCAAGAACTTACAAACTGATGATGGCAAAGAATTTTTTAACAAAGACTTTAGCAAACTTATGAAAAAATATTCGATTAATCACTATTCAACATATAGTGTAATGAAAGCATCTATTGTTGAAAGATTCAACCGTACTTTAAAATCTATAATGTTTCGAGAATTTTCCTATAATGGTACATATCAATGGATTGACATGTATAAAAAGCTGGTAGATGAATATAATAGAAGGACACATCGCACAATTAACATGGCACCCATAGAAGTAAATAAGAAGAATGAGAAAATCCTTCTTAGTACCATTTATAATCAAAATAAAACACCTCCTTCACCCAAATATCGTAGAGGAGATCATGTTCGAATAAGCAAATATAAACATGTGTTTGAAAAAGGATATACACCTAATTATACTACAGAAATATTCCGCATAAAAGCAATTCGAGCTACAAATCCTGTTACATATATATTGGAAGACTATCAGGGTAATCCTATCAGGGGTGGATTCTATAAGGAAGAACTAAAACGTACTCGCTTCCCCAACACATATCTTGTGGAGAAAGTTTTAAAAACCAAAGGCGACAGAGCATATGTGAAATGGTTGGGGTTTTCCAACAATCATAATTCATGGATAAATAAAAGTGACATGTTATAAAAATTATATAATAATATTTGGTATATATATTTAATAAATAAATAAATAAACTTATACAGCATAACCATATATTTGTTTTTCATTTCAAAATAATCATTCATAATGTCAATTACGTTGGCTCTAAGCGGAAAGTCTTCAATTTTGACTGCAAATTATTTTCCACCAATTCAATTACAAAGCGACTATGAATGTGCACTAGTTGATTTTCACTCTTATAATTCTATACCAAATGTTGATTTTGACAATAACTTGTTTCATATCGGCAATCAAGTAATAGAAATTCCTATTGGATCGTATGAATTGGAGGATATTGTCGATCACATTAAAATTGAATACGAAAACGAAAACAACACCAAAACTATAGAGATTGTGGCTAATAACAATACACTACAACTTGAAATATTTTCATCTCACGACACTATTGATTTCAATAATGAACGCTCCATATGTTCGCTTTTTGGTTTCAATGGTGGGGTTCTAAGACCTGGCGTGAAACATTTTTCACATTATCCTGTAAACATTCTAAAAGTAAGCGCAATACAAATTCAATGTAATATTACAACAGGAGCATACATGAATAATGCACCAGTACATACTTTACATGAATTTGGAATAAATGTATCCCCTGGATATAAAATGGATGAAATTCCTAGCAACTTAATTTATTTGCCAGTGAATGTGAAAGAAATAAGTTCTCTCAAAGTCTGGGTCGCTGATCAGAATCAACGACTAATAAATTTCCGGGAAGAAGAAATTACGCTTCGATTACATTTGAAACCAATTTCAAAATGATTATTTACAATAAATATATAAATAAACAGAAAGATATATGCATTCCCATAAAAGCAATCAGACCTAAAACATTATCACTCACGGATAAAAATAAACAGTTTTTAAAATCTATTAAACTACGACTCAAGGAAAATGACTGAAATGCTTAATGTAGAAGACAAGCCGTTCTCAGATGACACTATCATTAAAAAGGATTATCATAGCTATGTTCCGTATATTCGTTCTTTCAAAAATAATGATGAAATAAGAATTACAATCCAAAATCAAGATTTATACCTATTGCCAAGCGAAAGTTATATATATGTTGAAGGTTCAGTAACATTACCAGGAGGAGAAATATCACCTAATGCTCGATTACATAATAATTGTGTAGCCTATTTTTTTGATGAAATACGATATGAAATAAACGGCATTGAAGTCGATCGCACTCGTTATTTAGGTGCATCGAGTACTATAAAAAATTTTATTTCTCTTACGAATGCTGAGTGTAACATCATGAGAAATGCAGGCTGGAATAATGGTGAAGATTTAAGCATGGGAGTATTCAACTTTTGTGTTCCTCTTAAAATGCTTTTGGGTTTTGCTGAAGATTACAACAAAGTAATTTTACATAGTAAGCATGATCTTATTATGCTACGGAGCTCAACAGATAAAAATGTATGCTATTCCACTGATGCAAAGGAGAAATTAAATTTAACAATTAATAATATTACATGGAGAATACCTCACGTTCATTTGTCTGATACATCAAAATTGCAAATTATGAAAACAATAAACACTGGAAAGTCGCTTCCTATTGCGTTTCGAAGCTGGGATTGTCATTTTAATCCAACTTTTCCTGGTTCCACCAAGTGTCATTGGAATGTTAAATTGTCAACAAATAGAGAAAGACCTCGTTTTGTATTATTAGCGCTAGAAAATGATGGTAAATTTATCCACTCTAATTTAGTAAATGTGAAGGTTCATTTAAATTCCGAAACATACCCCTATGATGATTTAAACCTAAAATTTGAAGATGGCAGATATGCAGTGCTTTACGACATGTATGTAAAGTTTCAACAAAACTACTTTTTTAAAGAGCCTCAACCAATTCTGTCGTGGGAAAAATTTAAAAATGCACCGATCGCAGTTATTGACGTTAGCTATCAAAACGAAGTCATTAAAAGTGGACCAATAGATGTAAAGCTGGAATTTGAAACAAATACACCAATACCATCTAACACTTCAGCATACTCTTTGGTACTTCATGATCGATTAATTGAATATACCCCACTTACTGGAATTGTTCGAAAGATAATTTAAGCGATTGCTGTTCTAATTATTTCTTTTTTATTATTATTTATATTATATATTTTTACTTACCTCTTATATAAATTACCAATAAAAATAAAGAAACATTTTTTTAATTTATTGTAAAAAAATCATATATTTGTTTTATTTATTCTTCTTTTTATAAATATCTTAGTAATAAAAACTTATAAATTAAAATAATAATACAATTTATATTCTTAAATCATGTCAAGCAAATCATCAAGTATACTATTGAGTATATCATTCTCCTCCTCTTCCTCCTTAATACGATAATGGCCCCATGCATAGGTATTCACTTTATCTTCTCTTACCATTCTCTTACTATCTTCAAAATTTAAAACTACTTTATACATCTTGGTAGTATAAAGTTCATGCAATTTCGATCTAAAATTCAGCATATAATCACTAGTGGTTTGTTCGTTATATAATGTGTTTCTATAATTATCAATATTATAACGCCCAATGACACATTTTTTTGACACCTTTAGCCTTCTTTATTTCTTGACCGTCTTCTACAGTATATGAATACATTTTTGGTCCTAACCCCACAAATTCTGTCATGATTTTCCCACTATTCTCATCCTTCATCATTCCAATAACCTTTTTGTTGCGTCGAGGTATATTGTATACATTATTTTCTGGATACGATGATGTATCGAAGAAATCATCAATGTCAGGTCTAATTTCTTCGTAAACATCATCTGAATATATTGTATAAATAAAGGAGTCAGTATCCATATAATTTAAAAATACACGCTCACCGAATTTCTTCTTTATGTATTCATGGTGGAAATCATACATTTTCCACTTGGCTAGTTCAAGTATACAAAACCCTAAATATATTGGTTTATTATAGATTACTTTTATTCTATTCATTTGAATAGCCCAAAAATTAGTACAAAATTCTGTCACACTATGGAAATTTGGTCTTGAAATTAAAGTTCTAGCGCCTGGTTCGTTGGTTATTCTATCTACCCAAGTTGTTACTAACTTTATGTCTTTCCTTTTGTCAACATTCTCCATTGTTTTACCAAATACTGCATTATTCAACAGTTTGAAAAAATTTCTAAGAAAATCGTTCGTTGCCTGTTGTCTTTCATTATTATTTTTCTCAATATATGAGGCCAACCATGGAGATTGGGTAAATGACAGAACCCGATGAACTTTTTTCAATACCAAACCGTTATCCAAACATTGTTTTAAGACCATATAATGAATTGGATATTCTATTTTGTCGGCAAAATCTGCGATAAGTTTTGGATACTTTGAACCTCCAATTTTCTTATTTTCTGGACAGAAGGGTAAGTCATTGTGTTTATCATGTAGTTCTTTCGGATAACCCAAGTCAACCACATACATGAACCCAGTTTTTTGATTTGGCTTAAAATTTCTAATTGACAGCACATCAATAATCATTTTATCAGGATCTACCCATGCAAAATCTCCTGAGGGAAGAAATTGTTGCATAGCCCAACCGTATAAATTGTTAGCATCTATATATAATAGATAGCTAGATGGTTTGCTTGCGTCAAAATCTGCCATATATTTATTGTTTGCCTTGGTATGTCTTTTAGAACATTGTGTCAAACCACCTCTAATACCATTTTTAAATACATTAAACATGTCTGAATCTGTTAACAAATCTAATTCTATTTTGGTATGTCTAAGCATTGCATCAAAAGACAAACCTGGGGCGGTATAATATTGGCAAGGGTCAAGTTTGTGAATACGTTTACAAGATTTTCTGAAATTTTCAAAAACATCCGTGAGAAGAAGCACGTCAGTTTTTAAGTATAATTCCATGTAATCTCGTATTGTTTTACATTTAAACGTCTTCCACACTTGTTGTGCGTGTTCATAATCTTCTATGCTACAACATGTACTGTTTAGTTGACTATAAAACGATTCTATTGGAGGAAGAGCAGTTTTGTTTAATTTATCAAAGTTATTGATATATTCATAGCAAAATATACCCTTCCTCCTCATTAAATTAAATTCTATATCGTTTGGAAAATGTCTTCTTATAGAAACTAAGTCAGCATCATCGCAATAACTAGCTAAAGCATCTAAGCTGGCTGCCATAAAACGTAAAGAATCTAAAAATCTAAATTCCAACTTGTCGTATCTACCTTTACCCATTGTTATTGTATGTGATAGAGAAGTATACAATTCTTTATTTTGAGGTATAACATTTGTAGCACCATCAATTGTATTCAGCAAATTCTTTATGAATAAATGACAATCATAAGAAGAAAAGTTATGGAAGAATATCGGAATGAATTTGGAGACCTTATAATTTATATTGCACTCATTATGAGCTGCCCCCCTATATTGTCCTGTTATGTGACAGTGATCCCGAACTCTATCAACACCTAACTTTTTACTACATATATGACAATCTCTAGAGGAATAAAAAGATTTTCGTTCATCTAAGGTTAGTGGTGTCATTGGGCGATTTACATTTAGATATTCATTGTAAATTCTCCTACCTTCTCTATCTAATGTTTCTACAAACACTTGAGCAGAATCTTCACCGGTATATGAAATATATTTATCTAACGTGCTATCGAAACTACACTTAATATTTAAACCAAAAGCACATGGAACGTGCTTATTTACATTATTACCCACTCCCCCTATATTTACTAAAGCGCATTCAAAATCAGCGTAAAATGTAAATGGAACATCCATTTGTTTTTGGTAGTTTGAATACTTCAGCTTATCCTTACCAAGTTTAGGAAATTCTGTCACAACGCCACTGCAGTTTTTATAATCGTGTTTCTTATAAACCTCATAATCTTTGGTATAGTATAAGCATTTGTTGCAGACATATAAATGCATTTTTTCGGAAGTGAGTTGACTAGTCAATAATCTAAAAAAAAGTAAGTAATAATAATTATGATTTATATAGATATTGAAGAATAATTAATTACCCTGAAATATTATTCACTAATATGTAGTGAGCCTTGCCATCTTTCTCCAACAACACCAGATTGATATGAATACTCTTCACTGCCTTTGTTGTGCGGTATGGTCCAACAACAGAATTATTTTCGAACCCAAAAACGTTTACGCTTATATTGGGATTATTCTTTTCGAACGTGCTTATGGATCTCAAGTCTAATGGAAATTGCAATCCACTAAAATTTAGTACTACACCATTTGCTAGTATAATTATTGAATCCGCAATATTTTTGATTTTGTAGGCTGATGTTCTGTAAGAATTGATCAAATCATGATTTCCAAATGCAGCAATTATGCACCACTTGAAACAATATTCATCATTATTTTGAATATTAAGGCATGCTTTCTTATTTTTTAGTTCCCATGGTGTTTCTATATATTGTGATCCTTTAAGTGGGCACGATTGGTTGATACTTATTTCCAACGTCTTTAATTGGGATAGAGCCCATCCAGACCCCCGTGTTTGGAACTCTGACATTTGATTTTTAATATAATCAATATGTTTTTTTAGTATATCCTCTATATCATCAGAAAATGTAATTTGGGTTGTTTTACTGTTGTGGAATATTTGTTCGATTTCAGCAATTTCTGCAGATTCCTTAAAGTATTCGCCAACAAGATTTAATTGAAATTTCAACAGCTTGTGTTTGCTTAACCTGTCATTTATTAGTACAATGATGGGTTTTTCAGAGTTGGAAACGACTTCATCGAAATCAATTATATTATTATTTATTTTATACTGAAACTTTTCAATACGGCCTCCGAAACCGCTACTGGTTGTTGGCAGGTTTTCTTTAATTATTTGGTCGCTTTTAGTTTTATGAGAAACCGATTTACAATGAAGTCTCCAATGTTTCAATAAAACATTTTCATTACATGCATAACATAATTTTGAATTTTTTAAATCTGGTTCATTTTGATTCTGTAACTGTGGTTGATGTTGCTGTTGTGATGGACACCACTGCTGGTTGAAATATCCGTGTTGTTGGTAATGTGCTCCATTAAATTGAAAATTATTAGAGTTGTGATTATTCAATGGAGGCTGTTGTGGAAGATTCCATTGTTGGTTGTTATATTGACCATGTTGTATGTTTTGATGTTGTTGTTGGTTGTTAAAATTTTGATTTTGCACCTGTGGTTGTTGTGTTATATTCCATTGTTGGTTGTTATGCTGGTTATATTGTTGATTAAACTGTTGTTGCTGTTGTTGATTAGATTGTTGCAAGTTTAAATGTTGCTGTTGTGTATACCCCTGTTGGTTGAAATATTCATGTTGTTGGTTTTGTGCTGAATTATATTGCTGATTGTTAAAATTGTGATTTTGCAAATGTGACTGTTGTGGTAGATTCCATTGTTGGTTGTTATGCTGGTTATACTGCGGATTAAATTGCTGCATGTTTTGCTGTTGTTGAAGACAGTGCTGATGTCGTTGATTAGCTTGTACGTTTTGCTGTTGTTGAAGACCTTGACCTTGCTGCTGTTGGTGGAGGTTTTGTTGTTGAATTGAATTCATTTGCTGGTGATGCAATAGATTTGATCTATTTAGTTGATTTCTCCACATATTTAACTCTTGACGAAATTGATTTTCTTGTTGCTCGTACTCCCAAAGAGTTCTCTCTTGTTGTTGGTTTGCTGATTGTCCTGGATGTTTAACGAGATAATGCATTTTTAGTGCCGGGGTATGCTGACACCATTCTTTGCAAATATTGCATATTTTGTGCGATTCTAAATGCTTTTTATAAGCAACAGCACTACGCAATTGTGTGAGGCAATATTGGCATTGAAATTTCATCGAAGGCATTTTAAAGACGAAAATTATTTTTTTTTTTTTTTGAGTTCAAAGAAAAAATGATACCTTATAGTTGAAGTCTCAACAGAAAGTGAATTGAGATTGCCTTCCAAACAACTCACAATGTATGATGTAGAAGAATTTTTTACAACAACAAAATATATTGATTAGTTTCACTCTTCGTTGTCGTCAATAAGAAAAATGTAGTTATTTAAACAAACTAAAAATTGTATCATACAACATAAATATTGTCGTAAAATCTTTGCACTTGAAGACCACCATGAATCCATCAATCCAAAACATGGTGGTCCACAATAATAAACAATTCTAAAGTATGTCGTTTACAAACCTCAAACTCAATTGCCTAGGACACTGAATCTTTAAAATCCCATGCATGATTGCTTCGGACTCTGAAATCGCTAATTGTCGCCACCAACACTCAAAACACTACCGAAAAATAAACAAATATTGATATTTTGTGCGATTCTAAATGCTTTTATAAGCAACAGCACTACGCAATTGCGTGAGGCAATATTTGCATTGAAATTTCATCGAAGGCATTTTAAAGATGAAAATTATTTTTTTTGTATGTAGAAAAATGATACCTTATAGTTGCCTTCCAAACAACTCACAATGTATGATGTAGAAGAATTTTTTACAACAACAAAATATATTGATTAGTTTCACTCTTCGTTGTCGTCAATAAGAAAAATGTAGTTATTTAAACAAACTAAAAATTGTATCATACAACATAAATATTGTCGCCAATAAGAACAAATCTTTGCACTTGAAGACCACCATGAATCCATCAATCCAAAACATGATGGATGCATGGGGGTCCACAATAATAAACAATTCTAAAGTATGTCGTTTACAAACCTCAAACTCAATTGCCTAGGACACTGAATCTTTAAAATCCCATGCATGATTGCTTCGGACTCTGAAAATATCTTACCCATAGACTTTAACTTAAACATAAACATCAAAGAGTTTTATTATTTTGGTGTAATTTGACACTAATTAGTTTTTTAAGTTTTTAATTGATTGAGTTAAAGGGTTGTTTATTTAAGATATGTAATTTGATACTTTCAGTTACAATTGTTTATTTATTTAAGTTTTTAATTTGAGCCAGAACACAGTGCCTCCTACTACTACTAAACTAAAGATCTGTGTCGATAAAGATCTGTGGCCATTGTCGGTGAAGTTATCACCTTTCATACATCGGCCAAAAAACTTAGATGGAACGGGAGAAACAGCCCAGCAAATCGCATAGGTAGAAACAGTTCTTCAAGAACATTATCAGTTTATTTCCATAACGCTGGAAGTTTACGCACCAAAACCAATGATATTTTTTTATCTGGATGTTCTCATGATTATGACGTCATCATTGTTGTCGAAGCATGGCAAACTTCACACTTTTTATCTAGAGAAATTCTAGACTCTTTTTACAATATACACGGGAGATATAGAGTTCTTTCTAATAATTTAAGCAGAGGCGGTGGTATACTGTTTGTTGCTTGTACCCAATACACTAGCAGGCGGCTAGATCTCCCATATGATCATTCCAACATTGAACAAATTTGTGTGGCTGTTAGTTTGAATTCAGCCAGTTATAACAATTTCGGAACTGTTTTCATCGTGAGCTATATTCCACCAAATAGCGCATTAGAAATTTACAACATGCACGTACTGCATATCGAGTATATGACTTCCACCCTACATGATGGTCAATTTCCTTGCATTCTTGGTGACTTTAACTTGGGAAGAATTATTTGGGATTTCAGTTCCTATGACCAGATGCTCCTTCCAAATAATAATTCAGTTGAAATTGAGAGTTTATTCTGTGACAGGATGTATGCCCTCGGCCTGTTCCAGATAAATGATATAAAGAATGATATAAGTCGCATTTTTGACCCAATATATGTAGACAACGCTATCAAATATAATGTATCGAGATGCGATCTACCTCTGGCACCAAAATCTATACATCTTAAAGCACTTCTATTAAAAATTGATTTCTACGATGACTTTATTCTTCAAAATGATACGGAAGAAACTTATTATGATTTTAAAAATGCTGACTATGGAGCAATAATACATTTTTTGGACTCTATATCTTGGTCTGATTTGTTGCAGAATCATGACGTCACAGCTATGTATTCGAAATTTAAAACAGCAATTAACGAAAGCCTTTTTCTACATGTTCCTATTAAAAGGCAGAGAAAAAATTTACAAACTGCCTCCCGCCTTAGACGGGAGTATGAATGTTTGTCTAAGTTATTATACAACCGTTACATCAATCAAATGGAGTGTCGCATCATAAACAACCCAAAACAATTTTGGATATTTTTTAGTAATAAACGAAAATCTAATGGAATTCCGCGTTCTATGTGGTTTCAAAATACAGAAGCTCCTCTGTTTATAGCACAACACAAAATTTTAATGAAGTTTTTACTACTCAATTTTTAGATCATGTCGATGATATTGTCGATATTGTCCATTTTGACGACTCTGAAGTTCTTAAAGCAATACTTGACTTAGAAAGGTGCGGGATTTGATCTTCTGTCTCCTTTATTCCTTCATAATTGCGCATACTCTTTACATGTTGCTCTCAGGATAATAGTTAACCAGTCCCACTCTCAAGGTCATATTTCTCCAACACAACATGGCAGATCAACCGGTTCAAATTTAGCTCTATTCACACATTTTTGCTCTAACTCAATTTAAAGAGGTAGACAGGTAGATGTACTCTATACTGATTTTAGCAAGGTATTTTACAAATTGCCGCATATAGGGATACATTCCAACCTATTGTCATGGATTTCATCATACATAGAACTCTTTTCGTAAGAGTTGGCGATTGTTTGTCTAACCCCATCGACGTGATATCTGGTGTTCCCCAAGGCAGTCACTTCGGACCATTATTATTTTTACTCTTTATAAATGATATACCTAGGAGTGTTTCGTACGCTTAATGTTTGCTTTACGCAGATGATTTAAAACTTTTCTACGAAGTCTGTTCTTATACAGATTGTTTAAATTTTCAGCATGATATCAACAGCATATTAAGTTGGTGCCATGTTAATCAACTTATGTTAAATTTTTCCAAATGTAATGTAATGACTTACACTCGTAAGAACTTTCCAATTGTATTTAACTATTCCTACAACTCTGGTACCGATTTTACTAGAGTAAATTTAATTCAAGCCTTGGGTGTATTTTTCGATCCAATTCTCTCCTTTAAGCATCATATGGAGTATATAATATCGAAATCTGATTCCCAATTTGGTTTCCTTAAACGGAACTCTAAGGAGTTCTCAACAAATACACTAAAAATACTTTATGAGAGTCTAGTTAGACCTCATATTAACATACTTATTTATTTATTTCGGTCTATGGAACATAATTTCCTTACAGACTATGATTTAAAACTATGTACAAATAGGGAAAAGTATGTATTGTTTAATCAAATCTAGTTATAAAATATAATTTAAAATTTTCTTTGAATTCTATATGCTTTCTAAATTTCTTTTGGTAATTTAAGTTTACAGAATTAATAAAACAAAAAGCCCGTGTTAATGGACTATGACTAGCGTAATTAACGCGGTGTAGACATACGTTGAACACCTCGGTGAATCTCATTTGCCTAGGTGGTACATAAAGCGGTATACGCGATAGTAAATCTGATGAATCGATTGAATTATTAATCAAATCGAAGACAAAAAGAGCAGCATGAATTTTGTCTTCGAAGCTCAAGAGTTTGCAATCCCAATAACAAAAACTTAGAAATGTATGTGGGAGTACAAATAGAGGGAAACGGCTTTAACGCATATTTGACAAAAATTCGTTGAATTCTTTCTACGCGAGAAGTATAGATTATACCACGTGGATCCCAAACGATTGAAGCATATTCAACTCTAGATCTCACAAAATTTGTGTAAATGACTTTAAGCGTATAAGGATCTGAGAAGTCCTCACAATTTCTCTTAATATAAGCTAACATTTTATATGCTTTTGGAAGCATATAATCAATATGAGGCAAAAATGACAACGCTGAATCAAAAACAACCCCAAGATCACGAATGGTTGCAACTGTTGTCAATTTATTGCCACCAAGTTTAAAGTAACATGAAATAGGATGACGCGATTTATGATACGACATATGGAAACATTTAGAAATATTTAAAGGTATTCTATTTAAAATACACCATTCAGGTAGGTTTTCAAGATCAGCCAGCAGATAAACTGCATCTAATAATGAATCTGCTTTAGAAAAAATCTTCAGATCGTCCGCATACAGCAGGAATTGAGACCTTATGAAACAAGAAGAAATATCATTAATAAACAAATTAAAGAGCAAGGGACCTAATACACTCCCCTGTGGAACACCAGATGTTTGAACATATGGAGAAGAAATAAAATCGCCAATTACAACTCTTGAAGCAATCCATATTTCAATAATTACACTTTCATGCCCTCTACATTTCAATAGTAACAATTTTCATAGTTTTGTACCTTTGTCATTGTGAGTTTGTAAATATTGCAATATCCCATTGTGATTGATTCATTGTATTTTAAAGTTAACTGACAGAATGCAACTATGTAAATAATTTATTCTACTACTCTTTTAAAACAACTCATTAATTACTACTTTCGATATACCATTTTATGCAACTGTAAACTATTACTAATATCAGATAAGATCACACTGAGACAATTTGTCCGTCCGGCAGTATACATCGATCCTCACTTGTGTGTTTTCCTGAACAATCGACACCAGGTTGTTATACTCTACAAATTCTGTTTGATAAGTAGGAAGCAATCCACTGTAAAAACGATGAGTGAAACCCTAAACATATTGAATATTTATCCATAATTTGGGATCCTTAACGTTTCAGAAGATTTGCTTTAAGAACGACTTATAACATTGATAATATGCCTCATTATATCGAACGATGCCGAATCCTTGGTATTCAGCAACTACATCAAAGAAAGAAGCTGCAAGGTATTGTTTTTATAAAAGATCTATTTGATTCAAATATTGATTGCTCTGAGATTTTGTCTTCGTTACCCTTGCACGTTCCAAATCGATTTTTAAGAATACATCAATTATTTAATATATCTTTTCATAGAACTAATTATGGGAAGAATGAGCCGTTAACACGATGTCTTTGTTTATTTAACTCCATTGCAAACCATATAGATTACCACATAGAACGTCATGTTTTCAAGAGATTAGTTAGATGATCTAACTTAGATCTTTGCTTGAAAATGAACCTTAAATATATATCGAATGTTTGCCAATTTATTAAAATTCTAGTTCCTAAGTCCAATCCAATGTAATCTGTGAGAGCATAGCTCGGTAGATGAAATAAATAAATAAGTAGTTAATTTGGTTTGCATATGCGGCTACGAGAGTTTTTGAATGTTTCTTTCACATTTATTCTTGAGCTCGAGTCGTCATAAAATTGGGGAAGAATTCTTTGATTCAATACAAAGGACTAAGAGAACTGATTAGTCCAAGTGGCGTTGTACGAAACTAGTCTACTCTGCCTTTTCCTAAAGTAAATCAATTTTAACTAAACCCACTTTAAAAACTTGTTGTTTTTAAAATTTTAAAACAACAAATCTGTGAATACGCTGGCTTACTTTACAAATAAGAAGTGAACATACATAAAAAAACTGCCAAAGTGAGACCAATTCTATTTATTTTACTACTCAAATTTGTAACCGAAAAACGACAAATACTAACAATCGCGGGTAGCTCGCTTTTTATGGATATATGAGTTTACGTACCTGGTGTTAGTAGGGCGATTTGTTGTTAGGATGATGATGGAACATCCGTTCAAGGCAACAACAAAGGATGTCTTCAAATCTCGCTGTATCACAATACAAGAGAGACGCAACGCACAAATAGATCAGCAATGTTTAGCAACAACAAAAAGCTGGAGTAATCCGGTTCGATTGGACCAAATGTTTAGGTGAGGCAGGGGAAATCCATAGGCTTCGATTATATAGTAAACGAATGATGATCAGTGGAGGGAGAAAATAACAAGAAAATAAAACACAAGCAGTATCAGTTTATAATATTAAATAGTATGCTGGTTTATTGATGAATATATTTCTTTTCACATTACCTTGTAATCTGTGGCCAGAGGCCGGTTAGTATAAGCGCGAGACGGTTGGTTTATACGCGACAAGTTAACTCTTAAAAGGTTGGTCGACAAATGAACGCAGAGGTTCTTGCAATCGCAGAGGATTGTAGTGATCGCAGAAGATCTTTGTCGATTTATACTACCACAATTAAATTTTCCAATGAGAGCGAACTCAACAATCTCCGCTCGTTGGCGTCTGCGCTCTACAGTGTCCGCAGAAAGAACGTGCAGAGGAGGTGCCCGATGATGTCAAACAGCATCGGTGATCGACTGAGCTCGGGAAGCTGAGTTGGAACGTATCAAACTTAAACAATAATAATTTACACTTAATTTCTAAAGGAAAGCCTTTTGTAATTCAATTCGGACAGTGCAACAAGAAAGACATCTGTACGAATTTTATAACGTAAACCCAGAAATTGGATTCATTTGACGTAACGAGAAACCAAAATGTAGGTTTAGTGATTTACGGTATATATTACGATATACAATACAATAATATAAAACGTGAAGCCAAATACGATGGATTATTTACCACACTTCAATAAATTATGTTAGATAAAATCTTTATATATGTATATTGTATGTGTATATTTGGCTTTTTTATTAGTGCGATTAGATGTACCAACATTTTTAGTTGACGATTTTGCAACCTGATTTTCGTAAGCGTTTTGAATGTAAACCAATGGATGTATCCTCTATCTGCGAGGTAAGCATCTAAATCTTTCCAAGAAGGTAATGGCGACTTATTTTTGATGCTTTGCTCCCACAGAGTCAAAGTCAATTTAGGCAAACTCTGCAACCAAATACAAGCTATTTATTATTGGATCCCAGTGATCCGTGATGACGTCATAGACAGCCATTGCAGCAAGACAACTGTTAATGCCGCGTTGAATAGTTTTCAAACCCGAAACTGTTTCTTTTCCAATAGATTGGAAGGGACCTAATACACTCCCCTGTGGAACACCAGATGTTTGAACATATGGAGAAGAAATAAAATCGCCAATTACAACTCTTGAAGCAATCCATGTTTCAATAATTACACTTTCATGCCCTCTACATTTCAATAGTAACAATTTTCATAGTTTTGTACCTTTGTCATTGTGAGTTTGTAAATATTGCAATATCCCATTGTGATTGATTCATTGTATTTTAAAGTTAACTGACAGAATGCAACTATGTAAATAATTTATTCTACTACTCTTTTAAAACAACTCATTAATTACTACTTTCGATATACCATTTTATGCAACTGTAAACTATTACTAATATCAGATAAGATCACACTGAGACAATTTGTCCGTCCGGCAGTATACATCGATCCTCACTTGTGTGTTTTCCTGAACAATCGACACCAGGTTGTTATACTCTACAAATTCTGTTTGATAAGTAGGAAGCAATCCACTGTAAAAACGATGAGTGAAACCCTAAACATATTGAATATTTATCCATAATTTGGGATCCTTAACGTTTCAGAAGATTTGCTTTAAGAACGACTTATAACATTGATAATATGCCTCATTATATCGAACGAAGCCGAATCCTTGGTATTCAGCAACTACATCAAAGAAAGAAGCTGCAAGGTATTGTTTTTATAAAAGATCTATTTGATTCAAATATTGATTGCTCTGAGATTTTGTCTTCGTTACCCTTGCACGTTCCAAATCGATTTTTAAGAATACATCAATTATTTAATATATCTTTTCATAGAACTAATTATGGGAAGAATGAGCCGTTAACACGATGTCTTTGTTTATTTAACTCCATTGCAAACCATATAGATTACCACATAGAACGTCATGTTTTCAAGAGATTAGTTAGATGATCTAACTTAGATCTTTGCTTGAAAATTAACCTTAAATATATATCGAATGTTTGCCAATTTATTAAAATTCTAGTTCCTAAGTCCAATCCAATGTAATCTGTGAGAGCATAGCTCGGTAGATGAAATAAATAAATAAGTAGTTAATTTGGTTTGCATATGCGGCTACGAGAGTTTTTGAATGTTTCTTTCACATTTATTCTTGAGCTCGAGTCGTCATAAAATTGGGGAAGAATTCTTTGATTCAATACAAAGGACTAAGAGAACTGATTAGTCCAAGTGGCGTTGTACGAAACTAGTCTACTCTGCCTTTTCCTAAAGTAAATCAATTTTAACTAAACCCACTTTAAAAACTTGTTGTTTTTAAAATTTTAAAACAACAAATCTGTGAATACGCTGGCTTACTTTACAAATAAGAAGTGAACATACATAAAAAAACTGCCAAAGTGAGACCAATTCTATTTATTTTACTACTCAAATTTGTAACCGAAAAACGACAAATACTAACAATCGCGGGTAGCTCGCTTTTTATGGATATATGAGTTTACGTACCTGGTGTTAGTAGGGCGATTTGTTGTTAGGATGATGATGGAACATCCGTTCAAGGCAACAACAAAGGATGTCTTCAAATCTCGCTGTATCACAATACAAGAGAGACGCAACGCACAAATAGATCAGCAATGTTTAGCAACAACAAAAAGCTGGAGTAATCCGGTTCGATTGGACCAAATGTTTAGGTGAGGCAGGGGAAATCCATAGGCTTCGATTATATAGTAAACGAATGATGATCAGTGGAGGGAGAAAATAACAAGAAAATAAAACACAAGCAGTATCAGTTTATAATATTAAATAGTATGCTGGTTTATTGATGAATATATTTCTTTTCACATTACCTTGTAATCTGTGGCCAGAGGCCGGTTAGTATAAGCGCGAGACGGTTGGTTTATACGCGACAAGTTAACTCTTAAAAGGTTTGTCGACAAATGAACGCAGAGGTTCTTGCAATCGCAGAGGATTGTAGTGATCGCAGAAGATCTTTGTCGATTTATACTACCACAATTAAATTTTCCAATGAGAGCGAACTCAACAATCTCCGCTCGTTGGCGTCTGCGCTCTACAGTGTCCGCAGAAAGAACGTGCAGAGGAGGTGCCCGATGATGTCAAACAGCATCGGTGATCGACTGAGCTCGGGAAGTTGAGTTGGAACGTATCAAACTTAAACAATAATAATTTACACTTAATTTCTAAAGGAAAGCCTTTTGTAATTCAATTCGGACAGTGCAACAAGAAAGACATCTGTACGAATTTTATAACGTAAACCCAGAAATTGGATTCATTTGACGTAACGAGAAACCAAAATGTAGGTTTAGTGATTTACGGTATATATTACGATATACAATACAATAATATAAAACGTGAAGCCAAATACGATGGATTATTTACCACACTTCAATAAATTATGTTAGATAAAATCTTTATATATGTATATTGTATGTGTATATTTGGCTTTTTTATTAGTGCGATTAGATGTACCAAAATTTTTAGTTGACGATTTTGCAACCTGATTTTCGTAAGCGTTTTGAATGTAAACCAATGGATGTATCCTCTATCTGCGAGGTAAGCATCTAAATCTTTCCAAGAAGGTAATGGCGACTTATTTTTGATGCTTTGCTCCCACAGAGTCAAAGTCAATTTAGGCAAACTCTGCAACCAAATACAAGCTATTTATTATTGGATCCCAGTGATCCGTGATGACGTCATAGACAGCCATTGCAGCAAGACAACTGTTAATGCCGCGTTGAATAGTTTTCAAACCCGAAACTGTTTCTTTTCCAATAGATTGGAAAGCAAACAGTTGGAAGAAGAAGATTTTGTGGCTTTTAAAGAATGTGAATTATACACAACACGCTCGAAGGAAATAAGAATTTTCAGCTACAACTTGTAACAATTGACAAAATTCTTTTCCGAAAATTAGCAAGGAGTGATGGGTATTGGAAATTAAAGAAGAGCAAAATGAGGGAAATTTAAAGAAACCTCATCAGGGCAAACAAAAACTAGTTTATTTATTATTGTTTTTATAGGACGAAGGCCATTATTTATGAACGTTTTTTAATTAATTAATTGGATTAATCGAGCTAACATGGCCTAATGAGTTTTGTATTGAAAAATGAATTCTAGCGAAATACCACACACTCAACCATTACGCTACGATTGTTCAAAAAGAACATATTTATTTACAAATACATTTATTTACATGCATATTTAAGTTCTTTATTATTATTATTTTCCGCGCGGAGTTAATTTTTTCCTTTTTTTTCTCCCATCGGACGCCTCCCCAGGTGGTGGATAGGGGAACGTTCATCAGATATGGTGGGTACCGCAAAAATAAAATATGCGGGGCGAACCAAAAATAAAAAAGGAAAACAAATGCAGCGTCTGATCAATAGTTGGCAGCAGCAAACAGCGTCTGAATTCCAGGAGGAGCGGCTGAATATGTAGACGGAAACTATAAACCCTTCAGAAGGCAAGAGGAAACCACTGAAGTAAAATCCCTTGCAAACCATGCATCTATGAATACGAACAACAATACACGGCCCTCAGTCTCCGGCCAAACGAGGGTGCTAAGAATCCCCGGAGGTAAAACAAAAAATACTTTAAATATCGGAACATGGAACATACGAAGTCTTTATGAATCTGGCAAACTGGCAAACACGATATCTGAAATGAAGAAACTGAAAATAGATATACTAGGAGTGTGCGAAACTTGGTGACCTGATAGTGCAGATTTCACCTCGCAAAACATGAAAATCTATTACTCTGGAAATCTGGACAGAAACCATAGGAATGGGGTAGGAGTAATCACGAAGGAAAGTATAGCAAGAAGCGTAACAGGTTACATTCCGAAATCGGACCGAACTATGCTTATACAACTCGATGCAAAACCAGTGAAAATAAATATAATTCAAATATATGCTCCCACAGCTCACAAAAGCAAAGATGAAATAGAAAACTTCTATGAAGAAATTAACGACCTACTAAAATTAACAAAACCTCACGAAATTACCATTATCCAAGGTGATTTGAATGCCAAAGTTGGCAAACATATAGTCCCCGGAATTACAGGTCACTATGGTTTAGGATCAAGAAACGAAAGAGGTGACAGACTTGTACAATTCTGTCAAGAATACAAAATGATTATAACTAACACATTGTTTAGCTTGCCTGCAAGACGCCTCTATACATGGAAATCACCCCTGGACAGAAAGGACAATATTATTAGAAATCAGATTGATTATATTCTTATTAATAAACGCTTTAGCTCAACCTTAAAAAGACTTCGACGTA
This sequence comes from Musca autumnalis, assembly GCF_047663935.1. Classification (NCBI taxonomy): domain Eukaryota; kingdom Metazoa; phylum Arthropoda; class Insecta; order Diptera; family Muscidae; genus Musca; species Musca autumnalis. The sequence goes on from NW_027411644.1 coordinate 134,255,905, forward strand.
CCCGGGGGCGGACGTGCCATCGGATCACAACTTATTAATGTCTAAATTACGAATTAAACTTTCTGCACATGCTAAGCGGGCCAACCACAAGAAAAAGATTTTAAGCAACGAACTCACCTCAGTAAACAGTGAAGATGGAGAAAATATTTGGGAATCCATAAAACGTGTCATTAAAACAATTGCTGACAACAATCTTTCCTACACAGGAAAACCACAAAAAAAAGATTGGATGACAAAACAGATACTGGACTTAATGGAAGAACGGCGAAAATATAAAAACACGAATTACGAATTGTACTACGAAATAAACAGGGAAATACAAATTAATATACGCCATGCCAAAAATGAATACCTTAATGACCAATGCAGGGAAATAGAGCGACTGCAACAACTTCACGACGACTTCAATCTTCACAAAAAAATTAAGGAAGCTGCTGGGATATACTACAGAGGAATACCAAAAGTGTTATATAATGAAAATAATCAAGCGGTCTTGGATACTACTGAACAGAAAAATATATGGAGCAATTACATAAAAACCATTTTTACTGACGAAAGTCGGTCAATCTATGAAAGACGGGTAGACCAACAATTATCCAGGATACCTATCACAAGAACAGAGGTTGAAACAGCCATAAAGGCATTAAAAGATAAAAAAGCGTGCGGTCCTGACGAGATTCCTTCAGAATTGTTAAACTTAATTGATGGTAATAACGTAAACCTTCTAACGAAACTTTTTAACTACGTTCACGAAACTGGTAAATATCCCAAAGATTGGCTCACATCAACTTTTATAACCATCCCTAAAAAAGTCGTCCAAAATTCTGTAATGACTACCGACTAATTAGCCTAATGAGCCATGCACTCAAAATATTTCTGAAGATCATTCACTCCAGAATCTACATGAAATGTGAAAAGGCTATGGGGACCAGCCAGTTTGGGTTTAAAGATGGGATGGGAACCCGCGAAGCTCTATTCGCTTTACAAGCGTTAGTTAAAAAATGCCGAAATTCGCAGAAAGACGTGTTGCTATGCTTTATTGATTATGAAAAAGCATTTGACACGGTCCAACATGACAAAATGATCGAGATTTTATTGTCCATTGGAGTAGAAGAGAAGGAGGTTGAACGCATAAAAAATTTGTACTGGCACCAAACAGCGCAAGTCAACGTCAATGGCAAACTGACCGAAAATATTAATATTTCCAGAGGTGTTAGACAAGGTTGTGTCCTTTCCCCTCTATTATTCAACATATACGCTGAACGAATATTCCAAGAATCAATAAATGGTGTCCGGAAAGGAATATATGTAAATGGAACGTTCATTGACAACATAAGGTATGCCGATGACACCACTCTCATAGCCGATAATATGACAGCACTTCAAGAACTGGTTAACAGATTGACCACTTGCAGCGAAAAATACGGTTTTAAAATTAACATCAAAAAAACGAAATACATGGTCATCAGTAAACATCATACATATGCTAATACGGCCCCATTAAAAATTAATGAAATAAATGTGGAAAGAGTCCAAAGTTTTAAATATCTTGGAGCGATAATCAACGACGAATGGGACATTTCTAAAGAAATAGTCTGCAGGATTGAAATGGCCAGAGACACATTTTTTAAATATAAAAAAGTTTTTACAGGCCATAATGTAAACTTAAAAACCAAAATAAGATATATGAAAACATATGTATGGTCTGTCCTATTGTATGGTATGGAAACATGGACCTTAAAATACGTAGATATGAAAAAACTGGAAGCATTTGAGATGTGGACATATCGCCGCATCTTAAAGATATCATGGACACAATTCATATCAAATAATGAGGTTCTAAAAAGATTACATAAAGAAAAAGAACTGCTGAACAACATAAGGAGACGGAAAACGACATACTTGGGCCATAATGTGGAATCCGAAATACAAACTGCTGCAAAGTATTATCCGTGTAAACATTGAAGGAAGGCCTACTAGAGGGAGGAAACAACTACTATGGATCAACAACATCCAAGAATGGACCGGTATACGTGATGTCATAAATCTGCTAAGCGAAGCCAGAAACAGAGAGACTTTTGCCGATATTATAAACAATATTTAATAATTTAAGTATGATAATATAAAACTATTGTAATAATATTCTTATATTTGCATTTTGGTCGCCAACATTCGAAAATCGAATAGGCAAATAAAGAAGAAGAAGTTTATTATTATTATTTAATAGTTTTATGTATGTCAGCAACAATTATAATTTCATTGTTTACATTATGCAGGTTAATAACCCAAATAAAGAAACAACTCGATTGGTTTCACATTGCATGGGTTATTGGCTGAAGTAAATTTATTTCCTATTTAGTAATGCTTAGTTTACATTTTTACCATAGCAGTTAAGATAATCAAAATGTATAAATACTAATTGGCAATAAAGAATCTAGGTAGTTTACAAGAAATTGTAAAGCTATCTAGGTTTACACAATTCAAGTGTTCTGTATATGCGCCTTTTTATTATATTATTAACCATTTTTGGTGACCCCGACGTGATCTCACTTATAAATTTATTACTTCCCCCCACCAGTGGTAAGGAAATTGAAACACTTATTTGTGAGAGTAAGGAATTTAGTCCTTACAGCAACCAGAAACGTACCTTATATCAAAAGGTCGCATAAATCCAAAAGAAGCCCTCGAACAAAGACATCGAAGTCAAGTAACCAGAGTCGTCTGGTATTCAAGCAAACAGAGAGAGAGAGAGAGTTTAACCAAACGAGCCGAATCATCGGAATTCTAGTAGCTAGGAGGAGCTAGAAACCGTCACGATGGATCTGTCAGCAATGATCTCGGAGCAGCAAGCAGCAATCGCGGAATTGAGGAAGGCGATTTCGAATGTAAAAAAGGCTCCAATAGAAAGAAGAACTGTGGAGTTCTACACGAAGAAACTGGGGGAGTTGGAAGCACTCTGGGTGGAGATAGACAGGAATGAGAACAAGATACGAGCGGATCCGGCAGCAGAGTCACAACTCCATGTCTCAAGTGACGTGCACAAGGTCATTGGAGAAGAATATAGAGCTGCAGTTGACGCCATACAGGAGGAGATACACAAAGGTAAAGAAGCAGGACCTCAAAAACCACTCCCTGCAGTAAGGGAAATGGAGAAGCAGAAACAACCCAGCGGATCTAGTATGACCAGCAACATGGCTGCATTAGTAAGACGTCAGAGGGCTCTAATGCAGTCAATCCAAACGTTAATAAGGGGCAGCTCAGGTCAAGCTGCGCCCTGTCAAAACGATGGCTTCAATTGAGCGATTGTGGGCAAATGTGGAAGACATCCACTTCAAGATGTACGAGAGTTTTGACGACCCAACAGTGGTTGGGTACGATGCACCAGCATACGTTCTCTTGGAAGAAGAGACATTAAAATTTAAGGAGAAGATATCGACGCTATCACAGGTCGATCGTCCATCATCTCAGCAGAGATCAGGCGATAACTTAGCAAATCAAGTTAACCTGGCAAAGATTACAATCCCTCAGTTCAATGGGGATTACTCGAAATGGCAGACATTTTCGGACATCTTTGGGAAAATGATCAACGAACAAGCATTGCCGCTGGTACGAAAGATGTGGTACCTCAAGGCGAATGTGACTGGAGAAGCCGAGAAGCTCATAAGGCACCTCAAGTTGACGGAGGCGAATTACCACATAGCCTGGACGACTCTACAGGAACGATACAATAACAAGAGAGCTCAAGTTTCAACTATACTTGAGAGAATTTTAAGCTTGCCTAATATGTCAGGCATTTGCAGATCAGTGAAAGACTTTCATGACAGTCTTCAAAAGTCACTTTTAGCACTGGAGGACCTTGGAATAAAGTCAAAAGAATGGGATCCACTCTTAATCCACATCCTGACAAAGAGGATGGACAAGACGACTCATGTGTTGAATGAGCAGTCGATTGTCAATTCCAAGGAGCTTCAAACGATGGATCATTTCATCAAATGCCTGAAGGGTCGCTTCGAATCATTAGAAGCAGTCAACGGTGTTCAAAAGAGTAAGCCAACAGCTACGTCTGCTTCAACAACAACCCGAAAATGTTACATGTGCAAAGGTGACCACCCACTTTACTATTGCAAACAGTTCTTGGCAAAGACCGCGACCGAAAGACAGAAATGGGTTGCTAGGAACAAGATGTGCCTGAATTGCTTTAAGGAGGACCATCAGGCAAAGACGTGTACAAGTGGGACATGCAGGAAGTGTCAACAGAAGCACAATACACTTCTACATTTCTCCACGAAGACACCAGCAGAAGAGAAGGCAGCAGTAACGTCAACTCAGCAATCACCGACAGTAGCATCGGCAAATAGAGCTCAGTCATACGTAATCCTAGCAGCCGCACGAGTAGCCATTAAGGCCAATAATGGAAGGAGCTATGAATTTAAGGCGATGTTGGATTCCGGCTCACAGATTAAGTTGGTATCAGAACGGCTAGTGCGGAGATTGGGTATTGAATCAATTCAAGCGACTCTCGCTATCGAAGGAGTTGGCGGAAGGTCAAGAACAGCAAACCACAGAGTCAATGTGGAGATTCAGTCACTAACAAGCAAATTCAGAGCGCGCCTAGAAGCTTTTGTATTACCAAACATAGTTAGGTTAGGTTAGGGGATGTGCAGTCACTAATTGTGACTGCGTCACTCGGAGACCTTCCGGTCCATTGTGATCATCCAGTAGAAAAGAGCTACAGGAAAAAAGGGGTGAAAAAAGGGAGGATAGGGGAAAAAATAAAAAGAGAAAGTTGTTAGCGCAGTGAAAGAACGAGTAGATTACAAGAATGTTTAAGAGTGGAGTGAAAGTTTTAGAGTAGGAGAAAAATTTATTTTAATGGTAGGCAGAATAGTTGAATTTATTTACGCGTTCAGGTGGCGCTGTCCCAGCCACTTCAGATTTTTGATGATGTTGTAGATCACAGCGGGCTCCACAGTTGAGTAGAAAGTTAGACACGGTGGGAAGTGAGCACCTACTAACCTATGCCGTCTACCAGCCATTGCTGGACAACGACACAAGATGTGCTCGATCGTCTCTAACTCCTCCTCGTCCTCACAGAGTCTGCAGTAGTCAGTAACATCCTCATCCCATTCGTTGGTATGGGCCCTGATGTATCAGTGTCCAGTAATGACTCCCGTCGTTACTCTAACTTCAGCTTTACTCAGGTTCAGCAGAGAGTTCGTTCTTTTGACTGACAGAGACGGCCATATGGATCTTGCCACAATGCACCTAGGTTCATTATGCCACAATTCACTGGCTCTTTCGTCAGAGAACGTTTTAAAATTTTGAAAGAAATGACAAATGGGTGGTTTCAGGGACGTACGCAGGATTTCATTTCGGGGGGGGGCACAACTTGACCAAAAATCATGAAAAATTCAAATGTTGTGTAGCGTTACGTAAAGCTATTTTAAGGGGTTATGCCCACTTTTAAGCATGAGAAAAGCCATTTTCCTGAATTTTTTATAAAAAATCTATTAAACCTTAAGTTACCTTCTAGTTTTTTTTTTTTTTTTTTGTTTGCGGTACCCACTGTAGGTTGAAAAAGAATAAACCGATCAGCATATATTTTTGTGGGATCATTACGAACCTAATAATCTTGTCCATTATCGAAAAGGAATTAAAAAAATCAATTTTTAAAAATTTTGAACAGTTAAAATCAAAATTTCGATTTTAACAAAAACAAAACACCGTACAAAATTGATATTTTTTCTGACTTGATATTTTTGTCCGATGGACTGGAAATTTTGGCACATATTCTATTCTATATTCTATTCTATATTTTATATGAAATAATGGTACAAAGTATATAAATTCAATAGAAAGAATTCATAATATTTAGCCCAATTTACATTAGGCGAGTTTACTTGCGGCAAGTCTCAGTTTGCAGGAGAGACACGTAAGGGGTATGGAAGTGGAAAAAAATTGCTCGTACCGGCAATTTTCAGGCAATTCCTTTTATATTTTTCGTTTTTGACATTATTTTCATTGTTTTGAAAACAAAACTTGCAGAAACAGAATTGCCTGTATAAACGCAAGAGGCAAGTTTAAACGAGAACGAGAAAAATTGCCGCAAGAAAAATCGTTTAATGTAAATTGGGACTAAGGATACAATTTTAAATATTTACAGAGTAGGATATTTAGAATTGAAAATAGACAATATTGGGCCACGTTCGGTAATGTCGCCATGTAAAATTTATTGAAGTATATTGAAGTTTTTAATCATACAGGTCCACGTTATGGTTTATCGCAGAATTTTACAACAACAAAGAATTGCCGTTGTCTTTACTATAGCAAGATTTTCACTATTTCGATGATCTTAGCCTAATTTTTAAGAATATCGGCTGTCGTTGTCGTTGATATGTTTCCAAATGAAAACATTAAGAAAAATTTAACAGTTTTGGAGATATGGTGCGAAATGTATACAAATTATGGAATTTTTAGATATAAATTTTTGTGTTACTTTTTACAATTTAAAGTTCTATCTAGCTTAAAAAAACACCCTTTATTATAAAATTTATTTTTTTTTCATTTCTCCAAATATTTTATTTTGGCCCTTATCTACAAATTTGCTGCAAAGGCCAGAAGAAGATTTGCATTGGTTTCAGAGATATAGCCCCGAGTTGTTTAAAAAGTCGATATTTAATAATTTTTAGATGGGGCCATAAAATCCAAGCCGTATCTGACTCAACAAAACGGAACTAGGGCTTTTGTACTTTGGGTCTGTACTTAAAAAAATCCTCACTTCAAATTATTTGCACAAGATTACCTTAAAAATGTTACACAGTGTTATTTACCGAAAGAGATAGATTCTGATACCAGGATTATTTTTACATTTAATATTATGTTACAAAAGAAGCGTTATAATTTGTTTTCTTAATTGTACGGTTAGAAGTTTTTGGACTCGATGACAAACACTTTGATGGACTTAGTTCTATATAGTTTTGACAAATAACAATCGATCCTTTTTGAACCCCACATAATTATTCACTAATAATTATTTGAGAGACACTCCTCTCGATAGTTACCGCGCCCATAAGCTTTTTAGTTGGCCACCGTAGTGTTTAGAGCTTTGTCAGGAAGCATAAACTTTTCCACGAAAAGTAGGATATCGCTGTAAACAAGATTACAAAATGTCCAAAGAATCATCAAACATTCTTTAAACTGCAGTTATGTTAGACTTTTATAAGAAACCTGAAGATGTTGTCCAAACATATTCTCTTGGACCTTGATGTACTTTTGGAAGTAATCTTGCGAACCATATTAGGTTCGATTTTAGACCGAATCGGTTAGTCCCTTCGACCATTTTAGTGAACATTTTTTAACTTTTATGGCGGTGGTATCGATATGACTTAAATTTAATTTGGACAAAACATTACGAGATCCATAACTTGGACCGAGAGTTATCATGAGTTCCAACCTGCCAGACCAACAGAGATACAGACGGACGGACGGTGGTAAGTACTTCCATCTTGGCTGAAACGAATATCGTCCAAACATATGTGAAGTCTTAAATCATTATTTTGATGAAATCTATACAATCCTAGTGTATATAATCTCGTAATCTAAAGTCTGAGGTTACAATTATACTTCGGTAATGATAAGTAAAAATCAAGTGACGCACAAAAATTCATTTGTCTTCATTATTTTCTCATACTGTTTAGCAGCAAATTTGTCTAAAACAGAATAACAAAATTTTGGCGATGGCAGTAAAACGAATTTCTAATTGGCTTTCAATATGTAGTCCACGAATTACCGACCCTTCATACATTTTATTCAATAGATTTTTTTATATAAATTATAAGAATTTCTTATTCTTTTATTGTAGTAAACTTTATTTAATTTTATTTAAATTCAAGTTGTTTACTTAATGGTGAGTTACAAACTGAAACATATTTTTTAAGCTCTTAATATCTAAACACACATCGCTTTGCTGCGTCGCCGTTATTCTGCTGCGCTGCTCCTGTTTTGCCTGGCTTACCTGCTGACTTGGCAGCTCGTGTGGTGCTTGGTTGCATATTTGGAACCAACCTGTGGGAATGTGGAATGTTGTTTGTTTCTCTTGCCTGGCTTGCTTGCTGACTTGGCAGCTCGTGGTGTGTTTGGTTGCATATTTGCAGCCAAACTGTGGGATTGTTGAATGTTGTTTGTTTCTCACGATAACTCCTCCCCCTCTAAGTGGGGGCCGTCCTCGGTCCTCGTGGCTGCGTTTTTAATAGCAACCTCCACGGACTTAGTTATGAAAATTTTCTTCTTTATTATTGCCCTGCGTCGAAGTAGGTAGACCAATGATCCCACAATCGATAAGACGGCAATAAATGAAAAACCTACTATGTGACCTTGATGGACAGCACTCTGCAAATGGTTGATGTGTCGGAGATTTTGAAGATTTATATGGTGGAGGTAGGATGCGCTTAATATTTCAATATGTTGTGTTAAATTGATAGTAGAAGCCCTTGGAATTTCCGGCTGCAGTGGTATGGTTGAATTTTCGTTGTAATATGTAGTGCCATTGATTTTCACATGATCTTTGAAGACGATCAGGTAGGTACCGTTGACTGTGATGGGAGCATCATTGCTTTCTTCTATAATAGCTACTTGATCATTGATGACAACCATTCCATCACCCATTGATGTAATCGGTTCAAGATCATTAAACGTCGTATTACAGTTGGCGGTGTTACGTGTCATTAGTTGTAGAGCACATGATGTGACGGAAGACGACAGGCAGAATGTTGGTATCGTGTTGCTGCAGTTTCTAACGGCTAATGTGTGGTTTGCGCAGATAGCTATGGTGGAGTCTGGTAAGTGGATGATTTTATGGCCCTGTGCTACTGGAAATATGATAACTTTTCTACATTTAAATTTTGGGACTGGGTATCTTATCAAAAAATATATTATATTATTGTATTGTAAAATTTTAATATTAGCTACGGACATAATATCAGCTATGGATAGGTTTGTGGAGTGTTCATTTTCCAATATAAAATTTACTTCATTGCTATTTAAGAGGACAGAATGCAGAACGCCTATCTTTCCAAAGGTAATTGAAGTAATAAGACTTTCTAATTCCATTATTACCGCCCTGTTTCTGGCAAGAAGAATATCATATAAATTTCCTGTGTCTATTTCCCTCCGTTTTTCAGATTTCAAGATTTTGTTTACCATGGTGGTAAGGCTATCGATTTCCCTTTGTACTTTGGTATTAATTGTAAACTGCCTATCTTGTGAATTTATTAGTTGCTCTGCAGTATTACTAATTCTTTCAAAGTCGTCGTAGTCCGGAGTACCTGCGATATATTTTAGGAATGTACCTATAGCATTAATACTTCTAGCATGTCTATGGTGGGTGTTAACTGTTTGTAGTAACCTATTTATATGAATAATATCCGCATCCAGCAATTTCCTCATGTGTGATTGGGGAAAGAAGTTTGTAGCGTTGGCCGTCTCATCCCTTATTAATTCGTACAAGGTCAAGTTTGTAACATGCTTAATGTGCCCGTAGGTTTCCCAAATAACTAGTTCACCGCTAGCCACCGGAATGTACTTCGCATTTGAGTAATCTATTAATCGTCCCGTTGTTGTTGATAAAAATACAGCGACAAGAAAAAACAAGTCCATCCTAAAACAAAACAAATGATATACTTAGTTCGTGTTGAACATATTTAGCGAAGGTTGTCCTTATGGACCCTCCTTCCTCCTATGAGAACGGTTGTGCCTAGGTCTTGTTCTATTTCCGCTTCTTTATATAGTGGTGTAAGCTTGTTGCCTAACCTCCTATTGTTCTTAACTAGAACCTTTTCTCCTACGGAGAATTCTCTATCCCTTCTATCCCTATTGTGGGCTGTCAATTCTTTGTCCTGGGCGGTTTTTAAGCGCGATATTATTTGGCCATCGTCGCTAGTAGAATGAAATACGCTAATTGGTTTCCTCCCAGTTACTGTGTGGATTGATTTATTATATTCTATAGTCGCCAAAAGGATAATTTCTTCTACATCGTCTAACTCCTTGTCAATTTTGAGGCACCGCGATATTTCCGTAAGGGTGCTGTGGAAACGTTCCACCTGACCATTAGACGTACTATGTAGAGGCGGAGCGTTTGCTATCTCTATATCGAAATGATTTTTTAGTGTCGATTTGACAGTATGAGAGTTCAGCGACTTCTCGTTGTCACAATAAATAGTCTTCGTACCAGAAAACATATTTAGTAACTGCAGAAGTTGAGGCTTAACATCCACTATTGTTCTAGATTTTAAAGTTTGCGCAATTGCAAACTTGGATAATTTGTCGATGCAGGTCAGAAAGTATTTTGACCCAGTAGAGAAAATGTCAATGTGGAGGACTTCTCCGCAATATGTTGGAATGGGCGTCTCAGCAATGAGTTGTTTTTTTGGGTGGCGGTCGTATTTCGCCTGAGAGCAAACACGACAATTTGCCACTAGTTGCTTTGCCTTCTTTTCCATTTTCGGAAAAAAGTAATCCTCGAGAATTTGTTTAACATTTTCCTGAGCGGCCCGGTGTGCCCTGTTATGTTCCAGTGCAATGATCTCCTGTTGCTCGCTCGGGTCAGTTACATCGATTACTAGTTTTTCTGTGTGCCTAAACTTAACGGTTGGAAAAAGTTCCACTAGAGTATGCTGAAACCGTGCTAATGTGTGTAAATCACATTTGATGGCATTCACTACATCCACCTTTACAGCCTCTTGTAAGAGTTGAATCAGATCGTCATTAGTTTGAAATGTAATTAAATGTCTGGTCTTTTTTCCGAAAATAATGAAAGTTCTCCTTTGAGGTTCTACGCCCTCCTCTATAAGAATTTGGTTACGAAAGCAATTTACTGGTTTAGCGGTTCTCTCAATGGTGTTGGTTGACGACTCTTCACTGTGTACTGTCTCAATACTGGCATCATCTATGTTGTTTAAGTACTGTCTAGATAATGCATCAGCAACTATATTTTCTTTGCCTGGTTTATAGATTAGTTTTGCATTAAACTCATCAATAAACGCTTTCCACCTTTTTATTTTCGAGTTGGGGTTTTTATTTGAAACCGCAAAGGTTAGCGGTTGATGGTCTGTAAAGACATTTAATTTTGAAACACCGTAAAGGTAGTTTCTGAGCGTTTTTAGTGCCCAAACTATTGCTAGTAGCTCTCGTTCGTTAGTAGCATAATGCTCTTCCTCTGCTGATAAGGTACGAGAGATCATATTAATAGGTTTTCCTTCCTGCGAGAGGACAGCGCCTATTGCATATGAAGAAGCGTCCGTAGTTAAGTCGAAGGGTTTTTGAAAGTCAGGGTATGTTAATGTTACGTCCTCAGATGACAGTATTTCCTTTACTCTATTGAAGGCATTTTGCTGCTCTTCGTTAAATTCAATTTTAATTTTCTTTGATTGTGATGCCGTGACTCGGCCATATTCCCCCCTCAATATGGTTGATAGTGGCTTCGTTATTTTCGCAAAATCTTTAATAAAGCAGCGATAGTATCCCGCCAAGCCTAAAAAAGATCTGAGTCCTCTCAAAGTGGAGGGCACGGGGAAATTTCTTATTGTTTCGACTTTCTCAGCGCTTGTTTTAATTCCAGCCTGGGAAACCACGAAACCCAAGTATTCCACTTCGGTTTGAAAAAATTTCGATTTCTCAGAAGAGACCCTCATATTAGCGTCAAAAAGACTTCTCAGTACCACTTCGATGTCGTGCAGGTGTTGTTGTTCGTTATCGGAGAATATGATGACATCGTCAACATAGACGAAACATCTCTTCCCAATATGATCCCTTAACACGTCATCTATTGCCCTCTGGAAGATACTCGGGGCGTTTTTTAAACCGAAGGGTAATCTACAAAATTCATACTTCCCATTTTTTACCGAAAACGCTGTTTTCTCCCTATCGGACTCTGATAGTTGAATTTGGTGAAAGCCCGATTTTAAATCGAGCGTGGTAAAATATTTACTACCACCCAGATTGGATAAAGTTTCGGTTATATCCGGAATGGGATATTTGTCGCTAATAGTTTTTTCGTTAAGCTTACGAAAATCTATTACCAAGCGCTTTTTTTCCTGTCCCGTTTCATCAAACCCCTTTTTTTTAACCACCCATATAGGGTTATTGTATGGTGATCTCGATTTCCTAATGATACCATTTGCCAACAAGTCTTGTATTTCCTTATTGACAAAATCTGAATAAGCTAGTGGATACGGGTATAATCTAGAATATACGGGATCTTTGTCTTCTGTGCGGATTGTTGCCACTACCTTTGTGTTATATGGCAGAGCCTCATTGGGATCTGCAAATACCCCGTTCACATTGCAAATTACATTTAAGAATGCTTTTTGTAACTGTTCCGGTACAGACTTAGTCTGAAGTTGCAAATTATTTAAGTCATTATTGCTTATGAATAAAATAATTTCCTTTCCCTTATCGTGGGTAATGGTGTTTGTTTTTAAGTCAATAGATGCGTGTATTTTATTCAGCACGTCCAACCCGATCACGCCATCAAAAGACGTCAAATCGGGTAGGATAAAAAAATCTGTTACTACACCAAAAATATTGATTCTACATTTATGTTTGATAGGGGTATACCCATGAATTGACTTAACTGAAAAATTATTTTTTAATATTTTAATTCCTTTTAATTCGGGAAGGGGCTTGATATAACTCCTTGACGCCCCTGTGTCGATAAGGAGTTTAATCTCCCTCCCCCCTATTGACCTTGAAATCCAAGGCAGGAGGGACCTTCCCCTAAAAAATTAATTTCATCGCACTCAATATCATCTACTGATTGTTCTGCATCTTCATCGTATTCCGTTGTGTCAGGTAAGTCCTGGTCTTCATTTAAATGATTTACGCGATGTATTTTAGGTCCTGTGTATCGTCCCGAACTTGCAAAACGTTTTTGCGCGTTTCCTTGATTTTGATAAGTTGTTTGATAATTTGTTGGATGTTTAAAGTGTGATAATGATGGGTCTACCTCCATAGGTTCGATCTGCCCTTGAATGAAGTTATTGTTACCAGATTTCACTTTCTGAAAATTGTGTGGGTTATTAGGCTGTTTTTGCCTGCTATTCGGGTTATTTGAATAATGCGGGTTCTTCTGACCAACGTTATTCTCATTTTGAGGTGAATATGCTTTTTTGTTTTGGTCACTTGACCTGTTCGCGAAATTTTTTGCAAAAGCATACCGCTCATTGTTGGCATCCACTTCCTGGGCCAAGGCTAAGGCGGTTGGTAAATCTGAAGGCCTAGATGCGAACAGAATATCGCACAAAGGCTTTCTTAACCCAGAAATGAAAACTCTAAGCGCGTCGGCCCTGTATTTTTCATTCATTTTGTTAGCGATGCTAACATCATAAGACATAATAGTTTTATTAGTGAGAAATGTTAATTTCTTTTCTACTTCGTCGTAGAACTCTAAGCAGGACATTGAGCCCTGTCTAAGTGTGGACATCTCTTGTTCAATAAGGTATATCGGACGTTTGTCCGCATATGTAAAATCTAATCGCGCAATTATTGCATTAAAATTTAAGACAGTATTAAAAGACGATAGTACCGCATCGGCAGCACCTCGCACCTTATTTCTTAGTATAATTACCGCCTGGTAGTGTCGTTCACTACCATCATATCTTTTAAATAATTCATACGCGTTGTGAGCAGCCTCACGCCATGATACGTACGTGCCTGGATTCCCGGAGAATTCTGGGAGCGATTTTATCGCGTCCAGCGTTATGTCACATGTTACTAAAGGATTTATTGAGACCTTCTGATAGGTTTCAATTTTAGGTTTTGTAAGTGTCACTTGGTTTTGAAGTTCTGTTATTTTTTTGTTAAATTCTAATTTTTGAGCTAACAAAGCTTTACTCACTTCTGCCCTAATAAGTTCACTAACCTGTTCTGCATTCATTTTTATTGATTGATTTGTTTTTATCGAAAGGTTATTTAATAATTTTTCTAATTCACAAACGTCTTCGTGTTTCTCACTCATTAATTTGAACACTCCACTTACCTTAACATTCTATTTTTTATTTTATTATTAAGACGATATTCCTATCTTCTTTTTCCTCCGGTTGGTGTCCTTGTTGCTATCTCTTCTATTTCAGCTTTTACGAGTTTTTTATTTTATATTCGTTGGTTATTTTGTTGTAGTTAAACAAATTTGTTGCTCGGGCTTATTCCCTTTTTTTGTTGTTTTGTTTGTTGTTAGTGTTTTTTTATGTTGTTATTTTATTTTCTTTGTTGTTGGTTTTTTTCCTTTTTTTGTTGTTTTTTTTATTTTGTTTAGTTCTTATGACGTTGGGCGCCAATTATAAGAATTTCTTATTCTTTTATTGTAGTAAACTTTATTTAATTTTATTTAAATTCAAGTTGTTTACTTAATGGTGAGTTACAAACTGAAACATATTTTTTAAGCTCTTAATATCTAAACACACATCGCTTTGCTGCATCGCCGTTATTCTGCTGCGCTGCTCCTGTTTTGCCTGGCTTACCTGCTGACTTGGCAGCTCGTGTGGTGTTTGGTTGCATATTTGGAACCAACCTGTGGGAATGTGGAATGTTGTTTGTTTCTCTTGCCTGGCTTGCTTGCTGACTTGGCAGCTCGTGGTGTGTTTGGTTGCATATTTGCAGCCAAACTGTGGGATTGTGGAATGTTGTTTGTTTCTCACGATAACTTATACAAAGAGGGACAAACGTTTACATACACCCCCTAAATCTCGGGTTTTAGGGTAAGTAAAGATTTTTAATAAATTCCAAATATACAGTTTTATTTCTTCTCCCTAAAAACAATATTTAATACAACAAAAGTATATTCCATAATACAACTAACGGTAAAGTTTACAAAAACCAAAAAATTATGGGGACAAAAGTTTACCTACACCCTAAGGAAATATGTGTATTACCGTCAAATTTATGGAATTAACAGCAAAATTTCTACATTTTATTATTTTGCCTAATGTCTCTGGCTGTCTGAGATATATTTTAGAGAAAAGAATCTAATTTTTGGGGGTTAAATGTCGTTATTTGAGGTCAAACTTCTTGTATAACTCTTTAAAGCTGACCCTTTCTTAATTCTTTGCGTTTTTAGGTATTGTACTTTATAAAAAGCACAAAATTAGTGTCAGATGGTAAATATTGAGACCATAGAAAGCTTAGAAGTTGTTTTTGTGCTTAATATATATTCCTGGACATCGATAAATGTACGTTTTTCCTCAGAGTTCTCAAGAAATGAATAGATTCTGCGGAATTCTTGGCGCAAATTACATACAGAAGGCTTTGAATTGTCTTGTAATATGGTCTGATACAATCCTTAGGCATCAGTTGAATCAGAAATGTAAAATATTCTGTTACAAACATGCTCCCGAAGCTTCCAAAGCATCAAAATATAAGCTGTACTAAGAAAACATGAGATTTGTACCGTAAACAACGTCGTTTTCGTATTATGATCATTACCGTCACTATAGGGGCGAAAAGTTTCGTATAATTGTTCATTTCTGAGTCAATTGATGTCCAAGGATTGTATCAGACCTGATTAGAAGGCAATTCAAGGCTTTCTGTATGAATTTTGCGCCAAGAATTCCGCGGAATCTATTCACTTCTTGAGAACTCTAAGGAAATATGTACATTTATCGATATCCAGGAATATATATTAAGCATAAAAACAACTTCAAAACTTTCTAGGGTCTCAATATATACCATCTGACACTAATTTTGTGATTTTTATAAAGTACAATACCTAAAAACGCAAAGAATTTAGCAAGGGTCAGCTTTAAAGAGTTATACAAGAAGTTTGACCTCAAATAACGACATTCAACCACCAAAAATTATTTTCTTTTCTCTAAAATATATCTCAGACAGCCAGAGACATTAGGCAAAACAATAAAATGTAGAAATTTTGCTGTTAATTCCATAAATTTGACGGTAATACACATATTTCCTTAGGGTGTAGGTAAACTTTTGTCCCCATCATTTTTTGGTTTTTGTAAAATTTACCGTTAGTTGTATTATGGAATATACTTTTGTATTAAATATTGTTTTTTAGCGAGAAGAAATAAAACTGTATATTTGGAATTTCATAAAAATCTTTACTTACCCTAAAACCCGAGATTTATGTATGTAAGTAAACTTTTGTCCCTGTCTGTATTTCCATTCCCATAATACTGAACTCGTTATTTTTGTTATAACCGGATGAGTTTTATGCCTCGAGAGCTCTATACAGTTCAAATAAATAATAGACATGGGGTATATTCATTAAGGAATTAGCTTTTGATAGTGGTATGATATGACATGAAGAAGTAATTCAGATTTTATTGGAAGTTTCTCTCAAAAACAGCTTACAAACAAAAATTGTTAAAATATTTTCTTACACAACTTGTTAATGATGTACATTTTCTGTTCAGAAACTTAAGAAAATATTAGTTTTAATTTGAAATCTTCAAATATACAAACATTTTTATGAGAAAAAAAAATACAATAACTAGTTACAGTAGCTTGAAAAATTTTGTTCGACCAAACCATTTCGGGGGGGGCCCGGGCCCCCCGTGCCCCCCCCTGCGTACGTCCCTGGGTGGTTTGATAGAGTCAGCGATAGCTAGGTCTGTGGACCGCGATCCTCGCCTAGCTAATTCGTCTGCTCTTTCATTACATCGGATTTGATGTTGCAGGATTTGATGGCTTTAAGAGCCGCTTGACTATCCACAAAGATAGTCACCGGTTCAAAGATTTCTGCATCCAAACTATTTATCAATTCCGCTGCCTTCCAAATCGCGAAGATTTCAGCCTGGAAGACACTACAGTTGCTGTCTAGCCTGTAGGTGTACCCAAGAGATAGCCTTTCACAGTAGACGCCAGCCCCGGTACCTTCCACCATCTTGGAGCCGTCTGTATAGAAAGCCAGACCGTCCAGAGGTGGGTTACTGCGGTTCCAGTCATCTCTACTAGGTATAACGACGTCTATATCGTCAAATCTCAGGACTGGTGATATATAGTCGCTCAGTTTTCCGCGTTGGTTCACATTTATGCCTGATTCATTCAGGATACAACCATGCTCATAGGCACAACTGCGCCAGAGATCCTGTTCATGCAGCCGTAGGGCACTGCGAGTTGCCTGACACTTAATGCTGAGACTCAAAGGTTTTAAGTTCAGCATTGCGTTCAGAGCAGCCTGTGGTGTGCTCCTTGTGGCTCCAGTTATGAGGATCGAGGCTGCTCTTTGTACCTTATCGAGCCTACCCGATGTCGATTTGTGGCGCAGTGAGTGCCACCACCCAAGAGAACCATAGGATAAAATTGGTCTAAACACGGTGTTATACAACCAGTGTATAATCGATGGGCTTAGGCCCCAACTTTTCCCAATGGAATTCTTGCATGAATAAAGTGCAGTCAACCCTTTCTTCGCCCTTTCCTCAGCATTCCTGTTCCATCGCAATTGACAGTCCAGGATAGTGCCGAGGTACTTTGCCTCAGGCGAGAGCTGAAGCTGCACTCCATCCAATGTTGGTGGTACAAATACGCCGAGCTTACGCTTTCTCGTGAACATTACCAGTTCTGTCTTGGTTGGGTTTACTCCAAGGCCATTGGCCTTAGCCCAGCGCGACAGCGTCGATAATGCTCCTTGCATAAGCTCCGAAATGGTTGACGGAAACTTACCGGAAATCAGTAGTACAACGTCGTCCGCATAGGCGACAACTTTTATACCTTGATTGTCCAGGTCCGTCAAAATATTGTTTATAACAAGTAGCCACAGTAGCGGTGAGAGCACCCCTCCTTGGGGGGTGCCTCTAGTTACTGTTTTCCTAATTTTTGTCTCCCCAATGCTGGAGTTTATAATTCTGCTTTCTAGCATATTATTTATCCAGCAAGTTAGGGGTTCAGGTGTGTTAACTTTCTTAAGTGAGAGTTTAATGGACTCAAGTTCTACGTTATTAAAGGCTCCTTCTATGTCCAGAAAGGCAGCCAAGGTAAAGTTTGAGTTTTCCATATTCCTCTCAATGAAGCCAACCACCTCATGCAAGGCAGACTCCACAGATTTGCCTTTAATATAGGCGTGTTGTGAGCTGCTTATAGAGGCGGTGTCTACATGACTCCTTATCTCCAAATCGATCAGTCTCTCGAGAGTCTTAAGGAGAAAGGATGATAAACTAATGGGTCTGTAGTCCTTTGGTGCAGAGTGACTAGGTTTCCCCGCTTTGGGAATGTAAGTAACCTTTACCTCTTTCCACAGACCCGGTACATATGAGAGTGTCAAACACGCCCTATAGATCTCCTCCAGGATTTGATATCAAAGCGGCGCTGCAAATTGAAGCATCGCCGGCGTTATACCATCCGGTCCAGGTGACTTATATGGCTTGAAAGTGTTGACAGCCCATTTCATCTTATTTCTGTTAACCACCTTATCAATGAGATCCAAATCCCTAGGCTCTTGAATTTGGAGGTCGTCACATTCATTATTGACGGTGTCCGCATCCTTACAGCCTGGGAAGTGGGTCTCTGCCAGGAGGTTTAGAGTCTCGGTAGCAGAGTCAGTCCACGCACCATCTTGCTTCTTGATACTTCCAATGGATTTAGGGTCCTTGGAAAGTATCCTACGAAACCTAGCTGCGTCGTTGACTCCTTCTACTGACTCACAGAAATTCACCCAAGATTTTTTCTTAGCTCGCTTGATCTCACTCTTGTATTTATTGAAACTCACCTTGTAGGAGTCCCAATCAATGTCGAGTTTAGTCTCATGAGCCCTGTTATACAGTCGCCTGGTAGTTTTTCTAAGCTCGCCAAGTTCCTTGTTCCACCACACTGGCTGAGATTTCTTCCCAGGATAGGTTAGTGGACAGGATTCCTTATGACAACGGAGAAGAACGTCTGTAAGATTTTTTACGGTCCCGTTAAGATCCTCAGCTGTTTCCACATTAATGTTAAGAGCCAGTTGAAAGCTCGTTAGTTCCGTGTACTTATCCCAGTTTGTTCTTCGCGGGTTCCTATAAGGCATTTGGCGACCCCCGTATAAAATGACATCAAAAGATATCTTCATATGATCCGAGAAGGAACATTCTTTAGATACTCTCCAATTACATAGGACGGAGTCATCTAGATTAGAGAGGGTTAGGTCGATGACCTCCTCCCTATCCCTAATTTTAAAAGTTGGATCATTACCCCTGTTACATATTCGTAAATTATATGATAAAATAAAGTCGAATATAGACTCACCCCTTTTGTTGGTGTCCTTGCTGCCCCATTGGAAATGGTGAGCGTTTGCGTCGCATCCCAGGATCACGTTACAGGTACCCATCATGTCATCGAGCAACCGTCGGACATCCAAGTTTGGTGGGTCTGGGGCCTCAAAAGGCATGTATACGGATGACAGCAGTGTGGCTATCCCCGTACCATGCTCCAGCCTAACCGTGCACATGTCACCGTTGCTGTAATTAGATAAAAAGATTAGATTAAGCTCTTTTTACCTACTATACAAGTCCTCACCTTGTCCCCCTCGGACGCGGCGAAGATGTCGAAATTGGCATTGCTTAGTCCAGAAACCTTATTTTTATAGATATAAGGCTCCTGGACTAAGACAATGTCTACTTCAGAGGTCGTGAGGGACAAGAGTAGTTCAGCGGCGGCGGCTTTGCAATGATGCAGATTGATCTGCAAAATACGCAGCCTTTGCCGCTTCCCTACCCTTACTGAGTTTCGTGGGGTGGACTCAGTCGAAACCGAACCCATCCTGAACCGATATTCAGTTTTCCCTCACGTTCTCTAAGATATAACTCCCCAGGGGGACCTCGTTACAGGGTGCTAGACTTATTACAGTCCAGCCCGATGTAGTGAGGTTGGGATTTTGCAATCTGAGCATCTTCAGCAGGAGCTCCTTATCCACAGTAGGTGGGGAAATCCACGCTGAAAGGACCTTCCTGGATGGAATATCAGTTAGGGGGACCGCCGCGAGATCAGCTCCTTCCCACAGAGCGCCAAAGCCCTCAACTGTCCGAACAAGAAAGTCTCGTGACTTCTTGTTCAGACAATTAATAACTTTGACACCCTTCCGCAAGAAGGCGCTGCCAAATTGTCGGTCCTCCTGATCTTCCGGTCCAGAAACTATTGCAGAACGAAGACCAATTTCAAAAAGCAACCAGTGACTGTCGCTAATTCTACCATTCGGGTCAGCTCTGTTGATGATTGCCAAATGAAGGTCTTTATCATCTGCCACTGCAACTGGTCTACTGTATGGCTTCTTGCGTCCTTGACCGCGCGCCTTGGGGTTAACTTTTCCAGAGGAGGTGGATGCCTTCTCTGTACTCGGTTGCTTCCCCTTGGTAGTACGCTCAACAGCCGCCGCATACGAGATTGATGGTTCAACCAGCTGAGAAGTCATCGTCTTCTTTGGTGAGGGCTGTGGACCCTCGGAGGAACGAACGCGCTTCACAGATTTATTCTGCGGGGCATTGTTCGTTTCTCCAGAAGACGATGTTTCCTTAGCTGGTCCAACCATCTTCCTATTGAGACCAGCATTTCCAGCCGCTTCACCCTTGCCTTTCGGAGCAGAATCGGGCTTTGAGGCAGAGTCCTTCACCGGTCGGTCATCACTAGGGATGCCTGTAGGTTTGGGGGTGCACTCAATAGCCTATTCGTTTACCTGACGGTTCGGATTAAGCTTCTGAATAGGTTTAGGCGTAGCACATTTGCCAGAGGCAGTAGGCTTAACCGGCTCCACTACTTTATCCGGGAGGAAGATCCGTTCCACCTGGAGCTCGCGATGGTGGACCTCCCTCGCCGAAAGCAAGTTCGCATCTCTCCCTACGAACTTGCGAAGATAGGATACAGCACGTTTGTAGTTCCTCGCATCCGATGCCTCTCGTGCAGATGCAACTTTCGAGTCGCTGCCCGTTATCGGGGTCTCGTTAGAGTCCCCGTCGTCGGACATCATTTCTGTTGCAGTCTGCCTTTGAAGCCTATTGTCGGCAGGTGCCGACACAGGAATAGTCGGAATCGGACCCGCATCCGATTGGGTATCAGGGTTCGCACTCCCTTTGTCAGTGTCACAACAACCTTCCTGTGCAGACTTGGCCGGGATCACCGTGGTGTCCAGCTCATCATCAGTCAGGGTTAGATTGTGTAACAATTCCTCCGGGAGTGTGTCCTCACAATGCTCCTCCGGTACAAGCCTATCCAGCTGGTCGAGGAGTTCCCTACTTTGCCTCTCTAAACTGTCATGAATAGTTCTGAGGGTCCCGTGAAGGTCGTCCCCGCCCACAACTGCGGTCCTGTCTGGCGTAGACTGGCTTTCACCAGCCCTGGCTAGGTCATGTTCCTTTTGAATTGCCGGGTCGTCATCTAATTTGGGGGTTGGAATTGATGGCTGTAGGTGCCAAGGCATCCACTCCTAGAACAGCCGGATCACAATCACTTGATCTCGACGACACATGGCTTGTGGACACACCAACGCTTGCCGCCGGTACTGGGTTATTAACTCCCTGCACCGTAACTTTATTTCTCCTATTCTTTCTACCCATTTTAGTTAATTTGTTTAAGGGAACTACCCCGATCCAATTTTTGGTCCACGGGGGGTCCGAGGACCCCCAGGGTCTCCACAATGTGCGGGGTCGGGTCCGGCTTTGGTTACCCAAGAACGGCTCCGACTCTACACAAGCAGTGACCCCCTTCCCATCCGCCACCCGGGAAGACACGCCTGGTAGGAGAATGGCAAACTCCCCCAGGACCAAACATAGTTCCACCACAACCAATCACTGACATCGACGTCACGTCATGGCCTATCCCAGAGAACATACAGCTAGCTGATCCACACTTTTTTCCAAACGGGCAGAATCGACGTACTGCTTGGAGCAGAGTTTTATTTCAATTTGATTTTATCACAAGAAATTCGGATGTCCAAGGAACTTCCTATATTGAAGAACTCGAAGCTAGGATGGATTGCTAGTGGAAAGGTACATGCTGAAGCAGGAACGGTTACGTGTGCTGTTTTTGGAGAAGAGGAACGTGGTCTGGAAGAGTTGTTAAAACAGTTTTGGGAACAAGATGATGTTGGTTAGCACCAGAAGTTGACACTAGCAGACGAAAGGTGTGAAAGTCACTTTAACCAACACACTACAGTCAATGAGAGTGGTCGATTTGTGGTGCGACTACCATTTTCAGACGATACAGAAAAGATATCAGAGTCGCTGAATATTGCAGCTTCCAGATTCTTCGCTCTGGAGCGTCGGTTAGCAAAAGATGCAAATCTTCGCGAGCAGTATGCGAAGTTTATGAAGGAGTACGAAGAGTTGGGCCACATGACGAAAATACAACCAATGCAGTCATTACTACATTCCGCATCATTGTGTCCTGCGTCCAGCTAGCAGTACGACAAAGCTCAGGGTAGTGTTCGATGCGTCCTGTAAGTCATCGTCTGGATGGTCGCTCAATGATATTTTACATTCAGGTCCCAAGGTGCAAGGAGACCTGTTTGGGACGCTGTTGCGATTTAGATTACCGCGATTTGTGTTCACGACGGATATCGAGAAGATGTACAGACAAGTACTAGTGGACACGAGGGATCTCAGATATCAGCTGATCGTATGGAGGAGTTCCCCAGACAAGGAGCTCGAGCACTACATGTTAAATACATTAACATATGGCACGACTTGCGCCCCGTATCTTGCTACGAGATGTTTAAAAAACTAGCAGATACAAATTTGCATAAATATCCATTGGGTGCTCCAGCACTTCAGCGAAATTTCTATGTTGACGATGGCATGTGCGGATCCTACAGCTTAACGACCGCAATGGAGATGCAGAGTGAGCTGAATAGGTTGTTGTCAGAAGCAGGATTCAGATTGCGAAAGTGGTGTGCCAACCACTTAAAACTATTACATGGAGTCCCACCAGAGGATAGAGAAGTAGACCTCTACTTCGATAATTCATCAACCAAGGTGCTGGGGTTGACATGGATTCCCCAAGCGGACCGATTTTGCCTGAAGAGTAATATGAGCGAATGCAGCGTCGTAACTAAGCGCAAAGTAACATCTGATTTGGCGAGATTGTTCGACCCATTGGGAATTGCAGGTCCTGTTGTGTCCGCAGCAAAGATCTGTATTCAGCAGTTATGGAAGAATAAAATTTGCTGGGATGAGGAACTGCCAGCAGAATTGACATCCTATTGGTTATCGTTTCGAGAGAGTTTGAAGATGCTAAATGATTTCAAGTTACCCAGACATACAGTGAGTGTCAAAAATATTCGGTTTTCAATTTCACCAATAATAACACCTCAGTATTTTAGAAGCCCATACCCAATATTCATAAAACCAAATACTTAAAAAAATGTTGGTCCTGTGGCAATTAAAAATGTATGAAACATGGTTCCATGGCAACCCTATAAGCGAGAATAACAAAGAAAATGTTGTTAACCCTGTTTTCTATGCGTCAAAAATATTCGGTTTTTGTAGCTTTTGTTAAATATTTTGGCAAAAAACAGGTCAATATCGAACTTTTTCTGCAATATTAGTATAAATTTCAATAATTGCGAACAGAATATTTGTTCCTGTGTGCAAAAAAATCATATTTCATAGCTAATTATTAAAATTTAGGGCTAAGGAAAAACGCTATCCTAGAAAAGAGAAAACTGCTTATATTTTATTATAAAAACGGCAGAAATAAAGGGAATTTTTGCTTATTTTTGAATAATTAGTTGAATATAGTTGAAATAATGTGCAAAAGTCACGAAAATACAGAAATAATAGATTTCGTGAAACACATAAGCCAGCCAAACCAAGGACTGGGAGGGAAGGTAGAGGAATCTCCTGAAAAATTACAGCTAAACCACCCTTAATTTTCTCGAAATTAGTCACCGAGCTCTAAATGACTTTCAGAAGATAGAAAATATGCACTTACATTCCAAAAAAATCGTATGGATAATGCCTTTCATGGCCTTGTAACAGATCACACACCATCGGCTTACTTACATAACCAAAAATCTAGTTCAAATTTCGCCTTGATGTACCTTCAAAACTTGATGTACATCAGAAACTTGGTGAAATGGAGTTAGTTTTGAATGCCTTAGCAGGAAAATCAGTATACCACCATGTTTCCGGCCTTTCTGTGTACTCCAACACAAAAAGTACGAAGAAGCTTTTAGGAGCAGGTATTTATCAATGACTTATGATGTGTTACAAGGCCATGAAAGGCTTTATCCTTACGATTTTTTTGGAAAGTAAGTGCATATTTTCTATCTTCTGAAAGTCATTTAGGGCTCGTTGACTAATTGCAAGAAAATTAAGGGTGGTTTAGCCGTATTTTTTCAGGAGATTCCTCTACCTTCCCTCCCAGTCCTTGGTTTGGCTGGCTTATGTGCTTCACGAAATCGATTATTTCTGTATTTTTGTAACTTTTGCACATTATTTCAACCATTTTCGACTAATTATTCAAAAATAAGCAAAAATTGCCTCTATTTCTGCCGTTTTTATAATAAAATACAAACAGTTTTCTCTTTTCTAGGATAGCGTTTTTCCTTAGCCCTAAATTTTGATAATTTGCTATGAAATCTGATATTTTTGCACACAGGAACAACGATTTTGTTCGCAATTATTGAAATTTATACTAATATTGCAGAAAAAGTTCGATATTGACCGGTTTTTTGCCAAAATATTTAACAAAAGTTACAAAAACCGCATAGAAAACAGGGTTAACAACGTTTT
The DNA here is from genome assembly GCF_047663935.1 of Musca autumnalis. Lineage (NCBI taxonomy): Eukaryota > Metazoa > Arthropoda > Insecta > Diptera > Muscidae > Musca > Musca autumnalis. The sequence goes on from NW_027411644.1 coordinate 134,280,606, forward strand.
CTTTGTTATTCTCGCTTATAGGGTTGCCATTGATCCATGTAAGATACATTTTTTAATTGCCACAGGACCAACATTTTTTTAAGTATTTGGTTTTTTGATTATTGAGTATGGGCTTCTAATATACTGAGGTGTTATTATTGGTGAAATTTAAAACCGAATATTTTTGACACTCACTGTATGTTTAATGGAGAGAAACCAACGAGGATTGAGACCCATACATTTGTGGATGCTTCAGAAAGGGCGTATGGAGCAGTGATGTATCTGCGGGCTAAGTTGGCAGACGGAAGGCACATAGTTAGGCTCCTTTGTTCAAAATCAAAAATTGCGCCTATAAAAGAGATCACGTTGCCACGGTTGGAGCTTTGTGCCGCTGATTTGGGAGCAAAACTTACCTCAAAGGTCAAAACAGAGTTAGGTTACAAAGATTTGAAGACTATTTATTGGTCAGATTCGGAAATTACGTTGTACTGGATTAACTCGGAACCATCATCCCTGAAGACGTTTGTTGCCAACAAGGTGAAACAGATCCAAGACAGGTCGCTTAGAACTCAATGGCTACATGTGGGTACAAAAGACAATCCTGCAGATTTTATTTCCAGAGGTATGAAGCCGGATCGTCTGTCAGGATGTTTGATGTGGTTTTATGGACCCACATTTCTACACGGAAACGAATCTCTCTGGCCGGAACCCTTTTCGAAGAATGGAGAAAATCAGACCGATTTTGAGTTCAAGATAAAGTCTACAGTGTCAGCAGTAGCCTCACAGAGCGGGTTGCAGGATATGATTTATGGAATAAATCACAGGAATTCATTTAGCCGATAACAGCGAATTATCGGTTATGTCTTGCGATTTGCCGAAAGGGTAAAAGGACGCAAGGATGGGTGCTCGACAGAAGTGCTAACCCCCATGGAATTGAGTCGATCGATGCAGCTAATTGTCAAGACTATTCAGGTGTCGGATTTCGCGAAGGAAATACAGCAGTTGAGAAAGCATGGAGCATTGGACAAATCAAGTTCCATACACAGCTTAACTCCGTTTTTGGATGACAAGGGAATACTGAGAGTCGGTGGCAGGTTGAAAGAGACAACCTTAGCATACGAAGCAAAACACCCGATGTTGTTACCATACAACGATCCGATTGTGAAACTCGTCCTGGACATGATTCAGCGGGAGAATGATCACTGTGGCTCCCAATTACTACTTGCAACATCAAGACAGAGGTTCTGGATTATAAAAGGGAAGGCTATGGCACGGAACATTGTGCAAAATTGCGTGAAGTACACCCGAGCAAAACCAAAGTTATACAGTCAAATCATGGGGAATCTCCCACCTAGCAGAGTCACGCCAGCAAGGCCGTTTATTGTATCAGGCGTTGACTATTGTGGGCCTTTGTGGGTCCACTACAAAATACGAGGAAAGAGACCACATAAGGTTTACATTGCTGTGTTTGACTGTTTCGCAACAAAGGCTGACTACGGAGGCATTCATCGGTGCGTTGCAGAGATTTGTCGCTCGTCGTGGCAAATGTCAAACGGTGTATTCAGACAATGCGACGAACTTTGTAGGGGCCAAGAATCAGCTCGACGAATTGAATCAGGCGGTATTTGGAGACGAAGGCCAGAAGAAAATAGCCGACACATGCGCAAGGGAAGGGATAGATTTCCAATTTATTCCCCCAAGAGCTCCACATTTTGGTGGTCTATGGGAAGCTGCGGTGAAGTCAGCAAAGCAGTTGTTACTTCGCACCACAAATAGCGCGTCATTGGCTCACGAAGAATTGGAGACGGTCGTCGTCGAAATAGAGGCAATACTGAACTCCACACCGCTTACTCCAATTTCTAACGACCCGAATGATCTAACAGCGTTAACGCCTGGACATTTTCTTGACTTCTGGAGACGTTGGTCTACGGAGTGTCTAACTACTCTGCAAGAAAGACGGAAATGGAGCACACCATCTCCAAACATTGAGCCTGGGCAATTGGTCATCATTTAGGAAGATAATGTACCTGTAATGCAGTGGCCGCTAGGCAGAATTACCCGAACGTACAAGGGAAATGATGGAGCCGTCCGAGTAGCCGATATAAAGACGCAGTGCGGAGAAGTTAAGCCGGCTATAAACAGTTTAGTTCCCTTAATGAAGGATGAAAATGTGCCTCTGCCAACGTTAAAGAACGTAAGTAGTGGTGAAGGACCATTGTCAAAGCGATTTAAGCCGTCAAGCAGCATCTTGATGTCAACAATATTTATGGCTTTGCTATGCCTGTCATTATGCCTATGTCAGTCGTTCAGCATAGAAGGGATGAAGGAGCGAGTCAATGGACTTTTAGCGACATCCAAGCTAAAATGAATCTTCTAGCTAATAAGGTGAAAAAGGAGGAAGATGTTGCAAAGGCAACACAGTCAATTGTTTTCCTTATCTCGCAGCTCATGCTACTGTCATCTAAGTTGAAACATGTAGAAGACAACATTATCGACGTGTTAACAGATGTTCATCACAATCGTATAAGCCCATTGCTACTGACCCCACATCAGCTGTTGAGCGAGCTCCAAACCATCAAGGCTCATATTCCACCATCTCGTACTCTACCTATTCGAGAAGAGAACTTGACAGAGTTCTTCAAATTAATGACGAGTAAGGGAAGTGTTATGAGAAATACCATCATATTTGAGATTCGCCTTCCATTAGTGGATCTCCAACAGTATGATCTATTCAACATGGTTCCCATCCCGATGATACGGTCCGGTCAGTTCATCTCAATCTCAATTAAGTCAGCCGTATTGGCAGTCAACGCTCATCGGGACGAGTTCATATCTCTCACAGCAGATGAAATGCACTGTTGCATCCATACTACGAACGACGTTTTTATCTCCAACAAACAAGCAACATTCAACAAGGGCGATCGGTCGCATTTGTGCGAAGTAAACTTTTTCCTGAATAAATCATCAGAAGCTTGCGACTTGCGGTCAACCGTTTCTCATAAACCTTGGACCCAAATGGCTCGGAAGAATCGATGGATGTTTACTCTAGCCAACATGACAGAATTGACGTTTGTTTGTGGTACAAAAATGACGCATTTAGAGGCACAAGGGGCTAGAACATTAGAAGTTGGGCCCGATTTTACCCTAAAAGACAACACCTTTACGATATACGGTCATTATGAAAACAAAACAATTGTACATACATCATATTTGGGACTCAAAGCATTGGACACAATAGCTTCGCCCAGTCAGCTTATTTTGTTGAACACAACATGGAATAACACCTATGAGACTCATAGTGCTGAGCTCATTACATTACACCAACAGCTGAAAGCCATTGATATCGGACGCCTGCCCCAATTAATGAAATCGTCTTCCATTCATCATCACACTGTCAGCTACTTGGCGCTTTGCATTGGAATTGGAGTAATGATATACCTCACATACAAGTTTCGCCAACACACAAGTTCCATCAACAACACCGTCAATCCAACACCAACACCTAGGCAGTCAGTGTCGTCATCATACGCCATCGATCAAACATCATACGCCCCCGGGACGATGTTCAAAAAGAACATATTTTTTTTTTTCGTTCGGTCCCACGCCACTCTTTCCCGCCCCACCCGACCGAGGGGGCCACCTCCCTATATCGTAGGGAACGCGTACACCCCATAGACCGGACTATGGAGGGTTAGTAGAATGATGGGATGACCGGCTACATATTAAATCAGCCGGCATACAGTAAAAGTAAACAAGTATTAATACACTAAAACTAAATATAATAAGGTTAGATGAAGAAGTACTAAATCACAAATCATGCATACGTGTCTGGCACTCACTACATACGCATAATAGCATTTTTTATCAAGTTTAAAGGGTCAGTAAACGATATACTATTATATATATTATTAAAGGATTCACATAAAGCTCTCATGGGATTATTAGCTTCATAATTGGTTCTAACGAGTGGCAAATTTATTGGGATAAAATTACGAGTTAAACGAGACGGGAAATTAAAATTTATTTCGCCTAATAAAAATGGAGAATCAATTAATTTACAAATACATTTATTTACATACATATTTAAGTTCTTTATTATTATTATTATTATTATTTAATAGTTTTATGTATGTCAGCAACAATTATAATTTCATTGTTTACATTATGCAGGTTAATAACCCAAATAAAGAAACAACTCGATTGGTTTCACATTTCATGGGTTATTGGCTGAAGTAAATTTATTTCCTATTTAGTAATGCTTAGTTTACATTTTTACCATAGCAGTTAAGTTAATCAAAATGTATAAATACTAATTGGCAATAAAGAATCTAGGTAGTTTACAAGAAATTGTAAAGCTATCTAGGTTTACACAATTCAAGTGTTGTGTATATCCGCCTTTTTATTACATTATTAATCAACGATCGTTTCGCCTGGTGGTTTTTAAGATAGGATCACCAGGCATACGAGGGCAGTTCGAAACTTCTTAGCCTAGCACAAAAAGCGCGGTATAAACAGAAAAAAGTTAAGTGTTTTGGAAACTTCCGTCTCTGTTATGAACACATGTTAAAATTTGTTTCGATCTGGCAACTCCTTCATATAGAAACAGGTGTTCAAAAAAGACGCATCCGCAATTTTTTTACAATGGAAAAATTAGAAATGCGTGCTGTCATTAAATATTTACATAAAAAATAATGATATGGTGAATGTGTTAGCTGAAAGTGCTCCTTCATATGCAACAGTAAAAAATTGGGTTGCTGAATTAAAACGTGGTCGTACAAGCATTGAAGATGAACCACGTAGTGGACGTCCAAAAACAGCAACACCAACAGAAATTGTAGCCAAAGTGCATGATATGGTATTAAATGGTCGACGAATAAAAGTGCGTGAAATTGCTAATATCATGGGCATCTCAAATGATCGAGTCCATTTAATTTTGCATTAAGAACTACAGATGAAAAAGCTTTCTGCAAGATGGGTGCCGCATTTGTTAACAGTCGATCAAAAACGCATAAGAATGAACATTTCTCAAGCTTGTTTGGATCGTTTTAAGCGAAATAAAATGGATTTTAAGCGTCGTTTCATAACTGTTGATGAGACATGGATCCACCACTATACTCCAGAGACAAAAAAACAATCCAAACAATGGACTGAAGCTGGAGGAAGTGCCCCAAAGAAGGCAAAAACAATTCAATCGGCTGGTAAGGTTATGGCAACGGTTTTTTGGGACTTCAAAGGTATTTTATTGATGGACTATCTGCAAAATGGTAAAACAATTAATTCAGAGTACTATTGCAACCTTTTGGATCAATTAAATGTACAAATTCGAGAAAAACGTCCTGGCTTACAACACACAAAAAGAATTTTTCATCAAGACAACGCACCAGCGCACAAGAGTGTTTTAACAATGGCTAAAATCAACGAATTAAAGTACGAGTTGCTTGACCACCCACCTTATTCTCCTGATTTAGCTCCCAGTGACTTTTACTTGTTCCTAAATCTAAAAAAATTCCTTGCTGGCAAGCATTTTACCTCAAATGAGGATGCAATTAGAGTTGTAAACCACTATTTTTAAGACCTTGAGGAAAACTATTTTAATCAAGGGATAGAATTACTAGAAAAGCGTTGGACTAAGTGTATTGAAGTTTCAGGAGATTATATTGAAAAATAAAAATAGTTTTGAAAAACTAACTATTCTCTTTCATTGATAGGCTAAGAAGTTTTCGAACCGCCCTCGTATTTGAATGTTAATGGCTAAAAGACAAAGGCTGCTTTTGATAACTTCTATTTATACAAACATTTTTACAAATTTGTAATTATGAAGAATTTATTGAAGTCTTTTTCTTTATCAAGTCACCCTCGTGTCTTGTCTAGGAATTATTTTCTCAATACATTCACATGTACAATCGAAGGGGGGTTTCCTTCATGAATTGTAATGTCTTCAGTTTCTGAAGTTTTTGTTGATATCATGTCGACTAGTTTGTTGATATGATAGATTGGCAGTGGCTTAGAACGCTGAGACCTCGACAACATTGTCTGTTTGTTGGAGAGGACCCAGGTTCAAACATCAGCCGGTGCAGCCGGGCTCTGCTGCGAAGTTTTTATTTGTTATTGTAGGGTATACTATAGTTTCAGTTGTCACCAAACAAACAACAAAATGATGCTGTATGGCCCTAAAGCTGATTACCCTACAATTTGAGTCGAACTAAAGAATTTCATATCCACCACTGTTTTTATGTCGTCTTTGCTTTGAAAAGAATACGAACATAGGAATGTTGCTTCAATAAGCGGGGGTAAAACAACGAGAAAGTTGTTGTTTTTGCATTACGCATTGGTCAACAAGGCCATGCTTATGCCTTTTATTGTTGTTGGCGTTTTTTATTGTTGGACTGCAGAATTTTACATCTTTGTGTTTATTTCAGCTTGAGTCCATATTTTGTTATATTCAAGTATTTGAATAACAACAAAATGTTTTACAGTGGATATGAAATTGATTAGTTGCGGGCGGAGGGTAGGGAATACTATAGTTTCAGTTGTCACCAAACAACTTCATCAGTTCCCTTTTCCGCCGACTCTGTATCGATAAACAGGTCAATAAGCCCATTCAGCAAATTAAACAAAATGAGAAATTTGCTGTATGGCCCTAAAGCTGATTACCCTACAATTTGAGTCGAACTAAAAAATTTCATATCCACCACTGTTTTTACGTCGTCTTTGCTTTGCAAAGAATACGAACATAGGAATGCTGCTTCAATAAGCGGGGGTAAAACAACGAGAAAGTTGTTGTTTTTGCATTACGCATTGGTCAACAAGGCTGTGCTGATGACTATTATTGTTATTGGCGTTTTTTATTGTTGGACTGAAGAATTTTACATCTTTGTGTTTATTTCATTTGCGAATTTTATATTTTTTTAAGATTTTAATATTGTTCGAATTTCCTGCTGTAGTTATTTCGTGTAATTTTAGTCGATAATTGGATATTTATTGTCGGTTTGCACTGCAAAATAATATATGTAGCCTTGTGTCGTTTTTGGTAATAATTTTGTAAAGTAAATGGTGGTTTACAAATTTTACATAGATTTTGGAATTTAAATATTGTTTTAAATTTCCTATTGTGAATTTTTAGACAAATAGGTTGCTCGTAGCTATTGTTCTCAATTGTGTTTATTTGCAAAATTTTGTGGATTTTGAATATTGTTTCAGATTGCTATTTTCAAATCGACACGCTACAATTGGTAGCTTTAGAATTTCTCCTTTTGTGGAAAATAATATGCTATTGTGCGTTTTAGCGACTTTAAATCTAGTCTAAATTTTCATTTTGGAAATATTTGCTACAATTGGTTGCTTATTTGTTAGATCCAACTACATATACGTCATTTCGTTGACCATATTATTAGTTGAACTGTTAAACTTTACGTTTACCATGTTGTTACAGGAAAATTTTAATAAATGCCTCACTTGTATAGAAAATACAGAAAATCTTAAGTCAAAAAATCTTCAGCAATAGATTGTTATCAAAATTTCGTAGTTCTGCTAAATTGTCCCCGAACACGTTGGAAAATAGTTCGGTAGATTCCTTAAAGGAGCATTCCGGTGATATTTCTTCGAAAAGCCTGTCGTGTGATGCAAATGTTAAAAACCTGAGTTTGTCGTCCCACACTTCTCATGATGTGGGAATCCTAGAAGAGACCCAAACTCCATTGTGGATCTTCTAAATTTGAATAGCAATCATAATCTTGCGTTACCTCCTTTGGATGTTGAGGTTTTCGATGGAAATGTTCTAAATCTGCAACAAACAAGCAACATTCAACAAGGGCGATCGGTCGCATTTGTGCGAAGTAAACTTTTTCCTGAATAAATCATCAGAAGCTTGCGACTTGCGGTCAACCGTTTCTCATAAACCTTGGACCCAAATGGCTCGGAAGAATCGATGGATGTTTACTCTAGCCAACATGACAGAATTGACGTTTGTTTGTGGTACAAAAATGACGCATTTAGAGGCACAAGGGGTGAGAACATTAGAGGTTGGGCCCGATTGCACCCTAAAAGACAACACCGTTACGATATACGGTCATTATGAAAACAAAACAATTGTACATACATCATATTTGGGACTCAAAGCATTGGACACAATAGCTTCGCCCAGTCAGCTTATTTTGTTGAACACAACATGGAATAACACCTATGAGACTCATAGTGCTGAGCTCATTACATTACACCAACAGCTGAAAGCCATTGATATCGGACGCCTGCCCCAATTAATGAAATCGTCTTCCATTCATCATCACACTGTCAGCTACTTGGCGCTTTGCATTGGAATTGGAGTAATGATATACGTCACATACAAGTTTCGCCAACACACAAGTTCCATCAACAACACCGTCAATCCAACACCAACACCTAGGCAGTCAGTGTCGTCATCATACGCCATCGATCAAACAGTTTCTTGAACGACCCCCCCCCCCCCCCCCCCGGGAGGATGTTCAAAAAGAACATATTTATTTACAAATACATTCATTTACATACATATTTAAGTTCTTTATTATTATTATTATTATTATTATTATTTAATAGTTTTATGTATGTCAGCAACAATTATAATTTCATTGTTTACATTATGCAGGTTAATAACTCAAATAAAGAAACAACTCGATTGGTTTCACATTTCATGGGTTATTGGCTGAAGTAAATTTATTTCCTATTTAGTCATGCTTAGTTTACATTTTTACCATAGCAGTTAAGTTAATCACAATGTATAAATACAAATTGGCAATAAAGAATCTAGGTAGTTTGCAAGAAATTGTAAAGCTATCTAGGTTTACACAATTCAAGTGTTGTGTATATCCGCCTTTTTATTACATTATTAATCAACGATCGTTTCGCCTGGTGGGTTTTAAGATAGGATCACCAGGCATACGAGGGCAAACTTCTTAGCCTAGCACAAAAAGCGCGGTATAAACAGAAAAAGTTAAGTGTTTTGGAAACATCCGTCTCTGTTATGAACACATGTTAAAATTTGTTTCGATCTGGCAACTCCTTCATATAGAAACAGGTGTTCAAAAAAGACGCATCCGCAATTTTTTTACAACGGAAAAATTAGAAATGCGTGCTTTCATTAAATATTTACATAAAAAAAGGTTTATCGGGACAAGAAATTCATAATGATATGGTGAATGTGTTAGCTGAAAGTGCTCCTTCATATGCAACAGTAAAAAATTGGGTTGCTGAATTAAAACGTGGTCGTACAAGCATTGAAGATGAACCACGTAGTGGACGTCCAAAAACAGCAACAACAAAGTGCATGATATGGTATTAAATGGTCGACGAATAAAAGTGCGTGTTGTGTATATCCGCCTTTTTATTACATTATTAATCAACGATCGTTTCGCCTGGTGGGTTTTAAGATAGGATCACCAGGCATACGAGGGCAAACTTCTTAGCCTAGCACAAAAAGCGCGGTATAAACAGAAAAAGATAAGTGTTTTTGGAAACTTCCGTCTCTGTTATGAACACATGTTAAAATTTGTTTCGATCTGGCAACTCCTTCATATAGAAACAGGTGTTCAAAAAAGACGCATCCGCAATTTTTTTACAACGGAAAAATTAGAAATGCGTGCTTTCATTAAATATTTACATAAAAAAGGTTTATCGGGACAAGAAATTCATAATGATATGGTGAATGTGTTAGCTGAAAGTGCTCCTTCATATGCAACAGTAAAAAATTGGGTTGCTGAATTAAAACGTGGTCGTACAAGCATTGAAGATGAACCACGTAGTGGACGTCCAAAAACAGCAACAACAAAGTGCATGATATGGTATTAAATGGTCGACGAATAAAAGTGCGTGAAATTGCTAATATCATGGGCATCTCAAATGATCGAGTCCATTTAATTTTGCATTAAGAACTACAGATGAAAAAGCTTTCTGCAAGATGGGTGCCGCATTTGTTAACAGTCGATCAAAAACGCATAAGAATGAACATTTCTCAAGCTTGTTTGGATCGTTTTAAGCGAAATAAAATGGATTTTAAGCGTCGTTTCATAACTGTTGATGAGACATGGATCCACCACTATACTCCAGAGACAAAAAAACAATCCAAACAATGGACTGAAGCTGGAGGAAGTGCCCCAAAGAAGGCAAAAACAATTCAATCGGCTGGTAAGGTTATGGCAACGGTTTTTTGGGACTTCAAAGGTATTTTATTGATTGACTATCTGCAAAATGGTAAAACAATAAATTCAGAGTACTATTGCAACCTTTTGGATCAATTAAATGTACAAATTCGAGAAAAACGTCCTGGCTTACAGCACAAAAAAATAATTTTTATCAAGACAACGCACCAGCGCACAAGAGTGTTTTAACAATGGCTAAAATCAACGAATTAAAGTACGAGTTGCTTGACCACCCACCTTATTCTCCTGATTTAGCTCCCAGTGACTTTTACTTGTTCCCAAATCTAAAAAAATTCCTTGCTGGCATGCATTTTACCTCAAATGAGGAAGCAGTTACAGTTGTAAACCACTATTTTTAAGACCTTGAGGAAAACTATTTTAATCAAGGGATAGAATTGCTAGAAAAGCGTTGGACTAAGTGTATTTAAGTTTCAGGAGATTATATTGAAAAATAAAAATATTTTTGAAAAACTAACTATTCTCTTTCATTGATAGGCTAAGAAGTTTGCGAACCGCCCTCGTATTTGAATGTTAATGGCTAGAAGACAAAGGCTGATTTTGATAACTTCTATTTATAGAAACATTTTTACAAATTTGTAATATTGAAGTCTTTTTCTTTATCAAGTCACCCTCGTGTCTTGTCTAGGAATTATTTTCTCAATACATTCACATGTACAATCGAAGGGGGGTTTCCTTCATGAATTGTAATGTCTTCAGTTTCTGAAGTTTTTGTTGATATCATGTCGACTAGTTTGTTGATATGATAGATTGGCAGTGGCTTAGAACGCTGAGACCTCGACAACATTGTCTGTTTGTTGGAGAGGACCCAGGTTCAAACATCAGCCGGTACAGCCGGGCTCTGCTGCGAAGTTTTTATTTGTTATTGTCTTTACAATTCATGAAGGAAACCCCCTTCGATTGTACATGTGAATGTATTGAGAACATAATTCCTGGACAAGACACTAGGGTGACTTGATAAAGGAAAAGATTTCAATAAATACTTTATAATTACAAATTTGTAAAAATGTTTGTATAAATAGAAGTTATCAAAATCAGCCTTTGTCTTCTAGCCATTAACATTCAAATACGCCTGATGAGCCTGGCTTAAAAACCACCAGGCGTTGAGTGGAGTGTGTGGTATTTCGCTAGAATTCATTTTTCAATACAAAACTCCTTAGGCCATGTTAGTTCGATTAATCCAATTAATTAATTAAAAAACTACTTTAATTTAGCCAAAAATGCTAAAAAGTCTCAAATATACAATGTATATGGTGCTACCAAATGTAGGGTATATGGTGATGTGAGGTATGTCAATGGTAGGTGGACTTGTCGAAATTCGTACCATAAATGAGCTATTGTTGCAAAAATAAAGATTGGCACAAGAAAATCAACGCAAATCCAAAACTTGTCTCAAATTTAAATTGTTTGGTTGACATTTTGGTGCAAAAGGCCAAAAGTTTGTTTTGTCAAAGATATTTAATTTCTATATGGGATTTGATAGTAAACATATAAAAACTAAGTGTTTAGGCTAGAATTGATAATTTGATTTAAATTGGCCCTATGAATTGCATAGGTGTATTCGTTGAAATCTCCTCATTCCCATTTATTACACCCCTGTAATAGTATGAGAGATTTCAACGAATATTCAATTGACAACCGCCCTCTTGAAGCATCCATGCAGATGTTAACACAAAAAATAAAAAGAAACGACAAGAAGAACATCTGCTTGAATCGCAAGCACGAAGACCGCCTCATCGTTCTTGTAAAAAAATGCATTTGAAAGAAGAAAAGTTCGAGGACAGCGAAGCCGCTCCACCTCCGGTATCTCTGAAGAGCCTTTACCGAAGGCGAAACATGCATATCACATAGTGATGGGTGTGTGGGTTCGAATCGTCGGCTTCCCTTTTTCACTTGCATCATATATCATAAAGCTCGATTAAAAAAATTAATACTAAAAATGATCTCCTAAAAAGGCAACATTTTCAAATAAAAAAAAATAATAATATTTTTTTTCTAAAAACCTCTGTATTATTTTTGGTTTATATTCTCCTTATTTGTCGCCATAAATTTCTACATTTCTATTGCTAATTGTTGTTGCCAAATTGTTCTAAAAATTCCCCAAATGTACATTGATTTCGCTTTCGTAATCATTAGCAGTGTAAAAATACAAACATATTTTCATAAATACATCGTTCACATATTCACACTGCGCGGTCTATTCGTGGTCCCTTCTGTTTTGGTAAACGAACGTTCGTATAGCTACATACTCCAGCTTCGTCGCTCTGTTGTACCGTCTGGTCGGTCAGTCAGTGGCTTGCATGTAAATATATACACACACGCATGTACGCATAAGTATTGCATTTTTGGGCATTTCTCTTTCTGTTGTGTCCGTTTTTATTCTACAGTCTCCTGCCGGGATATTATTACACAATACTCGGTCAGTAAATTAGTACCGTGACACACTTTATTATATTTTATGGTAAATATAATAAATAGGTGTCAGGGAACACTTTAATAATATTTTTGGACATTTTGGAATGCCGTGCACCCTACAATCGGTCAATTAAACCTTTTCTTGTGTAGGGGTTATTTAAACATATTTATTGCGATTTGCATAATTTCTTTGAATTGAAATATAATTTGAAATTTTCGTTGTATATTTGGACACAAATACGCTACCTTCGGTGGTTATTTGTATTAATTTGATATTGCATACTCCATACAATCAATTGGACTTTTCTTGTGTAGGGCATTGTTTACGAATATATTTGCGAATTACATCTTTTTGTTTATTTCAGCTTGAGTCCATATTTTGTTATATTCAAGCATTTTGAATAACAACAAAATGTTTTACAGTGGATATGAAATCGATTAGTGGCGGGCGGAGGGTAGGGTATACTATAGTTTCAGTTGTCACCAAACAAACAACAAAATGATGCTGTATGGCCCTAAAGCTGATTACCCTACAATTTGAGTCGAACTAAAGAATTTCATATCCACCACTGTTTTTATGTCGTCTTTGCTTTGAAACGAATACGAACATAGGAATGTTGCTTCAATGAGCGGGGGTAACACAACGAGAAAGTTGTTGTTTTTGCATTACGCATTGGTCAACAAGGCCATGCTTATGCCTATTATTGTTGTTGGCGTTTTTTATTTCAGCTTGAGTCCATATTTTGTTATATTCAAGTATTTGAATAACAACAAAATGTTTTACAGTGGATATGAAATTGATTAGTTGCGGGCGGAGGGTAGGGAATAATATAGTTTCAGTTGTCACCAAACAACTTCATCAGTTCCCTTTTCCGCCGACTCTGTATCGATAAACAGGTCAATAAGCCCATTCAGCAAATTAAACAAAATGAGAAATTTGCTGTATGGCCCTAAAGCTGATTACCCTACAATTTGAGTCGAACTAAAGAATTTCATATCCACCACTGTTTTTATGTCGTCTTTGCTTTGCAAAGAATACGAACATAGGAATGCTGCTTCAATAAGCGGGGGTAAAACAACGAGAAAGTTGTTGTTTTTGCATTACGCATTGGTCAACAAGGCTGTGCTGATGACTATTATTGTTGTTGGCGTTTTTTATTGTTGGACTGTAGAATTTTACATCTTTGTGTTTATATCATTTGCGAATTTTATATTTTTTGAAATTTTAATATTGTTCGAATTTCCTGCTGTAGTTATTTCGTGTAATTTTAGTCGATAATTGGATATTTATTGTCGGTTTGCACTGCAAAATAATATATGTAGCCTTGTGTCGATTTTGGTAATAATTTTGTAAAGTAAATGGTGGTTTACAAATTTTACATAGATTTTGGAATTTAAATATTGTTTTAAATTTCCTATTGTGAATTTTTAGACAATTGTGTTTATTTGCAAAATTTTGTGGATTTTGAATATTGTTTCAGATTGCTATATTCAAATCGACACGCTACAATTGGTAGCTTTAGAATTTCTCGTTTTGTGGAAAATAATATGCTATTGTGCGTTTTAGCGACTTTTAATCTAGTCTAAATTTTCATTTTGGAAATATTTGCTACAATTGGTTGCTTATTTGTTAGATCCAACTACATATACGTCATTTCTTTGACCATATTATTAGTTGAACTGTTAAACTTTACGTTTACCATTTTGTTACAGGAAAATTTTAATAAATGCCTCACTTGTATAGAAAATACAGAAAATCTTAAGACAAAAAATCTTCAGCAATAGATTGTTATCAAAATTTCGTAGTTCTGCTAAATTGTCCCCGAACACGTTGGAAAATAGTTCGGTAGATTCCTTAAAGGAGCATTCCGGTGATATTTCTTCGAAAAGCCTGTCGTGTGATGCAAATGTTAAAAACCTGAGTTTGTCGTCCCACACTTCTCATGATGTGGGTACACAGGTATCTAGTTTAACCATATCGAATATTGGGAATCCTAGAAGAGACCCAAACTCCATTGTGGATCTTTTAAATTTGAATAGCAATCTTGCCATAATAATCTTGCGTTACCTCCTTTGGATGTTGAAGTTTTCGATGGAAATGTTCTAAATTGGCCCACTTTCGGAGATTTGTTCAGTGCTGTTTATATAAATAGCTCCAGTTGACAAATATTGAACGCTTGTGTCATCTGGTGAGTAAATTAGTGGTGAGGCTCAAGAAATCGTCTCGAAGTTTCCATTGACCCATCGGAGTTTCGATCTCGCGTGGAATGCATTGAATTCCACATATGATAATCCATGATTGCTTGTCCACAGCCAATTAAAATCGTTGTTTTCGCTTCCTGTGTTGGATCAGGAAAATAGTTCGGGACTTAAGTCAATACAACGTGGGATCAATAGTTGTCGTTCTGCAATGACAATTTATGATGTACTAACGGATAATTGGGATCCGATCGTGGTCTTCATTTGTTTACAAAAATTACCTAAGTGTGAAAAACAAGTCTCGCCTTTTAACTTGGGAAGAATTGAATGCATTCTTGACAGAGAGAGTTCAAACTCTTCTGTGTTTGCATGAAATGAGAATTGTTGATCCTTTGCATAATTCGAATTGTGAAGTATCTCCCAAATATTGTATCCAGTCCCAAGCACTTTTCGACATCCCTTCGTTCATCCCCTACGTCTTGTTGCGTTCTTTGTGCAGAGCAACAACACAAATTAAATGTTTGCCAGCGGTTCGTAAATTGTTCGCCCTTGGAAAGATATAAATTGCTCAAAAGCCATCGTTTGTGTGTGAATTGCCTTGTAATAGTCGTTCTTGTCGCAAGTGTAAGCAGAGGCATAACACTCTATTGCACAGAGATCGCTCTATGGTGAGCAGTCCTAGTCAAATTGCGACTCCAAGAAGTTCGAAGTTGTCAGCTTCAGCTTCCACCTTTTGGCCTAGAACCTTATTAAGTAGCACAAGTTCGTCTACATCTAGCGCTCCATCGATATCGGTCGATAATTTAGTTCGAAAATCCTTCCACGTCAGTCAGGAAAAGTTCTATTGCCAAAAGCGCTGGTGAATATCGTTCATCAGGGTGCTTCTTTTTCTGCTAGGGTGTAGATCGACCCCGCTTCTGAGTCGTCTTTCATTTCGGAACGACTTCAGAAGGATCTGGGACTCCAAGTTCAATCCAATAAATCGACAATATATGGAGTTAATAGTATTGTCGCAGCTACATGTCGCAAAAGTTGTTCGTTGAAACTTCGTAGTTGTGCTGACAGGTCGTCTATTTATGAAACTTCGGCGTTAGTTGTAGATTCGATAGGGAAATCTTCCCACATTTTCGGTCACTTCGGACCTTAAGACGGATATGTCGAATATAGGTTTGGCAGATCCTCGATTCGATAAATCTTGACCAGTAGATATTTTGATAGGAGCAGACTTGTACCCGAAAATAAATAAGTCATACCTTGCGACTTTCGTCTGGTTCGCTGCTTGCTCAAAATACGTCGTTTGGGTGGATCATTACTGGCCCTGTAAAATAAATTGTCGTTTTCGTAAATCGTACGGAAAAATAGCTGTAAAGCGGCCCCAACCAAACATAACGAATGTTAGCTCACGTTGCACTATCGTTCGCGGGGTCCCTAATGGCCCTTTCGGTGGCCAGGTCTACATTAATCTGCACAATACCGGGGTCCCTAATGTCCCTGCAGTCCAAGAGTCCCTAATGACTCTGTAGCATCAGGGTCCCTAATGACTCTGTAGCATCAGGGTCCCTAATGACCCTGATATGCCATGGTCCCTAATGGTCATATAAGTCCAACTCTGTTTGTTTAGATGTGTGTTCTTTGCGTTCTTCGATTAGAAAATTTATTGTTAGCAATTCTTTGGCTTTTGTGTTTTGACGTTTGTTTTGTGTTTTTTTTCTTTTCTTTTATTTTCGTAATTTATATTAATAAATTGTCTGATACTGTTAACGCCGGGAGCAAGCGTTTTCTCTTTTATTGTAAACATATATAATGATTGTTTAACTGCTGATTTTAATAACATGGGTTATATTCTTTTCATCAGTCATTAAAATAATACATTCCAGTTTTAAGTACCTCCTTTATAACGTTTCAAATAACTTGATTTTGTTAAAAAGTCTCAATAAAAATAAACTAAACTAAACTAAACTAATTGTCTGATATATATGGTCTGTTCCAGTACTGCAAGAATCTACTAAATTTTACTATTATTTTCGATAACATAAAGGAAAAAATGTTATCGTAGTAAAAAATAGTAGCTTCTTGCAGGTTCTGGAACATAGCAATAATTTAGAGCATACTTTATGCCTAAATTTTAAAGTTTCTATTAAAAATTTGTATTATCTAACCAAATCTATTATCTAGCATATTTTCAGGCTGTTTTAAATAATATAGTCCTTTTATAATGGCATGTCTTTATAAAGAGTGTACTGTTAGAAACTTTAGTGAACGTCTAATTACATGCTGGTTATGCGATGACCGTGCACACTTTAAGTGCGCTGGTTTTAATGGTAAGCAGTATGACGGATAGATCGAAAGGTCTTCGTTGGTCATGTCATGAAATAAATTTTCATCGTTTATTTAAAAAAACAAAATCTGAATTTCTTAATTTAAAAAAGATTTTAACGCTATTTTCGAAAATCTTGATAAAATTGAAAGATTAGTGAATAAATTTGAATTTTCCGATGGTTCTCCAAAAAGGAAGAAATTGTCGGACTCTGTTGAGGATAATTCTGGTATAAGTTCGGATAATTTAATTAGTTTATGTTCTCCGGCCCCCACAACCGTGGCTCATAAATCTAATGCTTTAGTTAATAAACTACCCCTATCTGCTCCTAACACATCGAAGGATAAGTCTGTTACTGCAGATACTAACAATCCTTCTGATACAGTAACTAAACCTCCTCCTAACAAAAAATCTGTTACTGCAGATATTAATAAAAAATCTGTTCCTACAGATATTAATGATAATTTAAATACCGATGATCTTTTAGTAAATGAGTTGGTATTTAGAGAAAAATTAACTGCAAGCCCGGTTGCTATATCGTCGAGTTCAAAAAACTAGAAGATATTAACTTGCCTTTCCTATATCAGAATGTTCGAGGCTTAAACACTAAGCTCAAAAATCTTTATTTAAATTTTTTTCCTTGCAGCAATTGTCAGCTTGATGGAGAGAGGCGTGAGGCATATGGTAACCCTTTGCCTCTCAACACCCTCTCTCAATTCAATTCAATTTATTTAACTTGTAATTCAAAGCCAACCGGCCCATCAGTGTAAATTACAAAATGCATAAGAATTGCTTAACCAAATAAAAAGGAAAAACTACTCGAAAAATATAATGTAAGACCAAGAAACTAAAAACTAATATAAAAAATATGCATACCAATAATATATACAGATTTACTTTGAAGCTACTCCAAAACAATTTCAATCAATATGCAACATCCAAATCTCACATGACATAACGTCACTTAAGCAAAAGTAATACATAATAATAAATATATATATATATATATATATATATATATATATATATATATAATATCTAAGTGCACTTTCTAAAAAATCAAAAAAGGAGGCAAGCAAATACACAAAACAGATGAAAAAGTAATATACTTGAAGAATGCAATATTAATGTCACTATCTGTTCAAAGGTACGGCAACGGCACGTACCGAAGTGAAATGCCGGATAAGTAATTTAGTAAACGAATTAACCGATACACCAAAATTTCTTAATTGGTCAGGCAATGCATTAAAAATACGGATTACTCTAACAACAAAAGAATCCGACATAAGAAGAGAAGCATTCGGCATAGTCAACTGATTCAGACGCGTAGAGTGCAAAAAACAGAACGTCTGTAAAAGAAATAGGGGAGTTTGGTTCTTAATACACTTGAAAAGCAACAACAACAAACGTGTTTTGACAAAATTATTAAAAGAAAGGCCAAGGAATTGAACAACATAGGGTGTAATATGCGCACGACGATTCAACTTGTAAACATAACGAACGGATCTATTGACTGCCAGTTGAATAAAATCCAATATTCCTTGCGTGGTCCCAGAATAAACCTCCAAACCATACATAATTGTTGGCAAAATAATAGCACGTGCAAGTCTCATCCTAACTTCCAAAGGCAAGTGCATATCAGTATTGTAAAGACACCTCAAACTGAAATTAACTTTCGACACCAAGGAACAAACATGTTTATCAAAAGAAAGCCGGCTATCCAAAACAACACCCAGACATTCCAAATCATTTACAAACTGAACATTCGTACCATCATAAGAAATACTAATATCAGTATGATTATTACTGGAAAAATATAATGCTTTAGTTTTGCTGGGATTAACTCTAAGGTTATTCCTCAACATCCATGACACTAACATATCCATCACAAGGTCTATTTTGGATTGAGCAACTTGAGAATACCGAGTGTCACCTTTGAAAAGCATCTGTATATCATCAGCATATGCATAGAGCGAGCACCAACCACTTAGCTTAGGAAAAAGATCATTCATAAAAATGATGAAAAGTAGTGGACCCAAGACAGAGCCTTGTGGGACTCCACTCACAACTGGCAACATGCCACTGTATCTGCCACCAACGAAAACAATTTGGCTCCGATCCATCAAATATGACCGAAGCAGAGAACATGCACTATCAGAGAACTTATAGATGGAACCAATTTTACTCAACAACAATGTATGGTCTACTCTATCAAACGCCTTTTCTAGGTCCAACGAGAGTAAAACAGAGAACTTGGTACTAGAACAACTGCCACGAATAGAATCCGTCAAACCTAAAAGTAATGAGGTTGTACTCCTATTTTTCCGAAAACCACATTGAGCATCATCCAACAACTTATTAGAGTCCAAATACAACAGAATCTGCATTTTTATGACATGTTCTACTACTTTAGATAAGATTGGAAGCATTGAAATAGGGCGAAAATCATTAGAACATGATCCTTTCTTCCTGATTGGAACAATTTTCGATATCTTCCAATCATCTGGATAAACTGAAGTTATCAAAATTGTATTCACAATATGCAAAAAATGGCGGGAGAGAAACGGGTAAACTTTTCTAAGAAATTTCAAAGAAAACCCATCTAACCCCGATGCATTGGATTTAACCATAAAAAACGCTTTATCTAATTCCAAAATGTCAATACAACGAAAAGAAAACCCTTCCCTACCAAAAGCCTGAAATTGACGCACTCTATCAGACACAGGTAGCTGATTACGAAAAAACATTTGATTCAAATCATCGGGATTAAGGTCACAATGATAAGAATCGGTGTCCAACAACCCCTTAGATTTTACAAACCCCCAAAAATCCCTAGAATTAGAAATATTTTTAAATAAGCTAGGGTGGACCTCCATTCTTACTTTTCTAATCATCGACTTTGCCCTATTTCTTGCCTTACAATAGTTTCTCCAGTTCAAGGCAGTCTTGTCCAGTAAATACGCCTTAAAAGCTAAATCTCTAATAGAAACAAGATACGTAATCCGAGAATCACTAAACCAATCATCATTCTGATACCTCACCTTTCTTCTCTTAATAGGAAAAATGGAATGCAAAGACGCGAGGCATTCCACAAAAAAATCCCACTGAACATTTACATTATTAGTTGAATATAACATTGAAAAATCACACGAGAGAACAGCATCCCGTATATCCTCAGAACTCACAGCATCAAAATCCGTAAACTCAAAATATTGGTCAACCGAATGTTGATTTAAACTCAATGAAATAAAAATGACCGCATGGTCAGAAATGCCAGGACAAAAAAATTGTTTCGATAACTGGACATCAGACATGTTAGAAACCAAAAAATAGTCCAATAATGACGTGGAACTGTGGGGAACGCTAAAGTGGGTTGGCAAACAATTGTGAACAATAGAAAGATTTAACCTCGTACAAACATCCCTACAACGCACCGAAGAGGAAACATTGAAAAGATCTGTATTGAAATCACCCATGATGATAATATCAGAATATTTAACTACCAAATCAGAAATTTCCTCTTCGAAAGCAGTTAAGTCCCCGTGAGGAAGGTAAACGACACCAACCAAGACTTTACGAGAACCAAGTGACAATTCCACAAAAAGACATTCTGCTGTGCTACACCCAGAACTCTTATACACGACTTTAAAAGCAATTGACTTCGAGATAAACAACGCAACACCACCGCCCCTTTGATTAAGGCGGTCATTTCTAGAACAGGAGTAGCCGGAAATTGAGATTTTTTTAGATGAGACTTCTGGCTTGAGCCACGTCTCAGTAACACCAATAATATTTACAAGACTGGATTCAAATATATTACGTATTTCAGAAAGTTTTGTGGTCCTAGAAGACAAATTAAAGCTTCTGCAATTGAAATGAGCCAGATTTAAATTATTTTTAGAAAGTGCACTTAAAGTGGAATGCAAAAAAGAGCTATTGCTGACGGTATTGCCTAAATTAGTTAAATTCATAAATTCACAATGCAAAATCGAAAATTTAAAAAAAAAAAACATGACTATACGACAGGAATCTCTAAATTTGGAAATAATTCTGCACACTCCTGTGCATTCAAAACCCTAGATGGAGCATCAGGGAATGAAAGGAGAACACTTGGATCATCACCATTCCTCAGAACATATTTAGTAATACGCCCTTGCTGGCGAAGTTTCCGACACCGATACACCAAGTTAGCAGCAGGGGATGTTAAATGATCATTCAGGTACAGGCGAGAATTAGTTTCACTGTTCAATACCTCACGCAAAAATATGGAACTATGACGGGAATACTTTGCCATTATCATGTCTCTAACATGTACAGAATTAAATTTAGCCAGGACAGATTTTCCATTGTTAATGTAACAACAGTGGTGAACATCCTTATAATCAATGTTAACTCCACACACTCTGGCAATCTTAACGATTGGCTCGCGCAGGTTTTTTATAGCCCGAGGAAGTCCATTAATGAGAATATCACTCCTATTAATCCTTCTCTCAAACACAAGATTGTGACGCTCTATAGCTAATAGCCTTTCATCAAGGATCTGCTGCATACCCAATAACCTTCTTTCGTAAGTGCACAGGTCCTCCTTCATCTCGTGAATGTGTGACATAATCTCAGACCGATAAGCATTGACCATATCACGCAAAAGCACTTGAAAATCCACCATACATTTTTGCACATGTTCATCAATTAACCTCCTCATGGAAGCAGCAAGGTCATCAAACATCTTCTTATTCAACTCCTCAATAGACGAAGTAACCTTGGCAAAAAAACTATCAGAGAGAGGCATTGTAATATCTCTTGTATTCACGAGCACCTCTGACGTTTTTGAAACAGACGATGTTCCATCCATCGCACATTGCAGCGAACTATTCCCATCAGAAACTGAGATACTCGCAGGCTTGTCGACACCCTCACTACTGGCCACTAACGAACTAGCACCACCGTCTAATGTACTCAGACACGAATTCGCCACACTGCATTTAACAACATCGTCACTCTTTTTGCCACATTTACCATTCATGTCAGAGGAAGTTCCACTTGTAGTAGACGACAAAACACCATTATTCAAAACCACATTCCCAACAGGTGTGTTGATAAGACTATGGTTCTTACGACTGTTAGTGGGCTTAGAAACAATTCGCTGACCACCACCCGGAACAGCCCCAGTGGACAAAGCATTAGTACTTGAAATTTTAATATTTTTCCTAGAAGGTGCAGAGGAATGAGTAGAGTTGTCAACAGTGCCACGCCGGCCAGCTGGTACCACACTGCTCACACGGCAGCTGTCGCAAGTGTAATCCAAATATTTCATCTTTTTTAAGTCACAAACAGCCACGTTGATACATTTCGGATGAAATAAGTTGCTACATTTCCCACATCCAATACTGTTAACAGCACGGCTCATTGTTTTCATGCAAACCGGGCATTTCCAAGATCTCGTGTTATTCATGACTTCAATAATAAACAAATTAAACACTTGCACAAAAAACGGTAACACAAATGCGCAAGTATGTGTGAGTGTGTAGATAATTGTCAAAAACGAACAGCAAGCAGCCACAAATAAAAGCAATGTTCCAAAAGTAGATGAAAAACTCCAGTACTGACAAAATACACCAAAAATCCGAATACTGCAACCAGAAAATTATTACAGCACACTACTCGGGTCCAAATTGTAGTCTCATTTGATTCGCCGTGAAGTTTTGATCCACAACAAATTTTTATGTAATTTTATGACCACTAAATGGGCCTTAATTTTAAAAAAAGTTGACTTATATTCAATAATTTATCAATTTTATGTACATTCCGCGAATGCTGTGTAACATTTTGCAGGTATTATGCAATCTACTCGATGAAGTCACTTCCAGAGAACTTTTTTGTAACAATTGTGCTCATTAAAATAATTAGCGTTTTTATAATATTTTCTTTCTTAAAAAGCGAAATAAGAGCGCCATAAAATTGGCTCGCGACCAGATTCGTACTGGAAATTTTTTTCTTAACCTACATATCAAAAATCGTTGATGTACCGCGAAAACAATTATCCTTTTTTCTGAAATGGAATATGAAATAATTGACAATATTCGTGATATATACTTCTTAATTACATAGATTCTACATAGATTTACATTGTGTTTGTTAAAACATATGGATGTTTCAAGGGAGGCGGCAAATGTTTAAGCTAGAATTGATAATTTGATTTAAATTGGCCCTATGAATTGCATAGGTGTATTCGTTGAAATCTCCTCATTCACC
This sequence comes from Musca autumnalis, assembly GCF_047663935.1. Classification (NCBI taxonomy): domain Eukaryota; kingdom Metazoa; phylum Arthropoda; class Insecta; order Diptera; family Muscidae; genus Musca; species Musca autumnalis. Next base: position 134,303,955 of record NW_027411644.1, read on the forward strand.
CCTGTAATAGTATGAGAGATTTCAACAAATATTCACTTGACAACCGCCCTCTTGAAGCATCCATGCCGATGTCAACACAAAAAATAAACAAAAAACGACAAGAAGAACATCGGCTTGAATCGCAAGCACAAGGACCGCCCTTTATCGCAAGCATTGCTACATATCGTTGTGGAAAGGTAATATTGTTTACTATTAAATAAACACCGGCAATTGAGCCAAACCCTTTAACAAAAAATTTCGTGTTTTATTTTTTCCATTTCTTTTTATATTAACGGCCACTCGTACGCATTGGGCGTACTGGCTCTATTGGGAGAGCCTTGCAAATGCAAATTATCAACAAAAATGCTTCGTTAGAAAAGACTTTCGGGAATAACAACAACAAGAACTATTTTTAACCATCAATAACTAAAGAAATCTGTGGTGTAAATAGACTTAAAAACGAGGATTCAAAAAATTGCAGAGGGCAAATATCACAAAATATATTTGCATGTTGTCAGTTAAAATCAGAAGAGCGACAAAGTAACAACACCGAATGATTTGTACGATCAACGCTACGTAGGGTGATCAGTACAACAAAATAAAATTAGCAAGTTTAGCAACAACACAGGTTAATTTTTACCTGTAATTAGGAATTGCAATGAGAAAAGGCGATTGGAAGTAGTGAGTGTTCGTTGTTATGGCGAGACCAAATGATTAAGAGCAAATCAAACAAAAATAACAACAATACGGATAATGATTTGCATGACCAACGCGACGTCGGATGATCAGTACAGCAACGATTTCGAAAAGATTTGTGTGGACTGTATGGTGGGGGAATGAATGAATTATTTTTATTTTACTACTCAAATTTGTTACCGAAAAACGAAAAATACTAACACTCGCGGGTAGCTCACTTTTTATGGAAATCTCAGTTTACGTAGCTGGTGTTAGTATGGTGATTTGTTGTTAGGATGATGGTGCAAAATCCGTTCAAGGCAACAACAAAAGATGTCTTCAAATCTCGTTGTATCACAATACAAGAGAGACGCAACGCACAAATAGATCAGCGATGTTTAGCAACAACAAAAAGCTGGAGTAATCCGGTTCGATTGGACAAAATGTTTAGGTGAGGGAGGGGAAATCCATGGGCTTCGATTACGAAACGAATGATGAGAAGTGGAGGAAGAAAAGAAAAAGAAAATAAAACACAAGCAGTATCAGTTTATAATATTAAATAATATGTTGGTTTATTGGTGAATATATTTCATTTCTCACTCAACAAAGATTACCTTGTAATCTGGGGTGGCGACAGAGGCCGTTTAGTATTAGCGCGAGACGGTTGGTTTATACGCGACAAGTTAACTCTTAAAAGGTTGGTCGACAAGTGAACGCAGAGGTTCTTGCAATCGCAGAGGATTGTAGTGATCGCAGAAGATCTTTGTCGATTTATACTACCACAATTACATTTTCCAATGAGAGCAAACTCAACAACCTCCGCTCGTTGGCGTCTGCGCTCTACAGTGTCCGCAGAGGGAACATGCCGAGGAGATGCCCGATGCTGTCAATCAGCATCCGTGATCGACTGAGCTCGGGAAGTTGAGTTGGAACGTATCAAACTTATACAATAATAATTTTCACTTAATTACTAAAGGAAATCCTTTTGTAATTCAATTCGGACATTGCAACAAGAAAGACATCTATAAGAATTTTAGAACGTTAACACAGAAATTGTATTCATAAAAAAATATAAGTCTGTTACACATAAAGAGAAGCCAAAAATTAGATTTAGTGGTTCACGGTATATATTACGATATACAATACAATAATATAAAACGTGAAGCCAAATACTATGGATAATTTAACACACTTCAATAAATAATGTTTAAATTGTGTTATATAAGACCTTATTTATATTATACTATCTGAACCCGGTGCGCTTGGCAACCCCGACTAAGATGAAGTATATATGAGGCGCTCAGCGCCAAAACGGCCTAACCCACATGCCCAAAAAAACTAAACAGACTATAACGATTTTATTGAAACCGTTTGAAATAAATTCTAAAAAAATCCATATTGGATTATTTTAGAAGGTAGTACTACATGGTGTTATTCAATGCAATATGGAATTTTTTAGTAGTTATTTCAAAAGTTTCTTTTATAGTCTGTTTGATTTTTTGGGCATGGGGGTTAGACCGTTTTGGCGCTGAGTGATATTAATTTATATTAATTCTTAATATTACCAGTTATTGTGGAAGTGAAGTCGTTTATGTATGTTGAATGAGCGGCACTTCTCCCTGTCTATCCTTAAGTATGTAAGTAAGTGGGTCACATTAACCAAGGTCTAAGACTGTACACTATTTGGTTATAGGAAAAATCACAATGTATGTCCACAGCTTAATTCTTTTTCCACTATCTGGATTACATTAAATGGGACCCCATAATGGGTCCATTTTCGACTTTTTGAGGGTTTTATGGAAAAATCCGAGTCCAAAAATCAGTTTTTGGATTATATCACCTGACCCATGACCATTTTTGGATAGGTATTTCCATAAGCTTTCCAATGATAGCCATTTTGTAGGAATCGGCTCAGTAGAGCCGGGTCTAACCCTGGTTTTGTACCCGGACTTTCGGGTCCAATAACCGGGTAGCCGGTTCCGTCCCCCAAGAAAATTATACATTTCCCTAATCAGCACAACAATATCTACCTCTGGAAAAATTTCAAAAAAATCGGAAAGATTTTACTAAACTGGAGTTGTTCCCGTAACCCTCACTATTTTAAATTGAAACAGAAGTAGTGTTCAATGTAGTCATTGATTTTTCCAGAAATTATTATGCCACAAGTAGGGTTTATTGCGCTGATTTCGAAAATGTATAATTTTCATGTGGAGCGGATCCGCTTATCCGGTTATTTGACCCGAAAGTTCAGGTTCAAAACCGGGTTAGACCCGGTTCTACTGAACCGATTACTACAAAATGGGTATCGTATAAAAGCTTATGGAAATACCTATCACATGTTGGATTACTTTAACAGTTTTGGCTTTTAATCGGCTTGTTTCTCCATATGTATAATTTGAATCTAAGGTGACGATATCTCAAAACTGGTGGCTACTTTCAAAAATCACAAACACCATCCTGTAGTTAATTTTTAAATCAACAACTTTTGGTTTAGATGGTTTTTAATAAGTCTTACAGAAAAAAATCCGTAATTGAAATAATTGAAGAGGATGACAGATGACCTATGCCCTGATTTAAGTAAACATCTAAAAAACAATATGTTAAAAGGCCAAACGGAAGTGGTTATTCGGAAGGCAATGCAAGACAAATGAAGGCCGGAAGTACATCAACATTTTGTGAACGCAGGTCGCTTCGATATTGCTCATTTTTCCAAGAGAAAGAACTAACGGAAATACTCAAAATTTCTGACAGCAAAAAGTACGTAACGAGAATACTGAGGCGTTGATACGAAAACGTGTATATGCTCAAAATCCCCGTCGTTCCAATACAAAGAAATTTTGCATTGGTTTACTTAGAAAAAAAGACAGGAGTTCCTACAGTCAATAAACTGCAAGCATTTGCTTATGATCCTAGTGGTATAATCTGTTTTAAAACTGATATCAAAAACGACTACCAGATTCTACCACAGAGAAGTTCTTGAAATTTTGAAACATCCTATCCTACTTTTATGACAAAATTCCTTATGTAAGTTAAAAGTTTTATTTAAATTATTACAGATCACTTAATTTATATTAACTATATTTTGTCGCTAAATTGACATAAATACAACAATAAATATAATATTCTAGATCTGATCCCAGCAAAATTTATTTGAAGTTGTTCTATGTGAAGTAGTGATTGAATAGCTTTTTAGAAGCAGTCCACGCAGAGTTATGAAAAATGCATTCTGTTCTTCACATTTTGACAATGTCCGATTTGAATCCATTTCATAAAATTTTCACATTTTAGCAATGTTTACATTTATAATAACTTTTTGCAAATAAAATTCTTAAGAACACAATAAACAATTTATTTTATTGTATTTTAATTACTCAGCAAAATGGTTGTATCCAAAAAGATAATCATGGTTGCAAGAAATATCAGACTGAATATTTGTTTGTACCCAAAAAGTAGTTGAATCATGAGTGCAAGTGACTATGTCTTTTTACGTGAAAGAAGTCTTGATTTTTACAAGGACATGATGCAGCTAGAATGCAATCAATTTTAGATGACTCTATGCAAGAAGTATTTTAAGATGTTTTTGGGTATTTTTGAGTAATAAAAGCTAACTTTTTAGGATAAAAGTATTTGATTTTGCACTCAGTCGCTTTTTACAATGATTTATTTGAGATATTCCATTCTTTTATATTCATTATATTATATTTCGATCGAACTATTATCAAACTACTGTTTTTTCAAACAAAAATGTTCTAAAAACATGAGTTTGGTAGTAATTTGAACGAATTTTAATTCGAATCGTCCTAGAGAAACAGGCCCTAAATATTAATTAAAAGTTACAACTGTTTTAAATATTTTCTCCAAATGGCCCTGAGGTCTCAAATCAGTGAAAAATCCTCGCTTAATAGATAATAACTTCTCCTATATCCTCGCTTGCGAATCAATTTTTAAATGAATCGAAAAATCATTTCAAAATACTATCCATGGAATCTATATTTATCCACTACAAAGAAATAATGAAAAATGTGTGCTTAAGAAGCAAATTAGACAGTATCCTCACTGCACCATGCCCTTGTAAAAATCATGACTTCTTTCACGTAGAAAGATGTAGTCCGAAATCACTTGCACTCATGATTCAACTACTTCTTTGGCTACAAACATTTTGCTGGGATGATTTAAATATAGTCTAATACAATTGAAATTATAAATAATTATAGTGATGTTTGGAATAGACAGTTCACCTTATTGTGGTCCATTGAAATATCACCGTTAAGACTGGGAATTGAACTCAACACCTTCAGATTGCTAACTTAAATTTCGCTTAACCGCGTAGGCCAAAAAGTCAGTTCTAATTTGATAATAATTTTTAAATTATACTTGTTTCTTTAAATGTATATTTAATAAATTGTGGGTTACGTATTTTAGCATTTCAGAAAAGTACAATACCAAAAGACGTAACCCACATAACTTCTAAAATTCTGAAAAAAAACATTTAATTTTTTTCCAAAAATATATTTCTTCTCTGTCTTAAAACACGATACTAAAAATGTTCGTTATTTTATAACACTGTTTTCATTTTATAACGTTTTTTGGTTCTCCTGTAAAATTTTGGTTTTGTAGGTTACGTCTTCGGGCATTTATGGTGACGATATTTAGACTACACAAACCCTAGTATGGTTTTGTCCTGTCAGATCCAGTTCGGTTTTTATGGCCTCATCTAAACCGGGCTAAATCTACACTCCTTTATCTCAGAAACGAATAGGAATTTGGCCATGCTGCCTTTAGCAATATTGTAGCCCTAAACTAGTAGAACTTATCTTTTGAAAAAACCATATAAGAAAAACTCCATCTAGGGCATCAAAATCTATAAAATATAGAAAATTTTACATAATTGCTGAAATTCTGGTAAGTATCTGGAGTTGAACCAAGTAACCTTTTGCAAAAATATTCCAAATAAAGTTCTCAACAATTCTTTAAAACATTCTGAAACTCTAAAATGCTTGCTTCATATCTTGCATCATATCTTTTACAACACGTATTTCAAACACAGTTCACACCAACAGTTTATTCTCGCATTTCGGATTTCACTACATTATTGACATTTTTATTAAATCGTCGTTGAAAAATGTACTGAAAACAACGGCATAGAGGCATTTTACAACAATGACATCTGCTGAAGAGTTGTTTATTACATTCCAGGGAATATTTTTCCGAAAGAAAATATTCTGAAAAAATTAACGGCTTGGAGACACGGTGAAATGTATAAAAATTGTGGAATTTTTGCATATATTTTGAAATTTGAGGCAATAAATGTAGTTTTTCGAGTTCATTATTTCTCCAAATATTTTATTCTTGTCCTTATCTACAAATTTGCTTCAGAGGTCAGAAGAAGATTCGCATTGGTTTCAGAGATATAGCCCCGAATTTCTTTAAAAACTCAATATTTAACCATGTTTAGATGGGGTCATAAAATCGTAGCTGGATCTGACACAACAAAACCCAACTTGGGTTTCTTGTCGTTTGGGTCTGTACTTTAAAAAAAACCTCAGTTCGAATTGTTTGCACAAGATCACCTTTAAAATGCTGCACAGTGTATGATAAAATGTTTGTTTTTGTTTGACAAATTTCTTCCATACAAATGTTCTAAAATCACGAAAGAAAACGAAAAAAATTCGGCTGAAACAAAAGTCGTGTTGACCAGTGCAATTATTAACTTTACTCAATAAAGCTTCTGTTCCTTATTATTTGAAAATTAAAACGTTCATGTTTTTATACCCTCAGCATTTATGCTACGAGTAACGAGGGTATATACACTTTCATACAGGCAAATTGTGCCTCATCAAAATAATGGTTTTAGACCCCAAGTATGTTTGGACGAAATGTGTTTCAAACAATTTGGAGTCGATTGAGCAATGTCCGTCCGTCTGTCTGGCTGGACCGCACGATAACTCTCGAACGGATAAACCGATACGGTTCAAATTTGGCTTTCGTAATATTTTACCCAAACTTAGTTTAAGTTCGAATATGGGCTATATCGGTCTACTCCCTCCGGCACCTCCCCCACAAAAGTTCGTAAATGTTCGGAACATTTGTGCGCACGATAACTCTTGAAGGGAGTAACCGATTTGGTCCATACTTTGCCCATCGTGAAACGAGTACCAGACTTAGATAAGGTTTCAATATGCACTCAATCGGTCCATTCCTTCGGGTACCTCCCACACAAAATTTCGGAAAAGTTCAGTTAGGGCCATCTCTCCAATCGCTTTGATTTTTGTTGTAGCAACTTGCTTCACTGCCCTCCAAACGACGGTACAAGTTTCATCAGGGGCAAGTCCATACTTCCAGAGAAAATAATTTGGCCTTAGTAATATTTTGTCCAGACATAGTTTAAGTTTGAAGATAAGCCATATGGGTCCACTCCTTCAGGTACCTCCCCCACAAAAGTTCAAAAATGTTCGGAAAAATTGTTCTTACGGTATTTCTTGAAGGGAGTGGCCGAATTGGTCTATACTTTACATATCCAAATATATCTACCAGATATAGATCAGGTTCCAAAATGGACTATATTTGTCCACTCCATCCGGTACCTCCAACACAAAATTTCGGATAAGTTCACTTTAAGACCTGATATCGATTCACTTTGATTTTTGTTGAAGCAACTTGCATTCGCTGCCTCAATTACGAGGTAAAAATTTTTTAGGTGCGAGTCCATACTTATTGAGCAAACAGCCCGAAGAGTGTGAAAAACCCCTATGACACCATATGTTGTGGCTGGAGATCCACTTCCATAACGGTCAATGTCGATCAATTCCTTTTAGTATCTCCTCCGCAAAACTTTTGATCTTTAAAATTGTTTAACCCCCCTAAATACATACGTATTTTGGGAAAAATTGTTTCAATATACTCAGGCTGAGGGTATATCTCTGTCGGCAAAGCCGACTGATAATTTTTTACTTGCTATTTCTTTCTTTTTCGAAACGCAATTTCGGTACCTTTACATTTGGGTCCATTCGAACCGTACGCGAGTCTTTGGAGTTGTTTTGGTTATTCTAATTATTGCACAAATAATGAAACACTGCACTCACTAGTGTTTCATATTTTGTTAGCTCGCGTTGTGAAAAAATAACAAAAAATATAAACAAACATAAAAATATCCATCCTCCAAAAATTATTTTTTTTATTTACAATATCAATACATGCCGGCGCTTTATAACGCGCCGCGTATTTCTTTTTGTCTGTTCTGTTTTTTTGCGGCGTTATTGTTGAACAGTGAAAAAAAAAATAAATAAATAATTTTGGGTGCAAAAATTTATTGTTAAAAAAGTGCAAAAATTTTAGTCAAAAATCGCGTATTTGTCTTTAGTGAATGATGGTGTAATTACACTGTGCAGCAGTATTTTTTGGGCGTGGAAAATTCCATTTGGGGATGAAAGCCCTTGGTGTGTATATTAAGAACGCAAAAGGAAATTTTCGCCATAGGTCAAGTTTCTGTGATATCGCGTGATGAATTTTTTGATTTTACCACAAGGTGAGATTCTACAAAAATGTTGCTCAAAAGATTTTAGGTACGGTTCTCTTTGGCAACTAATCAATATTTTTCCGTTTTCTTTGTCATTTTTTATGTTTACTCGGTCTTGGTTCAGAAAAAAAAACATGTTTGGGTTTTCTGTATATTCGATATTGGTTATTTATTGGTATGTAGACTTACCAATTGGTTATTGCTTACCTAGACATCGGGGGTTCTTTTGAAATATTTACCAAAAAAAGCTCCTGTAATGAAGAACACGTTTATAACGAATTTTCATGGAGGGCAGATCCGGTTATCTAAATTTTTGAATCGGATATTCCGACATTAAAACCGATTTTAAGTAACCGATTAAGTTTATATGCATACCATTACAAGGCTTATAGAATTGTCAATCAAATAAAATTAATTCGCTGATTGAAACTTTGCTAGTTGCAGTGCTAAAACAAAAAACCCGTTTTATTGAACCGATTTTAAGGAAAAATATTGCTACGCGCAAATATGAAGATCAAAGGCTGGGGGCGAAACATTCCTTTTGGCGATGAAAGTCGATGAAGATAATATTTCGAACCCGGAACGACTAAAACAAAAAACCCGTCAAAGGTTTTGAGCAACATTTTTGTAGAATATTTGGATGTTGAAGAATCTCATCTTGTGGTACTTCTACTACGGTTCAGGAAATAAAGGACAAAAAGGATATAAGAGGAATTGATTTAGAAGAATGGAATATTCTACAAAAAGATTCGCCAATCGATTTGACTGCAGACATGTATTCTCAAAACGAAGCTGCAATAACGCCAATGAAAGATATAAAGCTATTATCCCAAGTATTATAGGGAAAAAATAAAAAATTAATCACGCGATACCTCAGAAACTTGACCTATGGCTAATATTTCCTTTTGGGTTCTTAATATACTCACCAAGGGCTTTCATCTCTTAAAGGAATTTTCCACCCCACAGACTTTGACTTCCATTTTGTGTCACAGTGTAATAAGTACATTCTGAACTTTTTGAATCCATTTCCTTGTTGTTCTAGTGTAAATTTTATTGATAACATTCTTGCAGGATATTAATTCGCTAAGATATTACGATTGGAAGTCTTTGGTGCCACCGTGGTGCAATTGTGAAGCTTTGTAAAAGAAAAAATATTTATAAACGGATTTGTTCTATGATCATCACGCCCTTCCAACCATAATAAGAACAACCCATACAGATAACCTTACAGAATAGAATCGGAACCCCCCTCATTTATGGTAAAAACCGAATCCTCCAAAATAAATTGTGAAAATCGAATCGGATTTTGAGCCGATTTTAGGTATTTTGGGGCCTATATAGCTATATCGAAATCTGATAAAATTCTGAAAAAAAAAAAACATTTAATTTTTTTCCAAAAATATATTTCTTCTCTGTCTTAAAACACGATACTAAAAATGTTCGTTATTTTATAACACTGTTTTTATTTTATAACGTTTTTTGGTTCTCCTGTAAAATTTTGGTTTTGTAGGTTACGTCTTCGGGCATTTATGGTGACGATATTTAGACTACACAAACCCTAGTATGGTTTTGTCCTGTCAGATCCAGTTCGGTTTTTATGGCCTCATCTAAACCGGGCTAAATCTACACTCCTTTATCTCAGAAACGAATAGGAATTTGGCCATTGTGTCTTTAGCAATATAGTAGCCCTAAACTAGTAGAACTTATCTTTTGAAAAAACCACATAAGAAAAACTCCATCTAGGGCATCAAAATCTATAAAATATAGAAAATTTTACATAATTGCTGAAATTCTGGTAAGTATCTGGAGTTGAACCAAGTAACCTTTTGCAAAAATATTCCAAATAAAGTTCTCAACAATTCTTTAAAACATTCTGAAACTCTAAAATGCTTGCTTCATATCTTGCATCATATCTTTTACAACACGTATTTCAAACACAGTTCACACCAACAGTTTATTCTCGCATTTCGGATTTCACTACATTATTGACATTTTTATTAAATCGTCGTTGAAAAATGTACTGAAAACATCGGCATAGAGGCATTTTACAACAATGACATCTGCTGAAGAGTTGTTTATTACATTCCAGGGAATATTTTTCCGAAAGAAAATATTCTGAAAAAATTAACGGCTTGGAGACACGGTGAAATGTATAAAAATTGTGGAATTTTTGCATATATTTTGAAATTTGAGGCAATAAATGTAGTTTTTCGAGTTCATTATTTCTCCAAATATTTTATTCTTGTCCATATCTACAAATTTGCTTCAGAGGTCAGAAGAAGATTCGCATTGGTTTCAGAGATATAGCCCCGAATTTCTTTAAAAACTCAATATTTAACCATGTTTAGATGGGGTCATAAAATCGTAGCTGGATCTGACACAACAAAACCCAACTTGGGTTTCTTGTCGTTTGGGTATGTACTTTAAAAAAAACCTCAGTTCGAATTGTTTGCACAAGATCACCTTTAAAATGCTGCACAGTGTATGATAAAATGTTTGTTTTTGTTTGACAAATTTCTTCCATACAAATGTTCTAAAATCACGAAAGAAAACGAAAAAAATTCGGCTGAAACAAAAGTCGTGTTGACCAGTGCAATTATTAACTTTACTCAATAAAGCTTCTGCTCCTTATTATTTGAAAATTAAAACGTTCATGCTTTTATACCCTCAGCATTTATGCTACGAGTAACGAGGGTATATACACTTTCATACAGGCAAATTGTGCCTCATCAAAATAATGGTTTTAGACCCCAAGTATGTTTGGACGAAATGTGTTTCAAACAATTTGGAGTCGATTGAGCAATGTCCGTCCGTCTGTCTGGCTGGACCGCACGATAACTCTCGAACGGATAAACCGATACGGTTCAAATTTGGCTTTCGTAATATTTTACCCAAACTTAGTTTAAGTTCGAAGATGGGCTATATCGGTCTACTCCCTCCGGCACCTCCCCCACAAAAGTTCGTAAATGTTCGGAACATTTGTGCGCACGATAACTCTTGAAGGGAGTAACCGATTTGGTCCATACTTTGCCCATCGTGAAACGAGTACCAGACTTAGATAAGGTTTCAATATGCACTCAATCGGTCCATTCCTTCGGGTACCTCCCACACAAAATTTCGGAAAAGTTCAGTTAGGGCCATCTCTCCAATCGCTTTGATTTTTGTTGTAGCAACTTGTTTCACTGCCCTCCAAACGACGGTACAAGTTTCATCAGGGGCAAGTCCATACTTCCAGAGAAAATAATTTGGCCTTAGTAATATTTTGTCCAGACATAGTTTAAGTTTGAAGATAAGCCATATGGGTCCACTCCTTCAGGTACCTCCCCTACAAAAGTTCAAAAATGTTCGGAAAAATTGTTCTTACGGTATTTCTTGAAGGGAGTGGCCGAATTGGTCTATATTTTACATATCCAAATATATCTACCAGATATAGATCAGGTTCCAAAATGGACTATATTTGTCCACTCCATCCGGTACCTCCAACACAAAATTTCGGATAAGTTCACTTTAAGACCTGATATCGATTCACTTTGATTTTTGTTGAAGCAACTTGCATTCGCTGCCTCAATTACGAGGTAAAAATTTTTTAGGTGCGAGTCCATACTTATTGAGCAAACAGCCCGAAGAGTGTAAAAAACCCCTATGACACCATATGTTGTGGCTGGAGATCCACTTCCATAACGGTCAATGTCGATCAATTCCTTTTAGTATCTCCTCCGCAAAACTTTTGATCTTTAAAATTGTTTAACCCCCCTAAATACATACGTATTTTAGGAAAAATTGTTTCAATATACTCAGGCTGAGGGTATATCTCTGTCGGCAAAGCCGACTGATAATTTTTTACTTGCTATTTCTTTCTTTTTCGAAACGCAATTTCGGTACCTTTACATTTGGGTCCATTCGAACCGTACGCGAGTCTTTGGAGTTGTTTTGGTTATTCTAATTATTGCACAAATAATGAAACACTGCACTCACCAGTGTTTCATATTTTGTTAGCTCGCGTTGTGAAAAAATAACAAAAAATATAAACAAACATAAAAATATCCATCCTCCAAAAATTATTTTGTTTATTTACAATAACAATACATGCGGGCGCTTTATAACGCGCCGCGTATTTCTTTTTGTCTGTTCTGTTTTTTTGCGGCGTTATTGTTGAACAGTGAAAAAAAATAAATAAATAATTTTGGGTGCAAAAATTTATTGTTAAACAAGTGAACCAAGGCTATAGTCGGGTCGGGGCCGACTATGTGATACCCTACACCACTACCCCTGTTCATATTCTTTTGACTAATAAAATTCAAAATATTAAAATTGGGATAGCTTAGCGCCTTTGCTCTGAATGTCTTCATTAACACAGGTCAATTTTTTTGAAACGCATTTAAGTACATCAACAGTACAACCCAAATAAAAAATGGAAAAGTGGGATGTATGCCAACCATCAATAGGCTTCTTTCTCTGTTAGACCACCATCATCCCCCAAAATTTCGTGAGGATTCGATCAAAATTTTTAAGTGTGATTGCACAAAAATGGAAAAAGGGATGCATTACCGACTATTGCGATATCTCTGTTGTTTGACCACCTATAACAACCTACTTCACATCGTTGTAAAGGTTATATTTTCTACTTTCCTTGCCAGGTTTTGCTTTCGATATACCTCCTACAGGAGGGAGATATTAACTTTGAAATAAAACGTTGGTCTTTTTTCCACATATTTTTTTGTCATATTCCGACCCCTGAATAATATCCGACCATTATCAAAAATCAAAAGGTTTTTTCCTCTGTGGGACCCCCAATAACACCCAAAATTTCGTGACGATCCAATTAAAATTGCGACCTGTAGCTTGATTTCCAAAAAAGTGGAAAAATGGGATGTATTACCGACTATTGCGATTTGGATACCTACGCTAACCTGCTTTACATCACTGTCAGACTTTGCTTTTGGAAGGACCCGAACCAAAGCTGTGTATTCGTCATTATTATTAAAATCGCAAAAATAAAAGTTGGGTTCTATTAGCGGCTATTGCGATATATTCGCTGTTTGATCACCTACGAGAACCTACTTTACATCATTAGAAATGGCCAGGTTCTGCTTTTGGTATACTTCATATTGAGATATTCGCTTAGGAAAAAACGTTGTCTTTTTCTCCAAATAAGTTTTTTGCCCATTACGACCCCTAAATATTATCCGACCATCACCAAAATCAATAGGCTTCTTCATCTGTGTGACCCCCATTAACCCTCAAAATTTCGTGACGATCCGATCAAAATTGAGACCTGTAGCGTGATTTCCAAAAAAGAGGAAAAATGGGATGTATTACCGACTATTGCGATATCTCCGTTATTTGGTCACCTACGCCGACCTAGTTTACATCATTGTAAAGATGGGATCTTCTATTTTCATAACCAGGCTTTGCTTTTGGAAAGTCTCCAACCAAAGCTTGATATTCGTCATTATAATTAAAATCGCAAAAATGAAAATTTGGGTTTTATTTGCGACAATTGTGATATCTTCGTTGTTTGGTCGCCTACGAGAACCTACTTTACATCATTAGAAAGGTGATATTTTCTACTTTTATTGTCAGGTTTTGATTTTGGTATACCCCGTATACAAGCTGAGATATTCGCTTTGGAAAAAAACGTTGTCTTTTTATCCACATAAGTTTTTTGCCCATTCCGACCCCTAAATATTATCCGACCATCACCAAAATCAATAGGCTTCTTCCCCTCCGGGACCCCCATCAACATCCAAAATTTCGTGACGATCGGATCAAAATTGCGACCTGTAGCGTGATTACAAGGTTTAGATGGGCAGACGGACAGACGGACGGACGGACGGACGGACGGACGGACACACATAGCCAGATCGACTCAGCTCGTCGAGACATTCATTTTGGTATACATAAGTATGGGTCTACGACCATTATTTCGATGCGTTACAAACTTTTTGGCCAAAACCAACTTATAATACCCTCCCCACATAGTGGTGTAGGGTATAAAAAGTGCAAAAATTTTAGTCAAAAATCGTGTATTTGTCTTTAGTGAATGATGGTGTAATTACACTGTGCAGCAGTATTTTTTGGGCGTGGAAAATTCCATTTGGGGATGAAAGCCCTTGGTGTGTATATTAAGAACGCAAAAGGAAATTTTCGCCATAGGTCAAGTTTCTGTGATATCGCGTGATGAATTTTTTGATTTTACCACAAGGTGAGATTCTACAAAAATGTTGCTCAAAAGATTTTAGGTACGGTTCTCTTTGGCAACTAATCAATATTTTTCCGTTTTCTTTGTCATTTTTTATGTTTACTCGGTCTTGGTTCAGAAAAAAACATGTTTGGGTTTTCTGTATATTCGATATTGGTTATTTATTGGTATGTAGACTTACCAATTGGTTATTGCTTACCTAGACATCGGGGGTTCTTTTGAAATATTTACCAAAAAAAGCTCCTGTAATGAAGAACACGTTTATAACGAATTTTCATGGAGGGCAGATCCGGTTATCTAAATTTTTGAATCGGATATTCCGACATTAAAACCGATTTTAAGTAACCGATTAAGTTTATATGCATACCATTACAAGGCTTATAGAATTGTCAATCAAATAAAATTAATTCGCTGATTGAAACTTTGCTAGTTGCAGTGCTAAAACAAAAAACCCGTTTTATTGAACCGATTTTAAGGAAAAATATTGCTACGCGCAAATATGAAGATCAAAGGCTGGGGGCGAAACATTCCTTTTGGCGATGAAAGTCGATGAAGATAATATTTCGAACCCGGAACGACTAAAACAAAAAACCCGTCAAAGGGTTTAAGCAACATTTTTGTAGAATATTTGGATGTTGAAGAATCTCATCTTGTGGTACTTCTACTACGGTTCAGGAAATAAAGGACGAAAAGGATATAAGAGGAATTGATTTAGAAGAATGGAATATTCTACAAAAAGATTCGCCAATCGATTTGACTGCAGACATGTATTCTCAAAACGAAGCTGCAATAACGCCAATGAAAGATATAAAGCTATTATCCCAAGTATTATAGGGAAAAAATAAAAAAATTAATCACGCGATACCTCAGAAACTTGACCTATGGCTAATATTTCCTTTTGGGTTCTTAATATACTCACCAAGGGCTTTCATCTCTTAAAGGAATTTTCCACCCCACAGACTTTGACTTCCATTTTGTGTCACAGTGTAATAAGTACATTCTGAACTTTTTGAATCCATTTCCTTGTTGTTCTAGTGATAACATTCTTGCAGGATATTAATTCGCTAAGATATTACGATTGGAAGTCTTTGGTGCCACCGTGGTGCAATTGTGAAGCTTTGTAAAAGAAAAAATATTTATAAACGGATTTGTTCTATGATCATCACGCCCTTCCAACCATAATAAGAACAACCCATACAGATAACCTTACAGAATAGAATCGGAACCCCCCTCATTTATGGTAAAAACCGAATCCTCCAAAATAAATTGTGAAAATCGAATCGGATTTTGAGCCGATTTTAGGTATTTTGGGGCCTATATAGCTATATCGAAATCTGATAAAATTCTGAAAAAAAACATTTAATTTTTTTCCAAAAATATATTTCTTCTCTGTCTTAAAACACGATACTACAAATGTTCGTTATTTTATAACACTGTTTTCATTTTATAACGTTTTTTGGTTCTCCTGTAAAATTTTGGTTTTGTAGGTTACGTCTTCGGGCATTTATGGTGACGATATTTAGACTACACAAACCCTAGTATGGTTTTGTCCTGTCAGATCCAGTTCGGTTTTATGGCCTCATCTAAACCGGGCTAAATCTACACTCCTTTATCTCAGAAACGAATAGGAATTTGGCCATGCTGTCTTTAGCAATATTGTAGCCCTAAACTAGTAGAACTTATCTTTTGAAAAAAGCACATAAGAAAAACTCCATCTAGGGCATCAAAATCTATAAAATATAGAAAATTTTACATAATTGCTGAAATTCTGGTAAGTATCTGGAGTTGAACCAAGTAACCTTTTGCAAAAATATTCCAAATAAAGTTCTCAACAATTCTTTAAAACATTCTGAAACTCTAAAATGCTTGCTTCATATCTTGCATCATATCTTTTACAACACGTATTTCAAACACAGTTCACACCAACAGTTTATTCTCGCATTTCGGATTTCACTACATTATTGACATTTTTATTAAATCGTCGTTGAAAAATGTACTGAAAACAACGGCATAGAGGCATTTTACAACAATGACATCTGCTGAAGAGTTGTTTATTACATTCCAGGGAATATTTTTCCGAAAGAAAATATTCTGAAAAAATTAACGGCTTGGAGACACGGTGAAATGTATAAAAATTGTGGAATTTTTGCATATATTTTGAAATTTGAGGCAATAAATGTAGTTTTTCGAGTTCATTATTTCTCCAAATATTTTATTCTTGTCCTTATCTACAAATTTGCTTCAGAGGTCAGAAGAAGATTCGCATTGGTTTCAGAGATATAGCCCCGAATTTCTTTAAAAACTCAATATTTAACCATGTTTAGATGGGGTCATAAAATCGTAGCTGGATCTGACACAACAAAACCCAACTTGGGTTTCTTGTCGTTTGGGTCTGTACTTTAAAAAAAACCTCAGTTCGAATTGTTTGCACAAGATCACCTTTAAAATGCTGCACAGTGTATGATAAAATGTTTGTTTTTGTTTGACAAATTTCTTCCATACAAATGTTCTAAAATCACGAAAGAAAACGAAAAAAATTCGGCTGAAACAAAAGTCGTGTTGACCAGTGCAATTATTAACTTTACTCAATAAAGCTTCTGCTCCTTATTATTTGAAAATGTTCATGCTTTTATACCCTCAGCATTTATGCTACGAGTAACGAGGCTATATACACTTTCATACAGGCAAATTGTGCCTCATCAAAATAATGGTTTTAGACCCCAAGTATGTTTGGACGAAATGTGTTTCAAACAATTTGGAGTCGATTGAGCAATGTCCGTCCGTCTGTCTGGCTGGACCGCATGATAACTCTCGAACGGATAAACCGATACGGTTCAAATTTGGCTTTCGTAATATTTTACCCAAACTTAGTTTAAGTTCGAAGATGGGCTATATCGGTCTACTCCCTCCGGCACCTCCCCCACAAAAGTTCGTAAATGTTCGGAACATTTGTGCGCACGATAACTCTTGAAGGGAGTAACCGATTTGGTCCATACTTTGCCCATCGTGAAACGAGTACCAGACTTAGATAAGGTTTCAATATGCACTCAATCGGTCCATTCCTTCGGGTACCTCCCACACAAAATTTCGGAAAAGTTCAGTTAGGGCCATCTCTCCAATCGCTTTGATTTTTGTTGTAGCAACTTGTTTCACTGCCCTCCAAACGACGGTACAAGTTTCATCAGGGGCAAGTCCATACTTCCAGAGAAAATAATTTGGCCTTAGTAATATTTTGTCCAGACATAGTTTAAGTTTGAAGATAAGCCATATGGGTCCACTCCTTCAGGTACCTCCCCTACAAAAGTTCAAAAATGTTCGGAAAATTTGTTCTTACGGTATTTCTTGAAGGGAGTGGCCGAATTGGTCTATACTTTACATATCCAAATATATCTACCAGATATAGATCAGGTTCCAAAATGGACTATATTTGTCCACTCCTTCCGGTACCTCCAACACAAAATTTCGGATAAGTTCACTTTAAGACCTGATATCGATTCACTTTGATTTTTGTTGAAGCAACTTGCATTCGCTGCCTCAATTACGAGGTAAAAATTTTTTAGGTGCGAGTCCATACTTATTGAGCAAACAGCCCGAAGAGTGTAAAAAACCCCTATGACACCATATGTTGTGGCTGGAGATCCACTTCCATAACGGTCAATGTCGATCAATTCCTTTTAGTATCTCCTCCGCAAAACTTTAGATCTTTAAAATTGTTTAACCCCCCTAAATACATACGTATTTTGGGAAAAATTGTTTCAATATACTCAGGCTGAGGGTATATCTCTGTCGGCAAAGCCGACTGATAATTTTTTACTTGCTATTTCTTTCTTTTTCGAAACGCAATTTCGGTACCTTTACATTTGGGTCCATTCGAACCGTACGCGAGTCTTTGGAGTTGTTTTGGTTATTCTAATTATTGCACAAATAATGAAACACTGCACTCACCAGTGTTTCATATTTTGTTAGCTCGCGTTGTGAAAAAATAACAAAAAATATAAACAAACATAAAAATATCATCCTCCAAAAATTATTTTGTTTATTTACAATAACAATACATGCGGGCGCTTTATAACGCGCCGCGTATTTCTTTTTGTCTGTTCTGTTTTTTTGCGGCGTTATTGTTGAACAGTGAAAAAAAAAATAAATAAATAATTTTGGGTGCAAAAATTTATTGTTAAAAAAGTGCAAAAATTTTAGTCAAAAATCGTGTATTTGTCTTTAGTGAATGATGGTGTAATTACACTGTGCAGCAGTATTTTTTGGGCGTGGAAAATTCCATTTGGGGATGAAAGCCCTTGGTGTGTATATTAAGAACGCAAAAGGAAATTTTCGCCATAGGTCAAGTTTCTGTGATATCGCGTGATGAATTTTTTGATTTTACCACAAGGTGAGATTCTACAAAAATGTTGCTCAAAAGATTTTAGGTACGGTTCTCTTTGGCAACTAATCAATATTTTTCCGTTTTCTTTGTCATTTTTTATGTTTACTCGGTCTTGGTTCAGAAAAAAAAACATGTTTGGGTTTTCTGTATATTCGATATTGGTTATTTATTGGTATGTAGACTTACCAATTGGTTATTGCTTACCTAGACATCGGGGGTTCTTTTGAAATATTTACCAAAAAAAGCTCCTGTAATGAAGAACACGTTTATAACGAATTTTCATGGAGGGCAGATCCGGTTATCTAAATTTTTGAATCGGATATTCCGACATTAAAACCGATTTTAAGTAACCGATTAAGTTTATATGCATACCATTACAAGGCTTATAGAATTGTCAATCAAATAAAATTAATTCGCTGATTGAAACTTTGCTAGTTGCAGTGCTAAAACAAAAAACCCGTTTTATTGAACCGATTTTAAGGAAAAATATTGCTACGCGCAAATATGAAGATCAAAGGCTGGGGGCGAAACATTCCTTTTGGCGATGAAAGTCGATGAAGATAATATTTCGAACCCGGAACGACTAAAACAAAAAACCCGTCAAAGGTTTTGAGCAACATTTTTGTAGAATATTTGGATGTTGAAGAAACTCATCTTGTGGTACTTCTACTACGGTTCAGGAAATAAAGGACGAATAGGATATAAGAGGAATTGATTCAGAAGAATGGAATATTGTACAAAAAGATTCGCCAATCGATTTGACTGCAGACATGTATTCTCAAAACGAAGCTGCAATAACGCCAATGAAAGATATAAAGCTATTATCCCAAGTATTATAGGGAAAAAATAAAAAAATTAATCACGCGATACCTCAGAAACTTGACCTATGGCTAATATTTCCTTTTGGGTTCTTAATATACTCACCAAGGGCTTTCATCTCTTAAAGGAATTTTCCACCCCACAGACTTTGACTTCCATTTTGTGTCACAGTGTAATAAGTACATTCTGAACTTTTTGAATCCATTTCCTTGTTGTTCTAGTGTAAATTTTATTGATAACATTCTTGCAGGATATTAATTCGCTAAGATATTACGATTGGAAGTCTTTGGTGCCACCGTGGTGCAATTGTGAAGCTTTGTAAAAGAAAAAATATTTATAAACGGATTTGTTCTATGATCATCACGCCCTTCCAACCATAATAAGAACAACCCATACAGATAACCTTACAGAATAGAATCGGAACCCCCCTCATTTATGGTAAAAACCGAATCCTCCAAAATAAATTGTGAAAATCGAATCGGATTTTGAGCCGATTTTAGGTATTTTGGGGCCTATATAGCTATATCGAAATCTGATAAAATTCTGAAAAAAAAAACATTTAATTTTTTTCCAAAAATATATTTCTTCTCTGTCTTAAAACACGATACTACAAATGTTCGTTATTTTATAACACTGTTTTCATTTTATAACGTTTTTTGGTTCTCCTGTAAAATTTTGGTTTTGTAGGTTACGTCTTCGGGCATTTATGGTGACGATATTTAGACTACACAAACCCTAGTATGGTTTTGTCCTGTCAGATCCAGTTCGGTTTTATGGCCTCATCTAAACCGGGCTAAATCTACACTCCTTTATCTCAGAAACGAATAGGAATTTGGCCATGCTGTCTTTAGCAATATTGTAGCCCTAAACTAGTAGAACTTATCTTTTGAAAAAACCACATAAGAAAAACTCCATCTAGGGCATCAAAATCTATAAAATATAGAAAATTTTACATAATTGCTGAAATTCTGGTAAGTATCTGGAGTTGAACCAAGTAACCTTTTGCAAAAATATTCCAAATAAAGTTCTCAACAATTCTTTAAAACATTCTGAAACTCTAAAATGCTTGCTTCATATCTTTTACAACACGTATTTCAAACACAGTTCACACCAACAGTTTATTCTCGCATTTCGGATTTCACTACATTATTGACATTTTTATTAAATCGTCGTTGAAAAATGTACTGAAAACAACGGCATAGAGGCATTTTACAACAATGACATCTGCTGAAGAGTTGTTTATTACATTCCAGGGAATATTTTTCCGAAAGAAAATATTCTGAAAAAATTAACGGCTTGGAGACACGGTGAAATGTATAAAAATTGTGGAATTTTTGCATATATTTTGAAATTTGAGGCAATAAATGTAGTTTTTCGAGTTCATTATTTCTCCAAATATTTTATTCTTGTCCTTATCTACAAATTTGCTTCAGAGGTCAGAAGAAGATTCGCATTGGTTTCAGAGATATAGCCCCGAATTTCTTTAAAAACTCAATATTTAACCATGTTTAGATGGGGTCATAAAATCGTAGCTGGATCTGACACAACAAAACCCAACTTGGGTTTCTTGTCGTTTGGGTCTGTACTTTAAAAAAAAAACCTCAGTTCGAATTGTTTGCACAAGATCACCTTTAAAATGCTGCACAGTGTATGATAAAATGTTTGTTTTTGTTTGACAAATTTCTTCCATACAAACGTTCTAAAATCACGAAAGAAAACGAAAAAAATTCGGCTGAAACAAGAGAAGAGAAATTCAAAGAGAGATACGTAATGCTAAAAATAATCACCTAAATACTCAATGTCAGGAAATTGAAAGACTTATGAGCCTACATGACGATTTCAACCTGCATAAGAAATTGAAAGAAGCATCTGGACAATATAGGAATACAAATCCATCTGTCCTTTTCAATAACAACAATGAACCGGTCTTTGAAATTGCAGAAAAGAAACATATCTGGAAAGAATATATCCAAACACTATTTAAGGATGATAACATATCAAGCTACGTTAACAATGCATCAGATTATATGACAGGAAACAGCATCACAAATAATGAAGTAGAATCAGCAATAAAATCCCTTCGAGATGGAAAAGCTACAGGACCTGATGAAATTCCAATTGAATTATTAAAAATGCTAAATAACAGCAACATTGAGCTACTGACAAAACTGTTTAACTACATCTACGATACTGGTATATACCCACAGGATTGGCTAAAATCCACCTTCATAACAATATCAAAAAAACCCCATGCCAAAAAATGCAATGACTATCGTCTCATTAGTTTAATGAGTCATGCTCTTAAAATTTTTCTTAAAATTATCCAGAAGAGAATATATGAGAAATGTGAAAAGGAAATGGGAGAAACTCAATTTGGTTTTAAGGAAGGAAAGGGAACCCGTGAGGCTTTATTCTGCATACAAATACTCGTTCAAAACTGTAGAAATGTCCACAAAGACGTATTTTTATGCTTTATAGATTACGAAAAAGCATTCGACACTGTGGAGCATGATAAGCTCATGGAAATTCTCACAGCAATTGGAATCGATGAGAAAGAGATAAGGTGTATTAAAAGCTTGTACTGGCACCAGACTGCCCAAGTCAACATAAATGGAGATTTAACTGAAGATGTAGCAATATCTAAAGGAGTTCGACAAGGATGCATTTTATCTCCACTACTCTTCAACATTTACTCCCAAAAAATTTTTCACGAAGCAGTAGATGGCATCCAAGAAGGTATATTGATAAACAACAATTACCTAAATAATATCAGATATGCTGATGACACTACTTTAATATATCAGGCCTACAAAATCTTGTTGATAGACTAACATCAAGTAGTGAGTTGTATGGGCTAAAAATAAACACCCTCAAAACAAAATTTATGATAATAAGTAAGAACAACGCTCATAACGAGTTGATTTTAAAAATACAAAATTTCCAAATTGAGAGGGTACAAAGTTTCAAATACCTGGGAGTTTTACTAAATGATCAATGGGACTATTCAAAAGAAATCAAATGTCTCATAGAAATGGCAAGAGATGCATTTCATAAATATAAAAAAGTCCTAATAAGCCATGATATAAATGTTGCAACAAAATTTCGTTTCATAAAAGCGTATATATGGCCAGTCTTGTTATATTCAGTCGAAGTGTGGACGTTAAAAGCGGCAGATATCAAACGACTCGAAGCATTTGAGATGTGGGTGTACCGTCGAGCACTAAAAATACCATGGGTCCTGCATGTACCAAATATTGAAGTATTGCGAAGAATGAATACAACAAGAGTATTATTAAACAACATAAAGAAACGGAAAACAGCATATCTAGGGCACATTATGCGAAACCGTAAATACACCATTCTCCAGGAAATACTTCAAGCAAACATAGAACGAAGACGTACCAGAGGAAGAAAAGAAATGTCATGGATTCAAAATATCCAGCAATGGACAGAATTCCAGAACGCCGAAAATTTAATAAGCATTGCGAGAAATAGAGATATATTTTCCTATTTTGTTAATAATTTATAAAAACATAAATATGTAATTTTTTGACAATTGTAATATGATCGCTAACATTCGAAAATCGAATACGCAATAAAGAAGAAGATACAGGCAAATTGTGCCTCATCAAAATAATGGTTTTAGACCCCAAGTATGTTTGGACGAAATGTGTTTCAAAGAATTTGGAGTCGATTGAGCAATGTCCGTCCGTCTGTCTGGCTGGACCGCACGATAACTCTCGAACGGATAAACCGATACGGTTCAAATTTGGCTTTCGTAATATTTTACCCAAACTTAGTTTAAGTTCGAAGATGGGCTATATCGGTCTACTCCCTCCGGCACCTCCCCCACAAAAGTTCGTAAATGTTCGGAACATTTGTGCGCACGATAACTCTTGAAGGGAGTAACCGATTTGGTCCATACTTTGCCCATCGTGAAACGAGTACCAGACTTAGATAAGGTTTCAATATGCACTCAATCGGTCCATTCCTTCGGGTACCTCCCACACAAAATTTCGGAAAAGTTCAGTTAGGGCCATCTCTCCAATCGCTTTGATTTTTGTTGTAGCAACTTGTTTCACTGCCCTCCAAACGACGGTACAAGTTTCATCAGGGGCAAGTCCATACTTCCAGAGAAAATAATTTGGCCTTAGTAATATTTTGTCCAGACATAGTTTAAGTTTGAAGATAAGCCATATGGGTCCACTCCTTCAGGTACCTCCCCCACAAAAGTTCAAAAATGTTCGGAAAAATTTTTCTTACGGTATTTCTTGAAGGGAGTGGCCGAATTGGTCTATACTTTACATATCCAAATATATCTACCAGATATAGATCAGGTTCCAAAATGGACTATATTTGTCCACTCCTTCCGGTACCTCCAACACAAAATTTCGGATAAGTTCACTTTAAGACCTGATATCGATTCACTTTGATTTTTGTTGAAGCAACTTGCATTCGCTGCCTCAATTACGAGGTAAAAATTTTTTAGGTGCGAGTCCATACTTATTGAGCAAACAGCCCGAAGAGTGTAAAAAACCCCTATGACACCATATGTTGTGGCTGGAGATCCACTTCCATAACGGTCAATGTCGATCAATTCCTTTTAGTATCTCCTCCGCAAAACTTTAGATCTTTAAAATTGTTTAACCCCCCTAAATACATACGTATTTTGGGAAAAATTGTTTCAATATACTCAGGCTGAGGGTATATCTCTGTCGGCAAAGCCGACTGATAATTTTTTACTTGCTATTTCTTTCTTTTTCGAAACGCAATTTCGGTACCTTTACATTTGGGTCCACTCGAAACGTACGCGAGTCTTTGGAGTTGTTTTGGTTATTCTAATTATTGCACAAATAATGAAACACTGCACTCACCAGTGTTTCATATTTTGTTAGCTCGCGTTGTGAAAAAATAACAAAAAATATAAACAAACATAAAAATATCCATCCTCCAAAAATTATTTTGTTTATTTACAATAACAATACATGCGGGCGCTTTATAACGCGCCGCATATTTCTTTTTGTCTGTTCTGTTTTTTTGCGGCGTTATTGTTGAACAGTGAAAAAAAAAAATAAATAAATAATTTTGGGTGCAAAAATTTATTGTTAAAAAAGTGCAAAAATTTTAGTCAAAAATCGTGTATTTGTCTTTAGTGAATGATGGTGTAATTACACTGTGCAGCAGTATTTTTTGGGCGTGGAAAATTCCATTTGGGGATGAAAGCCCTTGGTGTGTATATTAAGAACGCAAAAGGAAATTTTCGCCATAGGTCAAGTTTCTGTGATATCGCGTGATGAATTTTTTGATTTTACCACAAGGTGAGATTCTACAAAAATGTTGCTCAAAAGATTTTAGGTACGGTTCTCTTTGGCAACTAATCAATATTTTTCCGTTTTCTTTGTCATTTTTTATGTTTACTCGGTCTTGGTTCAGAAAAAAAAACATGTTTGGGTTTTCTGTATATTCGATATTGGTTATTTATTTGTATGTAGACTTACCAATTGGTTATTGCTTACCTAGACATCGGGGGTTCTTTTGAAATATTTACCAAAAAAAGCTCCTGTAATGAAGAACACGTTTATAACGAATTTTCATGGAGGGCAGATCCGGTTATCTAAATTTTTGAATCGGATATTCCGACATTAAAACCGATTTTAAGTAACCGATTAAGTTTATATGCATACCATTACAAGGCTTATAGAATTGTCAATCAAATAAAATTAATTCGCTGATTGAAACTTTGCTAGTTGCAGTGCTAAAACAAAAAACCCGTTTTATTGAACCGATTCAAAGGCTGGGGGCGAAACATTCCTTTTGGCGATGAAAGTCGATGAAGATAATATTTCGAACCCGGAACGACTAAAACAAAAAACCCGTCAAAGGTTTTGAGCAACATTTTTGTAGAATATTTGGATGTTGAAGAATCTCATCTTGTGGTACTTCTACTACGGTTCAGGAAATAAAGGACGAAAAGGATATAAGAGGAATTGATTTAGAAGAATGGAATATTCTACAAAAAGGTTCGCCAATCGATTTGACTGCAGACATGTATTCTCAAAACGAAGCTGCAATAACGCCAATGAAAGATATAAAGCTATTATCCCAAGTATTATAGGGAAAAAATAAAAAAATTAATCACGCGATACCTCAGAAACTTGACCTATGGCTAATATTTCCTTTTGGGTTCTTAATATACTCACCAAGGGCTTTCATCTCTTAAAGGAATTTTCCACCCCACAGACTTTGACTTCCATTTTGTGTCACAGTGTAATAAGTACATTCTGAACTTTTTGAATCCATTTCCTTGTTGTTCTAGTGTAAATTTTATTGATAACATTCTTGCAGGATATTAATTCGCTAAGATATTACGATTGGAAGTCTTTGGTGCCACCGTGGTGCAATTGTGAAGCTTTGTAAAAGAAAAAATATTTATAAACGGATTTGTTCTATGATCATCACGCCCTTCCAACCATAATAAGAACAACCCATACAGATAACCTTACAGAATAGAATCGGAACCCCCCTCATTTATGGTAAAAACCGAATCCTCCAAAATAAATTGTGAAAATCGAATCGGATTTTGAGCCGATTTTAGGTAATTTGGGGCCTATATAGCTATATCGAAATCTGATCAGATTTTTTAAATTTTTTGTAGGATTCGTTTTTAGCCACAACAATGAACTGGTAAAAGAATTTCAGCAATTGTATCATAAATTCTGAGTTTTCATCGATTGGGCCATAAATGCGGCTTTTAGAGTATTTTCGTGAAAGTGCATCTTTGGCCCCATACATACGGGTGGCGCGGGTTAACGGATCGTCATAAAATTTCTGTATAAGGTTTTTGGGTCAAAGCTTGGAAACTAGTATATATATCGCACTTCATTAGATAAATGTATATGCGAAATTATGTCAGTTAATTGAAACTCCAAACTTTTCCTATAGTCTGGCTTGGTAATCCCAGAAGAAGATTTTATTTTTTTTGATTTGATCATCAATTATTGTCTAAAGTTTTGACAAGTTGATGGTGGCTCAACTCGAAAGAGAATTAATTAAAATATCACTATAAATGGCCTTCGCCTTAATAAGGCAAAAATAAAAAATTGTTTTTTGCATCGGTCTAATGTACACATACATATATTAATTACCTTTTCATATATTTTACATGAAGTTTTTTAAGCCGGTATACAAACGTCGTATTGGGCACAAACTTATTTGCAGCCTACGTTTATATGTATAAGACCACAATTAATTAGGCTAATTTTATTATTTTTGTTAATAACTAACCTATACTACTTTGACAACTGATTTTATGTAATAACTATTTCAGTAATTCGCTATTTATTATACACCCAGTGTTTAGAAAATTACAAAAACATTTTTGTTCTCATAACTAGGAGCTGGTTATTTGGTTTTTCTATAGTCCCTGATAGGTGAATAAAACTGAAAAAATTAATTTGTAGAAATAAATAAACAAACGGGCTTGATTACGTTTAACATACTTTATATAGTTTGTCTTTACAAATATATTAATACATTCGTATAATTATTGTCTTTTCGTAAAGTTTACGTGAAGTAAACGTCTATTGGGCACAAACTTATTTGCAGCCAACATACATATGTATAAGACCACAAATAGTTAGGCACATTTTATTATTTTTGGTAATAACTAACCGATACTACATTGACAACAGATTTTATGTAACAATTATTTGAGTAATTCGCTATTTATTGTACACCCAGTGTGTATTGAGAAAATGAAAAAAACATTTTAGTTCTCATAATTAGGAGCTGGTGATTTGGTTTTGCTATAGTCCCTGATAGGAGAATAAAACTGAAAAGGAATTTGCATAAATAAATAGACAAATGCGCTTGATTACGGTTAACATACTTTGTATTGTTTGTCTTTATATTCCTGCCACGGTTCCGGATTCGATGAACGATTCCATGTTACGTCAGGATTTCGTGTTGCTAATCGCAAAATATAGTAAATCGCACCGCAAGCCCCCGCTGCGACACAAACATACAGCGGAATAAGCTGTGAAACGATAGGCATTAAGAATTAAACGATAGGCTTTAAGAATAAATAACCACTTACAGCTGGATTTTTTTTTATACTTTGAAGCCCTAGTCCTTGCATCGCTATATGGTGACTTCTGTAAATAAAGTAACGCTCACAATGTTTTTAAGGAAAAGTTGTAGATTTTCGTGTCGACAGTTACCGCAAAAGTGTTGTACAAAACACTATATATATATATATATATATATATATATATATATATATATATATAATTCATACTTCACTACTAACGTATGTCGGCAGACAAAATTTATAGATACTCATTGTTTCTAAAGGCCTCGTCACATAAGAGGATTTCTGGCTTAATTCATTAAGTAGCATGTTCTACCGGCTTTAAGCCAAAAGTCAAAGCATACGAAAATCGTGTTTCAGCACACATTCAGCCGCGTAGAGTTGCCGCAATGAATTAAGCTAGAAATCCTCTTATGTGACGAGGCCTTAATGGATGTTTCGGTGAAATACATATTTATGACATAGGGTCTGGCACAATGGATTTTCGTTTCGTTTGAGAAAATAACATATTGCAACTTCCATAAGTGGTGAAAGGAGACAATGATAAACACAGGACTTTTCTTATAACGTCGGTCAAGGGACCGACGAAATTTGGAACGTATATAGTGATTTCTGGGCATAAATATGTTGGTGTTTGTTTAAATAAATGCAATTGTTCTACTTTTTCGGATAAACGGCTTATTGGAATGCATAAGTTTTAAATCTAACTCACCTAACTCAGGTCTGAGTTTTTAAAGGCTCAATTTGCTTGTAAGATCTTCTGAGTAAATAATTTTTTTAAGAGTTTCTACAACACGCACGCAGTGTCTTCGTGTATATATACCATGTATATAAAAAAATATATAATAAAGAACAAAATGTGCCGTGATCCTCAATTCACATGATTTTGTAGTGAACTGAATTATGTTTTCACAACGCTATTCAGCTGAACTTGTTTGTTATAAATAAGTCATAGGTTGTTGGTCATATTTCAGTTGTTCAACCCCATCTTCGAACATGTTGTTACAGTTATTTTACGAGAACATTTTCCTGACGGCTTCTTTGAGTTTGAAAAGTGCAACAAAAGGTATAGCAAAATGTTTCTTCTTCGTATGTTTCGTAGTTATAACCGATTGCAAAATCCGATATGCCGTTATAAACGATGTCGTTACAAACCAATTTCATTTGAAAAATTACTTTAGAAAACCTAAATTAAAAACTTTTTTAAATTGAATTAATTGCGCTATCGTGACCTAAGGAGTTTGTATTGAAAAAAGTGATATCTAGCAAAGCCCTCACACATCCAACCAATTGCCAATTTGCAATAAGTTAAGTACATATACACACCCCACGCCACATCTTATATGCCTGATGAGCTGTATTAACCACCAGCGAAACGATCCTGGCATTAAACTTTCAGAAAATAAATGGCCTTCGTCCTAATAAGACAACAGAAAATAAAAATTCACAGCAGAGCCAGGCTACCCCGGCTGAGGTCTGAACCTGGGACCTCTAAAACAAACAAACAATGTTGCCGACGTCTTAGCGTTCTAAGCCACTGCCAATCTATCAAACGTCCGAACTGGGAAGCATTACATTTCAAATTTGCGAGTTATTTTCAAATGCGGAAGCAGTTTTCTCCAATAGATCTTGTGTGATATAACTCAGAGCCTACGCTTTTCCCAGACTTTCGCTGATTTCGTCGCCAAATGTTTATTTAGTAAAAATCTGTTAAGAAGTTCTATCTATTTTGTGTAAAACTAGAATTACGTAATCAGGACAAGTAAAGGGTGCCACATATTGTATGCCAAAATCCGTGGTAACATCCTATCCGTTTACGTTGTAATCATTTGCAAAATAGCGCACAAATTTGATTTCTAGAGTAAATTATGCAAATTTTTCAATGCAGAACCCGTCATGGCAGTTGACATCTATATTTACTCTGAATGTAGCAATAGGCACCCCATTTTGACATACAATTTTTGCTTACCTTTCCTTTTCTTAATAACTTAATTTTAATTTAACGTACTCAAAATCAGCAATTTTTACAAAGTCCGATATAGGTCATCTATATTTTGCAATGTGTAATTATGATGAATATAGGTAA
Source organism: Musca autumnalis (assembly GCF_047663935.1). NCBI lineage: Eukaryota > Metazoa > Arthropoda > Insecta > Diptera > Muscidae > Musca > Musca autumnalis. The sequence goes on from NW_027411644.1 coordinate 134,333,702, forward strand.
AACTGTTTGGATCGAGCGCACGACATCTTAACAAATTTATGTTAAAAAAAAACACATAAAAATTAATTTTTTGATCAAGGATAACGAAAATTTGGGTAAAAATTGTAAAATAGTGCCATGAGCTATATCTCAAAAATAAAAGCGGCTTCTGGACTTGAAAATAACTCTCCAATTTGAGTTTGAAGCAGAAACAAATTGGATGAAACAAACTTTGTATATTTTGCAATGTTTAATTATGATGAATATAGGTAAAACTGTTTGGATCGAGCGCACGACATCTTAACAAATTTATGTTAAAAAAAAACACATAAAAATTAATTTTTTGATCAAGGATAACGAAAATTTGGGTAAAAATTGTAAAATAGTGCCCTGAGCTATATCTCAAAAATAAAAGCTGCTTCTGGATTTGAAAATAACTCTCCAATTTGAGTTTGAAGCGGAAACAAATTGGATGAAACAAACTTTGTGTTGATCAGTGTTATAATATTACTACCTATTAAAATTTTTCCGATGTTGAAGCAAAATTAATTAAACCAATTCTGACAACCTCTTTCTGTTCAGTGTTTACAAAAATCGAGTATTGAATCCACCACAACAAATGGCAATCTGAAGTGTCAAGATTTGGGATATAAAGCGGGGAAAATAAAATTTCTCATCCACTGGTTTCCAAATAGTTATTGGCTAATCTTCACCACCGCAACAAACGACAATCTGAAGTGTTAAGATGTGGGCTATAACGGGGGGAAAACAAATTTCTAATTCACTGGTTTCCAAATAGTTATTGACTAATCTTTAGAGTTAGGCAATATCGTTCAATTGAACGATCCGGATCAGAGAATGACTTCGATCACAAAAAATTTCATCACACTCGTTCATTACTCGATTTTTGTTCATAACGTTGTTGTGTTTGATCTGCATAAAATGATTGTTTTTAAATAGGCTCGAACAAAACGATCAGGTTTGATGAGTTTTATCCGCACACACAAAATGAGCGTTTGTGGTTGTGTGTTTTGTTTAGTAACAAGGCATGATCGGACATGTGACTCGTTGGTAAACGTTCATAAATATGAATTTCGTTTTCAATCGTGTTTGCTCCGGCTCAATGATTGTTTACGTGTTCGCTCAACTCTGTGATTTTTTTTTTTATTTCAGTAAATAGCTGTTCGTTTGTTTGTTTTTCTTTGTTGAAATGGAGGAAAACAGCGAAAGTGTTGCAAGTGGAAGATATACAGTTTCTGTACATCGAAAGGGTCAAAGTTTTTTGTGGAACATATTAACCGATATTTTATAACCGATATTTAAAAAAAAAAAAACTTATTTGTAACCTTGTTGTCATAAACTCAATTTTAATAAAATATTTACTTTAAACAACATTTTTGGGAGTCTGTATGGAAATGTGTTTCATATAATTTAGTGAAATTAATTTTTAATTAATTAATTAATTTTTGAAATAATATACTTTTGTGAAATTAAAGTTTGCTTGTAGTGTTTTGTTTGTTGTACTTTAAAAACCACAGTTGTCTGAAATCCAAATGAAATAAACGATATTTTTGTTTTTTATACACGTGTATTTAATTAGTACTAGTTTATTAATTTTTAGTTTTCTACATATTTTAAATCGAAAGCATCAGTAATTCTTAAAATTATCCACTGTCACTATTTATAACACACATACACAGACAAACTATTTTCGTCTGTTGCGATTTCAATCAGAATATATGTTCTGAGTTTGAGTACAATCAAATCACTCACTTCACAACGAAAAATCAAAATAAATAATAATCATTCTGTATGATCGTCCCGTTTATAGCAATCAAATATAAGTTCGTAAACAGAACAATCAAGCGAGCCACTCGATCGTGAACATCCAACTTCATTCAATTCTAGTTAGATCACAACATTTCTTGTTTGTGTGAGCGACTCGAATAAACAATTTACAGTCGATGGTTTGATTGAGTTGAATTAGTTTTTTCTTATGAGTGTTCGATCATACACAATCACACTCAAAGCCAGTCTCTGATCCGGATCACTGTCCTTGTTCAAAGACGAATGAGTAACATCATAAAAACCAATGTGTGATATTAAGTATAAGCAGTTTATTCAAAGGAATTACCGGTGTCCATTGAACGAGATAGTGATCCGGATCTTTCAATTGAACGTAATTGTCCAACTCTACTAATCTTCAAAAAAAAAAAAATTTCAATGCAGAATCCGTCATGGCAGTTGACACCTATATTTACTCTGAATGTAGCAATAGGCACCCATTACAATTCTTGCTTACCTTTGCTTATCCTGATGACTTAATTTTAATTTAATTTAACGTACTCAAAATCAGCAATTTTTACAAAGTCCGATATAGCTCATCTATATTTTGCAATGTTTAATTATGATGAATATAGGTAAAACTGTTTGGATCGAGCGCACGACATCTTAACAAATTTATGTTTAAAAAAACACATAAAAAATTAATTTTGTGACCAAGGATAATGAAAATGTGGGTAAAAATTGTAAAATAGTGCCCTGAGCTATATCTCAAAAATAAAAGCTGATGGAGAAAACCTGCTTCTGGATTTGAAAATAACTCTCCAATTTGAGTTTGAAGCACAAACAAATTGGATGAAACAAACTTTGTGTTGATCAGTGTTATAATATTATTACCTATTAAAATTTTTCCGATGTTGAAGCAAAATTAATCAAACCAATTCTGACAACGTCTTCCTGTTGAGTGTTTACAAAAATCGAGTATTGAATCCATCACAACAAATGACAATCTGAAGTGTCAAGATTTGGGCTATAAAGCGGGGAAAATAAAATTTCTCATCCACTTGTTTCCAAATAGTTATTGGCTAATCTTCACCACCGCAACAAATGACAACCTGAAGTGTCAAAATGTGGGCTATAACGCAGGGAAAATAAATTTCTCATCCACTGGTTTCCAAATAGTTATTGACTAATCTTTAGAGTTAGGCAATATCGTTCAATTGAACGATCCGGATCAAAAAATGACTTCGATCACAAAAAATTTCATCACACTCGCTCATTTACTCGATTTTTGTTCATAACGTTGTTGTGTTTGATCTGCATAAAATGATTGTTTTTAAATAGGCTCGAACAAAACGATCCGGTTTGATGAGTTTTATCCGCACACACAAAATGAGCGTTTGTGGTTGTGTGTTTTGTTTAGTAACATATGACTCGTTGGTAAACGTTCATAAATATGAATTTCGTTTTCAATCGTGTTTGCTCTGGCTCAATGATTGTTTACGTGTTCGCTCAACTCTATGATTTTTTTTTTAATTTCAGTAAATAGCTGTTCGTTTGTTTGTTTTTCTTTGTTGAAATGGAGGAAAACAGCGAAAGTGTTGCAAGTGGAAGATATACAGTTTCTGTACATCGAAAGGGTCAAAGTTTTTTGTGGAACATATTAACCGATATTTAAAAAAAAAAAACATTTGTAACCTTGTTGTCACAAACTCAATTTTAATAAAATATTTACTTTAAATAAAATTTTTGGGAGTCTGTATAGACATGTGTTTCATATAATTTAATGAAATTAATTTTTGATTGATTAATTAAATAATTTTTGAAATGATATACTTTTGTGAAATTAAAGTTTGTTTGTTGTACTTTAAAAACCATAGTTGTCTGAAATCCAAATGAAATAAACGACATTTTTGTTTTTTATACAAGTGTATTAATCAGTAATTCTTACAATTATCCACTGTCATTATTTATAACACACATACACACACAAACTATCTTCGTCTGTTGCGATTTCAATCAGAATAAATGTTCAAAATGTTCTGGGTTTGAGTACAATCAAATCACTCACTTCACAATGGAAAATCAAAATAAATAGTAATCATTCTGTATGATCGCCCCGTTTGTAGCAATCAAATATAAGTTCGTAAACAGAACAATCAAGCGAGCCACTCGATCGTGAACATCCAACTTCATTCAATTCTAGTTAGATCACAACATTGCTTGTTTGTGTGAGCGACTCGAATAAACAATTTACAGTCGATGGTTTGATTGAGTTGAATTAGTTTTTTCTTATGAGTGTTCGATCATACACAATCACACTCAAAGCCAGTCTCTGATCCGGATCACTGTACTTGTTCAAAGACGAATGAGTAACATCATAAAAACCAATGTGTGATATTAAGTATACGCAGTTTATTCAAAGGAATTACCAGTGTCCATTGAACGAGATAGTGATCCGGATATTTCAATTGAACGAGATTGTCCAACTCTACTAATCTTAAAAAAAACAACAAGTCCAATGGGCTTGACATGATTTGATAAATTATGGCTGGAGACATATTTTGGAAAGTATAAAATATTCTCGAAATTTAAATCATGATGGAATCACTCAAATAAAACGCTTGCTGTTTAATTTTGCCACCATTTATAATTTAAATGCAAGCGTTTTATTTGAGAGATTCCATCATGAGAAAGAATATATTTATTGAGGCTAAGCGACAAATTATTTCCTAGTTTTAAGTGCATTTCTAAATAAAACACTGAAACTTAATTTTTTTAAATTATATTTTCTTTTTAACTTTTTAGTTAATACATTTGTTGACCACTGAGAACAAAATTATAGTCAATTTAGGCCGAACATTTAGATAAAAACTTTAAAATGCCTGAAATCGTGTAGTACCGTTATATAAAGGCTATACCAAAACATCGACGTATGTCCATAATTTTTGGCGGGGAAGTTTCTGTGCCATTGGGGACTCCAAATGTCAAGTAACAGCCAATCCTGGCTAAAAATAGAGATAAAATCCTCATTATACTTGAAATCGAGTGGTACCGCTATAAGGGGGCTATACCAAAACCTGGACCTATGTTCACAATTTTTGGTGGGGAAATGTCTGTATCATTGGAAATCCCAAATGCCAAATGAGCTAATTCGGGAAAAAATGAAGATAAAATCCTCAAAATACCTGAAATCGGGTGTTATCGCTATATGGGGGCTGTAGGAAAAATTGTATTATCTTCTAAATGTGAAAAGTGTACAAAGTTTCAGTTCGATTGGTCAACTGCACCTGTGTCAAAATTGAGTTACCAGATTTGAAATGCAATTTAAATAAAACACCATAAAAACGCTGTAAAAATGGACCAATATTGGTTTTGTTTTCATATTCATTTATTATCAGGGAAATCTGAAAAGTGCGCAAAGTTTTAGTCCGATTGGTCAACTGCAACTGTGTCAAAATTGAGTTAACAGATTTGAAAAGCAATTTAAATAAAACACGTTAAAACACTGTGAAATGAACCAATCTTTGTTTTAATTTCATATCCATGTATTGTCATCCAAGTCTGAAATGTGTGCAAAGTTTTAGTCTCATTGGTCAACTGCAACTGTGTCAAAATTGAATTACCAGATTTGAAATGCAATTTAAATAAAACACCGTTAAAACACTATAAAATGGACCAATATTGGTTTTGGACAAAATTTGGTTTTGAAATTCAAATATGTCTATAAATGAAATTATATAGAGTAGTAATATTACAATATTAAGTAATATAATTATACAAATATAAGTAAGGATAAATAGTGCAATGAAAATGAAATACACTAATTACTAATTATAATTACTAATTATAAATAAAGAATGGAGATAAGGAATTATTCTGATTTCTTGTACTCAATAATGACAATTTTAGGATTATGATAATTATGATTTTGGTAGTGATGGGCTATCAATACTTCTCCCCCATGAAACGATATTATAGTAGTTTACAATTATTTTGGATAACTGTGGGTGTAAAGGCGCGGAAATTGCGTTTCGAAAAAGAGAGAAATAAAACAAGTGAGCAAAGGCTACAGTCGGGACGAGGTCGACTATGTGATACCCTACACCACTACCCTGTGCATAAGATTTTCAACTAGTCTAGCGGCGCGAAGGTAAAAAAACCGAACTATAAAATTGCGAAATATTTTCCATTGTATCGATTACAGACACTTTGCAGACAAAGATATGGTTTTTTTCACTTTTGTTGTTGTAAATATTCACTATCAAATACAAGAGTTTTTGTTGCATCAAATTTTAAAAAATTTTAGCAAAAAAGTTTACTTCCTCCAATGCATACAATAAAGGAAAACGAATACTTAGAAATGCTAACAGCCCTAGGGGACTTCTTTGTATTAGGAGGAGACTTCAATGCAAAGAATAAACTATGGGGATCCAGACTTACTAATCAGAAGGAATATGAGTTGTATAAGGCCATCAAAAGGAATGCAAGCATGGTAATATTAGGAAATGAGCCTACGTATTGGCCAACAAATACCGAAATATCGCCAGTTTTAATTGATTTTTTTATCGTTAGAAAACTATGTTGGGTTGTCCTCAGACCACTATCCTATTATACTGACAGTTGGTTGTAATATAATTGAGAAACCTACACAAGCTAGATTAACATCACATTTCACAAACTGGCATTTCTTCAGATGGTTACTAGATCAAAAACTTAACTTAAAAGTCTCCTTGAAGATGTGTGAAAGATCATGAACTGGAACAATATATCATGGCTATACAGCAAGCATGCTGTGAAAGCACTCCAGTAGATAAATATCAACATTGTCATATCAAATATTATCCAAAGGTTGTTGGAGATTTGGTATCTACGAAACGCAAACCCAGGAAGACTTGTCAAAACAGTAGAACTCCGGAAAACAAGAGGCGTCTAAACCAATTAACAGCTGAGCTCAAACTTTTAATAAATGATGTGGAAAACTAGAGTATGGATCGTAACTTTAGAAACTTATCTACTTCGAAAGAAAATAATTACAACCTCTGGAAGGCAACAAAAAATATGAACAAGGTAAAACCAAAAATACCTCCAATAAAAAACGATCAGGGTCAGTGGGTAAGATCTGACTACGATAAAGCAGTTATTCGCAAATCATTACGAAAACATATTCAGCCCCCTTCCCAGGCAAACAACAGATGAAAACATAGATATGTTACATAGAATTGATTCTGAACCTGTTCAGCCAGTAACAATCAGCGAATTGAAGACTCTTATAAAGAATGATTTATCAACAAAAAATCACCAGGTTATGAACTAATTACAGCAAAAATAATCAAAAAACTTAACAGAAAAGGCAATGCGGAAGCCGATGTACATTATCATGCACATTATCAATGCATTGAAAAATCTGGTAAAAAGCCAAATGAGTTAACATCATATAGACCAATATCCTTACTGCCAAATTTTATCAAAAATTTTTGAGAAACTAGTAGTTAGTAGATTGGAAAAACTAATCGAAAATAGAAAGTTAATTCCTGTACATTAATTCGGATTTCGGGAAATGCACTCTACTATAGAACAAGTACATAGAATCGTCCATTTTGCTGAAAACGCTATCGCAAATAAAGAAGTTTGTTCCGCCGTTTTCTTGGATGTGAACCAAGCTTTTGACAAAGTATGGCACGAAGCCCTACTTCTCAAGCTACATAAGTACCTGCCAATTGAAATGTTTGAATTGCTAAAATCATACTTGAGGACCGATATTTTAGAGTTAAAATTGAAGATGAATACTCTACTCTGAAACCTATAAAAGCGGGGGTACTCCAGGGAAGCGTGCATGGGCCACTCCTATACATTTTATACACAAATGATATGCCTATCACACCAGAATTCACCATTGCCACTTTTGCGGTTGATACCGCTATACTAGCTAGTGGAAAACCTGAAACCATCGCCAATACTAAACTCAAAACAGCACTCTTAGAAGTAGTTAATTGGACTAAAAAATGGAGAATGCTCTTAAATGAAGCAAGTTAATCAATATGCTCTTCACTAACAAAAATATTCTTCAACCACAGCACATTTATATAAATGTTTTAAAAATCCAATTTGCCAATACAGCAAAATACCTCGGAGTGACGCTTGTTACGAAACTTAAATGGAAAGAACACGTTAAGGAAAAGTCAACGAAATTAAATTAAAAGTAAAAGAACTGAACTTTATTTTTACTGCAAAATCAAATATAAATGTAACCAACAAATTACTCATATACAATCAAGTCGAAAAACCAATTTGGACATATGGCTGTCCATTGTGGGGTGGCGCAAATCGTCAAGATATCAACAAAATCCAGAAACTTCAAAACAGAATACTTCGTGGTATAGTAAAAGACCTTGGTATATACGAAACTCAGACCTGCATAGAGATCTACGTATAAAATTAGTCGAAGACGAAATAAAACAACAAGCCCTGCCCCCCATATTCAGTAACTTTTTAACAACTTTACTCATTGTTTATTTTACAACAATTTCATTTGTTTGTTTTGTAGTTGTTACAAAAACAAAAGAAATTTTAACAACTTTTGAATCGAGAAAAGTTACAGAATAGGCCTACAGATGTATACTAATAAAATACGTCACCACAGAAACGCAGATATGAAATTCATCTATTGTGAACACATTAACAGAAACGGCAGGAGACTTAGACGGATATCTCCAATGGACTTGGCCACATAAGCTTGGAAAACCGCATAGTTAGAGTGTAATTAAAGAATTATTTACTCGCCACAATCTCTCATTGTTAAATTTTGTACAAATTAATTATTGTAATATTGCTTGATGAGTTAATACTCAGTTGTAATAAATATTTAAATAAAAAAAATGTTTAAATGTAAATAAATTTGTAATGGAACTGGACAAGCTTTATTTTTAAATAATAGCAGAGGGTGTTATTTAAATTATGAAAATATTGGTTTGTGGCCTGGAGGTACTTAGTTATATAGCAATAAATTTTTCAAAAAAATAAATTTTTTAGTGTTTTTATGGGTTGTACGCGCTTTTCCATAGAGTGCATCTTGTAAACTTGGTCGAACTTGGGTTCGATTATTTTTTGGGGAATGAAATTAGACTTTCTCGATACGGAATAACGACATTAGGGCTGCAAATATTTGCAAATCTTTTGATGACTGCACTTTTAAAATAAGGGATTTTGCATGAAATTCATACAAATTTAGCTGTGTATTTGGATGGGAGCTAAATCAAAATGTAGACCTATCTTGAGAAATGTTTGCAAGGAGGATAGCTAAATATTTGGCCCATTATTACCCACAGCTACAAGCTGAGTTTGTGCAAAATTTCAGTGACGTATCTCAATTCGCTTGCAAGTAGTTAATTTCGTCCAAAATTACGTCCAAAATTTCGTAATTATACGATCAAAATTCCGACTGTAGAGTGATTACAAAAAATTTGCAAATGGGATGCATTACCCACTTCTGCGATATTTATTTATTTATTTATTTATTCAGTCTCTGGATATTACAATCTATACAGACTAGCTTATATAATTAGCAAAATATAAATCTAACATTTCTTTGAATTTTTCAATAGAGTAGGTAAAATATAAGTTAAGTCGCATGTATATTGTGTTAAATTCTCTTAATGATCTTGCAATTGCATAATTAGTTCTATGACTTGAAACATTAAAATACTCAATAAATCTCAAAGATCTCGTCGGTGCTTTGAATCAAATTAAGCTTAGCAATTCAGGGCAATCAATAATTCCAGAAACTAATTTATAGAGGAAAATAATAGATATTTTGGATCTCCGATTACCTAATAAATCCAAATGAATTAAATTACCCTTTGCTTTATAGGAAGGTAAAGGATCTGAATAATTTAATAGATGCATAATCAATTTTTTATCTAACAAATGTTGTATATAACAATTTGCGAGATCGGCGAATTCTTGCAAATACGTTCCATAAAAGCTAAAGCAGTGTATGCACTTGGTAAAATATAATCAATATGATACTTAATTGAATGCTCCGTATCAAAAACGACTCCTAAGTGAACTTTCGTACTTACTTTGAAAAACATTTGAGTACCAAAGTAATAATGACTGTTATTGAATTTAGTTGTTCTTCCAAAGGGAAGATGAAGACATTTAGAAAAATTGAAATTGGGTTTATTTAAATTACATCAGGAAAGTAATTTATTAATATCAGCTTGATTTAATTCAATATCTCGCAAACTAGATATCTTTGAGAATAACTTGACATCATCGGCAAAAAGAAAAATTTTCAATATCATTTAAGAAAAGTATAAAAAATAACGGCCCTAAAATGCTTCCCTGAGGGATACCAGAGGTGGCGAAGAAAACACCTGATAACAAAAGATATGTATTCTGCTAGCAAAATAAGATATAATCCAATTAAGGAAAGAAGAATGTAAACCAAATTTATGTAGTTTAATTAAAAGGACATTGTGCGGAACTCTGTCAAAAGCGAAATTCAATAATTCGTAAAAAGCATTAAATTAGTCACTGTTGATCGACTTCTAATGAAACCATGCTGCGATGGTATCAGAAACTGGCAAACTGATGAATAAAGCTTCTCATAAATAATATGCTCGAACAATTTTGAAATGCTGCATAGTTTTGAGATTGGACGATAATTTGATATATCTTTCTTAGATCCTGATTTATGAATAGGAGTTACACCAGAGATTTTCCACCTATCCTAAAACTGTCCTTTGGACACAGAGAGGTTGAAAATATGCAATATATGAAAGCAAAGAGATTTACAGCACTGCTTAAGAAAATGGGATGAAATACCATTAATGTCAGCTTTGGTTGAATCCTTTAACATATTTAAACCATTTAGGATATCGGGTTCAGATAATTGTATATTACCCATATTAATGATTGACTAGACATTATCTACGAGAGCATTGTCTGAAGATTCAGAAAGAGTAAAATTTGATTTAAAAACCTCAGCAAAAAGGTATGCTTTTTCTTTAGAAGAAATTGCAATTTTATCATTTAAGAACATTGGCGATGGGAAATCGCAAGAAGATTTTCTTAATTTAATAAACGACCGAAATGATTTAGGGTTACTTTTAATTTTTGATTCGAAATTTAAGATATATTGATTATACAGGAATTTATTGAGAAATAAGAGTTCCCTACTATAATGCTTGTATTTATCGTAGCTTTCAACAGAGTTAGTTTATTTATATATTTTATGAAATTTGTTTTCGTACATTTTTAATTTTTTATTAAATCAGTAGTTTGCCACGGTGTTTTGTGCTTTTTGGATTCAAAGCAGGGACATAATCAGAACATACAGATTTAATATAAAATATAAATATATCAAAACATGCTTCCAACGACAGGTTTTCCAATATGCTAACCCAATCGAAATGAGAAATTATTTCATTCAAAAGCAAAAAATCGCATTTTGCGAAGTCAAAAAATGAAATCGCTGAATTAGTAGGTTGAAACTGATAAAATTCAACCTCGACAACTAAGGCAATATGATTTGAATGAACAGCACTAATTGGGTGAGCACAATTTTCAATTGTATAACATAAATTTTTGCTTATGTAAATTAAATCTAAAATTCTATTTAGGGCATTATGAAAACAATTAATTTGCATAAGATCAAGACTTAACATTGAGTCAATAAAATCAATTTCATGCGATACATTGACATTTGCAGCATACATACGAGGTAAATAAGGATGAGCAGACCACACCAATTCACAAAAATTGAAATCTTCAGCAATGAAACAACAATAATTTTCAGAATTCGGAGCAACGCCAAGTATATTTTGAATGTGAGCATCGGCGGAATATAAGACACGAGAAAGATAATTGAGTTTTTAGCTCCAACGATACGAAAACACAATTGATCCAATATACTGTCATCATTAGGCCAATCAATAAGGAATTTAAGCATTTTTGATAGCAATTGCGTCACGATCCTTGCGATACACTTTATATAGTTTAGTGTTAAAATATTCTCAGCAAAATCGGACTTAAGCCATGTTTCAACAAATATAACAACGTCATATTCATATTGCGATGTCTGCATAAACATTTTTATTTTGATAATAGATTTAAAGCGAATGAAGGTTTTGAATAGTTATGCTGGCACTAGGTTGTCTTGAACCCTCGGAAAATTGTGAAATTGACGCAGTTTTACATTAAAGGGCCACACCGTCGGCTTGAAAATGTCATTATAAAAATCTGCAGCAACACCTAACTTAAAGTTTGCACTTGTAAGTTCATCAATATTTGCGTCTTCCTTCACCAGTTTGTAGCAAACCTGATTATTACGAGCAACATTGGAAAGTTTCATTACATATGCTATCATATCATCAGTAGAAACAGTAGCTTTAAAAGAAAATAAAGGTATCCATCGTTTATGGGTCACAACATCCAGCTCATTATTCTCATTTTCACCAAACACAGCATTATGACGTCTGACTTTTCTTTTCGCATTTACCCTTTCATTATTATTTGTTGGGTTGGTATTAATAGACGAAGCAGCAGTTAAGGCATCATCTGTTGATAACTCATCACACTCAGAGTTATTATCTGCATTGAGAACACCGTCACTAAAAACATTATTAGCTGACGTTTTACTTGTAATGGAGTCTGCATTGTTTACATTCGTATCACTATGCGGACAGACGTTACTTAAATGAGTGTTCTGATTACGAAACGTGGTGGATGGGGAAAAACAATTAAGAGCGCCAGAACTGGTCAAACCAGTATTGCGACCGACATTTGTGTTGTCATTTATTAATTCTCCATATTAGCTCTTTTCATGAACTCAAATAACATTTATTTAAGTTCGTTGACTTCCAGTGAGAGGATAGAAACCGATGAAACCAATTCTCTCGATATGGTTATGCATTCATTGCAATTATAAAAGATATTTTTTGTTTTCTTTATGACATCAAATATGTTGACGATATTGATTTCCGTACAGACAATGAAATCTGCATCCGCAAATATTGCATACGTTGTTTGACCACTTACGCCAACCTACTTTACATCAATGTAACAGAGAACTTTTCTTCTTCCATTGATGGGCTTTCCTTTTTAAATACTCTTACTAAAAGCGGAGATATTCACATAAGAAAAAACGTTGAATTTTCATAACATACGTTTTTTACCCATTCTTACCCCTGAACATTATGCGACCATCACCAAACTCAATAGGGACCCTCATTGAACCCGATTAAAATTGCGACCTGTAGCGTGATTTCAAAAAAAAAAAAAAATAAATAATAAAAATAGGTAAAAACACTTTTTAAGTTAAACGGTTTTATGTTAAACATACATTGCAATGTTTAAGATAAATGTACTAAAAACCAAAAAATAATAAAATAGATACAGTCGTGGGAATTATAAACATATGCATAGACTAGACTAAAATAAAACCGTTGGGCACGTCAATTGTCTACAAATTATCGACTTAATGTGCGATAGAAGAATCGTTTAATTCGTCGTTAGGCAGTTGGCCCGCAGACGGTGAGGAAATTACTTACTATTTCTTGCTCATGGAAATTCCAATAGTTATACACTCCATGTAAATAAAAGAGATGTTTCAACTAGTTTATCGTTGGACATTCACACTGCTGCCTGGCGAGGAAGCGTTTCACTGCTCGTAGTTTGTCTTTAATCGACAAAGTACTACTCGCTCACCACTATGAAACCCTAAAACTCGCTTATAATCGAGCTTGCTAGCTTGTTTCCACATTCTAGCCCTACTTATCACACGTCCATCGTTGTCGGTTGAACAACTGCCTAATTATAGTGTAACATTACAAAACAAACATTTTAATCAACGATTGTAGACAATTGACGTGCCCCACGGTTTTATTTTAGTCTAGTCTATGCATATGTTTATAATTCCCACGACTGTATCTATTTTATTATTTTTAGATTTTTAGTACATTTATCTTCAACATTGCAATGTATGTTTAACATAAAACCGTTTAACTTAAAAAGTGTTTTTACCTATTTTTATTTTCTAGTTTTTAGTTTTTATTTCGCATTCTGTTTAATTCGTTTAGTGCTTCATTATTGCAAGGTTTCTTGCCCGTTAGTTTATTGCAGTCCAACTCCTCTATACGTAGTCCCTGCAAAGATCTTATTCTACTAAGAGCCACGTAGGCTTGACCTTCTTCAAACAGTTTCGCACCTAAGTATACGACTGCGTGATCCACAGTGCTGCCCTGCATTTTATGTATAGTAGAAGCCCATGATAGTATTAAAAGCAACATTCTTCTCTCAGCCGTCCCGTAATTGTATTTAGCTGGAAACTGTATGGCTTTCGGGTGTATAAGATGTACTGTATAGTGCACTGTATTTTTCTTGTCATGCCCTTTTATTTGATACCCATATTGGTGGGATTGATAAAAAATTTTTATCAGCCATTTGGTAGCGGCGGCTATCTTAGATTTCAATTTTGCATAGTAAATTGTATTCTACTTGTTGAGACCTTTCATTTGATACCCATTTTGAGGGGATTGATAAAACCTAAGTTATACGCCATTTTGTAGAGGCCGCCATCTTAGATTTTAACTCTATATAGTACATTGTATTCTACTGGTTGAGCACTTTCATTTGACACCCATATTGATGGTATTGATAAAACCTACGTTATCCGCCATTTTGTAGCGGCCGCCATCTTGGATTTAAATTTTTTATAGTATATTGTATTCTGCTTGTTGAGCCCTTTCATTTGATACCCATATTGATGGGATTGATAAAACCTACGTTATCCGCCATTTTGTAGCGGCCGCCATCTTGGATTTCAATTTTTTATAGTATATTGTTGTTGAGCTTGTTGAGCCCTTTCATTTGATACCCATATTGATGGGATTGATAAAACCTACTGTTCGCACAGAAAGTTAAATTTGCGCCCGAAACCGAATTAAATAGAAACACTTGATTTTTCTAATTTGCAAATTCACAATTTATTGTTTGTTTGGTTAACTGGTCATTTGTCAACTAAAACAATCCTATTTTCTATCCCTTTTGTAGGGCCACAAAATAAAAAAGGAACACAAGCGAATTAAAACGATCAAAACAAACAAAACGATCGAAACATCAGAAACGAGAATATTCGCACAAAACAAAGAGAAGGGCCACAGTTACTAATATGTATGTCAATAGACATACATACAGAACTGGCGAATAATCACAACAACAGTGTCGTTGTTGTGATTGCCCATCCAACACAAAACGGACGACGAAACTAATAACAGACAAATGCCTAAGCTGTGTAGGCATTGTTGTTGTTGTTTCTCGTTGCGACGGACACGACACAAAAGGGAATAAGTACAAGTACTACACACATTAGGGTGGGACGAACAAATAGAACATTAGTGTGGGTCGAATAAAATATAAAAATGAATAATTAATAAATTTCAAATAATTTCAAATACAATAATAAGATTTAAAACCCAATAAATATAATAATTTATACAAAATAAAATGGACAACAAATCGACATAAAACACAAAACATTTAAATGATGATCTCCTCCAACATCCTCCGCCCGTTGAAGCGTGTAAGGTTCAAAACCTCTTGTTGTTGTGGTAGTGGGGAAATCATGTGGATTGGGCACTGGGAAAGACTTGTAGCTGTTTGATAATTAATTTCTTGGAGATATATAGTGGAATATTGTGCAATTATTAAATATGTGTTTCCTGAAACGACATCTTTCGGGCAACAAGAAACATTTAATGGCGGTCCGCCAGTTTTCATAAGCAAAATTAGGCAGTTGGAGAATCGTGTGGACAACATCTGTTGGAGATACAAAAAGCAAAACAAATTATTCGAATAAATTTCAAATATGATAAGTAATTATGCATTATGTCATGTATCATGTAAACTTCGCATGTAGGCCATCGCAAAACGGCAATTTGTCCATGCTTTGGAGCATTTAGGGCCAATTCGACTTCAGTACCAAGCCGATTCCAGACATCTTGTGTTTGAACATGTATCCGAAATAGTATTCGAGCTTCTTCTTTGGGCTTTCTGACACTATTTACTACAAAATAGTTCAGAATCGACGAACGAGGTTTGATCCACTGGAGTACTAGCTTGAAATTAGTCCACAAATATAACGAAAAGCCAACATTTTCCATTTTATACTTTGATTTGAGCCACATTTCTCGGAGAAAAAACGGCAGCACGACAGTGTAAGGATTGAACTTTGATTGTACCAACTTTCGACGGTATAAAATTCCAAAAAATCGTAGATTTTTGGATACGAGCGACAAAATCGATATTTTAGTGAAATCGGGCAACTCGAAACTATAAAGGAAAACTTCTTGCTGAGGTCTCCAGGTTTTGGTGATGTCGTTGTTCGAAGTTTTTATGACGATTTCTTCATCATCATTCGAATTGAGAGACGCAATGTTCATATTCCATTTAGCCAAGTCGAAACCATGCCATTTTAAGATTTGTATTAACTCGTCTCTCTTGAGGGCTATAGTTTCGATGTTATCGGCGCCAATATGTACGTCATCGATATACAGATCTTCTAGTAAGATCTTTGAACCACAAAGATGAGGTGTGCTATCTCTATCTGTAATGAGAAACGAAATACGATTTGCGAAAAATGGGGCGGCCGATAAGCCATTATTAACAGTGCTAAGTTGGGATACCTTTATTTTACCATCTTTGTTATTTCTCCACAAAACGAGTTGAGAACTTCTATCCGGTTCTCCAATACGAAACTGCCGATACATTTTCGAAACGTCTGCAGTGAGAGTGTATTTGTTTAAACGAAACGAGAATTGTGTGATAATCAAATCCTGTTGAGTTGTTGGACCGACCATCAATATATCATTCAACAAATGATTCGACGAGGAGATAGAGACAGGATCAAATACGACTCGAAGTTTTGTGGAACTACTATGAGGCTTGAGTAAACAATGATGAAGTATTATATAATGCGAATTATTCGACAATTGAGTGTAGGGTGACATGTATCCGAGCGACACAATATTCTTGCATGAATTCTTCATGCATCGATTTCAAAGTTGATTCACGTTCATGTCGTCTTTCGAGCGACACAAAACGTCTATGAAGTATTTCAAATGAGTTACCAAGATAATTGGGTAATTTCTTGAATGGAAGGCTAACTTTTTCTCTTCCATAAGAATCAAAATTACTATTTTCGACAAAATTATCTTCGCACACATGTTCGTCTTCAGTATATATTGAAGAAGACTTCGAAGATTTATCAATTTCCCAGAATGTTTTCAACAAATCATCAGTATTTTCTTCTTCGAGTGTACTTACAGTCAAATTACATGTAAACGAGTTTGAATTAGAACGACTAGGCGATGAACCACCAACTATCCATCCGAAAACAGTATTTGTGAGACATGGCAATCTATTTCCCAACGAAATTCTGCCATCTAACAACAAATCGAAAAAGACTTCGGCACTCAGCAGCACATCTATAGGTTGTGGCTTGAATAACAACGGATCTGCGAGTTTAATATTTTGGGGAATCTTCCACTGCGAAGTATTGATGAATTCGCCAGGTTGGCGAGACGATATTGTTTTGGTAACAGCAAAGGTCGAGGACCACACGAACGAACTACTTCTTGATTTGACTGTGGTGTCAACAGAAAACTTTATTGCCGTTCTAACTTCTCCAATTCCTGAGATTTCTTGGGAAAACCGTCTAAATTTGAGTTTAAGCCTTTTTGCAGCTTCTTCCGAAATGAAATTCAATTCAGAACAAGAATCGAGTAATGCTCTTACCGTCTGAAATGAGCCACAACTATCCTTCATGAAAATCAAAGCGGTTGGAATTATTGCTCTCTTGAATGAACGAGCCACTAACGAAACTGGATTTGAGCTGGTTGATGGTTGCGGTGAGTTTCCATTCGAATTCAATGTAGTTGGTTGTTCTGGGTTACTAAAAATGTGCAGCAGCGTATGATGTGCAGAATCACAGACTCTGCATCGAGATTTTGAGGGACAGTTCGATACCATATGCCCTTTTCGAAGGCAGTTAATACAATGTCCACTACGTTTTACGAAGTTAAAACGTTCCGAAACGACGATATTAGAAAACGATGAACAAGTTGAGAGGTTATGTTCACTTGAGTTGCAATATGAACAATTCGAATTCGAGTTGACAAACGTATGAGCCGACCGATTGAATCTAGGAGAGTTATGTTTGTGTGAAGTGATATTTTCTGGAAGTTCAGTTCTCTTTCTATGACTTTCGAGAAACTGACAACGACGACTTAATAGTTCATAGCACCATTCCCATGAGGGCAACGATTTAAATTCTTGTTTCTCATCATATTTCTCTTTTGTATCACTGTCCACTTTTGATAGAACCATATGCACTAAAATTGCATTCATAACATCCGCCTCTGATCCGAGCGACAACAACGAACCACGAACAGCAGATACGGTATCAATAAGATGGCGCAACGAAACACTATCACTCTTTTGCATTTTGGGAACGTTGAATAACGATTCGATATGTTCTAAGAATATGAGCACTTTATTATCATATCTTTCTTGCAATCTTTGTAAAGCCTTTTCATAATTTTCTTCACAAATTTGGTATGGTTCGACCACGGCTAAGGCTGGACCCGAAAGACAATTAATTAAATAATTAAACTTCTCAATTATACTGATCGCTGGGTTATCATTAACAATGTTGTTGAATGCTGTTATGAACCGCTGATATTCACTGTATTTTCCATTGAAATTGGGCAACTTCAGTGAAGGCAAACGAGAATTTGAACCACTAGCCATAGAAATATTCATCAAACTATTGTCCACTGACACTGAAACACGACTTTTCTTCAACATTTTCTTTATTTTGGTTTCTGCAATAATAAATGTATCTTCTAGTTCAATTCTTACACTGTCATTAGCATTAATTGCTTCGATTTTACTTTGTACATCGCATAATTGTTTGAAGTACATTTCTAAAATTTCCAAACGACATTCTAAAATGGTCGAATCCATTTTAGAACCATCTTTTTCTACTTTTTTCTGTATGTTAGCAATGTTTTTCTTTATCGAGCTACGTTGCAATTTAAGAGAAGCTAGTTCCGAACTACTAGCGTTCTCTTCCACAAATTCGGTACCGTCTTTAGGCATTTTAGACAAATTAAGAGAAACAAATTATCGAGCAACAAGAGAAATTGGCTTCTATTTTCAAAATAAAAGCGCCAAAATATTTATGTAAAATAACAAAGGTTTCACTCAAGATGGTGTCTTTTGATGTATTGTTTTTTAATACCAATTAGAAAAAACTCTGTTTTGTATAGGTGTATTTCCAACACTTTCAACGAACGACAATGTTTGTATATGTGTACCGCGGTTGCGTAACACCAATTTTATCGAGCGACACAAAAATTAACTTTCCGTTAAAGAATTTAATAATTCTTTTCAAAATGTTCAACAAAAATTAGAGCGACGGTAGAAATTAAAATTAATCAAAAACCACGATTGGTTATAAAGCGGCAAATTAATTGTGTTTGTTGTTACACCGAATGTGCAGAACAACAACAACGACGAAAACCACTGAGACACAACAATTTGTTTTTCCACTTTATTTGTTCGATTAATTAATTTATTAATTAATCTACTTTAATTTTATGACTACCGTCCTGTCACGGTCGCCAAAATGTTCGCACAGAAAGTTAAATTTGCGCCCGAAACCGAATTAAATAGAAACACTTGATTTTTCTAATTTGCAAATTCACAATTTATTGTTTTTTTGGTTAACTGGTCATTTGTCAACTAAAACAATCCTATTTTCTATCCCTTTTGTAGGGCCACAAAATAAAAAAGGAACACAAGCGAATTAAAACGATCAAAACACACAAAACGATCGAAACATCAGAAACGAGAATATTCGCACAAAACAAAGAGAAAAGCCACAGTTACTAATATGTATGTCAATAGACATACATACAGAACTGGCGAATAATCACAACAACAGTGTCGTTGTTGTGATTGCCCATCCAACACAAAACGGACGACGAAACTAATAACAGACAAATGCCTAAGCTGTGTAGGCATTGTTGTTGTTGTTTCTCGTTGCGACGGACACGACACAAAAGGGAATAAGTACAAGTACTACACACATTAGGGTGGGACGAACAAATAGAACATTAGTGTGGGTCGAATAAAATATAAAAATGAATAATTAATAAATTTCAAATAATTTCAAATACAATAATAAGATTTAAGACCCAATAAATATAATAATTTATACAAAATAAAATGGACAACAAATCGACATAAAACACAAAACATTTAAATGATGATCTCCTCCAACACCTACGTTATCCGCCATTTTGTAGCGGCCGCCATCTTGAATTTATAATGATAATGAATAAATATAATTGTATTGTCACCAAAATCCAAAGTGTATACAAAATTTCAGATTAATCGGTTGACAGGAAGAGGGTGAAATTTGAATTACTAAATTTGACCCAAGAATAAATAATAAATAAAAAAACAAACGGGGTGAGCTAAACAAAACCATTTAAAAATGGGTGGTTTTTAGGTTTGATACATTCCAAATCAACTTCCCGAGCTCAGTCGATCACGGATGCTGATTGACATCATCGTGCATCACCTAAGCAAGTTCCCTCTGCTGAGACTGTAGAGTGTTGATGCTAACGAGCCGTGGTTGTTGAGTTTTATCTCATTGGAATATGTAAATGTAGTAGTATAAATCGACTCAGATCCTTTGCGATCGCTGCATTTCCAAGAACCTCTGTGTTCACTGGTCGATCAGCCTTTGAAGAGTTAACTTGTCGCGTATTAACCAACCGTCTCGCGTTAATACTAACCGGCCTCCGTCGCCACTCCAGATTGCAATTGGTAATCTTCGTTGTTACTAACAGGCCTCTGTCGCCAACCCAGATTACAAGGTAACCTTTGTTGTTTGAAAAGAAATACTCCAATAAACGGCAATCATTTATTATATTTAAACTGATACTGCTTTTGTTGTTTTATTTTATTCTTTTCACTCCCACTGCTCATCAAACGGTATCCTGAGCTATCGTTGAATAAAAACCTATGGATTTCCCCTCCCTCACCTAAACATTTGGTCCTTCGAGCCGGATAGAAGCCAGTTTTGTTGTTGTTGCCTCTTTCTTGGACGATAATTGAAGCTATTGTTGTTGCATTGCATGGAGAAATCATTGGATTATTTTGCATATTCCTAACACCAGATACGTAAACTCAGAATTTCTTAAAAAGTGAGCCACCGCGAGTGTTAGTATTTTTCGTTTGAGCAGTAAATAAGTAAATCATTGATCGAATTTCAATCGCCCTACGCGTGTGAATTAATTTCGCCTATTATGCAGTCCACACAAATTGTTGAATTCGTTGTTGTACTGATCATCCAACGTCGCGTTGATTATACAAATCACTATTCGTGTTGTTGTTATTCCTGTTCGATTTGCTCGAAGTTATTAGTTCTCACCATAACATCGAACACAATCCTTCCAATCGCCTTTTATTGTTGTTAAAAAAAATTAAAGTTCATATTGGTCGACTCATATTAGCACTTCTTGTGTTAATACTTGCTCTCCCCACTACCAAACATCTTAGTTGTTGCTAAACTTGCAAATACTTTGTCGTTGTACTGATCATCCAACGTCGCGTTGATCGTACGGAGCATTCGGTGTTGTTACTTCGTAAAATTTTAATTGGGGCTATTCTCGTTTTAACTGAGAACTTGCAAATATATTTTGTAATATGTGCAATAACAACAGCGTTAACTTCCAATAACTCATGCTCTCGAGTTGTTAAATTATTACACACATTGATCCTAACTCTCATTACATCGATATTCTTATTTGTTGATCACTTGAAAGTTTGTCATTGTTGTTGTTATTCCCCAATGCCTTTTCTAACGAAGCCCTTTTGTTGAGAATTTGCATTGGCAAATTTACAATAACAACACACATTGCCTACAGTCACATATTGTCGTTTGGTTTACTTTGTTATTACGATCATCTCCCACCAAAAAATATTTGGCGTTGCTATTCCTCCTCGTTTTATTTTAAAACCATTTGCAGTAACAACACTCCATCCAAATTCTCATTCCTTTGGTTTATTTGTTGTACAGATCGTCCATCGCCAACCAAACACATTCGTTTGTTCTATTCTCCTACCTTTGTCTAACAGGTAATTCTACTAATTTGAGAAATTACATGGTAATTCTACCAACAACTTTCCCGCCTTTGTAAGCGTTCCTTAAAAAACTCTGCTGATCCTCTGCACTCACTTGCTTGGTCGTTTGCAACGTCTGTTGTTCAGTGGGAGTTTCGCTGTTCCCACACAGCCATTTCTTTGCTAGCGTCGCTTGTGTGGTTAGCACAGTGGGGTAAAATAGCACAAATTGTTTTTTTAATAATTAATTTTGAAAATTATTTTTCGATTACTTTTGAAATTTAATTAATTGGCAGTAGGGTTTTTGGAATTTTTGGACAAATTCACCCTACACTCGACATTTATTCCTCATATTTCTAGCAGAGAACATACGTGAAAAATATTTATTTTTTGACATTTTTATATTGTTTTTGGAGTTTTTACTTACAAATTTTGGAAAATTGTTTGACTCTCCGTACGGGATTTGGTATTTTTCGACAAATACACCCTACTTTTGGCATATTTTGCACAGTACGTGTCAACACAAAAATATAAATCAAAATAAAATCACACAAATTATTTTATTTGCTTTGATTTTCTGGTGTGAAACTTTATTTTTCGAAGCAATCAATTATTTGTCGTACGAATTTTGACAAATGCACCCTACACTTGGTAGCACCATATAAATTTTTTGAATATTTGAGACTTTTTTGCATTTTGACCAAATTAAAGTGGTTCTTGTTCGCCCTGAGGAAGTTTCTTTTAATTTTCTCCTATTTCGCCCTACTTTAATTTCAAATATCATTACACATTGCTGTTTTTCTGTGGTATTTGTTGAAATTTGGATGTTTTTGTGGAAATACATTATTTCCTTTGAGCTATAGCAATTTGTGCTTCAACTGAATTTCCTTTTTGCAACATTCGTTGCAAATTCAATTTTAGATTTTCGGATATTTTTGCGCATTTAAACTTCAAAATATCAGTCACCCCACTCACTCATTTTATTAGAGCTTTGGACATATTTTTGAAATGTGTAGCATCCTTTGAACGGATTAATGAGTCCACATATAATGTGTATAATCTCGAAATTCGAGGTTCAGAATTTCAAAAATTGTGGAACAAAGTCAAGTGCCTACATCCGGTGTATGTCCACAATTAACCACAATCTTCAGGCACTGTCCCTAATTCATCTGCTATAGTTCCAACAATCTCACCACCTCCTCTCAACTCTAATATGCATAACAGTTCTCCACCTAGTGTTTTGTTGAATGTTCCTCCAGTAGCACCCCCATCTAATCTGTTATTGGACACAACTGTCTTACCTGTTCCTGTGCAGTCTGATTCTCCCATCGTTCTTGCTCAGCCAGAAACTTTCTCCACCACAACTTGTCGTAGTGGCTCTCTTGAAAATGATCGCCTCAAATCTCCTTCACCAATCTCACCCCCTGTAAGTAATGAATTGTTGAACGTTTCTGATGAAACGCCCCACAGTGTCACGACCGTGGCCAAAAATGGTAAAAACTAAATACTTCGTTGAACAAATTTATTGATGGGGAGTGATAGAAAACATATTAATTAAGAAGAATCTGAATTTTGGTACTGATACGTGAAGTAGTTTTTGCTATATGAGGATTTAAATCCGACAATTTTAGTTAATACGTATTTTTGTGTGTTTTTTTCTAAAATTAATAAATTATATTATGCGTTAATATTTAAAATTTAAAAGTAACGGTCGCTGCAAAAATGATTCCTAAGTTCTCTTGGGATGTAATAAACTTGGCTACACCCTTGTTTGCATGTAAATATTAATCATATGGTGTTTACATTTACCCAAAAACGTATTACTATGTTTATTAATTTTCTGAAGCAAATTTTAAATTGAGTGGAGTGGGAAAAAAATTGTATAAAAGTGTATATCGATATTTTTTGCTGTATGAGTAGTAAAAAGTGAGTACTTGAAATATATAAAGGTCCCAGCTGCAGAGGTTTGCAGAAGAATGTGTCACTTCTCTTTTTCATCGACCACCTCACTGAGAGGATACCCCCTTTTTTAACAAATCGTTTTGCGGTGTTGGCTATAACCCGAAAACGAATGAACCGATCATCATATATTTTTGTGGGCTTATTAAGTACCTAATAGTCTTGCTTTAAAACGAGAGAATTTTTAAAAATATAAATTTTTAAAAAAATTGTGAACAGCGAAAATCAAAATTCGATTTTTTACAAAAAATTGACCGTTTTTTGACCACTAATCGGCCAAAAATTTTTTTTAATTAAATTTCTCATATATAAAGACAAGAGTTTAATATATTCAATATGCTCACAAACAATATGAAGACTAAACACCAAATTTCAGTCATATCGGGTGGATATTGAGGCCACAACACTCAAAACACCGAAAATGAGGAGACACGGTTCTATGGAGCCTATAGGAAGACGAGGACCTATACCGACATATTTCTGGTGAAAGGTTATAAGTCCCCCAACGGAGTCTTAATACCAATTTTCAGCCATTTCGGTGTGATAATCAGGCTAAAACCTCCAAAATACCGAATATCGGGAGGTACCGTCCTATGGGGGTTATATGAAGGCGTGGACCTATGCAGACAAATTTCATGGTGAAGGTATAATGCCCCCTGCGAAGACTAAATACCAAATTTCAGCAATTTCGGTGTAATAATGAGGCTAAAATCTTCAAAATACCGATAATCGGGAGGTACCGTTATATGGGAGCTATATAAAAACGTGGACCTAAGCCCACAATTCTCTGTTGGAATGTTTGATACCTCTGCCGAAGACCAACCACAAAATTTGAATACTTTCGGTTGGTCATTGTGTCTTAAACATTCAAAATACCGAAAATCGGGAGGTACGGTTCTATGGGGGCTATATCAAAACGTGGACCGACCAACCCAAATTTTTGTCCTGAAGATTGTAAGTCAATAATAGGTACGTGCACCAAAATTGATGCACCTACGACAACTCCTTCTATTTTTGGCCACAGTTAATATGAACTCGCGACATAGTGCGCCCTCTTTAGGTTTGCTTCCCAACGTTTTTGTTCACCAGAAACTTCCCCCATCCCAACTTGCTCTAGTGACCCTCTTGCTAACTCCACATCACCCGCCGATACCCACAGCTTACCATTGCCACCAATCGACATTGATATTTTTGCTGGCGATTTTAGGTCTTGGCCATCTTTTCGTGTTCTATTCACCACTCTGCACATCAAAAATGTGTGCCTTTCTGACATAGAACGTCTGTGCTACTTAGTACAGAAAACCTCCGGTGAGGCTCGGGAAATCGCCTCGTCATTTCCACTCACCAATTGTAGTTTCCCTTTAGCATGGAAAGCTTTGACCGATACGTATGATAATAAACGTATCTTGGTGAATAATTACATCCAGCAATTGTTGAATCTCCCTTCCTTTGATAAAGAAACGTGTTCTGGTTTGAAAACTATCCTGCGTGGGATTAGTACTTGTCTTGCTGCAATGACCGTCTATGACGTCGTCACGGATCATTGGGATCCAATAATTGTTTGTATTTGTTTGCTGCGGTTGCCAAAATTAACTTTGACTCTGTGGGAGCAAAGTATCAAAAACAAGTCTTTATTGCCTTCTTGGAAAGACTTAGATGCTTTCCTCACAGAGAGGACACAAACATTGATGTGTATCCAAAACTTGTTCGGACATCAGGTCACAAACTTACCTAGAAATATTGCTTCATCTAATCGCACAAATAAGTTATTGAGGTCGAATCTTGATTCACCTAACAAAATTGTCGCCAAATCAATCAACCTTTCGGTCTAGTACTTCGAAGACTTGTTGCCCCATTTGTCCTACTCAGAGACATGTTCTGCGTCTCTATCCCAGTTTGCTAAACTTTCGTTTAAGGACAAATTCTCCATTGTTAAAAAGTACAATTGTTGTATTAATTGCTTATCTCGTGGTCATGCTGTTAAAAACTGTAACAGTAAACATAGTTGCAGTTCTTGCAAGCAAAGGCATCATAGCCTTCTTCACTGGCCACAAGTTAGAAGAGTTATTGCTCCGGCGACATCAGAACTACCTCCGTCTTCCACTAATGTCAGAAGAGGGATTCTAGTTTTGTGTTGTCGCAGCCAAGACATCCTCCGGACAGTCATACTTTGTCATCCCCATGCACTTCTCCGGCCTTTACAAATGTCAAAAGTCGAGAGTTGAAGTGTACTATGTCGACTAGTGTCGACTTCTAACAAACGGTCAAGCAATCATCCTGAAACTAATACATGTCAAAATAGCAATGTGCTCCTTGGAACCGCGAGAGTAAATATTGTGCATAATGGTAAATCGCATAGCGTTCGTGCTATCATAGATCCATCGTCCAAAGTCTCTATTGTTTCTAAGAAATTTAAGAAAACTATTGGTTTTTCTACTCGCCCTGCTGGATCTTGTTCCAGTAAACTAAAATCTGGTACACCAAGAGAAGTTTGTTCTCTTAAGGTGTCGCCCCCAAAAAATAACTCTAAAATTTTGGAAGCTAATGCATTAGTCAAGCCTAATGTCAAGGGGAAATCGGTCTTTCCTCCACATATTTGTAACTTGAAATCTCGGATTCCGAATTCAGAATTGATAACAGCCCAATAGATTTGCTACTTGGCGCTCATTTTCGGATACATTCTTACCTGCATCAGGTACCTAACCTTGAAAAAGATATTGGAAATCGGCCACTAACCAATTGTTGAAAAATTGCTCGTAATATTTTTTGAAAATTAAATTGCTTAATAAATCAAATCATTATACTTTTGAATCGGTCACTTATTGAATTCTATAATTTGAACTATAGCTCACTTAGGAATCTGATTTTACGCTCTTTGCTAACTTTTAAGTCAATTATATTCCAATTTTGGTATAAAATGCTAGACAATTGGTCTAGCATGGGAGGCGGATTGTTTAGGTTTGATACATTCCAACTCAACTTCCCGAGCTCAGTCGATCATTGACATCATCGTGCATCACCTCAGCAAGTTCCCTCTGCGGAGACTGTAGAGTGTTAATGTTAACGAGCCGTGATTGTTGAGTTTTCTCCCATTGGAATATGTAAATGTAGTAGTATAAATCGACTCAGATCCTCTGCGATCGCTGCAATCCTCTGCGATTGCAAGAACCTCTGCGTTCACTGGTCGATTATCCTTTGAAGAGTTAACTTGTCGCGTATTAACCAACCGTCTCGAGTTAATACTAAACGGCCTCCGTCGCCACTCCAGATTACAATTGGTAATCTTCGTTGTTACCCAGCAAAAGTTGAAGAAAGGGGTTCCATGCGATGGCGTGATTTCATAGCATCTTTTGCATTGGTTCAAACGAAGTCGTGAAAGATCCGATATTCTCATTAGCATTTGAACCAATGCAAAGGAAGTCGTGAAAGTTTCGATCTTTTCATCAGCATTTGAAACCATGCAAAGGAAGTCGTGAAAGATTCGATCTTTTCATCAGCATTTGAACCCATTCCATCGATCCAATAGAGATGAATTGTGTGTTTTTATTTATACACATTTTTCTAAATATATAAGATTAATTATCTACAATAGGCTTGATCTTGTCGGGAACTCGAAATCACAACCCACGTTGTTAAAACTCTCGTCGTAATGATGTCATTGCAAAGGGTTGGTGAAAATGACATGCCAAAGCATTGGTGAAAATGACTTGTCAAAGCATTGTTGTAAATGAAGATGCTGAAAAGATGACATGCTAGATCACTTGCACCCATGATTGAATGGCATTTTGGCATCGAACATTTTGCTGGGTAACAGGCCTTTGTCGCCACCACAGATTACAAGGTAATCTTTGTTTGAAAAGAAATACACCAATAAACGGCAATCATTTATTATATTTAAACTGATACTGCTTTTGTTGTTTTATTTTATTCTTTTCACCCCCACTGCTCATCAAACGGTATCCTGAGCTATCGTTGAATAAAAACCTATGGATTTCCCCTCCCTCACCTAAATAAAAGTATTACCGACTATTACGATATCTCCCTTATTTGATCACTTACGCCAACCTACTTTGCATCATTGTAAAGAAGGTGTTTTCTAATTTCATATTCATGCTTTGCTTTTGCCCAGCTGTGATGTTTGTCATTATAATTAAAATTACAACGATATCACGCTGCAAGTACAAGACACCTGTATCGAAAGAGTAAAGAGCTGTAAATTTCTTGGATTTAATATCAACGGGAAATGGAATTGCTCAAGAGAAAATAGAAGCCGCATAGAAATGGCAAGAGACGCTTCTTATAAATAAAAAAGATTTTGTCAAGTCATGACTTATAAAAACGTATGTTTGGTCAGTTTTGCTATATTCCGTTGAGACATGGACTTTAAAATTAGCAGACGTAAAAAGGTTGGAGGCATTCGAAATCTGGATATATTGGCGTGTACTAAGAATATGATGGACTGATATTCTCAGTACACGCCACTGCGACAGGGAGTTGATTGATTTGATAAGGAGAAGGAAGACAGCATACCTTGGACATATTATGAGAAACCCCAAATACAAATTGGTACAAACTATACTACGCACAAATATTGTTGGCAGACCGGAAAGGCGAAGAAAAGAAACTATATGGGTAGACAATATCCGAGTATGGACGGGAATTCGGGATTCTGTAAGACTTCTAAGTGATGCTAAAAACAAAGATGCCCTTGCAGAGATCCTGAAAAACATATGAAATTATAATATATTAAGCATATAATTATTTTTCTAATATTGTTTTAGTCGCCCATTATTCGAAAACCGAATTGGCAAATAAAGAAGAAGAATTAAAATCGCAAAAATGAAAAGTTGGGTTTCATTCGTTGTTTGACAACCTACTTTACAACGTTAGAAAGGTGATATTTTCTACTTTCATCTTCAGTTTTTTTGTATACCCCTTATAGACGCTGAGATATTTGCTTTGGAATAAAACTTCGACTTTTCGTCCGACAACCTAATTTACATCGTTAGAAAAGTGATATTATCTACTTTCATTTTCAGGTTTTGTTTTTGGTATACCAATTATAGAAGCTGAGATATTCGCTTTAGAAAAAATGTTGACTTTTTCTCCAATTAAGTTTTTTTTTTTCCATTCCGTCCCCTAAATATTATCCTATTAATATTAATAGGCTTCTTTCCCTACGTGACCCGCATCGACACCCAAAATTTGGTGACGATCCTATCGAAACTGCGACCTGTAGCGTAATTACTGGGCTTTGATGGGCAGACGGACAAACATATTCAGATCTGGGTCTACGACCATTATTTCGATGCGTTACAAACTTTTTTCCAAAACCAAGTTATAATACCCTCCCAACATAGTGGTATACCCTACACCACGCAACGCAAACGTTGTAATTTTCAAATAATAAAGAGCAGAAGCTTTATTGAGTAAAGTAAATTATTATAATTAAAGTAAATAAAGGAAAAATAGTAAGGCGTACAGATTACCTGTGTTACAGTTGGCGATCGAAAACGTAGTGGTTAATAATAATGCAGAAATATCGCGTAGGCGCAAACACAACACTCGCTAGAAAACTCCTAGATGACAGATCAATGTTGTTACAAAAGGGGGTAGGCAGTTTTCTAACGACTGATTGAATCCAACACAAAGAAAGTGAAGCGAAAAACTAGCATTTCCATACAAAGCAAATTTAACTAAAATATATTAATTGTTACTCTAACATTATTAATGTGGTTACACAAATAGATAAGAAGTGTGTACAATAACAATATGCAAAAGAATAGGTGGTGCAGTGTTTGTGAGCAATTCATTGTTTTATTCCAATTAATTATTTCATATTTCAATTTTTATAACTAACATATCGACGCCTCCAAATAATAGTATGCTAAGTCGACTTAGCATGTTTTCAAGTTCTTTACATTTTTATATTTAACGTCCTTTAACTTAAATTCTGTCAAATTTTGGTAATGATCGGTCAATCCGAACAGAAGTTATAAACAAATATTGACTTAGCATAGTACTGAAGTTCAGAAAAATTTCCAAACTTTGAGAGCTTCTCCTGCAAAACTCACTTTTTAGACTTAGCATACTATTATTTGGAGGTGTCGATATGTATATGTACACAACCTGGACTACGTATAGCACGCGCAATATAACACCCATCAACATATGCCCCGGTAACGCCTGCACTCGGTGAGTCACCACTTTAGCGTAAACATATAGACCAAGCACCAGAGCAACCCGCCTAGGCTAGTGTGGGTCCGCCAAGGGGAGCCCAAGGAACGCCTCTTTCAACTTTTCAGGTGCCCCTTCCTTTGGGGTGTATAATTGACTCATATCAGCCACTCTTGCGTAGGGTCATAGAAGGAAGCTATCGAGATCCGAATGTGAACTCGGACGGGATGCAGAGTCTGGATACGGACTGGACCTTGAACTAGGATGCAGACGGAACAACGCCTTAGACCCTGATCCATAATCTTTCCTGCCATCATGTAACAGGACATGATGATTACAGCCGCATTTATAGCACACTTTATTGCTATGACAATATATTGCTTGATGCCATTTAAGCTGTAATTACGTCATCGGGGGAAGTCATAGGATCCTCATATGGAATACCGGATATGGTTAGGGTGTCTACTATATAGTGCAGCATTCAAATATATAATATAAAGTTCATAGCGCCCATGATTTGGCCATAACCTAAACATCGTCATGAAGTCTGCTAAAGAGGTATTATTTACCAGTTCCTATGCAAATCCCAATCCGTACTAAGTTTGGTCCATATAACAAAGCGAACAGGACCAAACTTAGTACGGGTTGGGATTTGTATAGGAACAGTTTCAATAGGTACAAAAGTGAGTTCAGGAAAGCCAAGAGAAGCTCCTGGTTTAACTTTATTGACTTGACTTTATTAACTTATTGAGGCGGAGTAAACGAAGCGGCAAGATTTCGTAAGGTGATCTCAAAAGACCCAAACCTATTGGGAGCATCAAACGAAGTGATGAACGTGGACGAACTCCGCTCTGGAGACTCTTGACCTATTGACAGAGACCCACTTTCCGGGATGCAAGGACGCTGATTCGTTTCCGAGTTCGGACATGAACCTATACACCCGACGAGAGGATCTTCGTCGATAGGTTGATAAGGCCTGTTGAAAGGGCCTGTCTACTGCTGTCGCACATACCGGTACTGTCGAAAGAGGTAACAGTGACTTATATTCCCAAGGCTGGGAAGCCAAGCCACGCATAGCCGAAGAACTTCAGACCGATTAGTCTTTCCTCTTTCCGCTTTAAAAACTTTAGAAAGCCTGCTCGACTTGGAGATTAGATCTTATACAAATCGTGACCTCATAAGCAGTTCTCAGCATGCTAATATGAAAGCGAAATCTACAGAAACAGCGCTACACGAGGTAGTGTGTTATATAGAGAAGAACATGGATAACATGGATCACACATTGGCCGCTTTTCTAGACATAGAAGGAGTGTTCAATAATATGAAACTTGAATCCATTCATTCTTCTCTAGAGCTATTGAGTGTCCCCTCAATCCTAATTAACTGCCCTGGTAAAGCTCTCTCGCTGGGCTCACCACAATGGTTTCACCAGAAAAAGATATATTGCCGAATTTGTACCACCAATGCTGGATGGTGTGCGGTTGGATCTCTCTACTGAGGCGAAATACCTGGGAGTGGTCCGGACCATCGGCTAAGATGGAAAAGGGACACGGAGGAGCGCACCAAGAGAGGTCTGATTGCGCTCTATTTCCAGCAAGAGCTCCATAGGCAAGAGCTGGGGTCTCAGACCACATGTAATACACTGGCTGTATAGGTCAGAGGTCTGTCCCATTATGACCTATGGTTGTCTCGTCTGGTGGTATGCCCTAAGCAATAATTCCAATCTGTCTAAGTTAACTACTGTGCAACGAGCTGCGTCAATTCTCATTACTGGGGCAGCAAGAAGCACCCCTCAGGCAGCTTTGAATGCCATACTGGATGTCCAGCTTATGGATATTCTTGTACAGTATCAAGCATCACGATCTGCCTTGAGGCTTAAGGAGCTAAATCTTTGGCGTTGCTCACGTCTTGGACATGCAAACGTTCTGCAGCGGATAGTTAAACAGTTTGAGTTAAGAGACGGGGGAGGTGAGGCTGACTACATTTCACCAAGCCTGGATTTTGACATAGCGGATGTAATAATCCCGGATAGAAGTGAATTTGAGCAAGGCATACCACTTCCGGATAGCCTATCAATCTTCACCGATGGGTCGAAGATGGAAGAAAGCACGGGATCTGGTGTATTTTGTGAAGAACTAAATATCAGGAACTCGTATAAGCTTAACGACAATTGTAGGCAGAAGTTTTTGCGGTTTGGAAAGCCTTGCAGCTACTAGTGGGAATGACGGACCTTGTAGATAAGACAGTCACTGTTTACGTGGAGAGCCAGGCTGCTCTAAATGCGTTAAGGTCATACACTATTAAATCTAGGACTGTTCAAAGATGTAGGTCTATCTTAAAAACATGTAATATAGTGCTTAAGTTTTTCTGGGTTCTAGGACCCTGCAATGTTGAGGGAAACGAGATAGTTGATGAATTGGCAAAACGAGGCTCCCAATTCTCGGACCTCAGGGTGGAGGATTGTGTCAAGCCACCCCTCTGCTTTTTCCTCGACAAGCTCAGTTAGAACAGTTAGTTAAGAAGTTTTAGTTAGTTAATAAAACTTTCTTCTTAAAACAATCTGTTTTATGCTCTACAGTTACTTATTGTTCTCTCTTGTCTTATCAATTTCCACTTCCCTCCTCTCCCACCTTTCCAACTTAATCCACCATCTCCTCCCACATAGCACACTTCATCATCATCAACAGCCATACATCATCTCCTGTAGTCACAAACATACGTCATCTCCTTTAGTCAAAACAAACGTAACATCATACTTTTATCACACACCATCACCATCTGCATGCACACATCACCATATAGCCGCATCTACAATCACCTCATCCATAACCGAATTCACATCTTATAACCATAACTGACATCACATCTTACATCTCATTCTATACCATCCATAACCGAATTCACATCTTATAACCATAACTGACATCACATCTTACATCTCTTCTATACCATCGCCGAATCCATAACCGGAGCACACATTTCAACAACACACTTAACCACATTCTTCATCTACAAACAAATAACCCTTTGTACACATCACAACAACATCATCATCTCTACAATACATATAATTCAATAGTCTGGATAATCATAATGGACCTCAAGCTGGCAGCCACTCCACTCGGAGACCTTGAGGTCCGGCAGTTATGCATCCTAAACCTAACCTACCAGTGCACAGTGTGTCCAAAATGGGTTTTTTGTGTCAAAAATCTATATTTTCTAAACGGATAAATATAGAGCTATGAAATTTGGAGGAAATGTTTATCAGACATGGATCTTTTATTCCATGTAGTTACAAGCCATTTGCTCAACGTCTTCTATAGAATTTTAATGAATAAAAAAGGGTTTTTGAAATTTTAAAGTTTGTTTAATATATATACATTTAAATAAGAATTGATAATTTCTTAGAGTTATTTGAAACACGTTTTGGAGTTATAGAAACATAAAACGCTATATTCTCAAGTACAGACTTGTGTTTTAACAACATAAAATAATTCAATTAATATGCATACTATAACAAAAATTTAACTAATTAAATTCGTCGAGGAATATTTACTTAGCGTAAAAATGGTAATATTTCGGTGTTTAAATTATGTTTTTTATGGGTGCTATTTAAATGCGTGAGACTATGTTAACGACAGCAGATTCATATACCACAGCTGATCGCCAGGATCACCAACTAAGATCCATTATCAATGAATGGCAACGTTATTGTTTCCATAAATAAAAGAATGACAGGCTGTTAACAGTGAAACAATTTTCGTTATTTCATGTTGTTAAATATTAGCAAATTATATTTGCAAATATTGAACAATATATAATTCGGTCGGAAATTGTATCTTTGAACTCCAAAATACCAAAAATCAGGGGTACCGTTATATGAGAGTTCTATCATAAAGTGGACCTATGCCCACAATATTGTGTGTGCAAGTTTATTGACCACTAGGAACCCTAAATGCAAAATTGTAGCAACTTCGTTCCGAAAATGTATTTAAAAACCCTAAAATACCTGAAATCGGGCGGTACCTTTATATGGGGGCTATATCAAAACGTGGACCTATATATACAATTTTTAGTAGGGAGACAGTTTACTCGTAGAAAACGTTATATTTAAATTTTAGCTTGATCGGTTGATTATTGTAGGTAAAATCCTCAAAACACGTAAGATCGGCTGGTAACGTTATAAAGGCCCTATTTTCCGGGGTCGCACTTGGTCGCAATTTCTCTATTGAAGAATTGATAGCTCGAGAGCTCCTCTATATTTGGGTACCATTACAACAGTGGAACCCCGTGGAACTTTTTAGTTATATCCTATTGAAAAAGAACTTATTAAAAATATACACGTAAAAATGTTCAAAACAAATCAGATTATTATACAGAACAGGAACGCAAATACATTTAGTTCTAAGCACAGTTTAATACGTCAGGTTTCGTATTATCGGATAGCAAAAAGAACCATTAAAGAATTCCAATAACTCGTGATAATATGGTCCTCACAAAATCGGCGAATTTCCTTGCGATTTTTAGCATTTGTTTTAACGAAAATAACGTCATGTTATAGGTACCGTTACTTCAATTATAACGGTACAACCAACGAAATGTTTGTTTTTCTCTCTTAGCTAGCATGTTTTCTATCCATTCATATACAATTTTTGGGAATTTTCGACAATTAGTTTTTTGCATTTTTTGCACAAAATATTGAATTTGGACACACTGTGCAGTGATATCATTACCACGTAAGCCATAATACCAAATGAGGTTATCTCACTAGTTGGAAATGTGTGGCCGGAGCTCGTCCTACACACTTTTAATAAGTGCTTTAATTTGGCTATCTTCCCAAAAATATGGAAAAACCAACAACTTGTGCTACTCAAAAAACACAATAAGCCACTAAACAACCCTTCATCATACACACCACTCTGCATGTTAGATACCAGTGGTAAACTCTTTGAGAAGTTACTATTAAGCAGACTTGAAGACAAAGTAAGCAAAAGTGGAGGATTTTCAAAGATGCATTTGGCTTCATTAAGGGAATGTCAACAGTAGACGCAATAAAAGAAGTGGTGGAGACGCCAAAGAAAGTCATGGAACAAAAACGTTTTTGTGCAGCAATAACACTAGACATAAAAAATGCGTTGAATTCTGCCGATTGGATTATAATACGACAAACGTAAAGATCTCGAGAATTTCCGTCTTATCTCATAAAAATGATTGACAGCTACTTCGATGACAGAATACTACTGTATGATACCGATACCGGTATCTGGAGTTCCATAAGGCTCTATATTAGGCCCATTCCTATGGAACCTGATGTATGACGGCCTTCTTAATTTAAGCCTATCAAAAGGTGCAAAGTTAGTCGGATACGCTGACGACGTAGCACTGTTGGTTGATCAACCCACAACACCCTTAATAGAAATAGTCGCAAACGACTGCCTGTCGAGAATTTCAATGTGGCTGCAATCAAAGAGATTGTCGCTCGCTTCGCATCAAACGGAGGCGATCCTAATAACCAGAAGACGTGCTTTCGACAACCCTAGATAACAAAAATCTGAAATACCTAGGAGTGTTTTTGGACTCTAAACTGTCTTTCGAACACCACGTGAAAACAGCAGTAGAGAAGGCTCTAGCGACAGCAAGCAATTTAGTACGATTAATGCCCAATCTAAAAGGACCTGATATTAGAAGACTAATATCATCAGTAGCTTATGCACAATTGTTGTACGCAGCACCTATTATAAGCAGCGCCATACTAAAAAGCTGTCGAATATCAATGAAAAGGTTCATCGTGTGTGTTCTTTGCGGGTGCGTACCGAACAGTATCAACAGCAGCTCTGTCGGTACTATCCGGTATACCACCCATAGTCTTACAATGCGAGGAAAGGAAGTATGTATATGAACAAAGGAAATCCCTACCAAACCTTCATACCAACAGAGAAGTACAGCAAATTAAGGATGAAGCTGGA
The DNA here is from genome assembly GCF_047663935.1 of Musca autumnalis. NCBI lineage: Eukaryota > Metazoa > Arthropoda > Insecta > Diptera > Muscidae > Musca > Musca autumnalis. The sequence continues at coordinate 134,369,764 of NW_027411644.1, forward strand.
CGTAAACTGCTTGAAAAGTGGCAAGAAGCTTGGGTAAACACCAGCAAAGGAGATATACATATGAAATAATACCATTTATACAGTCCTGGAGCAACAGATAGCACCGAGAAGTAAATTTTTTCATAACACAAGTATCCAGTGGACATGGAAACTTCGGCACCTATTTGCACAGGTTTCATATTAAAGGAAGTGCAACATGTGAAATTTGCAACGAATACGAAGACACTGTGGAACACTCACTGCTCAAATGCAAGCATTGGGAAACCAAAAGACTTGAACACGATATAGTTCTATATTCGAACGATAATAAAAAAGATATTATAATGAAAATGCTAGATTCAAAGGAAAACTGGAAAAAATATGCAATATATATCCAAGATGTGATGATAGAGAAAACCCTGTATCAACGCAGACAGGAACCGAACCCCTAATCATGTTAGTAATATACAATGGAGGGGGAGTAGATCATCGTAAGAACTGCATAGAGCAGCCAATGAGCCCCATCACGAAGTAATGCGAAAGCGGTCGCGGGGTGGTGGTTCTGGTGTAGGACTACTATTGGTAGCGCTCTATCATTACGTCAAAAAAAAAACACATAAGCCATTTACTTCTCGTTGGCAGACTTCATGAAGATTTTTAGGTTATTGAAGAATCATGGGCGCTATGGACTTTATATTATATATTTGAATACTGGACTATATAGTAGACATCCTATGCCATATGAAAATCCTATGACTTCCCCCGGATTTGAAAATAAGTCGCCGATTTCAGTTAGAAACGAAAAATATTTCGGTTGCAACAAAAGTTGTGTTAACCAGTATTATCAATCTGCATGACGAGATCGATGCAGAACATATTCTACTGCGAAAAAAAATTAAACGTTACTCGGAGTTCGAGGATTGGTCGATCAAAGTGACCATCTTAGATATGGGCCGCTTTACAACGCCGCTTGACGTACAAACATCCACGACTCGAAGGTGGTCGTCAACACCCGGGTAGACATCTTCTACTCGACCGAACTTCCACGACGTCGGAGGAAGCTGTTCATGACTAATGACAACGAGGTCGCCATTTCCAATTTATTTATTTATTTCAGTCTTTAGAACATAAATTCCTTACAGACTATGATAACAAAGTTAAATTTAATTAAATACAGTAATAAAATACAATTTAAAGTTCTCTTTCGAAATGCAAAACTCTAAATGTTGATTATATTTCCTTTGGTAGTTCATACTAATTTTATTAATATAATAAAAAGCACGCGTTAAGGGGCTATGTCGAGCATAATCTCATCAAAATGATTGACAGCTACTTCGATGACAGAATACTACTGTTTGATACCGATACCGGTATCTGGAGTTCCATAAGGCTCTATATTAGGCCCATTCCTATGGAACCTGATGTATGACGGCCTTCTTAATTTAAGCCTATCAAAAGGTGCAAAGTTAGTCGGATACGCTGACGACGTAGCACTGTTGGTTGATCAACCCACAACACCCTTAATAGAAATAGTCGCAAACGACTGCCTGTCGAGAATTTCAATGTGGCTGCAATCAAAGAGATTGTCGCTCGCTTCGCACCAAACGGAGGCGATCCTAATAACCAGAAGACGTGCTTTCGACAACCCTAGATAACAAAAATCTGAAATACCTAGGAGTGTTTTTGGACTCTAAACTGTCTTTCGAACACCACGTGAAAACAGCAGTAGAGAAGGCTCTAGCGACAGCAAGCAATTTAGTACGATTAATGCCCAATCTAAAAGGACCTGATATTAGAAGACTAATATCATCAGTAGCTTATGCACAATTGTTGTACGCAGCACCTATTATAAGCAGCGCCATACTAAAAAGCTGTCGAATATCAATGAAAAGGTTCATCGTGTGTGTTCTTTGCGGGTGCGTACCGAACAGTATCAACAGCAGCTCTGTCGGTACTATCCGGTATACCACCCATAGTCTTACAATGCGAGGAAAGGAAGTATGTATATGAACAAAGGAAATCCCTACCAAACCTTCATACCAACAGAGAAGTACAGCAAATTAAGGATGAAGCTGGACGTAAACTGCTTGAAAAGTGGCAAGAAGCTTGGGTAAACACCAGCAAAGGAGATATACATATGAAATAATACCATTTATACAGTCCTGGAGCAACAGATAGCACCGAGAAGTAAATTTTTTCATAACACAAGTATCCAGTGGACATGGAAACTTCGGCACCTATTTGCACAGGTTTCATATTAAAGGAAGTGCAACATGTGAAATTTGCAACGAATACGAAGACACTGTGGAACACTCACTGCTCAAATGCAAGCATTGGGAAACCAAAAGACTTGAACACGATATAGTTCTATATTCGAACGATAATAAAAAAGATATTATAATGAAAATGCTAGATTCAAAGGAAAACTGGAAAAAATATGCAATATATATCCAAGATGTGATGATAGAGAAAACCCTGTATCAACGCAGACAGGAACCGAACCCCTAATCGTCTTAGTAATATACAATGGAGGGGGAGTAGATCATCGTAAGAACTGCATAGAGCAGCCAATGAGCCCCATCACGAAGTAATGCGAAAACGGTCGCGGGGTGGTGGTTCTAGTGTAGGACTACTATTGGTAGCGCTCTATGATTACGTCAAAAAAAAAAAAAAACACATAAGCCATTTACTTCTCGTTGGCAGACTTCATGAAGATTTTTGGGTTATTGAAGAATCATGGGCGCTATGGACTTTATATTATATATTTGAATACTGGACTATATAGTAGACATCCTATGCCATATGAAAATCCTATGACTTCCCCCGGATTTGAAAATAAGTCGCCGATTTCAGTTAGAAACGAAAAATATTTCGGTTGCAACAAAAGTTGTGTTAACCAGTATTATCAATCTGCATGACGAGATCGATGCAGAACATATTCTACTGCGAAAAAAATTAAACGTTACTCGGAGTTCGAGGATTGGTCGATCAAAGTGACCATCTTAGATATGGGCCGCTTTACAACGCCGCTTGACGTACAAACATCCACGACTCGAAGGTGGTCGTCAACACCCGGGTAGACATCTTCTACTCGACCGAACTTCCACGACGTCGGAGGAAGCTGTTCATGACTAATGACAACGAGGTCGCCATTTCCAATTTATTTATTTATTTCAGTCTTTAGAACATAAATTCCTTACAGACTATGATAACAAAGTTAAATTTAATTAAATACAGTAATAAAATACAATTTCAAGTTCTCTTTCGAAATGCAAAACTCTAAATGTTGATTATATTTCCTTTGGTACCTACGTAAAATAATTATATGTGCAAACTAATATTGTGATATTTATCGTCGAAAACAAAATATATTTCTAATATTATTTTTACATTGTAGTTAGTGCTTCCGATTGCTTTTAAAATATAAAAGAAAATTGGGTTCTTATTAATTTCATATTAGAGAAAAATAATTTATAAAAAATTTGTCATAGAAAATAATTATATGTGCAATAACGAAAATTTTTAAAAAATGCATAATAATGAATAAAATTGTTGTACATATAACATGATATTGTATTGTCCTTGTGGATTAGGACTTGTTGTACCCTTCGTTTCATAGAACCGACTAGGTTTCGTAAGGTATTAGTGGTGATATACTCCTATTCCGCCAATAATGCACATTTCAATTAATTCAGCGTCGTGCACTCCTTTGACTTCGCGAAAACTTTGGCGGATAGTATGCCCCGAAGTTCTTCAATGGGTTTGTGGCCATGAGTTATAGCTGGCCACTCCAATAACCGTACATTTCGTGCCTTTAAAAACTCCTTTGTAGGTCCAACAGGGTGGTTCGTGGCAATATCCTGCTGGAAAGTCCAATTTTATCCGTACAGTTCTCCAGCAAAATCTATTAAGTTGTTCTCTAACAACTAAATTTATGTTTCGGAACTCATTTTTGTCGGAACAAAACTTAAATAAGGCTTTCGTCCAGCTCTGAATGCAGCGCATACCATAAGAGATCCTCCTCGAAAACTTCCCAATTCTCAAATAAATTCTAACGGTATTTAATTTCAATTTTTTTCTACATTTTGCTTATGTCCTCTCACTTTTTGCTTAGTGGTAGTACCTTAATTGGATTTAATTTGTAATCCCGTTAGTTGAGACATTCGATTTTAATTTACAAACCAATAAAAAATAATTATGTATATGAGAATTATAAAACATTCGCGTCTGTCACGTCATATAGGGAACACTTAACATCGACGAAAGTCTACTTTAAGTTTTGTTCCGACAAAAATGAGTGCCGAAACATAAATTTAGTTGTTAGAGAACAACTTAATAGATTTTGCTGGAGAACTGTACGGATAAAATTGGACTTTCCAGCAGGATATTGCCCCGAATCACCCTGTTGGACCTACAAAGAAGTTTTTAAAGGCACGAAATGTACGGTTATTGGAGTGGCCAGCTATAACTCATGGCAACAAACCCATTGAAGACCTTCGGGGCATACTATCCGCCAAAGTTTTCGCGAAGTCAAAGGAGTGCACGACGCTGAATTAATTGAAATGTGCATTATTGGCGGAATAGGAGTATATCACCACTAATACCTTACGAAACCTAGTCGGTTCTATGAAACGAAGGGTACAACAAGTCCTAATCCACAAGGACAATACAATATCATGTTATATGTACAACAATTTTATTCATTATTATGCATTTTTTAAAAATTTTCGTTATTGCACATATAATTATTTTCTATGACAAATTTTTTATAAATTATTTTTCTCTAATATGAAATTAATAAGAACCCAATTTTCTTTTATATTTTAAAAGCAATCGGAAGCACTAACTACAATGTAAAAAGAATATTGGAAATATATTTTGTTTTCGATAATAAATATCACAATATTAGTTTGCACATATAATTATTTTACATGGGTAGTTCATACTAATCTTATTAATATAATAAAAAGCACGCGTTAAGGGACTATGTCGAGCATAATTTGTTCGATGCATTGGTATATTAAAAACGTCAACGTACCTCATTTGCCTCGGAGGAGCATACATTGGTATCAATGGTAATAATTCGGAAGAATTAATCGTATTATTTAATAAATCAAAAATAAACAAAGCCGATTGAATTTTTCGTCTATGCTCAAGGGTTTGCAACCCAAGCAACAGACATTTTGATATGTAAGTGGAGGAACCAACGAACTGAAATGATCTTAAAGCATATTTGACAAATACTCGCTGAACTCTCTCAATACGAGAAATATGGTTTTTACTATGTGGATCCCATATTATTGAGGCATATTCAATTTTATATCTGACATACGCCGTGAAAATTACTTTCAGGGTATGAGGATCTGTAAAATCTTTACCGTTTCGCTTTATGAAAGATAGCATTTTATATGTTTTAGGGAGTATGTAATCAATGTGGGGTAAAAATATCATTGCTGAATCAAAGATGACCCCAAGATCACGAATTGAAGTGACAGTTGTAATTGTATTCTCACCCAATGTAAAAGAGCAATGAATAGGACGACGTAATTTATTATAAGATAAATGAAAGCATTTGGACGCTTTTAATGGTAATTTATTTTTCCGACACCAATCATAGAAATTATTCAAGTCTGATTGAATATAAACAGCGTCAAGTACAGAATTTACTTTTGAGAACATCTTAAGATCATCCGCATAAAGTAAAAACTTTGACCTATAAAAACATATTGAAACATCATTAATGAATAAATTAAAAAGAAGAGGGCCTGACACACTCCCCTGAGGAACTCCAGATGTTTGTATACATGAATATGATTTGATATGATATACCACCTGTGCAGAGTTTTCAAATACTCCTCCTTCCATATAATACAAAATAAAAGCACAAGAGCTTGAACTTTACGAAATCGATTCACGAGCGATAACGGTTCGTCAATTACGACAGCCTCAGGAGGAGCAAGTAAAGGCGCGCCTATTAAAAATGACCTGGTGTCAATGCTATCACTTCATCAGGACTATCCGACATCGGACACAGAGGACGTGAGTTGAAGCAAGCCTCTATCCTAGCTAATACGGTGGCCAATTCTTCAAATGTAAGTAGAAGGTTTCGAACCTGATTTCACTCCAGCCTCCCAGAGTCCACCCATATGTGGAGCACCGGCTGGAATGAAATGCCACGAAAGGCCCTGAGTTCCGAATGTAGAAGAAACCGAATCACAACTATCCCGACTGAATTCTCTGAAATTCCGTCGTAGCTCGCGAGAAGCGCCATAAAATTCGTACCATTGTCTGAAAATATCTAGTGGGGACAACCACGACGTTAAATCCGAAACTGCTTCCAAATGAATCGCCTTAGTAGAAAAACAAACGAACACGCAAACGTATCCTTTTGTAACCTTGCACGAACGACCAGTACATGACTTAACGTCAAAAGGACCGGTGAAGTCGACTCCCGTTGTACTGAACGCCCTATCAATAATGGTTCTCTCTGGAGGAAGCGCTGTCATTATTTGACTACGATGTCGGAACCAGATCTCGAATAGACCAATCCGACTTGTCTAGACTAAGCAACCACGGCCCCTGCTACCAAAGGGGGTTAGCAGCCAAATCTGCTGGCTGTACTCCACGACTTCCCAGGATTATATTCCGACCTGACGTGATACCAATTATGATTACCCACGTTATCCTGAATTCTACACACTCGATTCGTCACGAATGTAGTCTAAGTGGAGGGGGTTTTCCTAAGCCACGACAACACAATTGTAGAAGCCGTCCAACAATAAACCTGACGAAAATCTAAGTCGATTTCTTTAACAATAACTTTTAAGAGTTCTGACGCCAAAACTGCGCCACAAAGCTCTAGTCAAGGGGCGAAATCGATTTTAGGGGTGTAACTATCGTTTTACTTAATAATAAATGCACGAACACATTTTTATCTGGAGTCTCAATTCTTATATATGCTACCACCGCGTATGCCTTAACCGAGGCATCCGAAACTACGTGCAGTTCAGCCGAACATTCCGGGGTATATCGAACCCGACGAGGAATTTTTACTAAATTTACTTGGGGATAAACATCAATGAATTTACGTCACTCCGAATAAGTAGCGGTCAAAAGGGGGATCGTCCCAACCAATCTTACCCATCCAGACCTTTTGCATTATAATTTTCGCCGTTTCAATAACCGGATTTAACCAACCAACTGGCTCAAAAAGTTTGACGATTGCCGAAAGTACTTCCCGCTTAGTATACTGGGGCTTAGTTTCAACGGGACTAACTTCAAAGTAGAACGAATCCAACCTCGCGTTCCCCCTTATTCCTAGGGGTTTTGAACCTCTAGCTTCCTCAAACGACTAAACTTGAGAATCAACTAAATACTCTGGAGGAAAACCATCGAGAATGGACTTGTCATTGACCGTCCACTTTCTTTGTTCGAACTTTGCTGAATTGAACCAAGCAATTGGTTCCTAGGGATTAACGCGGTCTAGAGGTGATGAGACCCTGCTAAAAAGTCGTCTTCATGTGACCAAGTGCCAAATACTCGATCACGACCCTAACATACATAACTTTAACGGATTGTTTCCTAGTCTAAGACATATCATTTCGAATATATTGTCAAAGAAAGTTAGCACGAGATTCTCCCAAAACTATATCTTCGCGAACTCTGATAGCAAAGGTAGCGTCACGTCATCTACCGTCTGAATCTCTACATAATTTTCCTCGCAGATACGATCTGCGGGAGTCAGCATTTCCCGTTTAGGAATCTCTTCTAATTCCCAAACTGAACAAAATTTTGTTCAAAGCGTCCTCTTCAGCAACGTCAATAGTAGTGAAAAAATGTTTGAATTTCCGACGATGGAATCGGTCCATTGACAAGCCATACGAAAACAGAATTTTAAGTAAGCATGGCTCCCGAAAAATTGACTGACAACCATCTAACATGATTTGTGGATACAAGTCTGCACCCAACAAAAGATCGAACAAGAATATAAAACTGAACAAAAAATTCACCAACTGTAGTTTTCCTAAAATTATTTGATTCGTTTTTGTAGTCTGTTACTTTTTGCCGTTTTGTTATGGACAAACAGAACAAAAAGATGATGTTTGTTTACCATTTGTTTTTTTCATGAGAGAGAAGCAAATACAAAAACAACTCAGCGGGTTAACGCAACATACTGTCTTTGAAAATCAGTTGCTTGTCTTACTAAATTTGATATTGAAGACAAGTTGGGAAATTCTGTATTTGTAACCGACAATAATTCCAACGTTGTTGTAATCTAAAATTTAGAAATAAAAATAGCCAGGACAATTTTGGCTATACCCGTCAGCTCAACAACGAGCGAGAGATTTTTTCCACATCTGGAAATAATGTTTTTAAATAAGAATATGTGAATAGTAGTTTATAAGTAATTTTGCAATATGTATATTTTAGAAGTATATATGAATATTTTTTGAACAATTAACTGTACAACTATATGAATATCTCTTTTATTGTATTTTCGTGCGGGAGAGTGCGTGTTCGTGCCTTCTTGAAAAACGCGGTGTTTGTGCGTGAATGTGCATAAAAATTTTGTTCCGTGTTCGTGCCTAATTTTTTAGGCACGCGCCCATCTCTAGTACGAACTGCCATTATGCTTTATATGGAACATCGCTGTTCATAAAAGAACCAACTGATTTTGACAAGCATGCCTTGTCTGCACTGTCGAGGTTGTGGATGGACGAGGAGGAACGACTAGTGAAGGGTTGGAAGAATTAGTGGTATTTCGGCTGACCGAAGAAACATTTGCAGTCGAACTGTTAGGAGTCGAATCGCTGCGATGCAACAGCGTATGATGACTTCGGTTACATTTCGCACACCGAGATGACTACTACAATTGCCCCATGCCCCTTACGCAAACAATTCACACACAATCTACGACGTTTTACAGTGGAAAATCCAGCCGAGAGAGATATATTTTTGAATGGAGGACATTCAAAAACAAGTAGAACTATTGAGGACACAGGATGCAATCATTTTTCCGCGAAGGTTTTGGAGAACGAGAAAAATTGGTATTAACCGTGTGTGTTTGAAGTTGTTTTAACATTAGATTTTAGCCTGATCATGTCCCCTCAAATCATGAAGACACATGCGCTTCTGAATTCGCTCGGTTAGAAAATTATCCAAATCTTTTCACACCGAAGTAGACGATTTGTTTTTCACTCTTTGCTCCCACAAAGTTTGTGTTAATTTAATTTTAATTTTGAAGACAAATAAAAACCAAGAACGGACCCCAATTTTGTGTACTAACATCGTAAATGGACATTGTAGACAAACCAAGATTTCGGAGCCGGAGTCTACGAGTCGGAGTCAATCAATTTTGCTGGAGTCGAAGTCTGGGTCGAAAAAAAAATAACTCGACTCTGACTCCGGGCAAAACTTTTCCTACATTTATTAGCACACGGTTTATTTTATTCGTATATGAAAAATATTCGAAGAAAAAATTTTGTTGGCCCGTTTATTCATATTATAAGTAAACTATGAAAACATGTGGCAAAAACTACATTATAATCAGTTAGAGGATTAGGCAGATGATACTATAATTTTACCTCCACCATAATCACTTTCTATGTCTATTTTGCCATGACTATATATTTTAAATTCGTCGCAGGATTCTTATCAAGTCGAATTCTTTTTATTTCACATACAGTTTCTTTTATAGGTCAACGTTTTTATAACTTATTCAAGCTGACAGTGTTCAATGCTTAAATATTTTCTAACGGGGAATTTGCCAGTCGAACTAAACTTCGTTTTATTGAGTTTGCATTCCAATGGAATAAGTTCAGGATTTATATGCAATTTTGTAGTTGAGCATTATATTGAACGACTTTTCTCTCAAGGAATATCTTATGAAAAAGCCAGCATATAGGAAAAATTGGAAAAATGGCTCGACTCCGAAACCCTGAGACAAACAACCACTAATACCACACTGGATTTGTTTGAGACCCGAACACGTCTCGATTTCAAGTACCGGAAGCGAAAATAAAACTTTCAACTCGGATTATCATAAGTCGATTTCAAAGCATTCCAACCTAGACTGAAGCTACATTGTGTCAAAGGGAATTTCGAAACAATTTCATGTGCTTCCCCACTAGTTTTTTACGTCAAATGACAAAAACGCTCAATATCCGTCAATCTAGAATTTGTAATATATACAGTGCTAAATATGTCTCTAAAAGTAGGACGCGAGAGAAAACCACCTTCGAAAACGGCAATATCGCATGGAGGCAAAGCTAAATTATGAACAATGTCTAAATTTGGCGGATCAATAGCAAAACTCGACCTATCCCTAGGATTCCCAATACTCTGGGGTTCTGGGGTGGCAGACGAACCCTGTCCATCCTACGAAACCACTGAACTGCTATAAGAGCTCACGGACGATTTTCGAGACCACCGAAATTTGTTCAAATATTTATTTATTATGGCCTGACATTCAATAAAAAGTTAATAAACAACCGCGTATTTACCATCGACAACACCGATGTCTTCCGCATTTTTAACCAACTCGTTACTTTTAACTTCTAAGATAATCATGGCACAACATTTTACAAAATTATCTGAAACTCGAGTAAAATCATTGATAGGAGTGAAAGGCATTTTGCAAAGATTTTCTTTCAACCACACGAAAATGAAAAAAATTAAGAATCTACCAAAAATCACGAAAAAAGGATAAAAGATCAACAAAAATAGCCGAAAAGATACGATAATAAACGAAAATAAACTTTTTCTCTTTAATAATTTCGAAAAATATTCAAAAAGTGTATATAAGCTTTCGAAAAATTAAAAAAATAATATATAAATATATATTCATGTTAAAATATTCAATAAATAGGCTTGATATATTTTTTACGCAACCAAAAATTATAAAAAACGACAAAAATTACTATTTTATGTTCAATTACAATAAAATAATAATTTTTCCAAACCGATTAATATTGTCGTAAATGCGGAGTGTAGGGTGCACGATAATCGAACTAGATTTAACTAATCTCTGTGTAGACGTTGTTTTATTCCCTAGTTCGATTTGTACCAAATAAAATAGGGTTCGTTTCAGATTACGTTTCTACAATGCTTTATTTACATTATATTTGATGTATATTTCGGCTAAAGGTCAGTGAAAAGACGTTGTTTGTGTTTAGTTTTAAATTTTTATTTTTGTTCCAATATTTCGGTTGACTTCGTCAACCATCAGCTACAAAAAGAACAATCATTTACAATTTGATAATAACAATTATAACACAAAGATTACATTTAAAGCCTCTGCCTTACGCCGTTTGAGCTGAACTAAGTTTTTCTTTCTTGTTGTCTTGAGCGCTTGTTGACTAAGTTAATGTATATGTGTGCACAGTGGTCAGCATCAGTTTTATAGTTCATTCTAATGTTTGTAGGGGTATTTATTATGTGCAACATTTCTACATTTCACTGCACTTGATTCTGTAAACTACATTACACTTATCCTCCTTTTTTTAACTTCGATTTTGTTTTGCTAAATATGTTGTTGACGTTGTTCGTAGTCCTTAGAGCCAACTGGTAATTGTTCTTATTATATATATTGGAATTCTTAAACCTCTCTGAGAATCCAGGTACACAGGTAATCGCTTTGTATACTTTTGCTTCTTTGGTTTCCTTGACAATTCTATGTTTTTCTTTCATATGTTTTATTAATTCTTCGATAGTTTTATGTGGGAACTCATTTTTGGCTAGAATGTCGTAAATCTTTTGTTCGTTTGCCTGATGAAAATATTCGTCACTTAAGCTTAATACTCTATTAATAAAGTTTGTGGCTGTATTAATTTTTACTCTTCGTGGATGTTTAGAGTTGAAATTTATTAGACGTCCTGTGGCGGTTGGTTTTTGATACCAGTCTAGTGATAATGAGTTTCCTTGTCGAATTATGATTGAGTCCAAGTACGGCAGTTTTTTATTTACTTCCAATTCATGGGTGAATTGTATGTTTTGTCAAAGGAATTTAGGATGTTTAAAGTGTTGTCAATTTCGGTTCTCTTCACAATGCAGAAAATGTCGTCTACGTACTTCGTCATTAGTTTTGGTTTATTCGTCATCTTTTCTATTGCAGCGTCTAGTAATTCCTCCATTACGATGTCCGTAATAATCGGTGACGCTGATGATCCCATTGGAAGTCCCTTTCTCTGTTCGTACACCTTGTCATTATATATAAAATATCTAGAGTCTTTGATACAAAGAGTGAATATTTCCATAAAAACGTCCTTCGGTATTTTGGTGTTTTCACTTATAAGATTCCACTGTTCCTTTATTGTCCTTAACGCTAAATTTAGGGAATAACGATACAACATCAAATGATATTAAAACTTCGTCCTCATTGATAAATATATTTTTAATTCTCGATTTTAGATCCAATGCGCCTTTGATGTTGTATTGTGAATGTTCGGTCAGATATTTTAAAATTTCTACTATATATATGGTAACATGGCGCGCCTTCGCCACGTTTTTGTTCAAAATGTTCTCATATCGACACCGTTAAAGTTTTTCCAAATATTATTTTTTTAAAAATATAAGCATATATAGACTATAAGATTTGATATATAAATGGTTATAATTTTGTTTTTAAAATGTTATTTTTGAGAATTTACAAAATGTCTAAAAGGTGGCGAAGCCTCCCCATCCATGGGGCAGCTTCGCCATCAATATGGAACATTCTCCAACGGACTCTAAAACTGTAATTTACCATACTTTTTCCTTAATTGTCAGCATTATGCAAAAAAGGAACATGTTTTCTATTGAATAATCAAAAATGATTCTAAAATTCACAAAAAGGACCAGATTCTAATACTTAATTGAACTAACTACCTTGAATTTAGGTACAAAAATCATAATATTACTAAAACAAGATACGTTAAGGATAATATTTGATTTTAACTTCACATTATAATGTGGTATATCTATGGCATAAAGAATTTAAGTTAAACACTACAAATTTCTAACAATAATACACCACACTCCTATCATGGCGTAGGCGCCCCACCTCTTACATATTTCATAATATTAATATATTGACATTTATAATTGCTTTTTTCATGGGAATTGCTGGGATTTATATTCTTCAGTAGTTGTCTTCTAACGGTATAAAATATGTTTTTGATATCACAAAATGCAAAGAAGATATCGTAAAACATACCTACCATAATTACTTTTCGCAATACCCTGGAAACACAAAACAGCGTGCGTCCGCTATCATACCTATGACTCACCTGCCAACTTTTGGGAGATGATAGATCTTCATTAAACTCACAATTTTGCCTTAACGGATTTTCCCAGCACCTATAGTTTGCGAGAAAATCGGCACTGGCGTAGCCGCCCCAGTGGCGAAGGCGCCCCATGTTACCATATATATTTTTTTTCGATCGTTTCCACGCCGCACATACCCACTCCTGCCGACCGAGGGAGCGACCTCCCCATAACGTAGGGATCGCGTACGCACCATAATCCGCATTATGGTGGATATGAAGGGAGAACACTAGCTACAGAATCTTTTTCTTCAGCTAGTTAGTACATTAAACACACATAAAACAAATATAAAAATACGATGTTAGATTATTGATTTATATAAGAAATTATATTAGTTTTGATCACATGTATGCTCATGCAGAAATCAATATTACTATAAAGTGAATTAAAATCAGCACACATTTTGCTAATAGGTTCACTACTTGAGTAATTTGAGCGATGAAAGCTTGTATACAAAAACTGATAAAATCTAGATTCTCTAAAAGGAACATTTACTCTAATCGATGATATGAGGAAATCGGATGGTACATCTCCATTTAAGATCTTAAAAACCATTACTGCGTTAAGCATAGTCCGTCGACTTTTTAAAGATGGAAGACTAATTAGTTTTAACCTGCTGGTATACGAGGGAAGTATGATATCATTGTTCCAATTCAAACCCCTAAGAGAAAAAAAGTAGAAATTGTTTCTGAACAGATTCAATTTTTTAGAGCGAATTGCATAGTACGGATCCCATACAACTGAACAATATTCTAATATTGGTCTTACCGTCGTTTAATAAAACCAAGAACACCAAATGCTTTGTTTACCATAGTTGTATTATGGTTATTGAAGTTTAGTTTGGAGTCCATCAAGACACCGAGATCAACAAATGAATCAACAGAATTTAATACTGTGCCATTAAGGCGAAATTGGATATTAATTGGAGTACTTCTAAAAAAACACATGTGCTTACATTTTTTTAAATTCAGTTCCATATTATTAATACTGCACCACTTTGAAAACGAGTCTAAATCATTCTGCAATGAGTTGGACTCAGTTAAGGACTTATGAGTTAAGAATATCTTAACATCATCTGCATACATAAGAATACTAGAGTTACGAATTGAGAGAGACAAGTCATTCACAAATAATAAAAACAGCACCGGACCTAGGTGACTACCCTGAGGAACACCAGATGGAACACTAATAGAATTAGACAGAAAATTTCCAAAAGAAATAACCTGGGATCTATTTTGTAGATAAGAAGAAATCCAATTCAACAAGTTACGGCTGAATCCTAAACAATTTAGCTTATATAACAGTAACGTATGATTAACTCGATCAAACGCCTTACTAAAATCGGTATAAATGGTATCTGACTGTTTTCTTTGGACGAAGCCATTTATAACATCAGACGTGAAATGAATAAGATTAGTTGATGTAGAGAGACCGCTACGAAAGCCATGTTGATAGGGACTGAGAATGGGTTGGACTTTATGTGAAATTATTTCAGTTACATGCTTTTCAAACAATTTGGGACTAGCGCTCAATTTTGCTATTCCCTGTAATTCGAGACATCAGACAAGCTACCAGACTTGTGCAAAGGTATTAGGAAAGAACTTTTTCAGATTGAGGGAAAATTACCAAATTGTATCGAATAATTGAATAGAATTGTCAAAGGGTGTGATAGAGTACTTGAACAGTGTTTTAGAATGATTGCGGGAATCCCATCAGGGCCTGGACTATTACTAGGTTTCAAATAACGTAAACTGTTTAAGACTTGATTGGCCTGGAGGAAAGGCATTGATATGTGGTTAAGTGAGTAATTTTGATATGGGTACTGAATATTCTGTTGGTATTTTTGATCAGAGTATGTAGTCGAAAAGAAATTGGCAAAGCAGTCAGCAATATCTTTCTGACTGACGTACACCCTATTATTCATTTTTCTGACTGAGGGTTTAGAAGAGGACTTCCTTTTCATATTGACAAATTCATAAAATGACCTAGGATTGGTTTTAAATCCATTTTTCATCTTTTCAAGATAAGATTTGTAAGCATTACGAGATTCTAATGTAAACTTAGATCGGGCAATAGAATAATTAGAATAATCAATTGAAGAGCCAGTTTTTTTAAATTTGCAAAACAGTTTGTTTCTAGAATTTTTCATACGTATTATTTCGGGCGTAACCCATGGAGATCTATTTGAGTTTATTACTCGGACTTTTGGAACACATTCTAATAGCATTTTATTCATAACTATGTAAAAATTATCGATTGCAATGTCTAGGTCAGATAACACTATACATTGAATAATAGAGTCCCAATTTATGGTTGAGAGCAATGAGTTCAATTTTTGAAAGTTGGTTTTCTTATAGCAGAACATGAATCAATCCATGAAGAAGTCGAACGATTTGTATTTTCAGAATTATTACAATCCATTGAAATAAGCAACGAAGGATGATGACTATCTTCAGGAGTAGATATTGGGGGAATTCTGGCTAATTCAAAATAGTGAGGATCGTTTACAAATATAAGATTAAGTAATCTATTATTAATATTATTAACCTTATTACTCTGATATAAATTGGCATCAGAAAAACCGGAAATAATATCAAACACCCATTGGTTTGAGAATGAAGCAGAATTTAGAGGTGTTAAAGCTTCAGAGTCGGGCAGTTCAAGCCATTTTACCGATGATTAATTAAAGTCACCAAGGACGACAATACGATTACTATTCATCATATTATTTACAATCGAATTAATTGAATTTATATGACGCTGATAGATGGGGAATTCTGATAATGGGGGAATATATGATAAGGTAACATACAATTTAAATATTTTCAGATCAATGCAAATAGCTAGAAATTCAATACTATCCGTATCATTACATATGACAGTATTGGAGGAACATTTATTATCCACGGCAATAAGTACACCTCCACCATTGTAGCGGTCTTTTCTATATATTTGAAATTTAGAACAAAGAATTTCAGTATTTAGAATGGAGGATTTTAACCATGTCTCTGTAAAGGCAACGACAGAAAATTCTAAATGGAAACTATCAATGAAAAATCGAGATAATTTTGTGTTTAAGCCTCGAACGTTCTGATACCCGAGTGAAAAATTCTTATTTAGTTTTTTGATAAAGGTCTAGGAGGTAAGTGAGCTAAGTTGTCAGATCTTTCAACAACATCTTTTACAAAAACCTCTTTAGGCCAGAATTCTTTAGAAATTAAGATATCAAAAATGTTAGAAGGAACGATGAACCATTATCATAGCTGGTGCTACAACCAATGGTTTTGGTGCAGATTTCGTGGTATTGCTATTACTAAGGATGTTACAGCATTTGGAGGCAATTTCTACTTAGCACCATGTGAAAAATGTTCCATTAGGTTCAACACCTTCACTACGCACGGATAAAGGAGTTATCGCCTCCACCGCTGCATTTGACTAACAGGCACTGCTTGGGACCCAGACCCACCACCTTGTTAGCAGACCTTTTACGTTTCGGCTCAGGTACTGTCGGCGAGGACACAAATTCATCCAGATCCGGATATTTTTGAAAAAGAGAACCAAATTTTTCTAATCGAGAATGTACCGACGCAATTTCATCTTTCATAGATGTAATTTCCGATGATACGTCTTTCACAAAATTATAAAAATCAGCACTTAGTTTCCTAAAATTGGGACAGCACCATCGAAGACCAAGAGAACTATCATTAATTGAATCAACGACACTAGCTCGAACACCAACGCACTTAGCATGCCACTGATTTAAGCAGAACCGACATGTAATAAACAGTGAAGTGTCATCACCAATATTAAAAAACTCGGAAGAACAAACCATTATGAATTATTAGTAAAGTAATTAAAATTATATTTTAAAGTAAGTAAAAAGATTCTGTAACTCGAATTTAATCCCAGAAAATATATTAAAATAAATGCGCGATGGCAACTCTGTTAAGAGAAGACAAAACAAAAAATAAGAAAGAAATCAGAAGTTTACAATAACAAATAAGCACAAACTAGTTGCAAACAAACAAATAAAAATTAAAAATTTTTCGACAATAAAACTTTGTTAGATAAATTAATTTGTATCACACTGTTGAAGTAGATTATTTTTCTACACTTTTTTAACTAAATAAGACACAGATAACACTTTTTTATTGTAATATTTAAATTTTATTTGAAATAATCACGGAGCACATCACTAAGTATGTTATTAGCACGAACAGGGTTGCCAATGTTATATATATATATATATATATATATATATATATATATATATATATTTGGGAAGAAAGTACGTCGGTGAATTAATAGATGAGCAGATAGGTCTTAGTGGTATTCCCTCTATCCTATTTTTCTCCATGGCATTAATTATATTCATATTAAATAATTTTCCGTCAGTTTGTTGTTTTTGGTTTGAAGAGTCAATGTTGGATCTCGTTTAAGTCTTCTGTATGTAAAAATTTCTCGCAGTATTTCTTTCATTTTTGCTTCATAATCATCTTTGTTCATCGCAACCGTCTTTCCACCTTTATCGGCATTCAATATAAAAATGTCTTCATTTTCCTTGAGGAATTGTTTTGTTCTACCCACTGTGTCAATTACAAGTGTATCTCTTTTACTTAATTTAGTCCGTTGTAAGTGGTCGTCAATAAGAGAGACTATTTTCACTCTCGCATTTTCCTGATCCTCTTTGTTGTCAAGTGTTTGTATGCATTCTTCACTCTCAGCAATGACATTCAACAGGGGGAATGCTATTGTTGTTGTTGGCAACGCATACGATTTGTTTTTCACTCTTTGCTCCCACAAAGTTTGTGTTAATTTTGGGAGCCTTTGAAGACAAATAAAAACCAAGAACGGACCCCAATTTTGTGTACTAACATCGTAAATGGACATTGTAGACAAACCAAGGTTTCGGAGCCGGAGTCTTCGAGTCGGAGTCAATCAATTTTGCTGGAGTCGAAGTCTGGGTCGAAAAAAAAATAACTCGACTCTGACTCCGGGCAAAACTTTTCCTACATTTATTAGCACACGGTTTATTTTATTCGTATATGAAAAATATTCGAAGAAAAAATTTTGTTGGCCCGTTTATTCATATTATAAGTAAACTATGAAAACATGTGGCAAAAACTACATTATAATCAGTTAGAGGATTAGGCAGATGATACTATAATTTTACCTCCACCATAATCACTTTCTATGTCTATTTTGCCATGACTATATATTTTAAATTCGTCGCAGGATTCTTATCAAGTCGAATTCTTTTTATTTCACATACAGTTTCTTTTATAGGTCAACGTTTTTATAGCATATTCAAGCTGACAGTGTTCAAAGCTTAAATAATTTCTCACGGGGAATTTGCCAGTCGAACTTAACTTCGTTTTATTGACTTTGCATTCCAATGGAATAAGTTCAGGATTTATATGCAATTTTGTAGTTGAGCATTATATTGAACGACCTTTCTCTCAAGGAATATCTTATAAAAAAGCCAGCATATAGGAAAAATTGGAAACAAGTACATATTTTATTGAATTTGAGTGGTACCCTCGGAGTCGACTCCGGAGCCTGGAGTCGTGAAAAAGTCGACTCCAGAGTCGGAGTCGAGCTAAAAATGGCTCGACTCCGAAACCCTGATACAAACAACCACTAATACCACACTGGATTTGTTTGAGACCCGAACACGTCTCGATTTCAAGTACCGGAAGCGAAAATAAAACTTTCAACTCGGATTATCATAAGTCGATTTCAAAGCATTCCAACCTAGACTGAAGCTACATTGTGTCAAAGGGAATTTCGAAACAATTTCATGTGCTTCCCCACTAGTTTTTTGCGTCAAATGACAAAGACGCTCAATATCCGTCAATCTAGAATTTGTAATATATACAGTGCTAAATATGTCTCTAAAAGTAGGACACGAGAGAAAACCACCTTCGAAAACGGCAATATCGCATGGAGGCAAAGCTAAATTATGAACAATGTCTAAATTTGGCGGATCAATAGCAAAACTCGACCTATCCCTAGGATTCCCAATTCTCTGGGGTTCTGGGGTGGCAGACGAACCCTGTCCATCCTACGAAACCACTGAACTGCTATAAGAGCTCACGGACGATTTTCGAGACCACCGAAATTTGTTCAAATATTTATTTATTATGGCCTGACATTCAATAAAAAGTTAATAAACAACCGCGTATTTACCATCGACAACACCGATGTCTTCCGCATTTTTAACCAACACGTTACTTTTAACTTCTAAGATAATCATGGCACAACATTTTACAAAATTATCTGAAACTCGAGTAAAATCATTGATAGGAGTGAAAGGCATTTTGCAAAGATTTTCTTTCAAACACACGAAAATGAAAAAAAAATTAAGAATCTACCAAAAATCACGAAAAAAGGATAAAAGATCAACAAAAATAGCCGAAAAGATACGATAATAAACGAAAATAAACTTTTTCTCTTTAATAATTTCGAAAAATATTCAAAAAGTGTATATAAGCTTTCGAAAAATTAAAAAAATAATATATAAATATATATTCATGTTAAAATATTCAATAAATAGGCTTGATATATTATTTACGCAACCAAAAATTATAAAAAACGACAAAAATTACTATTTTATGTTCAATTACAATAAAATAATAATTTTTCCAAACCGATTAATATTGTCGTAAATGCGGAGTGTAGGGTGCACGATAATCGAACTAGATTTAACTAATCTCCGTGTAGACGTTGTTTTATTCCCTAGTTCGATTTGTACCAAATAAAATAGGGTTCGTTTCAGATTACGTTTCTACAATGCTTTATTTACATTATATTTGATGTATATTTCGGCTAAAGGTCAGTGAAAAGACGTTGTTTGTGTTTAGTTTTAAATTTTTATTTTTGTTCCAATATTTCGGTTGACTTCGTCAACCATCAGCTACAAAAAGAACAATCATTTACAATTTGATAATAACAACTATAACACAAAGATTACATTTAAAGCCTCTGCTTTCTTACGCCGTTTGAGCTGAACTACGTTTTTCTTTCTTGTTGTCTTGAGTGCTTGTTGACTAAGTTAATGTATATGTGTGCACAGTGGTCAGCATCAGTTTTATAGTTCATTCTAATGTTTGTAGGGGTATTTATTATGTGCAACATTTCTACATTTCACTGCACTTGATTCTGTAAACTACATTACACTTATCCTCCTTTTTTTAACTTCGATTTTGTTTTGCTAAATATGTTGTTGACGTTGTTCGTAGTCCTTAGAGCCAACTGGTAATTGTTCTTATTATGTATATTGGAATTCTTAAACCTCTCTGAGAATCCAGGTACACAGGTAATCGCTTTGTATACTTTTGTTTCTTTGGTTTCCTTGACAATGCTATGTTTTTCTTTCATATGTTTTATTAATTCTTCGATAGTTTTATGTGGGAACTCATTTTTGGCTAGAATGTCGTAAATCTTTTGTTCGTTTGCCTGATGAAAATATTCGTCACTTAAGCTTAATACTCTATTAATAAAGTTTGTGGCTGTATTAATTTTTACTCTTCGTGGATGTTTAGAGTTGAAATTTATTAGACGTCCTGTGGCGGTTGGTTTTTGATACCAGTCTAGTGATAATGAGTTTCCTTGTCGAATTATGATTGAGTCCAAGTACGGCAGTTTTTTATTTACTTCCAATTCATGGGTGAATTGTATGTTTTGTCAAAGGAATTTAGGATGTTTAAAGTGTTGTCAATTTCGGTTCTCTTCACAATGCAGAAAATGTCGTCTACGTACTTCGTCATTAGTTTTGGTTTATTCGTCATCTTTTCTATTGCAGCGTCTAGTAATTCCTCCATTACGATGTCCGTAATAATCGGTGACGCTGATGATCCCATTGGAAGTCCCTTTCTCTGTTCGTACACCTTGTCATTATATATAAAATATCTAGAGTCTTTGATACAAAGAGTGAATATTTCCATAAAAACGTCCTTCGGTATTTTGGTGTTTTCACTTATAAGATTCCACTGTTCCTTTATTGTCCTTAACGCTAAATTTAGGGAATAACGATACAACATCAAATGATATTAAAACTTCGTCCTCATTGATAAATATATTTTTAATTCTCGATTTTAGATCCAATGCGCCTTTGATGTTGTATTGTGAATGTTCGGTCAGATGTTTTAAAATTTCTACTATATATATGGTAACATGGCGCGCCTTCGTCACGTTTTTGTTCAAAATGTTCTCATATCGACACCGTTAAAGTTTTTCCAAATATTATTTTTTATAAAAATATAAGCATATATAGACTATAAGATTTGATATATAAATGGTTATAATTTTGTTTTTAAAATGTTATTTTTGAGAATTTACAAAATGTCTAAAAGGTGGCGAAGCCTCCCCATCCATGGGGCAGCTTCGCCATCAATATGGAACATTCTCCAACGGACTCTAAAACTGTAATTTACCATACTTTTTCCTTAATTGTCAGCATTATACAAAAAAGGAACATGTTTTCTATTGAATAATCAAAAATGATTCTAAAATTCACAAAAAGGACCAGATTCTAATACTTAATTGAACTAACTACCTTGAATTTAGGTACAAAAATCATAATATTACTAAAACAAGATACGTTAAGGATAATATTTGATTTTAACTTCACATTATAATGTGGTATATCTATGGCATAAAGAATTTAAGTTAAACACTACAAATTTCTAACAATAATACACCACACTCCTATCATGGCGTAGGCGCCCCACCTCTTACATATTTCATAATATTAATATATTGACATTTATAATTGCTTTTTTCATGGGAATTTCTGGGATTTATATTCTTCAGTAGTTGTCTTCTAACGGTATAAAATATGTTTTTGATATCACAAAATGCAAAGAAGATATCGTAAAACATACCTACCATAATTACTTTTCGCAATACCCTGGAAACACAAAACAGCGTGCGTCCGCTATCATACCTATGACTCACCTGCCAACTTTTGGGAGATGATAGATCTTCATTAAACTCACAATTTTGCCTTTAACGGATTTTCCCAGCACCTATAGTTTGCGAGAAAATCGGCACTGGCGTAGCCGCCCCAGTGGCGAAGGCGCCCCATGTTACCATATATATTTTTTTTCGATCGTTTCCACGCCGCACATACCCACTCCTGCCGACCGAGGGAGCGACCTCCCCATAACGTAGGGATCGCGTACGCACCATAATCCGCGTTATGGTGGATATGAAGGGAGAACACTAGCTACAGAATCTTTTTCTTCAGCTAGTTAGTACATTAAACACACATAAAACAAATATAAAAATACGATGTTAGATTATTGATTTATATAAGAAATTATATTAGTTTTGATCACATGTATGCTCATGCAGAAATCAATATTACTATAAAGTGAATTAAAATCAGCACACATTTTGCTAATAGGTTCACTACTTGAGTAATTTGAGCGATGAAAGCTTGTATACAAAAACTGATAAAATCTAGATTCTCTAAAAGGAACATTTACTCTAATCGATGATATGAGGAAATCGGATGGTACATCTCCATTTAAGATCTTAAAAACCATTACTGCGTTAAGCATAGTCCGTCGACTTTTTAAAGATGGAAGACTAATTAGTTTTAACCTGCTGGTATACGAGGGAAGTATGATATCATTGTTCCAATTCAAACCCCTAAGAGAAAAAAATTTCTACTTTTTGTTTCTGAACAGATTCAATTTTTTTAGAGCGAATTGCATAGTACGGATCCCATACAACTGAACAATATTCTAATATTGGTCTTACCATCGTTTAATAAAACCAAGAACACCAAATGCTTTGTTTACCATAGTTGTAATATGGTTATTGAAGTTTAGTTTGGAGTCCATCAAGACACCGAGATCAACAAATGAATCAACAGAATTTAATACTGTGCCATTAAGGCGAAATTGGATATTAATTGGAGTACTTCTAAAAAAACACATGTGCTTACATTTTTTTAAATTCAGTTCCATATTATTAATACTGCACCACTTTGAAAACGAGTCTAAATCATTCTGCAATGAGTTGGACTCAGTTAAGGACTTATGAGTTAAGAATATCTTAACATCATCTGCATACATAAGAATACTAGAGTTACGAATTGAGAGAGACAAGTCATTCACAAATAATAAAAACAGCACCGGACCTAGGTGACTACCCTGAGGAACACCAGATGGAACACTAATAGAATTAGACAGAAAATTTCCAAAAGAAATAACCTGGGATCTATTTTGTAGATAAGAAGAAATCCAATTCAACAAGTTACGGCTGAATCCTAAACAATTTAGCTTATATAACAGTAACGTATGATTAACTCGATCAAACGCCTTACTAAAATCGGTATAAATGGTATCTGACTGTTTTCTTTGGACGAAGCCATTTATAACATCAGACGTGAAATGAATAAGATTAGTTGATGTAGAGAGACCGCTACGAAAGCCATGTTGATAGGGACTGAGAATGGGTTGGACTTTATGTGAAATTATTTCGGTTACATGCTTTTCAAACAATTTGGGACTAGCGCTCAATTTTGCTATTCCCTGTAATTCGAGACATCAGACAAGCTACCAGACTTGTGCAAAGGTATTAGGAAAGAACTTTTTCAGATTGAGGGAAAATTACCAAATTGTATCGAATAATTGAATAGAATTGTCAAAGGGTGTGATAGAGTACTAAAACAGTGTTTTAGAATGATTGCGGGAATCCCATCAGGGCCTGGACTATTACTAGGTTTCAAATAACGTAAACTGTTTAAGACTTGATTGGCCTGGAGGAAAGGCATTGATATGTGGTTAAGTGAGTAATTTTGATATGGGTACTGAATATTCTGTTGGTATTTTTGATCAGAGTATGTAGTCGAAAAGAAATTGGCAAAGCAGTCAGCAATATCTTTCTGACTGACGTACACCCTATTATTCATTTTTCTGACTGAGGGTTTAGAAGAGGACTTCCTTTTCATATTGACAAATTCATAAAATGACCTAGGATTGGTTTTAAATCCATTTTTCATCTTTTCAAGATAAGATTTGTAAGCATTACGAGATTCTAATGTAAACTTAGATCGGGCAATAGAATAATTAGAATAATCAATTGAAGAGCCAGTTTTTTTAAATTTGCAAAACAGTTTGTTTCTAGAATTTTTCATACGTATTATTTCGGGCGTAACCCATGGAGATCTATTTGAGTTTATTACTCGGACTTTTGGAACACATTCTAATAGCATTTTATTCATAACTATGTAAAAATTATCGATTGCAATGTCTAGGTCAGATAACACTATACATTGAATAATAGAGTCCCAATTTATGGTTGAGAGCAATGAGTTCAATTTTTGAAAGTTGGTTTTCTTATAGCAGAACATGAATCAATCCATGAAGAAGTCGAACGATTTGTATTTTCAGAATTATTACAATCCATTGAAATAAGCAACGAAGGATGATGACTATCTTCAGGAGTAGATATTGGGGGAATTCTGGCTAATTCAAAATAGTGAGGATCGTTTACAAATATAAGATTAAGTAATCTATTATTAATATTATTAACCTTATTACTCTGATATAAATTGGCATCAGAAAAACCGGAAATAATATCAAACACCCATTGGTTTGAGAATGAAGCAGAATTTAGAGGTGTTAAAGCTTCAGAGTCGGGCAGTTCAAGCCATTTTACCGATGATTAATTAAAGTCACCAAGGACGACAATACGATTACTATTCATCATATTATTTACAATCGAATTAATTGAATTTATATGACGCTGATAGATGGGGAATTCTGATAATGGGGGAATATATGATAAGGCAACATACAATTTAAATATTTTCAGATCAATGCAAATAGCTAGAAATTCAATACTATCCGTATCATTACATATGACAGTATTGGAGGAACATTTATTATCCACGGCAATAAGTACACCTCCACCATTGTAGCGGTCTTTTCTATATATTTGAAATTTAGAACAAAGAATTTCAGTATTTAGAATGGAGGATTTTAACCATGTCTCTGTAAAGGCAACGACAGAAAATTCTAAATGGAAACTATCAATGAAAAGTCGAGATAATTTTGTGTTTAAGCCTCGAACGTTCTGATACCCGAGTGAAAAATTCTTATTTAGTTTTTTGATAAAGGTCTAGGAGGTAAGTGAGCTAAGTTGTCAGATCTTTCAACAACATCTTTTACAAAAACCTCTTTAGGCCAGAATTCTTTAGAAATTAAGA
The DNA here is from genome assembly GCF_047663935.1 of Musca autumnalis. NCBI lineage: Eukaryota > Metazoa > Arthropoda > Insecta > Diptera > Muscidae > Musca > Musca autumnalis. Next base: position 134,395,268 of record NW_027411644.1, read on the forward strand.
TATCAAAAATGTTAGAAGGAACGATGAACCATTATCATAGCTGGTGCTACAACCAATGGTTTTGGTGCAGATTTCGTGGTATTGCTATTACTAAGGATGTTACAGCATTTGGAGGCAATTTCTACTTAGCACCATGTGAAAAATGTTCCATTAGGTTCAACACCTTCACTACGCACGGATAAAGGAGTTATCGCCTCCACCGCTGCATTTGACTAACAGGCACTGCTTGGGACCCAGACCCACCACCTTGTTAGCAGACCTTTTACGTTTCGGCTCAGGTACTGTCGGCGAGGACACAAATTCATCCAGATCCGGATATTTTTGAAAAAGAGAACCAAATTTTTCTAATCGAGAATGTACCGACGCAATTTCATCTTTCATAGATGTAATTTCCGATGATACGTCTTTCACAAAATTATAAAAATCAGCACTTAGTTTCCTAAAATTGGGACAGCACCATGATTTAAGCAGAACCGACATGTAATAAACAGTGAAGTGTCATCACCAATATTAAAAAACTCGGAAGAACAAACCATTATGAATTATTAGTAAAGTAATTAAAATTATATTTTAAAGTAAGTAAAAAGATTCTGTAACTCGAATTTAATCCCAGAAAATATATTAAAATAAATGCGCGATGGCAACTCTGTTAAGAGAAGACAAAACAAAAAATAAGAAAGAAATCAGAAGTTTACAATAACAAATAAGCACAAACTAGTTGCAAACAAACAAATAAAAATTAAAAATTTTTCGACAATAAAACTTTGTTAGATAAATTAATTTGTATCACACTGTTGAAGTAGATTATTTTTCTACACTTTTTTAACTAAATAAGACACAGATAACACTTTTTTATTGTAATATTTAAATTTTATTTGAAATAATCACGGAGCACATCACTAAGTATGTTATTAGCACGAACAGGGTTGCCAATGTTATATATATATATATATATATATATTTGGGAAGAAAGTACGTCGGTGAATTAATAGATGAGCAGATAGGTCTTAGTGGTATTCCCTCTATCCTATTTTTCTCCATGGCATTAATTATATTCATATTAAATAATTTTCCGTCAGTTTGTTGTTTTTGGTTTGAAGAGTCAATGTTGGATCTCGTTTAAGTCTTCTGTATGTAAAAATTTCTCGCAGTATTTCTTTCATTTTTGCTTCATAATCATCTTTGTTCATCGCAACCGTCTTTCCACCTTTATCGGCATTCAATATAAAAATGTCTTCATTTTCCTTGAGGAATTGTTTTGTTCTACCCACTGTGTCAATTACAAGTGTATCTCTTTTACTTAATTTAGTCCGTTGTAAGTGGTCGTCAATAAGAGAGACTATTTTCACTCTCGCATTTTCCTGATCCTCTTTGTTGTCAAGTGTTTGTATGCATTCTTCACTCTCAGCAATGACATTCAACAGGGGGAATGCTATTGTTGTTGTTGGCAACGCATACGATTTGTTTTTCACTCTTTGCTCCCACAAAGTTTGTGTTAATTTTGGGAGCCTTTGAAGACAAATAAAAACCAAGAACGGACCCCAATTTTGTGTACTAACATCGTAAATGGACATTGTAGACAAACCAAGGTTTCGGAGCCGGAGTCTTCGAGTCGGAGTCAATCAATTTTGCTGGAGTCGAAGTCTGGGTCGAAAAAAAAAATAACTCGACTCTGACTCCGGGCAAAACTTTTCCTACATTTATTAGCACACGGTTTATTTTATTAGTATATGAAAAATATTCGAAGAAAAAATTTTGTTGGCCCGTTTATTCATATTATAAGTAAACTATGAAAACATGTGGCAAAAACTACATTATAATCAGTTAGAGGATTAGGCAGATGATACTATAATTTTACCTCCACCATAATCACTTTCTATGTCTATTTTGCCATGACTATATATTTTAAATTCGTCGCAGGATTCTTATCAAGTCGAATTCTTTTTATTTCACATACAGTTTCTTTTATAGGTCAACGTTTTTATAGCATATTCAAGCTGACAGTGTTCAAAGCTTAAATAATTTCTCACGGGGAATTTGCCAGTCGAACTTAACTTCGTTTTATTGACTTTGCATTCCAATGGAATAAGTTCAGGATTTATATGCAATTTTGTAGTTGAGCATTATATTGAACGACCTTTCTCTCAAGGAATATCTTATAAAAAAGCCAGCATATAGGAAAAATTGGAAACAAGTACATATTTTATTGAATTTGAGTGGTACCCTCGGAGTCGACTCCGGAGCCTGGAGTCGTGAAAAAGTCGACTCCAGAGTCGGAGTCGAGCTAAAAATGGCTCGACTCCGAAACCCTGATACAAACAACCACTAATACCACACTGGATTTGTTTGAGACCCGAACACGTCTCGATTTCAAGTACCGGAAGCGAAAATAAAACTTTCAACTCGGATTATCATAAGTCGATTTCAAAGCATTCCAACCTAGACTGAAGCTACATTGTGTCAAAGGGAATTTCGAAACAATTTCATGTGCTTCCCCACTAGTTTTTTGCGTCAAATGACAAAGACGCTCAATATCCGTCAATCTAGAATTTGTAATATATACAGTGCTAAATATGTCTCTAAAAGTAGGACACGAGAGAAAACCACCTTCGAAAACGGCAATATCGCATGGAGGCAAAGCTAAATTATGAACAATGTCTAAATTTGGCGGATCAATAGCAAAACTCGACCTATCCCTAGGATTCCCAATTCTCTGGGGTTCTGGGGTGGCAGACGAACCCTGTCCATCCTACGAAACCACTGAACTGCTATAAGAGCTCACGGACGATTTTCGAGACCACCGAAATTTGTTCAAATATTTATTTATTATGGCCTGACATTCAATAAAAAGTTAATAAACAACCGCGTATTTACCATCGACAACACCGATGTCTTCCGCATTTTTAACCAACACGTTACTTTTAACTTCTAAGATAATCATGGCACAACATTTTACAAAATTATCTGAAACTCGAGTAAAATCATTGATAGGAGTGAAAGGCATTTTGCAAAGATTTTCTTTCAAACACACGAAAATGAAAAAAAAATTAAGAATCTACCAAAAATCACGAAAAAAGGATAAAAGATCAACAAAAATAGCCGAAAAGATACGATAATAAACGAAAATAAACTTTTTCTCTTTAATAATTTCGAAAAATATTCAAAAAGTGTATATAAGCTTTCGAAAAATTAAAAAAAATAATATATAAATATATATTCATGTTAAAATATTCAATAAATAGGCTTGATATATTTTTTACGCAACCAAAAATTATAAAAAACGACAAAAATTACTATTTTATGTTCAATTACAATAAAATAATAATTTTTCCAAACCGATTAATATTGTCGTAAATGCGGAGTGTAGGGTGCACGATAATCGAACTAGATTTAACTAATCTCCGTGTAGACGTTGTTTTATTCCCTAGTTCGATTTGTACCAAATAAAATAGGGTTCGTTTCAGATTACGTTTCTACAATGCTTTATTTACATTATATTTGATGTATATTTCGGCTAAAGGTCAGTGAAAAGACGTTGTTTGTGTTTAGTTTTAAATTTTTATTTTTGTTCCAATATTTCGGTTGACTTCGTCAACCATCAGCTACAAAAAGAACAATCATTTACAATTTGATAATAACAACTATAACACAAAGATTACATTTAAAGCCTCTGCTTTCTTACGCCGTTTGAGCTGAACTACGTTTTTCTTTCTTGTTGTCTTGAGTGCTTGTTGACTAAGTTAATGTATATGTGTGCACAGTGGTCAGCATCAGTTTTATAGTTCATTCTAATGTTTGTAGGGGTATTTATTATGTGCAACATTTCTACATTTCACTGCACTTGATTCTGTAAACTACATTACACTTATCCTCCTTTTTTTAACTTCGATTTTGTTTTGCTAAATATGTTGTTGACGTTGTTCGTAGTCCTTAGAGCCAACTGGTAATTGTTCTTATTATGTATATTGGAATTCTTAAACCTCTCTGAGAATCCAGGTACACAGGTAATCGCTTTGTATACTTTTGTTTCTTTGGTTTCCTTGACAATGCTATGTTTTTCTTTCATATGTTTTATTAATTCTTCGATAGTTTTATGTGGGAACTCATTTTTGGCTAGAATGTCGTAAATCTTTTGTTCGTTTGCCTGATGAAAATATTCGTCACTTAAGCTTAATACTCTATTAATAAAGTTTGTGGCTGTATTAATTTTTACTCTTCGTGGATGTTTAGAGTTGAAATTTATTAGACGTCCTGTGGCGGTTGGTTTTTGATACCAGTCTAGTGATAATGAGTTTCCTTGTCGAATTATGATTGAGTCCAAGTACGGCAGTTTTTTATTTACTTCCAATTCATGGGCGAATTGTATGTTTTGTCAAAGGAATTTAGGATGTTTAAAGTGTTGTCAATTTCGGCTCTCTTCACAATGCAGAAAATGTCGTCTACGTACTTCGTCATTAGTTTTGGTTTATTCGTCATCTTTTCTATTGCAGCGTCTAGTAATTCCTCCATTACGATGTCCGTAATAATCGGTGACGCTGATGATCCCATTGGAAGTCCCTTTCTCTGTTCGTACACCTTGTCATTATATATAAAATATCTAGAGTCTTTGATACAAAGAGTGAATATTTCCATAAAAACGTCCTTCGGTATTTTGGTGTTTTCACTTATAAGATTCCACTGTTCCTTTATTGTCCTTAACGTTAAATTTAGGGAATAACGATACAACATCAAATGATATTAAAACTTCGTCCTCATTGATAAATATATTTTTAATTCTCGATTTTAGATCCAATGCGCCATTGATGTTGTATTGTGAATGTTCGGTCAGATGTTTTAAAATTTCTACTATATATATGGTAACATGGCGCGCCTTCGTCACGTTTTTGTTCAAAATGTTCTCATATCGACACCGTTAAAGTTTTTCCAAATATTATTTTTTATAAAAATATAAGCATATATAGACTATAAGATTTGATATATAAATGGTTATAATTTTGTTTTTAAAATGTTATTTTTGAGAATTTACAAAATGTCTAAAAGGTGGCGAAGCCTCCCCATCCATGGGGCAGCTTCGCCATCAATATGGAACATTCTCCAACGGACTCTAAAACTGTAATTTACCATACTTTTTCCTTAATTGTCAGCATTATACAAAAAAGGAACATGTTTTCTATTGAATAATCAAAAATGATTCTAAAATTCACAAAAAGGACCAGATTCTAATACTTAATTGAACTAACTACCTTGAATTTAGGTACAAAAATCATAATATTACTAAAACAAGATACGTTAAGGATAATATTTGATTTTAACTTCACATTATAATGTGGTATATCTATGGCATAAAGAATTTAAGTTAAACACTACAAATTTCTAACAATAATACACCACACTCCTATCATGGCGTAGGCGCCCCACCTCTTACATATTTCATAATATTAATATATTGACATTTATAATTGCTTTTTTCATGGGAATTGCTGGGATTTATATTCTTCAGTAGTTGTCTTCTAACGGTATAAAATATGTTTTTGATATCACAAAATGCAAAGAAGATATCGTAAAACATACCTACCATAATTACTTTTCGCAATACCCTGGAAACACAAAACAGCGTGCGTCCGCTATCATACCTATGACTCACCTGCCAACTTTTGGGAGATGATAGATCTTCATTAAACTCACAATTTTGCCTTTAACGGATTTTCCCAGCACCTATAGTTTGCGAGAAAATCGGCACTGGCGTAGCCGCCCCAGTGGCGAAGGCGCCCCATGTTACCATATATATTTTTTTTCGATCGTTTCCACGCCGCACATACCCACTCCTGCCGACCGAGGGAGCGACCTCCCCATAACGTAGGGATCGCGTACGCACCATAATCCGCATTATGGTGGATATGAAGGGAGAACACTAGCTACAGAATCTTTTTCTTCAGCTAGTTAGTACATTAAACACACATAAAACAAATATAAAAATACGATGTTAGATTATTGATTTAAATAAGAAATTATATTAGTTTTGATCACATGTATGCTCATGCAGAAATCAATATTACTATAAAGTGAATTAAAGTCAGCACACATTTTGCTAATAGGTTCACTACTTGAGTAATTTGAGCGATGAAAGCTTGTATACAAAAACTGATAAAATCTAGATTCTCTAAAAGGAACATTTACTCTAATCGATGATATGAGGAAATCGGATGGTACATCTCCATTTAAGATCTTAAAAACCATTACTGCGTTAAGCATAGTCCGTCGACTTTTTAAAGATGGAAGACTAATTAGTTTTAACCTGCTGGTATACGAGGGAAGTATGATATCATTGTTCCAATTCAAACCCCTAAGAGAAAAAAATTTCTACTTTTTGTTTCTGAACAGATTCAATTTTTTTAGAGCGAATTGCATAGTACGGATCCCATACAACTGAACAATATTCTAATATTGGTCTTACCATCGTTTAATAAAACCAAGAACACCAAATGCTTTGTTTACCATAGTTGTAATATGGTTATTGAAGTTTAGTTTGGAGTCCATCAAGACACCGAGACCAACAAATGAATCAACAGAATTTAATACTGTTCCATTAAGGCGAAATTGGATATTAATTGGAGTACTTCTAAAAAAACACATGTGCTTACATTTTTTTAAATTCAGTTCCATATTATTAATACTGCACCACTTTGAAAACGAGTCTAAATCATTCTGCAATGAGTTGGACTCAGTTAAGGACTTATGAGTTAAGAATATCTTAACATCATCTGCATACATAAGAATACTAGAGTTACGAATTGAGAGAGACAAGTCATTCACAAATAATAAAAACAGCACCGGACCTAGGTGACTACCCTGAGGAACACCAGATGGAACACTAATAGAATTAGACAGAAAATTTCCAAAAGAAATAACCTGGGATCTATTTTGTAGATAAGAAGAAATCCAATTCAACAAGTTACGGCTGAATCCTAAACAATTTAGCTTATATAACAGTAACGTATGATTAACTCGATCAAACGCCTTACTAAAATCGGTATAAATGGTATCTGACTGTTTTCTTTGGACGAAGCCATTTATAACATCAGACGTGAAATGAATAAGATTAGTTGATGTAGAGAGACCGCTACGAAAGCCATGTTGATAGAGACTGAGAATGGGTTGGACTTTATGTGAAATTATTTCAGTTACATGCTTTTCAAACAATTTGGGACTAGCGCTCAATTTTGCTATTCCCTGTAATTCGAGACATCAGACAAGCTACCAGACTTGTGCAAAGGTATTAGGAAAGAACTTTTCTAGATTGAGGGAAAATGACCAAATTGTATCGAATAATTGAATAGAATTGTCAAAGGGTGTGATAGAGTACTTGAACAGTGTTTTAGAATGATTGCGGGAATCCCATCAGGGCCTGGACTATTACTAGGTTTCAAATAACGTAAACTGTTTAAGACTTGATTGGCCTGGAGGAAAGGCATTGATATGTGGTTAAGTGAGTAATTTTGATATGGGTACTGAATATTCTGTTGGTATTTTTGATCAGAGTATGTAGTCGAAAAGAAATTGGCAAAGCAGTCAGCAATATCTTTCTGACTGACGTACACCCTATTATTCATTTTTATGACTGAGGGTTTAGAAGAGGACTTCCTTTTCATATTGACAAATTCATAAAATTACCTAGGATTGGTTTTAAATCCATTTTTCATCTTTTCAAGATAAGATTTGTAAGCATTACGAGATTCTAATGTAAACTTAGATCGGGCAATAGAATAATTAGAATAATCAATTGAAGAGCCAGTTTTTTTAAATTTGCAAAACAGTTTGTTTCTAGAATTTTTCATACGTATTATTTCGGGCGTAACCCATGGAGATCTATTTGAGTTTATTACTCGGACTTTTGGAACACATTCTAATAGCATTTTATTCATAACTATGTAAAAATTATCGATTGCAATGTCTAGGTCAGATAACACTTTACATTGAATAATAGAGTCCCAATTTATGGTTGAGAGCAATGAGTTCAATTTTTGAAAGTTGGTTTTCTTATAGCAGAACATGAATCAATCCATGAAGAAGTCGAAGGATGATGACTATCTTCAGGAGTAGATATTGGGGGAATTCTGGCTAATTCAAAATAGTGAGGATCGTTTACAAATATAAGATTAAGTAATCTATTATTAATATTATTAACCTTATTACTCTGATATAAATTGGCATCAGAAAAACCGGAAATAATATCAAACACCCATTGGTTTGAGAATGAAGCAGAATTTAAAGGTGTTAAAGCTTCAGAGTCGGGCAGTTCAAGCCATTTTACCGATGATAAATTAAAGTCACCAAGGACGACAATACGATTACTATTCATCATATTATTTACAATCGAATTAATTGCATTTATATGACGCTGATAGATGGGGAATTCTGATAATGGGGGAATATATGATAAGGTAACATACAATTTAAATATTTTCAGATCAATGCAAATAGCTAGAAATTCAATACTATCCGTATCATTACATATGACAGTATTGGAGGAACATTTATTATCCACGGCAATAAGTACACCTCCACCATTGCAGCGGTCTTTTCTATATATTTGAAATTTAGAACAAAGAATTTCAGTATTTAGAATAGAGGATTTTAACCATGTCTCTGTAAAGGCAACGACAGAAAATTCTAAATGGAAACTATCAATGAAAAGTCGAGATCTTTCAACAACATCTTTTACAAAAACCTCTTTAGGCCAGAATTCTTTAGAAATTAAGATATCAAAAATGTTAGAAGGAACGATGAACCATTATCATAGCTGGTGCTACAACCAATGGTTTTGGTGCAGATTTCGTGGTATTGCTATTACTAAGGATGTTACAGCATTTGGAGGCAATTTCTACTTAGCACCATGTGAAAAATGTTCCATTAGGTTCAACACCTTCACTACGCACGGATAAAGGAGTTATCGCCTCCACCGCTGCATTCTTATCAGCACGCGAGTCTGCAGCCGACAAAAAAACTGTCATAAGATCGGGTACAAACACTTTCTGTTTGACTAACAGGCACTGCTTGGGACCCAGACCCACCACCCAAAACTGTCTGCTTGCGAGACACTGTTTTAGCAGATGCCTTCTTAGCAGACCTTTTACGTTTCGGCTCAGGTACTGTCGGCTTGGACACAAATTCATCCAGATCCGGATATTTTTGAAAAAGAGAACCAAATTTTTCTAGTCGAGAATGTACCGACGCAATTTCATCTTTCATAGATGTAATTTCCGATGATAGGTCTTTCACAAAATTATAAAAATCAGCACTTAGTTTCCTAAAATTGGGACAGCACCATCGAAGACCAAGAGAACTATCATTAATTGAATCAACGACACTAGCTCGAACACCAACGCACTTAGCATGCCACTGATTTAAGCAGAACCAACATGTAATAAACAGTGAAGTGTCACCACCAATATTAAAAAACTCGGAAGAACAAACCATTATGAATTATAGGTAAAGTAATTAAAATTATATTTTAAAGTAAGTAAAAAGATTCTGTAACTCGAATTTAATCCCAGAAAATATATTAAAATAAATGCTCGATGGCAACTCTGTTAAAAGAAAACAAAACAACAAATAAGAAAGAAATGAGAAGTTTACAATAACAAATAAGCACAAACTAGTTGCAAACAAACAAATAAAAATTAAAAATTTTTCGACAATAAAACTTTGTTAGATAAATTAATTTGTATCACACTGTTGAAGTAGATTATTTTTCTAAACTTTTTTAACTAAATAAGACACAGATAACACTTTTTTATTGTAATATTTAAATTTTATTTGAAATAATCACGGAGCACATCACTAAGTATGTTATTAGCACGAACAGGGTTGCCAATATATATATATATATCTCAAAAGGTAAACAAGATAACACAAAATATACCGATCATATATTATTATCGCAATACCCTGAACAACACAAAAACGCGTACATCCTCAACCCTATTTTTGGTACAAGTGTCAACTCTTGGGAAATGCTAGATCTTTGTTAAACGCACAATTTTCCTTTCATCCCCAGTTGTGCAGACCAAAAAAAATATTTTTCATAATTTTTTTTTCAAATAAACTACCAGTATTTTTAAATAGTTCTTTCATTCATCTGAGAGAGCACAGCTATACTACTTTCTGAATTTATGTTGTTGGTAAATATTGCATAGTCTTATGGTAAATGGCTACCTGCGAAAACCTTTTTTGTAAAAGCGTTTTGCGGTGCCAACGATAGCTCGAAAACGGATCAGCCGATCTTCGTATATTTTTATAGGTGTTTTATGAACCTAATAATCTAGATTTTGGGTGAAACAGAATTTCAAAAAACTGTATATTATATTATCTCAAAATCACAATTTCGATTTTAACAAAAGAAAAAAAATCGGAAAAAAATTTAAAAAAAAACTGTCTCGCTTAAAGACAAGATTTTTATGTAATTAAAAGGCTAACCCATACACATGAAGATCGGTCAATTCGTTGGCACCGACTTCAAAAATACAATTTCGTGAAAATGAGTTTAAAATTTCTATGCTACATACAAATCACAATAAATGTTTCCTTCCAATCCTCATATCTCAGCCAACTTTTGCTATGATCGACTTGATTTTTTTGCGGCATACTCTATACTACCTGTACTTCAGGTAGTAAAATTGATAAGTAGAGAGTAGTTCCCATAAAAATCGGCTATGTTAATATAAATAATATATTTTCGACTAAAATATATATAGCGCAAAACTATTACAAATTTACAAAATTTGGTATGGAAATTGAATTGATGTAGAATTATGAATGAATTAGAAATGAATTTAACATTCATGACCACTATAAATTGTGGAAATGCTATTGACATTTTTGGGAAAGTATGCATAGGAGATGAAAGAAACGTTATTTTAATTCAGTTTTGGGAAGAGGAAAAAGTTAGCGGGGACCAAAACTCACCCGCAAGCATCGATGTGTGAGGAGGTGCGTAATTATGGTCCAAAATTCATTATTATTATTGTTTCCACAATTCTGTGCGCATAAATTCACGGGATAATTCCTTTTTGACTGTACGCAATCGTGCCATAATTCATGCTGCCATTGCAGTCGAATTGATCAATTTTTTCAAATAGTAAAAAATGTGCTCATCGATTTTTTACAATTGGAACAAATCAAAACACGACGACATTTGAAAATAATTTTTTTATCATACCTCGTATATGTTGCTGCTGCATTGAATTTCATGTAGAATACTCTCTGAAGACGTGTTCTTCCGAGAGATAATTGCATTTTCCCTTAGAGGAATAATATCTTATTAATCTGCTGAACTTACATTTATCAAACATTGAAATTTAAAAACGAGGCAGTAGCCCTAACGAAAAATACTGCTGAACCCCACTTCGAACTTTCGACGAATTAGTTCTCAGAAATGTCACATCAATATATTAAGCCGGGTATCAATTAAGTTTTCTGCCGTGGAAGATTCTATTATGGATGCCCAAGTGGCAAAGACTGCTTTCCTAAAAAAACTTATTATAAAATTGTACAATTGAGTTAATAGAGCTGCGGATGAAGGGTTGTTAGAAAGTAAATTAGCCTCTCAACATAAAATACAAAAAAGGTATCTTCTAACAATAGAAAAGCTTCCGGCTACAGTGCACAAAAGGTTGCCATATTTATTTATTAAATTATTATTATAAATTCAGTTCAAATTTAAATTCATTCAAATTCGTTTTCTTAAACTAGGTACGGTTGCGGAACTTGCTTCAACATGACTCCCTTTAGTATTGGTGTAATCTAGTAGGTACAATCTCCTGATATGATCAACCGAACTTTGGAACTTTGGGCGATGGTCATGGATGATTGGTCATTTGCAAGCATAACCTCGATATTAATGGGTTTAAAAAAGTGAGGGTCGGACAATTCAGGAAAGTGATCGTATATCGCCTGAAGTTTTTTGTTGTCGATGCATTTTGGGAAGGTGGTATTTAGTTGGCTTCGCACTTCTCCAATGATATGTAATTCGGCCGACTGATCGTAAAAAGACTGCAGATTCAAAGTACAAAAGTGTTTGCTGCCTCTTCTCGTCATCTGTAAGTGAAGTCGTTCCACTAATGAAGCCAAGACTACTGTTTGCGCAGCAACTGTGGTCACTATTAATCTAACCTTGTCCCGACCCTTGATAGTTAGAACTCTCGCAAGAACCGTTGGCAAGAAGACTTGCGGTTTTGAGAGGACACTAAGCCGATCACTGACACTCGTGCGTGGTCGTTTGGTTGATTGTTGTGTTCCGGTGGAGGTTGTGGATCGAGTACGTTTGTTAGCTTCTCTTCGTGGTTGATTTTCAGCTGGTCTGCTGCGTTCGTCTTCTACTGACGGGCTGCGACATGGTGATGAAGAACCTCGGGATGGGACCGATTTGGAAGATGGTCGTGGTTTCCTGCTAACGTTGTCCACGTGAAGCATAGTGTGCTATTCCCGGTTGTGTGAGCTACACAATTAAAGCAGAAGCCTCTCCTTTGAGATTCAGTCCTTCGTTGTGCGGCATCTATTTTTTGAAACTTCGGGCATAACCTTGTTAAATGTTTGTCAAGGCAGGCTCGACATTTTGGAACGGTTGAAGAATTGCTAAAATGTAAGTTGTTATTAAATATGTGAGCGGAAGAGGAAATCTAACAAGTTGAAAGGATACAAAGTTTGACTAATGGACGAAGTCTGATACCATTTTGGGTACGTATTTCTGCAACAAGTACTTTAGTGTCTTTGCCCGTAAACACCGTGATAACTCGCCCAAGGCGCCATTTAGTAGGTGGTAATTGGTCATCTTTAACCATAACAAAATCATCTGTTTGGATTTTGTTGAAGGGATTTCCATTTATACCTTCTTTGAAGTTCTGAAATTTTCCAGCGTTCGGCAACGTGAAGTTGGATCGTTTTCAGCCCTTGTTATCTATTGATTAAAGTCAAATTGTCTGAAAAGTCCTTAGGAGTGACAATCAGTGCAGCAGCCCTTAAAAGATGACCTGGAATTAATGGGACTAATTCTAATGGACCTTCACTAATAGGAGACAACGGTCTAGAGTTTAAAATGCTTTCGATTCGAATTAGTAATGTTGAAAACTATTGTAAATTTTAGGTTGCCAGCTACTTTTCGAAGCGGCTTCTCATGTGATGGTATAAAGTGCCAAGAAAATCCATGTAAAGTATATTTGTCAATACCAGTTCTTTCAACAGCTTTTATGAATTTTTTTATTCACTTGTCATAGCTCGATTTGCACCAATAAAATTGGTTCCGGTGTCGGAAAAGACTTTGTTGGGAAAGCCTTTGCGACCAACGAATCTTGAAAAGGTTGCAAGAAATGCTTTGGATGACAATTCTGAACAGACTTCTAGTTGAACTGCTCTAGTGGACAGACAATTGAACACAGCCGAGTATGCCTTTTGCATTTCGAAGTCGTGATGTTTTTAAATCGAATGGTGCAGCAAAGTTTATTCAGGTATTGGTGAAGGAAAAGAGAAGGTACAAGGTAGTGCTGCTACAATTTGATTTCTGACACGATGTTTGTAAATTGCGCAGGTTCTGCAGATTCGAATGCATTGGCGAATCTTGCTGAGTGTGTTCCACTAAAAGTTTGTAAAGGCGAGAATTCTCGAGAAGGATTTTTGGTCGTCTTTCTTAAAAATTCAAATCGGAATTTGCTAAGCGTCCATGTAATCGCACTAAGCGATGTTTATCAAGGAATGGGTTCAATGGTAGTAGTTTACTTTTTTAATTAATTTTAATTGATTTGGGTCCAAGGCTTCATATTCCAATGAAAAATGAGAAATTCGAACACATCGTACAAGGCAATATTTCCCAGTAAGCTGCTCTTCAGCTGTTAGTTGATCTGCTTGCACTGCACTACTTGGAATTTTTCGTGTTTTAGAAATAAAACCCATTACGTAACCATAAACTCGAACCGCCTTGGTAAACCAGGAGTATTTTTCTAGGAATTTTTCAATCGGAAATTCTGTTTTCAGAAGGGCTACTTTTACTTCTGTTTTTGGCCAATGTTCTTGTAATTCCATAGCTGTGCATCCTCTTGAACCCATATCAGCAGGAATTTCGCCAGATGATACATTACGCCAAATTGCGTTACCCGCACAATCTATGATATCAGATACTTTGTTTGCAAGGAATGCCTTCCAATGAAATTGTGGTTTTTAAGCCAAGCTAAAGTAATGGTTGAATCACTCCATAAATATATTTCCTGTGTGGGAACTTGGAAATTTATGCAAACGGATTTTAAAATTTTGCCAAAAGAGCTGCTCCACACAATTCTAGTCTCGGTAAACTGACAGTTTTCAACGGTAGCAGAAGTAGTCGGCCGTTCATCATATTTCGTTTCCACATGATACGATGCGGATTTCGACTGTGGGTCAGGATGTGGACATGTATGATGCACCTGGCTTCTGATGTGAACTTTTACGCTTTTGGTAAACTGACAGTTTTCAACGGTGCCACTTTACTTTTTGATGCCAGTAAATGAGAATATATTTCCTAAAGGTGAACGAATATATAGACATGCACAATAAGCCTTCTCCGAAGCATCGCAGAAACCACGTATTTGTATCTGGGAATCCATCGGGGAACCTTTATGCTTTCAATGTCATGAAAAGTCGAAATAAATGAATTCCATTGGTCCAAAATATGCGTTCATCATATTTCTTCAGCCCATATTGTTCCTTCTATCCACAACTGCTGCACCAAGAATTTTGTTGCCAACCAGCAGGGTCGAACAATTTTGCAACAACAGATACGATTTTCCTTTTTGTTAGAGGGGCTTCGGGTAATAAAATCGTACCGACTTTGTAAAAGAAATGATCTGCCATGACATTCCATCGAATACCAAGTGTTTTAGTTTCACTGGCAACCTCTAATTTGAGAAAATCTTCATCAAGAAGATCTTCCGCGGCAAAAGTTGAAGAATATCTAAATGGTTTGGAGTCAACTTTTTTAAAGGAAAGCCAGCTGTTTTCAGCAGACTAATTAATTCCAACATATATGATTTAGCTTCCCTTAATGTATTAGCCACGGAAAGAATATTTATATATATATGATATACATAAATTTGATTTTGTAGAATGGAAGATGCCGTGGGATGAGAACATTTCCCGTCTTCGGTCAGTTGAAGGAGAGTACGGATTGCCAAATACGGAGCACAGTTTATCCCGAAAGTTACTGTTTTTAAACAAAAGTCTTGAATTTTTGTTTGTGGAGACTTTCGAAACAGTATTCGTTGAAATTGCCCCATTGCTCCTCGTCTGGAGGATCCTAAGTATACTTTAGGTGGCAGATTATGTTTAAAGGGTAATCTCACAACGTATTTTCCACCAGATCTACGTTCCACTGTATCTTTATAGAACTGTTCACACCAGATGTCGGACTCGGATAACTTTTTCTCTTCGGGTATGTTCTCCAACTCCCAAAATTTCCTTAGTTGTTCGCTATTACGATCAGATGTTATTATCCAGGAAGCAAAAGAAGTTACAGACTTGACAATAGGGTTGCCACTTATAATCCATCCAAACTCCGTTTCCTAATCGAAAAGATTTCGATGAATACCCTTTTGCATCCCTGACTTTATTATGAAAGGGAGAATATCGCTTCCCAGTAACATATCAATCATAGCTAGTTTGAAGTATACAGGGTCTGATAAGTCCAGGCCATTCAACTCGGTAAAATCATAGACAAAAGTAGTAGCGGAGGGATGAAATGGTTTTTTTGAAACAACTATGAAAGAAGAGTCAATTTTGAAGTCAGATTTTCTTGATTAACCAAAAGCCAGTGTAATCAGAACATTTTGACTTGGATTTAGATTTTACCTGGGACTTTTCAAGTTTAAGTTTTTCAATAGAAATCAAATCCAAGATTGAAGCTTTGCACTTATTATACTATTTGCAAGACTCCGAAATTTTTGAGAAGATAGACTCCCAATGGTATCTGTTGAACTTCAATCAGCTGAAGTCATTTCTGTCTCATATATATATACTAGTATATGAACTATTTGTCGCCAACGTCGTTCTAAATCGTCGAGTTCGACTTGCAAACTAGACATTGTGTGATATTCAAGTGGCATACTTCCAAACGCAGCGCAAAATGTGACTACTTGATTAGAGAAAAATATGAACTTTTGGGAACTCATTTTGTTGTTGTAAATCAAGTATACTCTCAAAGGAACATACGGAATTGAAATATCTTAAATTATAGACAAAACGAATAAAAAATCGTAAATAGGATACTCAGTAAGTTTTCAACAACAAATAGTTTATCGTAAGTTAAACTAAGTAGTATGAAAATTTGTGAATACCAAGAAAAACATTGGGTTCTGCTTTGTTCTAGAATTTTCAAAACCAGCAATGGAACCTTTACTTCCAAAACCTCGTTATAATCAAGTGATTTTAGAATCCCATTATACCAGTGGTGTATAATGGTTTGGATATGTTATTTCCACATTCCACTGTACCTTCATCTGTGGAGGATGTCCGTTTTAAAACGTGAGATTATGCTCGATATATCAACGTCTTGTCTGCTATACGTTTCCCAGTATCAATAGAAAAGACGATTTGTTTGGATTTTTTTGAAGATATGTTTTATGTGTGTACAAAGATAAACACACGACAAGAATAAACAATAAGAAGCTTTTAATTATTATTTTAATGCAGATATCCTCTATTTCTAAGACTACTAAATATTAACAATATTAAATTGTAATATTCTCCCAGATTTTACAATCATACGGATCCTGTTAGAAGAACTTATTAAGATATGGCATATAATTGTTTGGATTCCCTAGAAGATTGGCATGACTATACAGGAACTACATATTTTTACTGCGATTTAATAAACATAAGTAACTTTAGAAGAAACGTTTATTTTTGCTTAGATGTGGTGGAGTACATATGATGGTTTTTGTCAATGCATGTGGAAAATTTGAACTTTTCCGGAGTGAAAAAATTAAATTTTTATAGATTTCCTAAAGCGACCACTTAATGTTTGTCGACTATTGTAGTTGTATAAACCTCCTTTTTTAACTGAGTTGTTTTATTGTATGCAAGGTTGAAGTAGACAGAAAAATGATTGTTTAACTTTTTTATACCGCCAACATACATATGTAGCTCAAACAAGAGCCTCAGAAGTTATTAAAGATTGAGATTTAATATCTTTGTTATTCCACTTAATATCTTCAATGGTATTCTTTAATTGTATATTGGTAATGGAAATCGTAATCACTTTGTCTCACTCTGATAATTTATGATTTATCTACAGAGAAATTGAACTCATACTTTTCAGGTGACCATCGTTTAGTTTCAAACGCTCCAACTGGTTGCTTTTTTTTAAGCACCTTCTTCAGTAACAAAATTACCGATGAAAATAATATTTTTTAACTGAAACAACTTTGATATATTATTTTTCGGACTTGTTTGTTATGAATGTTCTGTTTATTCTTGATTTCTAACACTTCTAATTTATTCCTTTGTTATCACTGCAGGGACATAAATACATATAATGCATCTAAATAGTTTTCTCTGTATATCTGCAATTTGTTGCCAACGATAATAAATATTAAATTCAACAACACTTTTTGCAAATATTCCTTTTAATGAATAGTGACAATGAAAAATGACAATAAAACTCATTTATATTTTTGTCCGCCCGAACTGATTGGCCTCGGGCATAACTTCAACTGAAATCAAATGATTGATTTTTGGCATTCCTTGTTAAAGAATAAAATATAACAATTATAACTGTTTAAATAAGAATTAATATATTTCAGTTAAATTTGCATTGTTTGGAAATGGCCGCTTTTTGCCTTACATTCATTGTGTTCAATTTGCATAATCGTTAGAAAACGGCCTACTCCTTTTTTGCTATAAGATTGATCTGTCATCTAGGAGTTTTCTAACGAATGTTGTTTTTGCGCCTACGCGACCTTTCGGCATATTATTGACACTTCGTTTTCGACCGCCATCCGTAACAAAGGTAATCTGTTCGCCTTGCAATTTTTCTCTTTAGATAATTTTATATTTATTTACTCAATAAAGCTTCTGCTTTTTCAAACGCAATAATTACGGCGCCTTTACATTTTGGTCCACTCGGGCCGGATACGAACCTTTGGATTTGTTTTGATTTATTTTCTAATTGGTTTTCGTCTTGCTTATCTTCGCAGCAACATCAACAATCATAATCATCCTCAACCATCAACATCGTCATTAACATCATTATCATTGAAAACATCAACAAACCAACAGGTGAGTGCAGTGTTTCTTCATTATTTGTGAGCTCGCGTTGTGGAAAAAATAATAACAAAAATCTAAACAAAGTAAAATACATAAATATCCAAAAATTCTTTTCGTTCCCATTGCAACAACAATACATACGGCCGCTTTACAACGCGTCGCGTATTCCTTTTTGTAGTTTTTGATTTTTTCGGTGTTATTATTGAATAGTGAAAACACGCAAAAAATAATTTTTGTTGCAAAAATTTATTGTGGCAAAAGTGCAAAAAATAGTCATAAACAGTGTAATTTTCATTAGTGAATGGTGGTGCAATTATTAATAAAATTAAATTAACAATCGTGTTAAATTTTGATAATTTTATTAACGAAAATTAATTTTTTATTTATTGAAAACTAATTACTTAATTATTTCCATCGGGTTACTACTGTCTTGTTGTGCCTAACAAAAGAAATAAACCACCGAAAAATACACGAAATTATTCCTTTTATTCTCGCATTATTCCCTGTTCAATAATACACAATAATATAAACATACATACGCTAGTGACATACTTACGTCGTCGTCGGTCTATTGCTCGTTATATACACACATCACTTACATACATACCATTGCTTTAGGCAGCGACAGCTAGCCTAGTGAAAATAATTTTTTTTTTCGTTTCTCTTAATTAAAGACGCGAAAGAAGAAGACTTAGATTTCTTTATCTTAGAAGTTAAAAGTACCGAGTTGGTTAAAAATTGGTCCAAGGTCGAAAGTTCATTTGATAACTGTCTAGAATATTTGAAATCGGCTGGGGATACAACTGCGGAAGATATTGGTGTTGTCGATGGTAAGTACGCGGTTGTTTATGAACTTTTTATGGAATGTCAGGCTATTATTAATAAATATTTAAATAAATTTCGGCGGTCTCGCAAATCATCCTTGAGTTCTTACAGTAGTTCAGTGGGTTCGTTAAACCAGGATCCACTCCAAGGGAAGCCTCGAGAAACGATCCCGGTTTAAATAACACGAATTCGTCTACGCACACAGTTCGAAGTGTGGGTACTCAGGCTTCTAGCTCCCCAATATCAGGTCTTGGGAATTCTAGGGACTTGCAAACTAGACATTGTGTGATATTCAAGTGGCATACTTCCAAACGCAGCGCAAAATGTGACTACTTGATTAGAGAAAAATATGAACTTTTGGGAACTCATTTTGTTGTTGTAAATCAAGTATACTCTCAAAGGAACATACGGAATTGAAATATCTTAAATTATAGACAAAACGAATAAAAAATCGTAAATAGGATACTCAGTAAGTTTTCAACAACAAATAGTTTATCGTAAGTTAAACTAAGTAGTATGAAAATTTGTGAATACCAAGAAAAACATTGGGTTCTGCTTTGTTCTAGAATTTTCAAAACCAGCAATGGAACCTTTACTTCCAAAACCTCGTTATAATCAAGTGATTTTAGAATCCCATTATACCAGTGGTGTATAATGGTTTGGATATGTTATTTCCACATTCCACTGTACCTTCATCTGTGGAGGATGTCCGTTTTAAAACGTGAGATTATGCTCGATATATCAACGTCTTGTCTGCTATACGTTTCCCAGTATCAATAGAAAAGACGATTTGTTTGGATTTTTTTGAAGATATGTTTTATGTGTGTACAAAGATAAACACACGACAAGAATAAACAATAAGAAGCTTTTAATTATTATTTTAATGCAGATATCCTCTATTTCTAAGACTACTAAATATTAACAATATTAAATTGTAATATTCTCCCAGATTTTACAATCATACGGATCCTGTTAGAAGAACTTATTAAGATATGGCATATAATTGTTTGGATTCCCTAGAAGATTGGCATGACTATACAGGAACTACATATTTTTACTGCGATTTAATAAACATAAGTAACTTTAGAAGAAACGTTTATTTTTGCTTAGATGTGGTGGAGTACATATGATGGTTTTTGTCAATGCATGTGGAAAATTTGAACTTTTCCGGAGTGAAAAAATTAAATTTTTATAGATTTCCTAAAGCGACCACTTAATGTTTGTCGACTATTGTAGTTGTATAAACCTCCTTTTTTAACTGAGTTGTTTTATTGTATGCAAGGTTGAAGTAGACAGAAAAATGATTGTTTAACTTTTTTATACCGCCAACATACATATGTAGCTCAAACAAGAGCCTCAGAAGTTATTAAAGATTGAGATTTAATATCTTTGTTATTCCACTTAATATCTTCAATGGTATTCTTTAATTGTATATTGGTAATGGAAATCGTAATCACTTTGTCTCACTCTGATAATTTATGATTTATCTACAGAGAAATTGAACTCATACTTTTCAGGTGACCATCGTTTAGTTTCAAACGCTCCAACTGGTTGCTTTTTTTTAAGCACCTTCTTCAGTAACAAAATTACCGATGAAAATAATATTTTTTAACTGAAACAACTTTGATATATTATTTTTCGGACTTGTTTGTTATGAATGTTCTGTTTATTCTTGATTTCTAACACTTCTAATTTATTCCTTTGTTATCACTGCAGGGACATAAATACATATAATGCATCTAAATAGTTTTCTCTGTATATCTGCAATTTGTTGCCAACGATAATAAATATTAAATTCAACAACACTTTTTGCAAATATTCCTTTTAATGAATAGTGACAATGAAAAATGACAATAAAACTCATTTATATTTTTGTCCGCCCGAACTGATTGGCCTCGGGCATAACTTCAACTGAAATCAAATGATTGATTTTTGGCATTCCTTGTTAAAGAATAAAATATAACAATTATAACTGTTTAAATAAGAATTAATATATTTCAGTTAAATTTGCATTGTTTGGAAATGGCCGCTTTTTGCCTTACATTCATTGTGTTCAATTTGCATAATCGTTAGAAAACGGCCTACTCCTTTTTTGCTATAAGATTGATCTGTCATCTAGGAGTTTTCTAACGAATGTTGTTTTTGCGCCTACGCGACCTTTCGGCATATTATTGACACTTCGTTTTCGACCGCCATCCGTAACACAGGTAATCTGTTCGCCTTGCAATTTTTCTCTTTAGATAATTTTATATTTATTTACTCAATAAAGCTTCTGCTTTTTCAAACGCAATAATTACGGCGCCTTTACATTTTGGTCCACTCGGGCCGGATACGAACCTTTGGATTTGTTTTGATTTATTTTCTAATTGGTTTTCGTCTTGCTTATCTTCGCAGCAACATCAACAATCATAATCATCCTCAACCATCAACATCGTCATTAACATCATTATCATTGAAAACATCAACAAACCAACAGGTGAGTGCAGTGTTTCTTCATTATTTGTGAGCTCGCGTTGTGGAAAAAATAATAACAAAAATCTAAACAAAGTAAAATACATAAATATCCAAAAATTCTTTTCGTTCCCATTGCAACAACAATACATACGGCCGCTTTACAACGCGTCGCGTATTCCTTTTTGTAGTTTTTGATTTTTTCGGTGTTATTATTGAATAGTGAAAACACGCAAAAAATAATTTTTGTTGCAAAAATTTATTGTGGCAAAAGTGCAAAAAATAGTCATAAACAGTGTAATTTTCATTAGTGAATGGTGGTGCAATTATTAATAAAATTAAATTAACAATCGTGTTAAATTTTGATAATTTTATTAACGAAAATTAATTTTTTATTTATTGAAAACTAATTACTTAATTATTTCCATCGGGTTACTACTGTCTTGTTGTGCCTAACAAAAGAAATAAACCACCGAAAAATACACGAAATTATTCCTTTTATTCTCGCATTATTCCCTGTTCAATAATACACAATAATATAAACATACATACGCTAGTGACATACTTACGTCGTCGTCGGTCTATTGCTCGTTATATACACACATCACTTACATACATACCATTGCTTTAGGCAGCGACAGCTAGCCTAGTGAAAATAATTTTTTTTTTCGTTTCTCTTAATTAAAGACGCGAAAGAAGAAGACTTAGATTTCTTTATCTTAGAAGTTAAAAGTACCGAGTTGGTTAAAAATTGGTCCAAGGTCGAAAGTTCATTTGATAACTGTCTAGAATATTTGAAATCGGCTGGGGATACAACTGCGGAAGATATTGGTGTTGTCGATGGTAAGTACGCGGTTGTTTATGAACTTTTTATGGAATGTCAGGCTATTATTAATAAATATTTAAATAAATTTCGGCGGTCTCGCAAATCATCCTTGAGTTCTTACAGTAGTTCAGTGGGTTCGTTAAACCAGGATCCACTCCAAGGGAAGCCTCGAGAAACGATCCCGGTTTAAATAACACGAATTCGTCTACGCACACAGTTCGAAGTGTGGGTACTCAGGCTTCTAGCTCCCCAATATCAGGTCTTGGGAATTCTAGGGATAGCTGGAATTTTGCTATTGACCCGCCAAATTTAGACATTGTCCATAATTTAGCTTTGCCTCCATGTGATATTCCCGTTTTCGAAGGTGATTTTCTCTCGTTCTCTAGAAATTGTTTCTAAATTCCCTTTAACACACCGTAGCTTCAGTCTTGCTTGGAATGCTTTGAAATCGACTTATGATAATCCGCGTTTGTTGATTCATAGTCAGTTCAAAGTATTATTTTCCCTTCCGGTACTTGAAAATGAGACGTGTTCGGTTCTCAAACAAATCCAGCGTAGTATTAATGGTTGTTTGTCCGCAATTTCCATTTACGACGTTAGTACGAAAAATTGGGATCCGTTCTTGGTCTTAATTTGTCTTCAAAGGCTCCCAAAATAACACAAACTTTGTGGGAGCAAAGTGTTAAAGACAAAGCTTCTATTTCTTTGTGGAAAGATCTCGATAATTTTCTAACTGAGCGAATTCAGACGCTCATGTGTCTTTACGATATGAGAGGAAATGATCCGGTTAAAAAGTCTAGCGTGAAAAAGCTTCACTCGTACATGACTTATACGAATTCTTCTCGTTCTCCAAAGGTTTCGCAGAAAAATGATTGCTTTCTTTGTCCCCAGCAGTTCCACTTGCTTTTTGAATGTCCTCGATTCAAAAATATGTCTGTCTCGGCTAGGTTTTCCACTGTGAAACGTCGTAGGTTTTGTGTGAATTGTTTGCGTACGGGGCATGAAGTAAAAACTTGCAGTAGTCATCGTCGGTGTTCGAAACGTAATCGAAGTCATCACACCTTGCTACATCGTAGCGACTCGTCTCCAAATAGCTCGACCTCCAGTGTTTCCTCGGTCAGCAGGAACACCCCTACTCATTCAAACCCTCCACCCGTCGATCCTCCTCGTCAATCAACATCTTCGGCATTTGTAGCTCGTCTTTCCAACCCGCCAACTCTCGACCCTTCTCGTCCATTCACATCCTCGGACACCTTAGCTCGTCAGGTCTTTCATACATCGCAGAATAAGTCGGTTTTGTTGGGAACAGCGATGGTCAACATAATGCATGGTGGCATTTCCTATCCAGCTAGGGCTTTTATAGAGCCCGTCTCTAAATCCTCTTTTCTAACAGAGCGATTGCAGAATAGGTTGAAACTTCCCGTATGTTCAACAAATGCGGTTACTTCTGGTGCGAATTGTGCAATTTCGACAAATTCACGAAAAGTTTGTCCCATTAAAATTGGAAGCCCTCTCGATCCGTCGATTTTATTAGAAACTAGTGCTTTGATATTGCCTTCAATTTCTGGAAACCTACCGTCGTTTACAGTTTCCTCTGATTTAAGATCCGAAATGCCAAGTATTCATCTGGCAGATGCTAATTTGTTCGATTCACGACCTGTGGATCTGTTGTTGGGTGCAGACTTGTATTCAAAAATCTTGTTAGATGGTTGTCAGTCAATTTTGTCGGGAACTTTGATTGCCCAAAATTCTGTGTTTAAATGGCTTGTCACTGGACCGATTCCTTCGTCGGAAAATCGAAATTAGATGTGGATTGATTAAATTGTTTGGGACGATCCTCTCTTGTCCGCTACTTATTCGGAGTGGCGTAATTTCGTAGATGTGTTCGTGCATCTATTATTATGTTATGGTTCCTTCTTTTCTTCTCTTGAACAAGATTCGTGGCGAATCGATTCCCTTTAGATACATGGACCGATATGGTGCAGTCTAGACAAGTCAGATTGGTCTTTTAGAGATCTCCTTCCGCTTGAGCTTAAAATTGAAATGCATCATGTTCGTTGTCACTTATCATACTTTTCGACTGGGTTAGAATACGTGTTGGAAAAGTTTCGTGACTTCGGAAAGCAAGTCGCGGTTGTCCCCACTCAATATTTTCGAACAATGCACGATGGGGCCAATAGCAGGTTTTCGAGGCAAAAAGTCAATTTTTGAAGTTAACAATTTGAAAAAAATAGTAACGGATTTCGATAGCCAACACTCTGAATCACTAAAAATAAAAAAATAAATCAATCTGGTAACATCAAATAGCGACATACTGATCTGGCAATGGTGACATATTTTCATATGCATCGTTTTCCGACATTCATTATAAATAAGTAGTGAAAGCATTTTATGCGTCAAAAGGAACATTTCAACGTTTTTATATTTTTTAAACATGGAAAGCTCTTTAATTGGTATGTAAAATAAGATGGTGTTAACAAATAATAAAAATGTTATGTGTGGTAAATGTATTTTTGAGGTAAGATGTGATGTCTTTTTGGAAGTATTTTGCTTTGTTATCAATATGTTCTCTGGAGTATAACTTTTGAGATCTAAGTAGATCTAGGATATTATATATATGTGGTGAATGGTATTAATGTGTACTATCATTTTGTGAAAAAATTAGCTGCGCCCATCTGCGCCTTTTCATAAAAATCTGATTTCAGATGTCGTAATACTTAAAAATATGGACATTTTCATGTTTTGGTTGGAGAATAATCGGAAACTCATTAATGTTATCAATTGGATTTCGGAAAAAATTTAATGGACGTATATAATAATATATATATATATATATATATATATATAATTTCGCAATATTTAATATCGCAGACAAACTTTGGCTTTTGTGGCGGAATCTTAGCCGATTTTTACCTCATGGAACCTCATTTTATTAACTTATAACAAACCACAGACAAAACCATGAAATTTTAACATATGTATATAGGGGAGCTATATCTGAAGCGATTTCAATTTAACTTGACAAACATATTTGTATCCGAATTCTGTAACATTTTCCAAATTTTATTGTAATTTGATGGAATTTGCATGCTTGGTCATTTAAATCGGGCGAACATATGTATGGGAGCTATATCCAATTATGAACCGATTTCAATATGATTTGTCAAAAATGTTTCTAGACCAAAATCCGTCGCACATTTCAAATTTCATCAAGATTGGACATACATAGTGGGATTGGTGCACCAAATACCTAAAATCGGGCGAAAATATATATGGGAGCAATATCAAAATCTGAACCGATTTCAATATAACTTGGCAAACTTATTTGTAGTCCTAATTCCGTGATATTTTCCAAATCGCATAAAAATTAGACAGAATTTGCGTGTTTGGTCCATCAATTGCTTGAAATCGGGCGAACATATATACGAGAGCTATATGTATATATGAACCAATATGAACCAAATTTGGCATATTAGTTTCTAAGCCCATTATAAGCATCTGTACAAAATTTGGAAGGTCTAGCATACCCCAGTGATTTGTTGCCTCGAAAACCTCTCATTGGCCCCATCGTGCAATGGTACGAATTTTGTGGGTGCTTCTCGTGATCTAAGTCAAAATTTTCGTCATTTCGTTCGGGATAATAATGATTCGGTCTCTTCTACATTCGAAACTCAGGGCCTTTCATGGCATTTCATTCCAGCTGGTGCTCCACATATGGGTGGACTCTGGGAAGCTGGAGTGAAAAGTTTTAGCAGCACTTTCGAAAACCGGTTCGAAACGTTCGACTTACCTTTAAAGAATTGGCCACTGTATCCGCCATATGTCGGATAGTCTTGATGAGCTTCTATCTTAACACCAGTTCATGTATTTATAGGTGCTCATTTATCACTCATCCCGGACCTGTCGTAGTTGCCGAACCGTTATCGCTTGTGAATCGGTTTCGTAATGTTCGTAGCTCAAGTACATTTATTTTTGTGTACCGGATGTTAGTACGGCTCATTTGTACTCTTTTGAACTCGGTGTAAAATGTAAATTTGTCGTAGTAAAGTGGACGCTTCATCTGAATCCGTCACTGCGGATTTTAATAAAAAATAGTTGGCATCGGAATCCGTAACTGCGTGTTCTTCGTTATCGGCTTCAAACGCGAATTTCGTACCGTCCAGGTGGGTACGTATGGGTTCCACTAGGACCTTGGCGGTTTCGGGCAATTCACACCATGTTTGTACGGTAGAAAGAGAGCTAACGTCCGTCACTGCGGACGATTGGTACACGCCTCATAGGTTTAGTTGTAGTATGTCGGAACCAAATGAATTGCTCACAAACACTGCACCACCAATTCTATTATATATCATTTATTGTTATTGTATACTTATCGATCTGTGTTACAACATTAATAATGTTGCAAGGTCGGTGCCAATGTTTAAGTAAGAATTAATATATTTCAGTTAAATTTGCATTGTCTGGAAATTGCCGCATTTCGCCTTACATTCATTGTGTTCAATTTGCATAATCGTTAGGAAACGGCGTACTCCTTTTTGGCTACAACATTGAACTGTCATCTAGGAGTTTTCTAATGAGTATTGTTTTTGCGCCTACGCGACCTTTCGCCATTATTATTGACACTTCGTTTTCGACCGCTATCCGTAACACAGGTAATCTGTTCGCCTTGCTCTTTTCCCTTTATTTAATTTTATATTTATTATCTACTCAATAAAGCTTCTGCTTTTTATTATTTGAAAACTAAAACGTTCGTGTTTTATTTCTTCTCTTTTTCGAAAAGCAATTTCGGTGCCTGTACAATAACAGTTTCACTACTAGTAAGAGAAAAAAACTTCTCTTTTTGGAATATACAAATTACGCACGGTGCTCTTGAATCAAATTTAAATGGAAAGTGCTTACACCTGGGAAGTTTTTGCGGATTCTGAAACTACAATGTTCATAGATGAGAAAAAACAAAAAAAAATCGCAGGAGCGCTTTTTAAATCAATCGCTATTCAAGTTGAAATTTTTAGGGGTTGTTTAGGTTTTCCTATCAAAATTAGACTTGAGAAAATGTTGTAACTATGAAAATTCTCTACAAGATTGATCTTTACGGTATTTTCGTAGGTTTTACCATTTTTGAGATATTGAAGCTCAAATTGGGACAATGCACTGACTGTATCGCCCCCTTATAAAACAATGTCATGAAGGGTGCGCCTTAACTAACTTTTAATGAAAACCGCTTACACAGGGGAAGTTTTTGCGAATTCTGAAACAGCAATGTTCATAGATGAGAAAAATCCAAAAAGCAAGAAAAAATCGCTGTAGGAATTTTTTAATAAATCGTGGTCAAGATTCAAATCTTTAGGTGTTTTTTAGGTTTTCACGATTTTGCTTGGAAACCGCAAGTCCAATAGAAATGGAGCTAATGAAAATGTTGTAGCTGTGAAAATTCTCTACAGGATTGACGTTTATGATTTGTTCTCAGGCTGTGCCATTTTTGAGATAAAGAAGCTCAGTTTACATTTTTAGGTTTTTTTTGTTAGGGTTTCGCGATTTTGCTTGAATACGGCAAGTCTTATCGGCATGGGACAGCTTATAGCTGTGAAAATTCTCTACAAGACTGGCTTATGTAATTTTCCTAGATTGTACCATTTTTTAGATATATAAGTTTAAGTTGGGAAATTGCAGTCATGACATTGTTTTATATGGAGGCGATACAGAATTGAATTGTCCCAATTTCAAAAGTTTTAAAACCTACGAAAATATCATTATCATGCAATATCATATATTGTGCTTTGCAGCGAGTTCAACACATTTTAAACGTGAAAAGAGATTTAAAGAAAATATGTGTAGCGCAATACTCTGTTAGAGTTTTGTATGAAATTTTCTGTAATTGGCGTAACTAAATATGCGGAGAGAGTCGAAGAGTAATGAATAAGTACAACAAAGGGAATAATATTTTTGCTGTTACTAATAAAGAGATGAGTAATTCCAGATGTAAGAATTGTTGTAACTAGACAACCACTCAATTTTTTGTTACGTAGACATGCAAAAAAATCAAACTTTATGATGTAATACAAAGAACACCATAAAGAAACCCAAGTTTTTGTGACCTTTTTTAAAATTTTTGGAATATCTTACAAGCGATTTAGCTTGCGAATGATTGGCAACCTTGACACAATTTAAATTCAATATTTCCTAACCGCTTACTATTTAATAAGCTCCTTCGTA
Source organism: Musca autumnalis (assembly GCF_047663935.1). Lineage (NCBI taxonomy): Eukaryota > Metazoa > Arthropoda > Insecta > Diptera > Muscidae > Musca > Musca autumnalis. The sequence goes on from NW_027411644.1 coordinate 134,423,868, forward strand.
CCTTTTGGTAATTTTTCAAGCTTTGGTGAATTAAGCGGTGGACGTAATCCAGATGTCTTTCACTCCTCTTAATAAACGGATCAGAAGGACCATTTACAATTGGGTTAATACAGCTGCGGATGAAACAAGTAGACTGTATTAGTGAATTGCATTAACTCTAGTTGTAGAACGATAAATCCCCAGTGGAAACATGAAAATAAGAACACAGGAAAAAAAGGGATTTGCGGCAGTATCGGCCGTTTCATTGACAAAAGGTCGTTGCTTACCGGTGAGAGGGTTGTTAGAAAGTAAATTTGCCTCTCAACATAAAATACAAACAAGGTATTTTCTAACAATAGAAAAGCTGGAAGTCTACAAACCCTTTATGCGTGTGAGTTAAAGCTTCCTGCTACAGTGCATAAAGGGTTGCCACACATATTTATGTATTAAATTATTATAAGAAATTCAGTTTAAATTTAAATTCATTAAAACTTAAACTAAGTACGGTTGTGGAACTTGCTTCAACAAAAATATATCGAAAGCTTTAGAGTGAATATAGAGAATTCGATCGATTCTAGATCTTCTAACAGTAGCTGCGGTCTGCGCCGAACCCACACTGTCTATCGGCCAACAATGACTTGTTTGGAGATATTCTAAAATTTGTTCATGCATAATCTTTTCAAACACTTCATGCATGAATGACTAGATTGTTATGAAGCGACATTCCATGTATAATCTTCGCCTGTTCCCATGAAGGGTGATAAGCACTAAGTCAATATATTGTTGAAAAAAAAAAACTACAGTAGGTGAATCAGTCTGTATTATCGGAATGTATCCATTTACTTTTAGAATTTATGGCCCAACTGCAACATCGCTAGTATTGTTCAGTGTTTTTAGAACTTATTATCTCTTCCACCTAGAAAAAGTCTTATCTTATTCAGTTGTATACGTTGTTAAAGTTATATTAAACCAAGGATTCGATTTTGGGATATTTTTATATCTATAAAGCAAGGACATTATTTTGTAGGAATCGAAGTTACTAATCGACGTAGATCTGACTATGGATTTCAGTCCAATTGATCTGGTAGAATTTATGCTCCAAAACCTTAAGTTATTAATGTCACTAAATTGTTCTGGATATACAATTAAGTTATGAGCAAAAGGCTCGGGTGTGGAAAAACGAGGTGCCCAAATCTTATCGAATGGGAATCGAAGTTGCTGATCAATGTTAATCTGACTATGCATTTCAGTCCAATTGATTTGGTAGAATTTATTCTCCAAAACCCTAAGTTACTAATGTCACTAAATTGTTCTGAAGAGAGAGACGTACGCAGGATTTCATTTCGGTGGGGGCCCAACTTGACCAAAAATCATGAAAATTTAAAATGTTGTGTAGCGTTAGGTAAAGCCATTTCAAAGGTTTTGTTCGTTGATTTTTTATGAAAGATTGGCACAAAGTATATAAATTCAGCAGAGAGAGCTCGCAATATTTAGGACATAATTTTAAATGTTTACAGAGTATAAAAAATATAAATCCTAGGATATTTAGAATTGAAAATATATGATATCATGCATATATACCAGAATTTTACAACCACAGAGAATTGCAATTGTTTTTGCTATCGCAAGATGATCAGAATTTAGAAGATCTTAGTTTAGATTTCTGCATTCCTTTTAATGCAAACCCTACCTATATTCGCGAGTAGTACGAATTGAGTTATACACGGGATTAATGTTTTGGAGGGTATAGTTCGACCCGAACATAACCCATTTTTCGACTTTTATGAATAAAATACCTCCAAAAAGAGGAATAACTTGTATCCACGAGTGCAGATTGAAATTCTATATTTAGATATTGTGTCTATAACCTAAGAATAAAATATTATTTTATGTCATAAAAATTCACAAATTTGATTCTTTACTAGAAGTGATAGAGTCTGTGCAAGACAATTAAAAAGATCAGTTATTTAAAATCGTCGATACAGGCTACGACTCATACACTCAGAATCCTTCTCGCAGTACTATTTGAGACTACAAAACTCATGTTTGGTCTATTCCAAAGCATATTTGAAAAAATATCAGAAATCAATCGGCAAACTATTAGCTTAATCGTGAAAAAATACTATAATACGAAAAATTCCATGATTGTTGTTCCGGCTTTCGGTATAATGTTACAAAAAACATATATTTTTTAATTTTTTTGATTTTTTATTTTTTTTTTTAATTTTTTTAGACTCGGTGATATTAAAAAATTGCTGGACTCGGTCTTGCAACTTATTGGAACTAGATTTTAAATATTCCTTAAATTAAATTTATTGCTTCAAATGTTACATAATTTTGACAAATAACAATTGATCCTTAAAGAACCTCACATAATTATTTGCTAATAATAAGCAAATTAATCAAGAAAGACTCTACCCTTGTCGATTGACCACTTGTTTCCAAAAGAGTTTTATATTTGTTGGAAACGAACTAAAAATATTGTGAATTTTGATTTATGAAAAATTAGTAAAAAGTATCAGTCGCCTTTGTCGAATGATATGTGCCTCATCCTGCAGGAATTTGCGATAATGAACATCGAATACAGGTAAACAACCCAAAACATTTTTCCCCAAAAATTATGTGTTCAGAGATTTTTTAGAATGTTTTGGCCCTTTTGGGCGAACAAAATTGCCAATAAAAATATCGAGATTTTTGGAATATTTATCTTAACGACTGTGAACGTTCCTAATAAATACATGCGTTTTGCTAATAAATTTAATTTAGATCACAGCGCAGAAATGTTAAACTTTTGCTATAGAAATGGAGCGACATAGTCCATTTTGGAAATGGATCACCGTAGTAGTTTTGAGCTTTGTCAGGAAGCATGGACTTGCCTATTTAAAACAGGATATCGCTGTAAACAAGACTACAAGTGTCAACAAAAGAATTTCCAAAGTATTCTCGAACAGTCTTTAAACTGCACTTATGTTGAACTTTTGTGAGGGAATTAACTGAAGATATTGTCCATACATATTCTCTTGGAACTTGATGTACATTTGGAAGTAATTTTACTATATTTGAGGAAGTGGACCGACATAACCCACATTAGGTTCGATCTATGTCAGGAAGAAATATCGCTGTGTAAAGTTTAGATTGTATTGATTACGCCCTTTGAGAGATATGGTATGCACCATTTTAGCAAAAAATTTTGAACTTTTATGGCGGGGGTACCGATATCACTTAACTTTAATTTGGACAGAATATAACGAGATCCAAAACTTGGAACAAATGGGTTGAGCCGTTCGACAGTTATCATGCGCTCCAGCCTGCCAGACAAACAGAGATACAGACGGACGGATTGTGCTAAGTAATCCCAACTTGTCTGAAACAAATTTTAGTCTATGTGGAGTCTAAAATCATTATTTGAAAAATATTCTAGATACAACGTGATAGAGACATTTGACAACAAAGGTACGCTCTAAAAAATTGTGATGAGACGACTCCTAGTCTCATCACAAATGCACCAAGAAACCAAAGGAAAATAAACTAAGAAAATGTAAACATACGCGCGAGCGGTGTTGTTTGATTTAGAGAGACTCTTTATTTACTACAAAATATTTAATCATAAATCTTACAATCTATCAATAACACACATACACATACATTTGGTTTACACGCACATTAGAAATGCACGCTGTGTCTATAAATACATCATGCACACACACGTTGCCTTGGTAATGGAAAGTACATTTATTATAGACCCTTAGTTATCTTTACTATTTTGGGCACGACATTTGTTCCATTATTAATGACAGGCAGTCGGTTATTTTTAAACATAGATTCTTCGAACACATGCATTAAAAAGAAATCTACCTGACTCTATTTACACAGAAAAGAGTCTTCTACAAAATTCACCATTAAATAGTTTAGATACAAAACTGGCACTCTTCTGCTCTTAGAGTATTCTAATCTGTTAACAATAATGTTTGAATGTTATTTTCTACAAAATAGGAATATTATCTTAAACATGATCATAATGTAATACTTTTCATTTTCTGCTGAAGGCATTCTTTAAATTCTAAATTAATAATAAAAAATATAGAGAATTATCATGACTTCATTCTAGGTGATGGCACCCAACACCTTCAGCAACCAGCTAGGATGAGGACTTCTTTTCCCTCGATGAAATACGTGGTATATCCAATTTCATTTGGTAGGATATTTCTCGCCACTAAAACTTCCTTCGTTAATTATACGATGACCTGACACATGACGTATAATTGTACGCTTGACACGATCTGCACCGGCAACTTCTTCTTCATTGGCATTATATAGAGTTGTCCTTATGTTTTCTCCACTTTTCCATTTTCGTGGCTTCATCATTATTTTTGTTGGTGGTTCTTGTGCTGTATCCGTTACCAACCCTTGAAATACGGTAGCACCACCATCTTCATTGATACCTTCCTTGGATACCCTTGCCTTAGGATCACCTTTGAAAATTTCGACGTCATCCTTCTCTCGGCTGATTACAAAATATTGCGTTTGGCTAATATCTTCTTCGCCACACAGTACTTTGTCGTCGACAGCACTTTCTTGTAGTTGTTGTGACCTTTCATCTCGGCATCGTTGCAAGTCAGCTTCCATATTGGAAATGTCAACACCATGACGTGCACGTTCAGTATCGAGCAATTTCTCTAACTCATAATTGCGGGCATTCAATGTAGCATTTGTAGCTTCCAACTCAATAATTCGGCTCTTCAAGATATTAATTCAGCACGATTAGCACTAATTTGTCATTCGAATTGTGCACGCAAATCTTGCGAAGACTGTTGCAATTTGGCTTCATACTTTGTAGAAAGCCGACAGCGTATTTCTTTAATGCTTGTTCCTTGTAGGTAATTTCTTCCCGCAGACTCTGAATGTTCTTTTGTAGATACTCGAACTCTTTTCTTAATTCATCAAGGTCCACAATGGTCTTTTCTTTTTCAGCATTAGCAGCATTGTATTTGGAGGTAAGGTCTTCAACTCGTGATTCATACAGACGAGCATTTTCCTCAGTAATTGAGCAAGCAATGGTTTTTTGATCCAACCTGCCCTTCAACTGTTCATTTTCTTCACGTATTTGATTTATGTCAATTCCAAACTTCCGCGAAACATCACCGCGAACGTTTTCAGTTTCCATAGTTTCCGTGTCCCCACCAACTTTCTGAGTGGATCCTACACTACCTGAAAACTTTACTGTTTTATTAAATTCAGGAATAATCGCAGTTTCAAGAATTTGTGTATCTAACGAATCCTTCTTTAATTCGATCCCAAAATCTATCCTTACTTGACGATTTAAGAAGTCGAACTTTTTTATTGCATACCGCACACCTGAGGCTATGCATTTCATATGGAAATTTTCCCATATCGCGGAGCTCCCTATCATTGTCTAAAAAATCCCTTCTTGCTTCCGTGAAGGAACTAGCAACTTTAAACAATTTTTCCCTTGTTTCCCTGGTTACACTTTTCTGAGCAATTTTGCTCAGTTCTAAATAAAGCGAAACAATGTATTCGCCCAACACCCTTTGATTTTGGCTGAAATCTTGAAAATTCATTTCCACGAAATACACTTTTTGTCACTTTATTTATTTTTTTATTAGTAGCTATAAAAATTGGCCTAACACAATCTTTGCTTCGACTGTGCGCCTTTCTATAACCTAACGAATAAACCTAACGTAGTCACTTTTGACTACGCGCCTATTACGTTATATCACTACGCGTAAACTAACACACTTTTCTTTCTTGAAAATGTGAGCCTACCACGTCACTACACTTAACACGAAAAAACTACACAAATTACCTTTTTAAACTCGCGAGTCTATCACGTCGGGGTCACCAAATGATGAGACGACTCCTAGTCTCATCACAAATGCCCCAAGAAACCAAAGGAAAATAAACTAAGAAAATGAAAACACACGCGCGAGCGGTGTTGTTCGCTTCGTTGATTTAGAGAAACTCTTTATTTACTACAAAATATTTAAACCTAAATTTTACAATCTATCAATAACACACATACAGATACATTTGGTTTACACGCACATTAGAAATGCACGCTGTGTCTATAAATACATCATGCACACACATGGTGCGTTGGTAATGGAAAATACATTTATTATAGACCCTTTCTTATCTTTACTATTTTGGGCACGACATTTGTTCCATTATTAATGACAGGCAGTCGGTTATTTTTAAACATAGATTCTTCGAACACATGCATTAAAAAGAAATCTACCTGACTCTATTTACACAGAAAAGAGTCTTCTACAAAATTCACCAAATTGTCTATCATATTCAAGAGAATATTTTACGACAAATTTGAAAGTTTGGGAGATATTGTGCAAACTATATAAAAATTGTAGTATTTTTAGATATTTCATACATTTGAACGAGTTGATTATTTGTAAAAATATTTTCTTCGTTTTCTTATCTCTTAAAAAGGTTTCATTTGTTCGAAAAATTCAATATTTAGCCATTTTTAGATAAGGACATAAAATCTTAGCTGAATCTAACAAAACAATAGCCTATTAGCGTTTTTGTCGTTTGGGTCTGTACTTTTATAAAATCCTCGGTAGAAGTTCTTTGCACACGACTACCTTAAAAATGTTGGACAGTGTTCCTAAAAATATAGCAGATTTTAACCATTTTTAACGCACACAATGTCAGTATTTTCTCCTACTGTTTAGCAACAAATTTCTCTAAAATATAATAACAAAATGTTGGTGAAGCCAGTGAGACAAATTAGCAATTGGCTTTCAAAATATAGTCCACAAAAAACCCTTCATAAATTTTGTCCAATAGACATTTTTCTAGCATTTTCATTGAGTGTAATGCTTCGAGCCCTTAATATAGCTCGAATATGACATAACGAATATGGAGTATATTCATTACGGAACTTGTATTTAATAGTGGCATAATATGACATGAAGAAGTAATTCTGATTCCATTAGAAGTTTCTTTCAAAAAGAGTATAGGTACAAACAAAAAATTTTCTTATAAACAACAGACAGACGTTATTTATACCGATTTTAGTAAAGCCTTTGATACCGTAGTGCATAAACATTTGCTTTATAAACTTGATATCATGGGATTTCCACAATCTTTATTGAATTGGGTTTCCTCTTATTTAAGAGGACGCACCCAAAAAGTTTTATTTAACGAGTCATTTTCCAAGGACTTGTTCGTTTCTTCCGGTGTGCCGCAAGGTAGCCACCTGGGCCCACTTTTATTTGTACTATATATTAACGATCTTCCTTCAGCTATACGTTACTGCAAAAATTTAAGGTATGCTGATGATGTAAAGCTATTCTTTCAACTGAATTCATTAAGTAATTCAATATATCTACAATATGATCTGCACTCTCTTACTAATTGGTGTTACGCAAATGGGATGACTTTGAACATGAAAAAGTGTAAAAAATTTTCCTTACCTAGATCACTTCCATTTTTCTCCAATTATTATATTGGTTCACATCACTTGGAAAATGTTGACTCTTTTCTAGATCTAGGTGTTTTACTAGATCATAAATTGCGCTTCAATTTGCACATTGATTCTTGTGTTAATAAAGCTAAATCGTTAATGGGTTTTATTAAACGTTGGTCTAAAGAATTTGATGACACATACGTTACGAAACGTTTGTTTGTTAGCCTCGTCCGCCCAGTTCTGGAATATGGTTGCATTCTATGGAGCCCTTATTACAAATCATACTCTGATAAGATTGAGTCGGTTCAAATCCAATTCCTACTGTTTGCCCTGCGTGGTCTGCACTGGGACACGACCGCGCTACTCCCACCTTATGAAAGCCGTTTAATGTTAATTGATCTTCCTACTCTTGAAAAAAGAAGATTTACACTAAGAGCGCTATTTTTTATTAAACTGTTACGCGGCTTAATTGACTGTCCGTACTTGATAGGAGAAATAAGATTTAATGTTCCTTCACGTATAACCCGTAATTTCTTGCCAATTAATTTGCCTACTGTGAGAACTAATTATGAAGATAATAACCCATTACGTTCATTGTGTGATATATGCAATAACATCTATAATACGATACCTTTAACTGAACCATTACATACTTTTAAAAAATTAATATTGCATTCATAATGTATAAGCAAGCAGGTTGCCAATCCTCTTTAATGTAGTATTAACATTTTTAGTACCTTAGTTTAGAATCTATTGTTCTGTAAACTACTTGTGCCTGTTAAGAACCCTTCAGCTCAGCATATGTATATCTACAACTCCCTCTGCGGAACAGTAGAACACAGCTAATGAGCAGAAACTATTTTTAATTTATATCTATCACCCTCGTTCATTCTAAAGTTGAGTGTCTAAAAACTTGAGCTCTGTTTAACGGCAAACTACATCTCCCTCAGCGGAACCAGTAGTATTCAGCCTAAAGAGCCTTTAATGTAAATACATATTAATTTCCCTAATTAAATTATGTTGTTGTAGTTTGTAATTAAATTTTTATATCGGCTGATATAATTTGTAGCCGGTAGTTTTGTCCCCAACTAACCCGCCATTGACCGGTCCATGGTGTGTACGTGCTCCCTACGTAAGGGGAGGTGGCCCCCTCGGCCGGCAGGGGCGGGTGTGAGAGGCGTGGGAACGAACGAAAAAAAAAACTTATAAATGATGCACATTTTTTGAACAGAATCTTCAGAAAAAGATAAGTTTTCATTGAAATCTCCAATAATAAAAATGTTTATGGGAAAGATAGTATGTAATAATTTGTTACAGTAGCTTAACAAATTTTGTTCAACCATCTTGCAATACAGACGTGTTTTCAATCGATCCTCGTTAATACTCAATTATTCACCTCCCTGTATTAGCTAAACGTTATATTAACGCAATAACCAACATAGCATAGTGTTCACATATCGAAAACATTCGAATAATCACACATTATAGTGTCTGTGTTTCATATTGAGCAAAACAAAAAAATAAAGAAAAACTTTGATATCTTATGCTTTGCTTTGTGCATAGTTTTTGCAACAACAGATCGTTTACCAAATTAGCAACAACAAATTATGATACCAGTTTTGCAATAACAATTCTTTGTGATCACCCTCATCATCCGATCAGCCGTTGTACTTGTCAACAAACAATACGTCATCTCGCATTCACTTTCTCTTGGCGCTTTCTGCATACATCATTCCGTTTTTTGCACTTTTCACAAGTCACCTATTCACAGGCTGAAACTTCCTTTGTCAATGATCAACATTGGTTCCTGAATTGGATAAGTTGATTGAATCACCCTGTTGTGAATCCGTTTTCTGATGTTTCAAATCACCCTGTCAACTCTTTAACTTAATCAGTGTTCGAAAATAAACATTACTATTTTGTAATTGACTGCATCAACAATTAAATGTCTTGTTTGAATAAAAATTGCAAAATAAAATCTGATACAAAAAGAATGATAACTTTTTGGCTATGTCACGAAAATTCCCACATTAAATTTAGTGACATTACTCGAACAACAAGGGAGTTCATTGGTGCTGCGCAGATTGCAGAAAAATTGGTGTAAGTTTTTACCGATTTTTCCAATCGAAAAAGAAAATATATCTGGAGATTCAACATGAAATGGCTAAACTAACGAATCGAATAGATGACTTTGGGAAATTATTTGAAAATTATAAGTTGCTGGATAACCTAAAATCGCCGCAATCATCTCCGAAACGACGTAAGTCAGCCAGAAATGTACACAAAGAGAAACGTGATGAAAATGAGAACAATGAGATCTGTTTACACTTTTACCTTTTTTGTTTTCCAACAGAAAAGATTTTGGTTTTTTTGTTTATAAATTAAATTTTGATTTTATTTACAACTTCAATTGGTTTTCTGTGGTATGTATTTACACTGGTAAGTATTTAATTCGTTTTCATTGGTAAGTATATGTGTTTTTCTTTCTAGGTATTCACGGTAAGTATCAAGGGTTACAGGTAAGTATTTGGTTTCAAAGTTTCTGGTAAGTATAAATAATTACTTTTCACTATTTGTTTTTTTGTATGCATAGCAAAGGTAAGTAAAAGGTTTTTGAAATTCACAGGTAGGTATATGATGCAAATGAAAACTGTTATGCACAATATTATTTATGTTAAACTGTATTCTTTTTCCTGATTTACAATTTTTCACTATTTTAATATTTTGGCAATTAACTCTTTTTCACATTAATCACAGCGGGGGTGTACGTTTTGCTCGTTTTGACTATCAAACTTCGAATGCCCTTCTTTTGTTTTGCCTCGCCACACAAAACCTGTTTTGCATTCCAATGTTGAATGGAATACATAAAGAAGAATAGCAAAACATCCAAAATATGCTCTCGCTTGCATATTGGTATGTGCGTATGTGCACATAAATGCATACCGTTATGCTACAGTGCTGTCAAACGAGATAGCACATACACTGCGGGCTAACAAAATTGCTCATCAAATAAAAACCGGGTACATTCATGTACATGCCTCCCCCGCCGTGATATCTGTGAATAAAAAAGATATATATTTTATTAATAGGGAGACTTTGGATAGGGCCGAAAATACATAACCTAGTTTTGTTTTAAATGCTTTGACGAAAACACGTCTGCTCCCAACTCGAGATCTATGGGAATGTTGCTGCGTGGATCCGGGTCAGCGAGAGCTTGTGGAGTAAAGAAAGCAGTAGGGTTTTCTAAGAGCGGGTCTGAGTAGGGTCGTCGGGGTAAATCTTCGGTTATGAGTGCATGCACTTTCAGTGCCCAAGTGCCATTGGTGTGCCTAGCCATGATTTTGAAAGTGGCAAATCTCAGACCCAGCCTTTGAAATGTTGAATAGGCTATGCGCGACATCGTGGCAGATTGGCATATGAGTGCTCTCACCGTTTTCCATTCATCGACACTCTCAGCTGCGAAACGCACCAGGGCAGTGGGGACAAAGACCAAGTCCCAGGCAAAGGGAGGCACAAAAATTGGCGCAGGCTGTAGGGTGTACTCTAGCTGTGGGGCCCCATGCAGCATAGTGTGGTGTCGATAGTCGCACCTGCGACAGGTCGTCAGGCTGGTGCAGTCGGGTGCCAGATGACTGCGTGCCAGGCAATTTCGGCAATACCCCCTCCGCTCAACGGTCTCGTACCTTCGGTATGCCGACATCTCTCTAAATCGGGGGCACGTTTGGATCGCGTGGTCGTCCTGGCAAAGGCCACACGCGTACTGCCAGAAGCTCGACCGCTCTCTCCTGCCCTGTCGCTGCCCAGACCCATCTCTCTGTTGTTGTTGCAGTTGTTGATTGTTGGCTTCTTGTTGATTTGGACGTTGATTGTTGTCTCCTTGTGTTGGGGGATCTTGATGTTGCTGTTGTGGGCGATCCTGGTGTTGACGCCTGTTTGGGGGTCTCACCTCCTCCTCGGAATCTTCCCAGTCTCTATTTGGCCGGGATGGCGCCATATATGTAATTAAAAGAGAGAGAGGAGCACCAAGTTTTTTAAGAAAAGGGGGTCCGACTAGTCAGTCGGTAAATAGCTTGACAACTTTGGTTATGGTTCGACTAGAGATTCCAAGCGATGTTTTGATGTCTACAACACGAATGTTATCGTCTACCCCCTTATATGTCTTAACAATTCGCCTCAATTTCCACTCAGTTGGCGACAAGCGATCATCTTTTACGACCACAAGATCGCCTTCCTTTAAATTGGCTTTCTGGTATCTCCATTTGTGTCTTCTATGAAGTTCAGTTAAGTATTAATTTTTCCATCTATGGCAAAAATGCTGTTAAATTATTTTAAGTCGCTTCCAGCGATTAACATATGAAAGGTCGGAATCGGAAATATCCGGTTCTGCTGGCTCTAACATCGGTGCCCCAATGAGAAAATGAGCTGGTGTTAAAGGGGCTATCTCATTAGGGTCATCATTAGCAGGACTTAGGGGTCTTGAGTTGAGACAAGCCTCTATGCGAATCAATATTGTAGTAAACTCCTCAAAAGTAAAGTTAAGATTTGGAAAGCTTTTGCGTAAATGTGTCTTAAAGGACTTAACGCCGGCCTCCCACAATCCACCCATGTGGGGAGCGCCAGGAGGTATAAACTTCCACTCTAAGTTTTGATGAGAATTTTGGGTAATAGCTTGTGATCTGAGATTTTTCATAAATTCTGCTCTATCTTTTTTGAGTAATTCAGAGGCACCGACAAAATTGGTGACGTTATCGGAGTATACTCACGCCGGACAACCTCTCCGACCTATAAATCGAGTGAAGGCAGCTAAGAATGATTGCGTCGTAAGATCGCTAGTTACTTCTAGGTGGATTGCCTTGGTGGCGAAACAAATAAAAACGCATACGTAACCCATCGTTATTAAACACGCCCTACCAGTGAAGTTTTTGATATTGAAAGGGCCGGCAAAGTCAACACCAGTATTGTAGAAGGGTCGTGTTAGAGAAGTTCTCTCCGGCGGTAGAGAAGCCTTGATTTGATTTTGATTGTGTGTCTTATACAAGGTGCAAATTTTGCAATTATGAATAGTCTTTTTTACTAGAACTTTCAATTTGAATATCCAGAACTCTGAACGTAGGACTCGAGTCATGAGCTGATTTCCACCATGCATAGTTATTTGGTGTGTACATTCTACTAGGAGTTGCGATAACTTGGACATATATGGTAACAAGATGGGATGCCTGTATTGTATTCATTTCAAAATAATATTTTTCAAAATAATATTCAAGGGAGTAATCGGGACAAGCTCGTAAGTGTTTTTTGTAGTATCGCATAGCACATGCATATGCTCGATATGCTCTGTTTAACTTTGAGAAATTTACCAAAGGGTCTTTCTTTAAAAGTTCTTGTCTGGCATCACCAGTAATGGTTGCAAGGGTGAGAACCTTAGCTGATTTCTCTTCTAAGTTCGTATCTAACGGAATATTATTTGAGGGCCAACTAGATTTTTGGTATTTTAACCACTGGGGTCCATGCCACCATAGATAATGGGTTTTCAAATCGATCGGTGAACATCCGCGACTTGCTACATCAGCGGGATTCGCCTCAGAGTCAACATGACGCTATCGATCATTACCAACATCTTCAATAATTTCTGAAATTCTGTTACCTACAAAGGTACTCCAATGGCACGGTGGTTTTTTAAGCCAAGCTAAAACGATTGTGGAGTCTGTCCAATAATAAGATTCAATATTCGACATCTGAAGATTTGATATTATTGTAGAGGCCAATTTAGAGAGAAGTACAGCTCCGCAAAGCTCAAGTCGTGGCAAGGAAATCTTTTTAATCGGTGCGACCCTGGTTTTTGCTTTTTAACAAAGTTTTGCCAATTTAATAGTGTCATGGGTTTGAGAGCGTCATCCCAGTCTATTTTGTCTAACCAAATTTGTTGCATGATTAATTTGGCTACTACTATTACTGGAGCTAACCAACCACATGGGTCAAACAATTTGGCAATCGTAGATAAAACTTCCCATTTTGTATAGTTAATCTTGTTTTCTATAGAAGGCGATGGGACCGAAAAACTATCCCCCGAAATATTCCATCTGATACCTAGAGTCTTGGTAGAATCATTTTCAGACAGATCTAGTCAATTGAGAGGCAAAAGGTGATCACTTGGCAAGTCTTTAATTATTTTGGGCTCATTTGAAGTCCATTTTCTAAGTTGAAAACCTGCAGAGTTAAAGGCAGAAATTAATTCTTTGCGAGAGTCTAACGCTTCTTGTATGGAATGACCTCCCGCTAGGACGTCATCAACATATAAATTTTGTAAAATAACTGAAGCAGCTCTAGGGTATATATCTTTTATGTATTCTGCTAACTTCATGAGAGTACGGAGTGCTAAAAATGGAGCGCAGTTCACTCCGAAAGTGACCGCCAAAAGCTCATAATCTTCCACTGGGTCAGAAAGAGATTTCCTAAAAAGAATTCGTTGATAACGAGTGTGATTTCTATCCAATAGAATCTGACGATACATTTGTGTAACATCGGCATTGTAAACATATTTGAAGAACCTCCATTTTAATATTTGCAAAACAAGATCTTGCTGAAGTATGGGTCCAGCGAAAAGATTATCGTTTAAGCTTCTTCTATTTGACGTGGGACTTGACGCATTGAATACTACCCTAAGTTTAGTAGTTAACCGGTCTGGTTTAATCACCGCATGGTGCGGCAAATAGTAATTGGGGTTCTGATCTATTTCCTCACGTGAAAGTTTTCTCATATGTCCCAGCTCTAAGTATTCTAATATCTCTTTGTCATATGAGTCTTTGATTTCTGGAGTCTTTGAAAGTTTTTTCTCCATTCTATAGAACTTGGCGAGGGCTATATTACGAGTATTTCCGAGCTCCTCACAATTTCTAAAATGTAGGGTAACAATATATCTCCCATCTTTATTTCGTTTTGTTGTTTCTAGGTAGTTTTGTTCGCAGAATGAGTCTTCTTCTGACCTGTAATAATCTTTTCGATTGAAGTGGTGTTAAACAAAAAAATGTTATGTGGATTTCTAGTGGTTTCGGGTATTGGGCCGCCTACTATCCAACCGAATACTGTTCTTTGTGCTAAGAATGAGCCAAAAGATTTTATGGGAGTCCCTATTTCGAAGATTAAGGGTCCTATATCCATTCCTATGAGAAGATCGACAGGTTGACTTATGTGGAATTTCGGGTCAGCTAAGTTAAGACCAATAATATCTGTAAGTTTACTCTTTTCAATGTTTTGTGAAGGCAAATTAGACGGAAGGGTCTTCAAAACTGGTGCCCATACATCTAATTCAAAGCTAGGGTCTAAACGAGAACGCAAAGTGAAAAGAAAAGATTTTGTAGAAGTTTCTGAGACGATTTGGCTAAGTACTGTAACATGAACAAGGTTTTTCTTGGTAGGCAATTTTAATTTGTTTCGAAGTTTTTCAGAGATAAAAGTAGATTGTGATCCAGGGTCAATAATTGCTCTGGCATCATATGATTGTCCTCTATTTTCGACCTGTACTATAGCAGTGAACAGCAAAGTTGCACTAGGGTTATGTTCGAAAACTCTATGCTCTTGTAGAGTCAAGGTTGTAACGTTTTGTGGTTCTGTGGACTGTATTGTGGTTGTGAGAGCTGAAGCACTAGTACTAGGGCGCACTTCATCTCTTGCTAAGTTGTAATTTTGGGTTTGTTGTTGGGTGTCTGTTCCCTTATGTAACATGGAATGGTGTCTCATATTGCAAGTTCGACAACCAAACCGACTTTTACATTCTTTGACGCCGTGATTCGACGAAAGACAATGGCAACAAAGGTGTGAGATCTTGACTAAATGAATTCTGTCATTGACTGACTTTCCTAGGAACTGAGAACAATCTCTAATAAAATGATTTGCCTTACAAAGTGGACAATTTTGCGTATTTTGAGTCTTTTGGTGTTGATTCGAAGTTTGTTTATTCACCGAACCCCCCTTATTTTGTGAATTTGGCGAAGTATTGGTATGGAAACTGTTGGCAAATTTTGATTTTTTACTAAAATCAGTTTTTTTTGAGTGTATTTTGTACTTGTAGGCTTAATATTTCCTACAGATTCTAATGTCTTGAATTTATGGGTCAAATATTTGTTTACCTGGTCCCAGGTGGGCAAAGTTTTGCTGTCGTGCAAAGAGTTTTCAAATTCCTCTAGAAAAGATCGAGGTAGTTTTGAGGAGCAAAGATAAATAAGTATAGGATCCCAACCCTTTACATCAACATCTAGAGTCTCAAGAGTCTGAATACAACTATTAATGGTACGTTGAAGTTTTTGAATTGTGCTACTTGAATCAAACGCTATATGGGGTAAATTGAAAAGAATTTTGATTTGCTCGTTGACCTGCATCCTTCTGTTTTCATATCGCTCAGTGAGATTCTTCCACGCTAACGCAAAGCCATCGTTTGTAAGTGGGACATGACTGACTATCGCTCTAGCTTCTCCTGTTGTTTTCTGCGTCAAATGGAAGAGTTTTTTAACTTTACTTAGTTTCGAATTTTTAATATATATCGCTGTAAAGAGGTCTCGGAACGTAGTCCACTCGCTGTATCCTCCGCTGAATGTGTCTGTGTCACATGGTGGAAGTCTTGAAATAGGTGTAAATTCTACTTCAGTATTGAGTTTTTGCGTCATTTGATATTCTCTTTTAACATTTTCTTCTGCTTCTTTCTGCTTAACTAACTGAATTTGCCCATTAATCGCTCCTACAGCATTTTTGTAAGTGCCAATGGCTTCTAGATAATGAGTTCTTAGCTTATTTTTGTCAATTTCTTTTTCACCTTCCCCTGGGACATGATCCCTGCATTCTTCATACGCTCTTTTTACTTTGTCATAAACCGAATCTAGCTGAACTCTTGATGCCTCTAATCTATGAATATCATCTTCTTTGTTTGCTATACTTAAAATCGCTGCATAATCTTTTAAATCGTTAAGACAATTAACAAATTTTTCACGATTAAGTTTGGCCATCCTTCTTTGTAAATTAGATCTGACTTTAGAACAAATTTGTTGATTCACAAGAATTGACAAAGTAGTCCAATCAAGGGGACAAACCTTTTTGTTATTGGGTAAAAAACAGAGTCAGAAAATTTTGTCTTAGCAAAATTTTGATGTTAATTCCCAAATAAATTCACGACAACTGGATATTTTGTAGAGTAGAGTAAATGTTTTGTAGAGTACGAAAAATGTTTTCTCCAATGTGAGTACAGAGAATTACAATTATTTGATGTCAAATATTTTCATTAAAAAACGCAAGAAAAAGTTTTGAAAGGTCGAAAAATTTCAATCAAAATCAGCAAAAAAAATTCCAAAAATAAGTCGAAGAAAAATGTGTGTTGGGTTATCCAGAAAATTAACAAATTCCCAAAGCACAGCAAATTGCAGAAATGACAAGGTTGCAATAAAACCTAGTTAAACAGCAAATTTTATCAGAAAAAAGTAAAATGATTTTTTTGTACGCAGTTGTTTTTTGAATAATTGTCTAAATCAACAACTATTCTAATGACGCTTTTGTAAATAAATTGTTGAGAGAATGATTTCGCTTTAAACACAGACGAAATTTTTTGTTTGTTCTAATAATAATTGGTTTTGGGTGGAAATAAAATGTCTTAGTAAAGAAACGAGTCAAGCCAGAGCAAAATCCCAGCAAACAATTTCGAAGGTCAATTATTTTGGGTCCAAAAAATCCAAATTTTTAGCGAAAAATTCTTTTGAATGTTGTAATGTTGTTTCAAAATGGTTTAAAATAAAAATTAATTAATTTAAATGCAAAAATTTGTTCAACAAAAAAAAGACGAAAATATTTTCTGTCTAAATCAAAATTTTTCATCCAAAAAATCTCAAATATGCTGTAAAAATGTATGAGTATAAAAAGTATATAAATTTTCATAAGATAAGAAAAAGTTTAAAGTGTCGAGTGTTTAGGTTAGTTAACCTCAAATTTTTGGGCGCTTGTCCACCAAACGCTTATGCTTATGTACTTGAAAGGCGCAAAATGTTTTTTTCCAATTTCCCAAAATTGATGTATTGGGAAATCAATATGGCGCTTATGTATAAATTATTTGATAAATGTGTGCTTTTTTTGTAAATTTTAGGTTATTTTCCAATAAAATGTTTGTTTTGTTGTGTCAAGAAGCGTGAAAACAAATATCAGCTTACAAAAATGATGTAGTTTCCAAATGTATGTTGACTTTCCAAAAAAATATGGCGGGTCAGTGAGCAAGATTTCCAAATTATTGAACGGACGGACAAATATGTAGGAAAGAGGAATTCGACTTTCCACAAGTCACTCAATAAAATTTCCAATTTTTCCACAAAATTTCTCTTTCTCTTTGTATATGTAAAAAAAAAGCGTGATTTCCAAATTTGAGAGAATTTTCCAAAAATTCCACTATATATTGCTTGATCGTTGTATGTATTTGTAAATTTTCAAACCTTCCACAGAATGATTTGACAAAATTTACAAAAGAAAATTTTATTTTGTGGATAAATTGAAAAATTTTTGATACAAAATCCCAAATTTCACTAGGTTGTATGTGTTTGTGTGTGTATGTGTGTGTTCCCACGTTCGCTGGGTCAACTTCAGTCCTCTTTTCTAGGGTTATGTAAAAAACTTGGGTCTTTGCCTCCAAAGGTGTCAAGTTGTGATGTAATAGCGAGTTATCGTATAAAGGGAGTGTCGGGAGTCAAAATTCGCCGTACCCTGTGTTCCTTTTTTGATGCCACGCTCCAAATCAAAAAACTTATTTGTACTCACTTTGCTCTGCTTGGTTATAGGGTCTAGGTAAGTATGGGGTGGGTTTCACCTTGTGTCCGTCCGCTTTTTCCTTCCTCAGCGCAAACTCCTTCAAGGTAAGTTTTTGTTTTGTTAGTTACGCGTACCGTGATCGCGTTTGAATTTGGTTTTTGTTGTTTTGTTTTTGTAGAAATTGTCATTATTTATTGTTGTAGTGTTTGAATGTTCACTTTTAGTTTTTGTAATTTGTTGTGTAACTTTTGATTTTTGTAGTTTTGAAATTTTTTTGTGTAATTATTTTGCTCAAATATGTTGTTTTTGTGTTCACTGTGTAGTTTGTGTGCAGATTGTTGTAAATTTAGTGTTTAATTTAAAAAATATATATTTTTAAAACTTTTTATTTGTTCTTTCGTTCTAGCTTCCACTGTATGTTTTCCACTGATATGTTCCACTGTGTTGCAATTTTCACCGTATTTGTAAACTGTTTGTGCTTTTTATTTTTTTCCAAATTATTTGTTCCTTTTTTTCAAAAATTATTCACTGTTCACTGTTTTGTTGTTTTTGCTTAAGCTTTTTCTACTTTGTAATTTCACTGTTCCACTGTGTGTTTTTGTTGTTGTAGGATCTTTTCACATTTCACAAAAAATCCACTTCTTCTTTGCAAATTTATTTTTGTTGTATCTGGCTCGATAAGGACCAAATGTTTACACTTTTACCTTTTTTGTTTTCCAACAGAAAAGATTTTGTTTTTTTTTTTGTTTATAAATTAAAATTCGATTTTATTTACAACTTCAATTGGTTTTCTGTGGTATGTATTTACACTGGTAAGTATTTAATTAATAAGGCAAAACAAAAAATTAATTCGTTTTCATTGGTAAGTATATGTATTTTTCTTTCTAGGTATTCACGGTAAGCATCAAGGGTTACAGGTAAGTATTTGGTTTCAAAGTTTATGGTAAGTATAAATAATTTATTTTCACAATTTGTTTTTTGTATGCATAGCAAAGGTAAGTAAAAGGTTTTTGAAATTCACAGGTAGGTATATGATGCAAATGAAAACTGTTATGCACAATATTATTTATGTTAAATTGTATCCTTTTTCCTGATTTACAATTTTTCACTATTTTAATATTTTGGCAATTAACTCTTTTTCACTTTAATCACAGCGGGGGTGTACGTTTTGCTCGTTTTGACTATCAAACTTCGAATGCCCTTTTTTGTTTTGCCTCGCCACACAAAACCTGTTTTGCATTCCAATGTTGATTGGAATGCATAAAGAAGAATAGCAAAACATCCAAAATATGCTCTCGCTTGCATATTGGTATGTGCGTATGTGCACATAAATGCATACCGCTATGCTACAGTGCTGTCCAACGAGATAGCACATACACTGCGGGCTAACAAAATAGCCCATCAAATAAAAACCGGGTACATTCATGTACAGAGATCAATGCTCCGTCGTCTTCAAATCGCTCCTCTACTTCAACATCTAACATGTCATCACCAATTTCAAAGAACTCATATATTTCAAATAATGCCATGCCTTTAAACTGCCAGTCTACAAATAATTTATCAAACATGATGTCTGAAAATCTACCAATAACTTACGCAGGAACAGTCAACAATCCTCCTGCTCCCCTTTTGCATGCATATTACACTTGGAGCCACTCCACCGAAAAAAGTGTTTTTATTACGAGACTCGCAGCTGAAACTACAGTTGAATCTATTGACTGATTTTTGGCCAGAATATACAATTGGTCGTGAATATATATACAGGGAAAGACAAAGACTCGTTAATATTGGCTTCATACCTCAAAATAACGAAAATGTTTCAAAAAACTAAGTACTGTTAATAACGATGCTATTTCCATTGCCTATCAGAATGTGCGTGGTATTCGAACCAAAATATCAAAATTGTATCTGGAAAGCTTTACCTTTGATTATCATATCGTAGTAATGACAGAGACATGGTTAAATGAGACAATTATGAACTCAGAAACTCTATCAAATAAATATATACAATATCTTTAGACGTGACAGAGGTAGCAATGGTGGTGGTGTACTAATAGCTGTATCTAATATTTTTACATGTGAATTGTTGGATACTGATTGTACACTTAACATTGAGTTAAACATAACTCTACGAAAATGTTAATATTATGTTCCTATATTCCACCTTCGTCTCCCCAAATAACATGTGAAAAGCACAACCAAGCTTTTGAAGCTGTTCTGCAAAAAGCTAAACCAGAGGATTTAATTCTTGTTTTAGGTGATTTTAATGTACCAAGTATTTCGTGGAATTTTCTACCCGAAGATAAATACTTAATGCCTGCAAATATACACAAATCCAATGAAGAATTCTTCGATACACTATTCGATTTTGGTCTTTTTCAAGTAAATTCTATCCGTAACTCCAGCCATAAGTTACTAGACCATATATTTGTAAATCAAGTCGATG
Organism: Musca autumnalis; assembly: GCF_047663935.1. Classification (NCBI taxonomy): domain Eukaryota; kingdom Metazoa; phylum Arthropoda; class Insecta; order Diptera; family Muscidae; genus Musca; species Musca autumnalis. Next base: position 134,444,510 of record NW_027411644.1, read on the forward strand.
ATTGTTACATTAAACGAACTGATCCTATAACATGCCCAGAAGATCAATACCATCCGACAATAGAAATGAAGGTCGCCTTTCCAGCTATCAATAATGTTGAACATAACATTCGTATCGAACAATCCTTATGTTTTCCGAAAACAAACTATCTACAGTTATGTAAATTGTTACAGAACACCGACTGGCGTGACCTCTTATCCTGCACTTATGATCTGAATTGTGTCATAAACATATTTTACAAAAAGATATATGAGTACATTGATGTCTGCGTGCCGAAAGATTTTTATAAAAAGCTGTCAGGACCACCATGGAACACGAAAGCATTAGCAAGATCTAAGAATAACAAAAATAAACAGTTCAAAAAATACAAGCGTACAGGTTCTGCTATAGACTACCGAAGATATTCAGTTGCACGCTCAGAATATACCAACTTGAGTAATATTTGCTATTCAAAATATATTTCAAAACTCAAACACAACTTTAAACAAAACCCGAAATCTTTTTACAAATTTGTCAATTCGAAACGAAAAGCCAGCGGTTTACCTGCAACTTCAAGGTACGGAAACACAGAATCATCCGACAACACTGTTATAAGCAACTTATTCGCAGATTTTTTCACAACAACATATTCAACTAAAACCTATTCTAACAACATATACCCTTTTCAACTCAACTCTAACCAATCAATATCAATTACACTATTGGACAGTACAATGGTTTTAAAAGAATTGAAACATTTAAAATATGGCTATGATTTTGGACCTGATAAGATCCCAAGTTGAATTTTAATAATAATCTTCCATCATACGAGGATAGACTTTCCCTCATCAAGCTGCCAACTTTAAAAAGCCGAAGAAAAATGTTAAATGTATCATTCCTTTTTAATGTGATAATGGGTGACGTTAATGCTGGATTTCTAATCAACTATATTCGCTTTAATATTCCCCAAAGAGCTACTCGCAATTATGTACCGCTAACTATTCAATTTTCTAGATTGAATTATACAAATGCTGATCCCTTAACAAGAATGTCTAAAGATTTTAATGAATTGTATAATCTTATTGATTTTTCTATGAATCCTAATACTCTGAAAAGTAAACTTGTAATATATTTAAATTCAGAAAATTAAGTACAACATTTTTAATTATATAGTCTGTAAGGAAAATATCCATAGACTAACAAAGAAATAAAAAGAAAAAACCATTTCGGGGCTTTGGAAAAACCATCAAAAAGTGTTCTATATTAAGATTGTTGGCCGTTTAACGTGGATTTTTTTTTAGCAGATTATTATGTTTTTGAGACCCCTTACCACAGTGTGGTGTGGGGTATAAAAATATGGTTAAATGTATATTGTAATACCATTTTTTATTATTAAACTAGATGAACCCGGTGCGCTTTGCTACCACGACTTAGATAAAATGTAATGGAAAATGTTTCAAAAAACTAAGTACTGTTAATAACGATGCTATTTCCATTGCCTATCAGAACCAAAATATCAAAATTGTATCTGGAAAGCTTTACCTTTGATTATCATATCGTAGTAATGACAGAGACATGGTTAAATGAGACAATTATGAACTCAGAAATTCTATCAAATAAATACAATATCTTTAGACCGAGGTAGCAATGGTGGTGGTGTACTAATAGCTGTATCTAATATTTTTACATGTGAATTGTTGGATACTGATTTTACACTTAACATTGAGTTAAACATAATTCTAAACATAGATAAAATGTAATGGAGTACTTTTTTAATATTTTAACGTATAAATATAGGAGATATGAAGGCGTTCTCTACCCATTCAGGGCCGTTTTGGAACTACAATGGTATTTTTGTATGTTTCAGGAAGTAACACACCTCCTAAAGTCTTTTCGACTATAAGTATTCCTACGGTAGTTATATACTCAGTATTAATTTCTCTTTATTTGTACAGATTGGATTTAGAGTGAATAAAATTAAGAACAGAACCAGGTTTGAGAGCCTTAGGTTTGAGGATAGTTGTAATTTATTTTATAAATCGGACTTATTATTTCCAGGTCATATACATATTAACATATTGTGATATCTTAAATTACTCTTAGGATAACTCCCACTCGTATTCATAATTTTTACTCAAATAATGATTTAGTTATATCATATTAAAACATTATTCTTAAGAAGTCTCTCAAAGATATAATATTTAAAGCTGTAGCCTTGGTCAATTCCTTCTCAACTATAAGTACTTGTGTATATAATGATGACTTCTAAGTATCTTCAAAATTTCATTGAAATTGGACATACGTAACAAAAACATGAAAATATATATGGGAACAGATCACGATATCATTTTGCACATTTATTTTTACACCAAATCCCGCCTCACATTCCAAATTGCAATGAAATTGAACATACATATCGTGTTTGGTGCACAAAATGCAGGAAATCGGCCGAAAATATATATGGGAGTTATATTTGAATATGAACCGATTTCGATATAATTTGTCACATTTGTTTCTAGACCAAATTGCGTCACACATATCAAATTTCATTGAAATTGGACATACATAGTGTGCTTGGTGCATAAAATACAGGAAATCGGCCGAAAGTATATATGGGACCTATATCCAAATCTGAACCGATTTCGATATAATTTTGCACATTTATATCTAGACCAAATTCCGTCAGACATTCTAAATTTCAGCGAAATGTGACATACATACAGTGTTTGGTGCAAAAATTACAGGAAATCGGCCGAAAATATATATAGGGGCAATATCTAAATATGAACCGATTTCGATATAATTTGGCACATTTGTTTCTAGACCAAATTTCGTTACACATTCCAAATTTCTAACCTATTCTAACAACATATACCCTTTTCAACTCAACTCTAACCAATCAATATCAATTACACTATTGGACAGTACAATGTTTTCATATTATATAACTTGTTATATTCCTCACATAAAGATCGTAGTGGATTACTTATTTCATAATTAGATTTCGCTAACGTTAATTTAAGTGGTATGTAGTTTCGAGTGCTACGTGAAGGTACATTAAAATTTATTTCGCCTATTAAAACCTGTGATTCAATTTGTCCACGCAAGAGTTTAATAATGAATATAGATCTGAGCATTAAACGTCTTTTCTCCAATGTTGGAAGATCAATTAACTTTAGACGGTTTTCATATGGTGGAAGAGATTCATTTGAGCTCCACCCTAAGCCTTTAAGAGCAAATAAAAGAAATTGAACTTGTACTGATTCTATCTTATCAGAATAACATTTGTAAAAAGGACTCCAAAGTACACAACCGTATTCTAATGTTGGTCGGACAAGGCTAATGAATAAGCGTTTGGTCACGTATGGATCGTCAAATTCCTTAGACCAGCGTTTTATAAAGCCTAGTAATGACTTGGCTTTGTTAACACAAGACTCTATATGTAAGTTGAAACGCAGTTTACTGTCTAAAATAACTCCTAGATCCACAAACGAATCTACATTGTCCAATTTGTGGGAACCTATGAAGTAATCGCAAGAATCAGGACGAGATCTATAAAATGACAATTTTTTACATTTTTTTAAGTTTAATGACATACCGTTGACACTACACCAGTTGGAAAGAGAATACAAATCATGTTGAAGATTAATTGATTGATTATAAGAATCATGATTGCTAAAGAGTTTAACATCATCAGCAGACATTAATACTTTAGAGAAACGAATAACAGATGAAGGTCATTTAGGTAGAGTACAAAAAGTAATGGACCTAAATGGCTACCTTAAGGAACACCAGAATGCACAGTTATATTTTTTGACAGAATATCATTAAAAGAAACCCTTTGGGTACGGTCCTGTAAATAAGAACGTATCCATGATAAGAGTATTGATGAGAAACCCATACAATCAAGCTTATATATATGTAAGTTGAAACGCAGTTTACTGTCTAAAATAACTCCTAGATCCACAAACGAATCTACATTGTCCAATTTGTGGGAACCTATGAAGTAATCGCAAGAATCAGGACGAGATCTATAAAATGACAATTTTTTACATTTTTTTAAGTTTAATGACATACCGTTGACACTACACCAGTTGGAAAGAGAATACAAATCATGTTGAAGATTAATTGATTGATTATAAGAATCATGATTGCTAAAGAGTTTAACATCATCAGCAAACATTAATACTTTAGAGAAACGAATAACAGATGAAGGTCATTTAGGTAGAGTACAAAAAGTAATGGACCTAAATGGCTACCTTGAGGAACACCAGAATGCACAGTTATATTTTTTGACAGAATATCATTAAAAGAAACCCTTTGGGTACGGTCCTGTAAATAAGAACGTATCCATGATAAGAGTATTGATGAGAAACCCATACAATCAAGCTTATATATTAACAATTCATGTACAACGGTGTCAAAGGCCTTACTGAAATCTGTGTATATAACGTCAGTTTGACATTTATTTACGAATCCATTGTGAACGTGACATGTAAGCTCCAATAGATTTGTCAAGGTAGACCTACCCTTAACGAAACCATGTTGATAAGGTAATAGTATAGATCTAGCGAAATGAGTTATTCGACGCGAAACCAGAAGCTCAAAAAGTTTAGGAATTGCACTTAGTTTTGCAATACCTCTATAGTTTTCAATCACACATCTACTATCAGATTTATGCAAAGGAATAATAAAGCTAGATCTCCAGACAAGGGGGAAATATCCCAATGTTAACGAGTCGTTGAAAATATTTGTTAGGGGACGATAAAGTTCATATGCACATGATTTTAAAATAGAAGTCGGTACACCATCTGGACCTGGTGAGTTTGAATATTTTAATGACAATAAACCATTTAATACTTCATCCTCAGTGAAAATAATGCGAGGAAACTGATTAAGTTTATGAATAGTATAAGGGTAATTAAGGGAGTTAGTTGAACATTTGGAGTAGGTACTTTGAAAAAGTCAGCAAACATATTCGCAATGTCGTTAGGGTCACATGATTCTCTACAACCAAGTCTCATGCTATTAGGAAATTCACGTACTTTTCTTTTAGAGTTTACGAATTTATAAAAGTTTTTAGGATTCCTATGAAAATTATTTCGCATCTTAATTAAGTAATTTGAATAACACCTTGAATTTTCACTATTGAACGCATTTCTAGCTTTTGCATAATTGGTAAAATTTAAAGTGGAATTACATCTTTTAAATTTTTTATACATTCTACTTTTCATATTTCGCAAACTTCTGAGGTGTTGAGTAAACCAAGCCAGGCCCATTTCTGAGCACATCTTTAAGAGAGGGACTGATACTGTCAATGCATCATTAAGTACTTTATAAAAATTTGAAATACGGGAATCAATGTTTCCATGAGATAACCAATTATTATTTGATAAGATAGAACGCAGTAGAACCACATTAGTCTTACCAAAATTTAGCTTACTTGACTTAGTTTGGGGTAAAGTTTTAGTAGTTACACTATTATTGAGTTCAAGAGTTACCATAAGGGTAGGATGATACATATCTTCAGGTTCTGAGAATGGAGGACTTGCACATACAGAAGAGTTTATGGTTGAAGAAAACACTAAGTCTAAAATTTTGCCTTTAGAATTATAGATATTATTTATTTGATAGAGACATTGATCAAAAATATTTTCGCAGAAAGATAACATTTCAGTAGACAGATCTGTTGATGAAACAGGTACATAATCTACTATGTTGTCGCCTGGGACCCATGTTAAGTTTGGTAAATTGAAATCACCAAGACAGATCAATTCAGAATTTGATGAATGGTGTAATGAAACTTCTTTTATTAATTCGGAATGTTTAAGATAAATGTCTGTGTCTGAATTTGGGGCAATGTACGAGCACGTTATAATAAAGGATTGATTTAAATATTTTATTTTAACACACACAAATTCAATATAAGGGTATTCAGTAAGCATAATTCGCTCTGATGCAATGGAATTATGAACTGCAATGAATACTCCTCCACCAATTTAGTTTAATCTATCTTTTCTGTATATTTGGTACTGATCTGACAAAATCTCAGTGTCACGAATACCTGGTTTCAGCCAAGTTTCTGTAAAAACTAGGATTTTGAGATCACAACCAAAAGATTTTAAGTAAATATTATTAAGTTTAGTATTTAGACCTCTAACATTTTGGTAAAGTAAGGATAGCGAACTTATTAGTTTTTTGAAACAGACACGACTGAAGGAATAACAACAGGATTATTAGTATTAGATTTCTCTCTGTATATATATTCTTTAACAAGTGTACTTTCTGGCCAAAATGATTCATTTAATATAACATTAAAGAACTCATGAGGTACAGTTAATTTGAAAGATGATATAGCACGTGGCGTTGACGAATTGTATTTCATAATTTTGCAGTCAGTGTCACGTAAATTATTCAATCTAGCTTTTAGGTAATTATAAATGTTATCTACAGTTGTATTAGGATGTAATCTGGAAATAAAAATACTTTTTCTGGGAGGAATTACTATTAGTTCATTAATACCCCCGGTCCAAGTGGGGTTGGAATTTAAAGTTTGATCAGTTTCCGGAACTTGAGGTGTAATTGGAACAGAAGCATTAACATTTGAACATGGTGCATTAACAGTCACTAGAGGAACAGAATTAGTTAGAGAACATATGGGTAACATTTCTGAAGAAGGCATTTCAATTGTCGAATTTCCCTTTGAACTTGAAACGATTGGAAGTGATGAACGCTGCCCCGGAAGGGCCAGGATATTTTCCGACGGTAAGGTCTCAACAGACTTGCGTGGCGGAACCACAGCTGGTGAATTAAGGCTAATTAAGTTATCACCAGGAACAACAGTTAAATTTTTTTTACGTTTCGGAGAGCCATCAGCGAAATCAAAATTTTTAAAAAATTATTTAAAAATTTCAAGCCTTGAAAAAACGACTTCAAAATCCTTCCTCATAGCAGCAAGCTCCATTTTAGATTCCCTGAAGAGACGGTAAAAATCTACTTCCAGGGACCTGCAATTGGCACATGCCCAACGAAATCCATTATTGCGATCAGTAATGATATCAAAATGCTTGCCAGTAAAACCTAAGCATTTCAAATGTTCATTCTTCTCACATAACCAACAAGTCAACAAACGTTCTTTCAAACTTGTAACTTTACAGTCTTTATTTAAACATTCCATTATTAATGGTTATGCCTAAAAGTATGCTATATGTTATTATTTCGATAAATCAAACACGAAAAACCACTGAAAACTAATAAAATTTATGATAAATTATCCACTTTGCAGAACACAAAAATAACACAACTAAACACAACAAGAGTTGCCAGACTTTTTTTTAATTATATAGTCTGTAAGGAAAATATCCATAGACTAATAAAGAAATAAAAAAAAAAACATTTCGGGGCTTTGGAAAAACCATCAAAATGTGTTCTATATTAAGAGTGTTGGCCGTTTAACGTGGATTTTTTAGCAGATTATTATGTTTTTGAGACCCCTTAACACAGTGTGGTGTGGGGTATAAAAATATGGTTAAATGTATATTGTAATACCATTTTTTTATTATTAAACTAGCTGAACCCGGTGCGCTTTGCTACCACGACTTAGATAAAATGTATTGGAAAATGTTTAAAAAAACTAAGTACTGTTAATAATGATGCTATTTCCATTGCCTATCAGAATGTGCGTGGTATTCGAACCAAAATATCAAAATTGTATCTGGAAAGCTTTACCTTTGATTATCATATCGTAGTAATGACAGAGACATGGGTAAATGAGACAATTATGAACTTAGAAATTCTATCAAATAAATACAATATCTTTAGACCGAGGTAGCAATGGTGGTGGTGTACTAATAGCTGTATCTAATATTCTTACATGTGAATTGTTGGATACTGATTCTACACTTAACATTGAGTTTAACATAATTCTAAACATAGATAAAATGTAATGGAGTGCTTTTTTAATATTTTAACGTATAAATATAGGAGATATGAAGGCGTTCTCTACCCATTCAGGGCCGTTTTGGAGCTACTATGGTATTTTTGTATGTTTAAGGAGGTAACACTACTCCTAAAGCCTTTTCGACTATAAGTATTCCTACGGTAGTTATATACTCTTACAGTATTAATTTCTCTTTATTTGTACAGATTGGATTTAGAGTGAATAAAATTAAGAACAGAACCAGGTTTGAGAGCCTTAGGTTTGAGGATAGTTGTAATTTATTTTATAAATCGGACTTATTATTTCCAGGTCATATACATATTAACATATTGTGATATCTTAAATTACTCTCAGGATAACACCCACTCGTATTCATAATTTTTACTCAAATAATGATTTAGTTATATCATATTAAAACATTATTCTTAAGAAGTCTCTCAAAGATATAATATTTAAAGCTGTAGCCTTGGTCAATTCCTTCTCAACTATAAGTACTTGTGTATATAATGATGACTTCTAAGTATCTTCAAAATTTCATTGAAATTGGATATACGTAACAAAAACATGAAAATATATATGGGAGGTATATTCCGATCTGAACAGATCTCGATATCATTTTGCACATTTATTTTTACACCAAATCCCGTCTCACATTCCAAATTGCAATGAAATTGAACATACATATCGTGTTTGGTACACAAAATGCAGGAAATCGGCCGAAAATATATATGGGAGCTATATTTAAATATAAACCGATTTCGATATAATTTGTCACATTTGTTTCTAGACCAAATTCCGTCACACATATCAAATTTCATTGAAATTGGACATACATAGTGTGCTTGGTGCATAAAATACAGGTAATCGGCCAAAAGTATATATGGGACCTATATCCAAATCTGAACCGATTTCGATATAATTTGGCACATTTATGTCTACACCAAAATCCGTCAGACATTCCAAATTTCAGCGAAATTGGTCATACATACAGTGTTTGGTGCAAAAATTGCAGGAAATCGGCCGAAAATATATAGGGGCAATATCCAAATATTAACCGATTTCGATATAATTTGGCACATTCATTTCTAGACCAAATTCCGTCACAAATTCCAAATTTCATTGAAATTGGACATAAATAGCGTGTTTGGCGCATAAAATACAGCAAATCGGCTAAAAAAATAAAGGAAGCTATATCCAAATTATAACCGATTTCGATATAATTTTGCACATTTATATCTAGACCAAATTCCGTTAGACATTCCAAATTTCAGCGAAATTGGACATACATACAGTGTTTGGTGCAAAAATTACTGGAAATCGGCCGAAAATATATATAGGGGCAATATCCAAATATGAACCGATTTCGATATAATTTGGCACATTTGTTTCGAGACCAAATTCCGTTACACATTCCAAATTTCAGCAAAATTGGACATATATAGCGTGTTTGGTGCATCAAATGCGGAAAATCGGCCGAAAGTATATATGGGAGCTATATCCAAATATATTTTTATTATTTCGTTGTCTGGTTTTTAGTTCGATATCATTTTGCACATTTATTTTTACACCAAATCCCGTCTCACATTCCAAATTGCAATGAAATTGAACATACATATCGTGTTTGGTACACAAAATGCAGGAAATCGGCCGAAAATATATATGGGAGCTATATTTAAATATAAACCGATTTCGATATAATTTGTCACATTTGTTTCTAGACCAAATTCCGTCACACATATCAAATTTCATTGAAATTGGACATACATAGTGTGCTTGGTGCATAAAATACAGGTAATCGGCCAAAAGTATATATGGGACCTATATCCAAATCTGAACCGATTTCGATATAATTTGGCACATTTATGTCTACACCAAAATCCGTCAGACATTCCAAATTTCAGCGAAATTGGTCATACATACAGTGTTTGGTGCAAAAATTGCAGGAAATCGGCCGAAAATATATAGGGGCAATATCCAAATATTAACCGATTTCGATATAATTTGGCACATTCATTTCTAGACCAAATTCCGTCACAAATTCCAAATTTCATTGAAATTGGACATAAATAGCGTGTTTGGCGCATAAAATACAGCAAATCGGCTAAAAAAATAAAGGAAGCTATATCCAAATTATAACCGATTTCGATATAATTTTGCACATTTATATCTAGACCAAATTCCGTTAGACATTCCAAATTTCAGCGAAATTGGACATACATACAGTGTTTGGTGCAAAAATTACTGGAAATCGGCCGAAAATATATATAGGGGCAATATCCAAATATGAACCGATTTCGATATAATTTGGCACATTTGTTTCGAGACCAAATTCCGTTACACATTCCAAATTTCAGCAAAATTGGACATATATAGCGTGTTTGGTGCATCAAATGCGGAAAATCGGCCGAAAGTATATATGGGAGCTATATCCAAATATATTTTTATTATTTCGTTGTCTGGTTTTTAGTTCGATATCATTTTGCACATTTATTTTTACACCAAATCCCGTCTCACATTCCAAATTGCAATGAAATTGAACATACATATCGTGTTTGGTACACAAAATGCAGGAAATCGGCCGAAAATATATATGGGAGCTATATTTAAATATAAACCGATTTCGATATAATTTGTCACATTTGTTTCTAGACCAAATTCCGTCACACATATCAAATTTCATTGAAATTGGACATACATAGTGTGCTTGGTGCATAAAATACAGGTAATCGGCCAAAAGTATATATGGGACCTATATCCAAATCTGAACCGATTTCGATATAATTTGGCACATTTATGTCTACACCAAAATCCGTCAGACATTCCAAATTTCAGCGAAATTGGTCATACATACAGTGTTTGGTGCAAAAATTGCAGGAAATCGGCCGAAAATATATAGGGGCAATATCCAAATATTAACCGATTTCGATATAATTTGGCACATTCATTTCTAGACCAAATTCCGTCACAAATTCCAAATTTCATTGAAATTGGACATAAATAGCGTGTTTGGCGCATAAAATACAGCAAATCGGCTAAAAAAATAAAGGAAGCTATATCCAAATTATAACCGATTTCGATATAATTTTGCACATTTATATCTAGACCAAATTCCGTTAGACATTCCAAATTTCAGCGAAATTGGACATACATACAGTGTTTGGTGCAAAAATTACTGGAAATCGGCCGAAAATATATATAGGGGCAATATCCAAATATGAACCGATTTCGATATAATTTGGCACATTTGTTTCGAGACCAAATTCCGTTACACATTCCAAATTTCAGCAAAATTGGACATATATAGCGTGTTTGGTGCATCAAATGCGGAAAATCGGCCGAAAGTATATATGGGAGCTATATCCAAATATATTTTTATTATTTCGTTGTCTGGTTTTTAGTTCGATATCATTTTGCACATTTATTTTTACACCAAATCCCGTCTCACATTCCAAATTGCAATGAAATTGAACATACATATCGTGTTTGGTACACAAAATGCAGGAAATCGGCCGAAAATATATATGGGAGCTATATTTAAATATAAACCGATTTCGATATAATTTGTCACATTTGTTTCTAGACCAAATTCCGTCACACATATCAAATTTCATTGAAATTGGACATACATAGTGTGCTTGGTGCATAAAATACAGGTAATCGGCCAAAAGTATATATGGGACCTATATCCAAATCTGAACCGATTTCGATATAATTTGGCACATTTATGTCTACACCAAAATCCGTCAGACATTCCAAATTTCAGCGAAATTGGTCATACATACAGTGTTTGGTGCAAAAATTGCAGGAAATCGGCCGAAAATATATAGGGGCAATATCCAAATATTAACCGATTTCGATATAATTTGGCACATTCATTTCTAGACCAAATTCCGTCACAAATTCCAAATTTCATTGAAATTGGACATAAATAGCGTGTTTGGCGCATAAAATACAGCAAATCGGCTAAAAAAATAAAGGGAGCTATATCCAAATTATAACCGATTTCGATATAATTTTGCACATTTATATCTAGACCAAATTCCGTTAGACATTCCAAATTTCAGCGAAATTGGACATACATACAGTGTTTGGTGCAAAAATTACTGGAAATCGGCCGAAAATATATATAGGGGCAATATCCAAATATGAACCGATTTCGATATAATTTGGCACATTTGTTTCGAGACCAAATTCCGTTACACATTCCAAATTTCAGCAAAATTGGACATATATAGCGTGTTTGGTGCATCAAATGCGGAAAATCGGCCGAAAGTATATATGGGAGCTATATCCAAATATATTTTTATTATTTCGATAAATCAAACACGAAAAACCACTGAAAACTAATAAAATTTATGATAAATTATCCACTTTGCAGAACACAAAAATAACACAACTAAACACAACAAGAGTTGCCAGACTTTTTTTTAATTATATAGTCTGTAAGGAAAATATCCATAGACTAATAAAGAAATAAAAAAAAAACATTTCGGGGCTTTGGAAAAACCATCAAAATGTGTTCTATATTAAGATTGTTGGCCGTTTAACGTGGATTTTTTAGCAGATTATTATGTTTTTGAGACCCCTTAACACAGTGTGGTGTGGGGTATAAACATATGGTTAAATGTATATTGTAATACCATTTTTTTATTATTAAACTAGCTGAACCCGGTGCGCTTTGCTACCACGACTTAGATAAAATGTAATGGAAAATGTTTCAAAAAACTAAGTACTGTTAATAATGAAGCTATTTCCATTGCCTATCAGAATGTGCGTGGTATTCGAACCAAAATATCAAAATTGTATCTGGAAAGCTTTACCTTTGATTATCATATCGTAGTAATGACAGAGACATGGGTAAATGAGACAATTATGAACTTAGAAATTCTATCAAATAAATACAATATCTTTAGACCGAGGTAGCAATGGTGGTGGTGTACTAATAGCTGTATCTAATATTCTTACATGTGAATTGTTGGATACTGATTCTACACTTAACATTGAGTTTAACATAATTCTAAACATAGATAAAATGTAATGGAGTGCTTTTTTAATATTTTAACGTATAAATATAGGAGATATGAAGGCGTTCTCTACCCATTCAGGGCCGTTTTGGAGCTACTATGGTATTTTTGTATGTTTAAGGAGGTAACACTACTCCTAAAGCCTTTTCGACTATAAGTATTCCTACGGTAGTTATATACTCTTACAGTATTAATTTCTCTTTATTTGTACAGATTGGATTTAGAGTGAATAAAATTAAGAACAGAACCAGGTTTGAGAGCCTTAGGTTTGAGGATAGTTGTAATTTATTTTATAAATCGGACTTATTATTTCCAGGTCATATATATATTAACATATTGTGATATCTTAAATTACTCTTAGGATAACACCCACTCGTATTCATAATTTTTACTCAAATAATGATTTAGTTATATCATATTAAAACATTATTCTTAAGAAGTCTCTCAAAGATATAATATTTAAAGCTGTAGCCTTGGTCAATTCCTTCTCAACTATAAGTACTTGTGTATATAATGATGACTTCTAAGTATCTTCAAAATTTCATTGAAATTGGACATACGTAACAAAAACATGAAATATATATGGGAGGTATATTCCGATCTGAACAGATCTCGATATCATTTTGCACATTTATTTTTACACCAAATCCCGTCTCACATTCCAAATTGCAATGAAATTGAACATACATATCGTGTTTGGTGCACAAAGTGCAGGAAATCGGCCGAAAATATATATGGGAGCTATATTTAAATATAAACCGATTTCGATATAATTTGTCACATTTGTTTCTAGACCAAATTCCGTCACACATATCAAATTTCATTGAAATTGGACATACATAGTGTGCTTGGTGCATAAAATACAGGTAATCGGCCAAAAGTATATATGGGACCTATATCCAAATCTGAACCGATTTCGATATAATTTGGCACATTTATGTCTACACCAAAATCCGTCAGACATTCCAAATTTCAGCGAAATTGGTCATACATACAGTGTTTGGTGCAAAAATTACAGGAAATCGGCCGAAAATATATAGGGGCAATATCCAAATATTAACCGATTTCGATATAATTTGGCACATTCATTTCTAGACCAAATTCCGTCACAAATTCCAAATTTCATTGAAATTGGACATAAATAGCGTGTTTGGCGCATAAAATACAGCAAATCGGCTAAAAAAATAAAGGAAGCTATATCCAAATTATAACCGATTTCGATATAATTTTGCACATTTATATCTAGACCAAATTCCGTTAGACATTCCAAATTTCAGCGAAATTGGACATACATACAGTGTTTGGTGCAAAAATTACTGGAAATCGGCCGAAAATATATATAGGGGCAATATCCAAATATGAACCGATTTCGATATAATTTGGCACATTTGTTTCGAGACCAAATTCCGTTACACATTCCAAATTTCAGCAAAATTGGACATATATAGCGTGTTTGGTGCATCAAATGCGGAAAATCGGCCGAAAGTATATATGGGAGCTATATCCAAATATATTTTTATTATTTCGTTGTCTGGTTTTTAGTTGACCTTTGATCTTTAAATTTCTTCTTAAGTTTTTGTTTGGCTCTAGGTCATTTCAATAAAACAAATGGTGATTTTGTTTTATATCTTTATTAGTTTTCCGATATTTCGATCGTCTTCGACGATCATCATCAGGGATTTTTTGTCTTTAAGTAAAACAAAAACAAAACATTTTACATAAATATAAACAAAATTTACAATTTATAATTACTTTTAAGTGTTACGTGGATTGCAACTTTATGTTCTGTTCTTCATCACAGGTGATTTCCAACTAAATTTTCTTTCCTCTTTTGATGTTTTTGTATAACATTCCTGTAAATCTGCGCACAGTGTTCCGTGTCCGTTTTGAAATTCATCCTTTCTTCTGTAGGAACATTGATTATGTGCAGCATTTCGAGCATATACCGACGTTTGTAATTGTTTTCTTGGGCAAGAATCTTTACGTCTTTGAAGTTAGGAGTATGACCCGTTTGGGCACAGTGTGCGGCGAGAGCTGTTTTTTGTTCTATGGGTTTGTTTTTAGCTTTTTGGTCCGACTTGTGACCACTAAGCCTGGTTTTGAGCTTTGTTTTGGTAGTGCCAACGTATACTTTTTTACATGAGTTGGACTTATCTCCATTGCACCCTATTTCATACACAACATTGGATTTGTCGTCATTCGCAAGTTTTGCCTTCGTTCGACTGAAAAACTTATTGTTGGTGTTATTGCTTTTAAATGCCAATTGGTATTGGTCATTATTATACAAATTGGATTTGTAAACTCTTTCTGAAAATCCTTGAATGTACGTAGATCTCTTATACACTTTTGGTTCCCTATCTGTGTGGTTTGGTTTTTGTGCGTTTACTTGCTTTATTAATTCACAGACCGTTCTGTTCGGGAAGTCATTCATTCTTAAGATTTTTCGAATTTCTTTTTCATTTTTGGTGTGGAAGGTTTTATCGCTAATACTGAATACTCTTTTTATGAAATTTCTTGCCGTGTTAATTTTCATTTGTCTCGGATGTTTGGAATAAAAATTAATGATTCTTCCCGAAGCAGTTGGCTTTTGGTACCAATCTAGCAATATTATGTTCCCTTTTCTGTGAATTATGCTGTCAAGATATGGTAGTGTTTTGTTAGATTCACACTCCATTGTGAATTTTAATTGTTTGTTAAATGAATTTAGTGCTGCCAGTGTGTTGTCAACTTCATTTTTCTTGACAATACAAAATATGTCATCCACATATTTTGTAAGTATTCTCGGCTTTATGTTTAGCTTTTCCATCGTTTCATCTAATAGTTCTTCCATTACGATATCTGCAATAATGGGAGATAATGGCGACCCCATTGGCATCCCTCTTTGTTGTTCAAATATCTTATCCTTGTATAAGAAATATCTGGAGTCTTTAATACATATGGTCAAAATTTCAATAAATAAATCCATGGGAATATTTGTATGTTCTTTGATTGTCGTCCATTTGTTTTTAATTGTAGTTAGTGCCAGGTTGACTGGTACACTGGGAAACAGAGAAATTATATCGAAGGATATTAATAATTCGTCGTCGTCAATATGTTGATTGTTAATTCTTAATTTAAAATCCACGGCATCTTTAACATTGTACCTAGAATCTTTTGTTAATGTTTTTAAAATTGTTGCTATATATTTAGACAATTCGTATGTCGGAGAATTTATGCATGAGCATATTGGTCGTAAAGGTACGTCATTTTTGTGGATTTTGGGGAGCCCGTATATTCTGGGGGCAACAGACGTTTTATTGATGAGTTTATTTTTGTCAAATTCGTTAATTAATTGTAGTTCGAATAATCGACTCACTAGTTTGTTATTCTTTTCTTGCAAGCTAAACGTTGGATCTTTTCTTATTCGTCGATATGTACATAAATCCATAAGTATTTTGCTCATTTTTGAGTCATAGTCTGTTTTTGTCATTGCTACTGTTTTAGCACCTTTATCAGCGTTAAGAATTAAAATGTCTTTATTTTCTTTAAAATATTTTGTTGTTTGTCCCACTGTGTTTAATGTGAATCTATCTCTTTTTCCAAGTTTGGGTTTCTTCAAATAATCATTTATAAGTGTAACCATATCTACTCTCGCGTTCTCTTGTTTCTCTTTGCTATCCAAGGTTTGGATACAATCTTCTCCTTCCGATACAACATTAAATAAGGGGAACGTTTTAGTTGTTGTAGGCAAAGAGAATTTTGGTCCGAGAGACAGTAACCATTGTATGTTCGTTGGTATGTCTGCATCGGTTGTGTTCACAAACCACTCTTTGTTATGTTGGATATTGAGATCGCACTGTTGTTGTGTTTTTAAAGCATTTAGTTTGTTCTTATGTATTGTTTTTTGTTTCTCAGATTGAGTTTTGAGAATGATATTTTCGCTTTCAAAGAATGCTGTTAAATCCTCTCGCTCTAACAATTCGATGAGTCGGTTTTTGATGATACTCAGAGATGTCTTTTTTTCTTGTCAAGAAAAATGAAGTTGACAACACACTGGCAGCACTAAATTCATTTAACAAACAATTAAAATTCACAATGGAGTGTGAATCTAACAAAACACTACCATATCTTGACAGCATAATTCACAGAAAAGGGAACATAATATTGCTAGATTGGTACCAAAAGCCAACTGCTTCGGGAAGAATCATTAATTTTTATTCCAAATATCCGAGACAAATGAAAATTAACACGGCAAGAAATTTCATAAAAAGAGTATTCAGTATTAGCGATAAAACCTTCCACACCAAAAATGAAAAAGAAATTCGAAAAATCTTAAGAATGAATGACTTCCCGAACAGAACGGTCTGTGAATTAATAAAGCAAGTAAAAGCACAAAAACCAAACCACACAGATAGGGAACCAAAAGTGTATAAGAGATCTACGTACATTCAAGGATTTTCAGAAAGAGTTTACAAATCCAATTTGTATAATAATGACCAATACCAATTGGCATTTAAAAGCAATAACACCAACAATAAGTTTTTCAGTCGAACGAAGGCAAAACTTGCGAATGACGACAAATCCAATGTTGTGTATGAAATAGGGTGCAATGGAGATAAGTCCAACTCATGTAAAAAAGTATACGTTGGCACTACCAAAACAAAGCTCAAAACCAGGCTTAGTGGTCACAAGTCGGACCAAAAAGCTAAAAACAAACCCATAGAACAAAAAACAGCTCTCGCCGCACACTGTGCCCAAACGGGTCATACTCCTAACTTCAAAGACGTAAAGATTCTTGCCCAAGAAAACAATTACAAACGTCGGTATATGCTCGAAATGCTGCACATAATCAATGTTCCTACAGAAGAAAGGATGAATTTCAAAACGGACACGGAACACTGTGCGCAGATTTACAGGAATGTTATACAAAAACATCAAAAGAGGAAAGAAAATTTAGTTGGAAATCACCTGTGATGAAGAACAGAACATAAAGTTGCAATCCACGTAACACTTAAAAGTAATTATAAATTGTAAATTTTGTTTATATTTATGTAAAATGTTTTGTTTTTGTTTTACTTAAAGACAAAAAATCCCTGATGATGATCGTCGAAGACGATCGAAATATCGGAAAACTAATAAAGATATAAAACAAAATCACCATTTGTTTTATTGAAATGACCTAGAGCCAAACAAAAACTTAAGAAGAAATTTAAAGATCAAAGGTCAACTAAAAACCAGACAACAATTAAAACACGGAAGGCACGCCGAGTAAATACAACATCCATCATGCATCTTTACAAAAGTATAAAACAAAAATACAATAAGGAAACTCAAAATAACATCAAGATGTACATTAAAAGTAACAGGCAATCAGAACGATTAAAATCAACAACAACCTTCCTTACGAAATGTAGGGATACAGGTATCATACCAAACTTCATTCTCAATACAACAAAAAACACATGTAAGATATTCAAAGCTAAAAATTTCATACCAACAAATATCCAAAAATCATTAGACACACACCTATACAATTTTCACAACAAAATTCTTAAACTTTTAATACAATACAAACACAAACAACTTCAAGAAAAAAAGACATCTCTGAGTATCATCAAAAACCGACTCATCGAATTGTTAGAGCGAGAGGATTTAACAGCATTCTTTGAAAGCGAAAATATCATTCTCAAAACTCAATCTGAGAAACAAAAAACAATACATAAGAACAAACTAAATGCTTTAAAAACACAACAACAGTGCGATCTCAATATCCAACATAACAAAGAGTGGTTTGTGAACACAACCGATGCAGACATACCAACGAACATACAATGGTTACTGTCTCTCGGACCAAAATTCTCTTTGCCTACAACAACTAAAACGTTCCCCTTATTTAATGTTGTATCGGAAGGAGAAGATTGTATCCAAACCTTGGATAGCAAAGAGAAACAAGAGAACGCGAGAGTAGATATGGTTACACTTATAAATGATTATTTGAAGAAACACAAACTTGGAAAAAGAGATAGATTCACATTAAACACAGTGGGACAAACAACAAAATATTTTAAAGAAAATAAAGACATTTTAATTCTTAACGCTGATAAAGGTGCTAAAACAGTAGCAATGACAAAAACAGACTATGACTCAAAAATGAGCAAAATACTTATGGATTTATGTACATATCGACGAATAAGAAAAGATCCAACGTTTAGCTTGCAAGAAAAGAATAACAAACTAGTGAGTCGATTATTCGAACTACAATTAATTAACGAATTTGACAAAAATAAACTCATCAATAAAACGTCTGTTGCCCCCAGAATATACGGGCTCCCCAAAATCCACAAAAATGACGTACCTTTACGACCAATATGCTCATGCATAAATTCTCCGACATACGAATTGTCTAAATATATAGCAACAATTTTAAAAACATTAACAAAAGATTCTAGGTACAATGTTAAAGATGCCGTGGATTTTAAATTAAGAATTAACAATCAACATATTGACGACGACGAATTATTAATATCCTTCGATATAATTTCTCTGTTTCCCAGTGTACCAGTCAACCTGGCACTAACTACAATTAAAAACAAATGGACGACAATCAAAGAACATACAAATATTCCCATGGATTTATTTATTGAAATTTTGACCATATGTATTAAAGACTCCAGATATTTCTTATACAAGGATAAGATATTTGAACAACAAAGAGGGATGCCAATGGGGTCGCCATTATCTCCCATTATTGCAGATATCGTAATGGAAGAACTATTAGATGAAACGATGGAAAAGCTAAACATAAAGCCGAGAATACTTACAAAATATGTGGATGACATATTTTGTATTTTCAAGAAAAATGAAGTTGACAAACACTGGCAGCACTAAATTCATTTAACAAACAATTAAAATTCACAATGGAGTGTGAATCTAACAAAACACTACCATATCTTGACAGCATAATTCACAGAAAAGGGAACATAATATTGCTAGATTGGTACCAAAAGCCAACTGCTTCGGGAAGAATCATTAATTTTTATTCCAAACATCCGAGACAAATGAAAATTAACACGGCAAGAAATTTCATAAAAAGAGTATTCAGTATTAGCGATAAAACCTTCCACACCAAAAATGAAAAAGAAATTCGAAAAATCTTAAGAATGAATGACTTCCCGAACAGAACGGTCTGTGAATTAATAAAGCAAGTAAAAGCACAAAAACCAAACCACACAGATAGGGAACCAAAAGTGTATAAGAGATCTACGTACATTCAAGGATTTTCAGAAAGAGTTTACAAATCCAATTTGTATAATAATGACCAATACCAATTGGCATTTAAAAGCAATAACACCAACAATAAGTTTTTCAGTCGAACGAAGGCAAAACTTGCGAATGACGACAAATCCAATGTTGTGTATGAAATAGGGTGCAATGGAGATAAGTCCAACTCATGTAAAAAAGTATACGTTGGCACTACCAAAACAAAGCTCAAAACCAGGCTTAGTGGTCACAAGTCGGACCAAAAAGCTAAAAACAAACCCATAGAACAAAAAACAGCTCTCGCCGCACACTGTGCCCAAACGGGTCATACTCCTAACTTCAAAGACGTAAAGATTCTTGCCCAAGAAAACAATTACAAACGTCGGTATATGCTCGAAATGCTGCACATAATCAATGTTCCTACAGAAGAAAGGATGAATTTCAAAACGGACACGGAACACTGTGCGCAGATTTACAGGAATGTTATACAAAAACATCAAAAGAGGAAAGAAAATTTAGTTGGAAATCACCTGTGATGAAGAACAGAACATAAAGTTGCAATCCACGTAACACTTAAAAGTAATTATAAATTGTAAATTTTGTTTATATTTATGTAAAATGTTTTGTTTTTGTTTTACTTAAAGACAAAAAATCCCTGATGATGATCGTCGAAGACGATCGAAATATCGGAAAACTAATAAAGATATAAAACAAAATCACCATTTGTTTTATTGAAATGACCTAGAGCCAAACAAAAACTTAAGAAGAAATTTTTATTATTTCGATAAATCAAACACGAAAAACCACTGAAAACTAATAAAATTTATGATAAATTATCCACTTTGCAGAACACAAAAATAACACAACTAAACACAACAAGAGTTGCCAGACTTTTTTTTAATTATATAGTCTGTAAGGAAAATATCCATAGACTAATAAAGAAATAAAAAAAAAACATTTCGGGGCTTTGGAAAAACCATCAAAATGTGTTCTATATTAAGATTGTTGGCCGTTTAACGTGGATTTTTTAGCAGATTATTATGTTTTTGAGACCCCTTAACACAGTGTGGTGTGGGGTATAAACATATGGTTAAATGTATATTGTAATACCATTTTTTTATTATTAAACTAGCTGAACCCGGTGCGCTTTGCTACCACGACTTAGATAAAATGTAATGGAAAATGTTTGGTATTCGAACCAAAATATCAAAATTGTATCTGGAAAGCTTTACCTTTGATTATCATATCGTAGTAATGACAGAGACATGGGTAAATGAGACAATTATGAACTTAGAAATTCTATCAAATAAATACAATATCTTTAGACCGAGGTAGCAATGGTGGTGGTGTACTAATAGCTGTATCTAATATTCTTACATGTGAATTGTTGGATACTGATTCTACACTTAACATTGAGTTTAACATAATTCTAAACATAGATAAAATGTAATGGAGTGCTTTTTTAATATTTTAACGTATAAATATAGGAGATATGAAGGCGTTCTCTACCCATTCAGGGCCGTTTTGGAGCTACTATGGTATTTTTGTATGTTTAAGGAGGTAACACTACTCCTAAAGCCTTTTCGACTATAAGTATTCCTACGGTAGTTATATACTCTTACAGTATTAATTTCTCTTTATTTGTACAGATTGGATTTAGAGTGAATAAAATTAAGAACAGAACCAGGTTTGAGAGCCTTAGGTTTGAGGATAGTTGTAATTTATTTTATAAATCGGACTTATTATTTCCAGGTCATATACATATTAACATATTGTGATATCTTAAATTACTCTTAGGATAACACCCACTCGTATTCATAATTTTTACTCAAATAATGATTTAGTTATATCATATTAAAACATTATTCTTAAGAAGTCTCTCAAAGATATAATATTTAAAGCTGTAGCCTTGGTCAATTCCTTCTCAACTATAAGTACTTGTGTATATAATGATGACTTCTAAGTATCTTCAAAATTTCATTGAAATTGGACATACGTAACAAAAACATGAAATATATATGGGAGGTATATTCCGATCTGAACAGATCTCGATATCATTTTGCACATTTATTTTTACACCAAATCCCGTCTCACATTCCAAATTGCAATGAAATTGAACATACATATCGTGTTTGGTGCACAAAGTGCAGGAAATCGGCCGAAAATATATATGGGAGCTATATTTAAATATAAACCGATTTCGATATAATTTGTCACATTTGTTTCTAGACCAAATTCCGTCACACATATCAAATTTCATTGAAATTGGACATACATAGTGTGCTTGGTGCATAAAATACAGGTAATCGGCCAAAAGTATATATGGGACCTATATCCAAATCTGAACCGATTTCGATATAATTTGGCACATTTATGTCTACACCAAAATCCGTCAGACATTCCAAATTTCAGCGAAATTGGTCATACATACAGTGTTTGGTGCAAAAATTACAGGAAATCGGCCGAAAATATATAGGGGCAATATCCAAATATTAACCGATTTCGATATAATTTGGCACATTCATTTCTAGACCAAATTCCGTCACAAATTCCAAATTTCATTGAAATTGGACATAAATAGCGTGTTTGGCGCATAAAATACAGCAAATCGGCTAAAAAAAATAAAGGGAGCTATATCCAAATTATAACCGATTTCGATATAATTTTGCACATTTATATCTAGACCAAATTCCGTTAGACATTCCAAATTTCAGCGAAATTGGACATACATACAGTGTTTGGTGCAAAAATTACTGGAAATCGGCCGAAAATATATATAGGGGCAATATCCAAATATGAACCGATTTCGATATAATTTGGCACATTTGTTTCGAGACCAAATTCCGTTACACATTCCAAATTTCAGCAAAATTGGACATATATAGCGTGTTTGGTGCATCAAATGCGGAAAATCGGCCGAAAGTATATATGGGAGCTATATCCAAATCTGAACCGATTTCGAAATAATTTAGCACATTTATTTCTAGACCAAGTTCTGTAACACGTTCCAAATTTTATTGATATAAATAGCGTGTTTGGTGCCTCAAATATATGAAATCGGCAGAAAATATATATAGGAGCTATATCCAAATCTGTCCGCCCTGTCGGGAAGCATCGCTGAATGCTAACGGACGCGTCCACGGGTTGCGGATAGTGGAAAGCCCAGTAGATATATTGGGTAGCTGCGAATTAAATAAGCAGTCGCGGACAGCTCAGCGACTATGGGGGGAGAGTCTCGGGGGCTATAAACGCCACAAATTCCCGAGTTTGCCAGAGATCCCTGTAGTGACACGGCAAGTAATTGGCGCCGGAGTGAAAAGCCAATAAATACAATTAAAGCCAGAATGGTGGCTTAAAGGTGGCAGCCCCACTACCATTCTAGGGTACAGTGGACCAATCACCACTTACCTGAAACTTAATCGATTTTCGAAATGTCTACAAGGAATGAAATAACAACACCCGTAACGTTCACGAACTTTGGCACACGGAAAAGGACACGAATAGGAACTTGGAATGCAAGAACACTAAGCGATTCCACAAAGCTTGCGCAGGTTGTATCCCAAATGGAAATATTTGACATCGGAATACTAGGGATAAGTGAAATGCGAGGGATTCAAAATCGGGAGTTTATAACAGCAAACTGAAGTCTAGTTTTGTACAGTGGCAAAGAAGAAAGACGGGAAAATGGAGTCGGAATTATACTCTCAAGAGGAATTAAAAATACATTAAAATCTTGGAACGCGATCAGTGATAGGATCTTGACGGCACGCCTCAATACTGCAGTGAGGAAATGTGTTACAATTGTTCAATGTTATGCCCCAACAGAAGACGCTGAGAGTATAAATAAAGACGAGTTCTACGAACAATTGACCGCTACTATAGCGAAAGTCCCTAGTCGGGACATGTTACTAGTCATTGGCGACTTCAATGCCAAAATTGGTTCTGAAAACACAGGAATAACACAAATAATGGGAAAACACGGTATGGGAATAAAAAATGATAATGGAGAGCGTTTTATCGCGATGTGCCAAGCTTTCAACCTCGTCATAGGCGGTTCGCTATTTTCGCACAAGGAAATCCACAAATATACTTGGACATCGCCAGATGGAAACACGAAAAACCAAATAGATCACATTTGTATCCGGAAGCAATGGAGAAGCTCCTTAACGGACGTCCGTACAAAACGAAGCGCAGATATACACAGCGACCACGAACTGGTCATAGCCCATATCCGACTAAAGTTGAAGAGACACCATAGAAAAAACAATACACAGGGAGTAAGAAAACGTTTTGAGGTCCAAAAACTTACAAACCCCAATAAGAGAGAAGAACTGAGACAAGAAATAAATAATAACTTTTTGCCAAACAACAGCTATTCATGGGAAACTACATGTAATGTTCTAAGAAACATAGCAGAGGAAAAAATTGGATATGTCAGTAACCGATAAAGAAAAACCTGGATATCCGACAATACCTTGAGCTTGATCCAAGAAAGAAATCGCTTAAAATCACTATCATTAAATAACCGCAAAATACTCCCTACATATAAACACGTTGCAAAGCAAGTGAAACGGTCAGCACGTACCGATAAGAGGAAATACCTAGACGAAATGGCAAAAGATGCCGAACATGCAGCAGGCGCGCACAACATGCGCAAACTATACCAAATAATTGGCCAAATATCTAACCAATCACTCAGCAGGAATAGGGGGATCAAGGATACAAACGACGATATAATATCTAATGTTAACTTGCAAGCTGAAAGATGGAAGCAACATTTTGAAAGCATTAGCAATAGTACTGAAAACGAGAGCCTCAACAACAACATGTCAGTCAACGAGCAGATAAATGAGAATCCTCCATCAATAGATGAAATTTCAAACGTGATCCTCGCACTTAAAAGAAACAAATCACCAGGAGAAGACAACATACCAGCCGAATTGCTACAGATTGAACCGAGGACATCAGCGAGAATCCTACAGCCATATTTGACGGAACTGGAGGGGAATCACCCTTCTTAATTCAATTTATAAAGTACTAGCCGTAATCATTAACAAAAGGTTACAAGTAGTTGAGCGCTCACTACGCGACGAACAAGCTGGATTTAGACCCCATCGCAGTTGCATCGACCAATCGAATACTCTCCGAATACTTATCGAGCAATCCATCGAATGGCATTCGCCCCTATACCTAGTGTTCATTGACTTCACGAAAGCCTTCGATTCAGTGAAACGCAGCGCAATATGGAATGCTTTGCAAAATAATGGAGTCCCACAAAAAATAATAAATATAAAAGCTATGTACTAGAATGTATCACTCAAAGTTCGACACAACAATATATACAGCGATACGTTCACTACAAACATCGGAGTGAAACGGAGTGAAACTTGATACCATTATGGTCGAAGTGTCAAAGAGAAAAAGAGGAATTGTGTGGGGATTTCACCGCCATCTTGAAGACTTAGAATTTGCAGACGATATATGCCTAATATCCCATAAGCATAGCGATATGCAAAGTAAAATCAACGACCTAACAATCCTCTGCAAACGTATCGGCCTTAAAGTCAACATTAATAAGACTAAGGCCATATAGATAATGTTGATATTGATTTTGGTGAACAATTTTGCTATCTAGGATGTATTATGTCATCCCAAGGAGGAGTAGATGACGACGTGAATTTTAACCTGGGCAAAGCTAGAACAGCCTTTGGACGACTGAACAAAATATGGAGATCTCCGCAAATATCCATCCATACCAAACTGCGTATATTCAATGCCTGCGTCAAAACAATATTATTATACGGCAGTGAAACATGGTTGACTTCCAACTCAATACTTCGGAATATCAAACAACGAGCTCTGGAGAAAGTCGAACGAAATACCTATTGGCAAACAACTAATGAAACGAAAGTGGAGCTGGGTGGGCCATACTCTTCGTAAAACCTTCGACAGCATCGCGAGGTATACCTCGGAATGGAACCCACAAGGTAACAGAAGACGTGGACGTCCGAAGAATACATGGCGAAGAACGCTAACAACGCACATCGCAAAAATAAACCTGTCGTTTAATGAAATAAAAATGATTTGTCATGATAAAGTAAAATGGAATGAATTTGTAGATACCCTATGTTCCCAAGTGGAATAAATAAAGGAAAAAAAATATCCAAATCTGAACCGATTTCGATATAAATTGGCACATACATATATTTCTAGGCAAATATCCATCACACATTTTAAATTTCAGCGAAATTGGACATAAATACATGTTTGCTACATAAAATAAAGATATCGGCCGAAAATATATGTATGTGGGAGCTATATCCAAATCTGAACCGATTTGAATATAATTTGGTAAATTTATTTCTACATCAAATTCCGTCACACATACAAAATTTGGAGATTGTATCTGTAATAGTTCTAAAGATATTTGCATACAAAATCTAAATTTTTTGGAGGTACTTCCGGTTTTGATGCTATATCTCCAGATCAACGCGAAATTTAAAAAAATGATATAGCTTATTTTCATTCCAGATAATGTAGCAATGTACCCTAAAAATTTCATTAAGATCTGTTCAGCGGTTTTCAAGTCTATAAGGCAAAAATACAAAAGTACAAACAAATTTCAATTTTATATATATAGATTACTAGCTAAACCCGGTGCGCTTCGCTACCCCGACTAAGATAAAATATAGTGGAATGCTATAATTATATTAACTTTTTTATATTTTAACTTATAAATATAGGAGGCTGTCATGGGGCTACTATGGTAGTTTTGAATGTTTCAGTGGGTAACACCCATCCTAAAGCCCTATAATCTTACACTATTAATTTCTCTTTATTTCTACAGATTGGATTTAGATTTACCTGACTGAATTAATTTAAGAATAGAACCAGGTTTGAAAACCTTAAGTTTGAGGATAGTTTTAATTTCTTTTATATGTACAAGGGACTTATTTTTTCCAGGACATATACATATTAACATATTGTTATATCTTAAATTACTCTTAGGATAACTCCCACTTTTATGTATAATAGCTGAACCCGTTGCGCTTCGCTACCCCGACTAAAATAAAATATAATGGAATGATATAATTATATTAACTTTTTAATATTTTAACGTATAAATATAGACTATATGAAGGCGTTCTCTACCCATTCAGGGCTATGATGGAGCTACTATGGTATTTTTGTGTGTTTCAGGAGGTAACACTCCTCCTAAAGCTTTATCGACTATAAGTATTCCTACGTAGGTTATATACTCTTACACTATTAATTTCTCTTTAATTCGACAGATTGGATTTAGATCTACCTAATTAAATTAAATTAAGAATAGAACCAGTTTTGAGTACCTTAAAATTGAGGATAGTTGTAATTTATTTTATACATGGGACTTATTTTTTCCAAGTCATATACATATTAACCTATTGTGATACCTTAAATTACACTTGTATTAACAATTTTTAATCCAATAATGCTTTAAATATATCATAATAAAATATTCCTCATAAGAAATCTCTCAAAGATATGATATTTCATAGCTGTAGCCCTGGTCAATTCTTTCCCAAATATAAGTACTTGTGTATATAATGATGACTTCTACTGACTACTTCAAAATTTCATTGAAATTGGACATACGTAACAAAAACATGAAATCGACCGGAAACATATATGGAAGCCATATTCCGATATGGACCGATCTCAATATAATATGGCACATTTATTTGTAGACCAAGTTTCGTTACACATATCAAATTTCATTGAAATTACACATACATGGCGTGTTTGGTGCATAAAATACACACGCAAAAAACGGCCTCTCTAACATACGGCCCAAACATATTTTGCAGCAAACATATACATATATGTTTGCAACAGACCCGAACATAATATATGTTTGGGTCTGCAAACAAATATATGTTTGGGTAGAAACAAATATATGTTTGGGTGCAAAGATATTTATGTTTGGGTGCAAACAAAGATATGTTTGGGTGGAAACAATTTTATGTTTGGGTGCAAACATTTTATATGTTTGGGTGCAAAAAAATACAAACCCAAGAGGCAAAAAAAAAACAAACACATGCACTAGTGGGCGGTTACTGAAAGCAAGGGAGCGTAAATTTCAATGTAAAACACTTTAAAATGTGTGCTCACTTGCTCTCAGTAAGAACTCACTGGCTATCTCTATAGTATACACACAAATGTTGTGTTTTTTTATTGAAAGGCAAAAGAACAACAAAATTCCAAAGAAATACATAACACACTTTAATAAAAGAAAAACTGATTGAAATAAGTTGTAAATAGTCACACTTTTAAAAAGGAAAAATATATAGAAACGTAGTTGAACGCTTCTCCTTAGTTGTGAAATAAAACAAATTGTCCTCATAGTTGAAATCATCAGCGGGGAATCGGCACCTAGAATCAAATGATTATGTAATGTAATAAATAAATATGGATATGCCATATTTCAAATATACATAAGTATGTATGTAATTACCAATATTAAATGCGATTTCTTCCTTGTCCAATAAAATATTTTCATTCACCTTATTGATTCATTTATAAAATTTCCAATTATAAAATGTATTTGGCATTTAATTTACTAAAAAGCACAATTTCTTTAAGAAAACACAAAACACTGATTTATTCACTCACTTTACCGTCTTGACTCTTCCAAGGCAACTAAAACACTGAAGAAAGAAAAAAAATATAATTCATATCATTTCTTCTTTTCTTCTTCGCCAGCTAAGTTGGTTAACAACAACAAAACAAGAAACACACGAGTTTGACGCATACATGCCACCAAAGCCCCCTTCTTCACTTCTACGTCTTCTATTATACAATACCCACAGCCGCGAGAGCATTGTTATTACTCTCGTTGACAAACATCCTCTCTCCACCCATGAAAAAATGTTCTAACATATAAAAAAAAATGTTACATACTATGTTTGGATCCAAACATATATTTGTTTGCAACCGGTCCCAAACATATATTTTTGTTTGGATCCAAACATATTTCTAACATAAATTTTTCTGCGTGTAGGAAATCAGTCGAAAATATATACGGGAGCTATATCCAAATCTGCACCGATCTCGATATAATTAGCCACATTTATTTTCAGAACAAATTCCGTCAGACATTCCAAATTTCAGCGAAATTAGACATCAAATACAGAAAATTTATGCATCAAATACAGAAAATTGGCCGAAAATATATGTAGCAGCAATATAAAAATCTGAACCGATGTCGAAATAATTTGGCACTTTTATGTCTAGACCAAATTCCGTCACACATTCCAAATTTCATTGAAATTGAAGATACATAGCGTGTTTGGTGCATCAAATATGGGAAATCGGCCTAAAATATATATGGGAGCCATATCCAAATCTGAACCGATTTCGATATAATTTGGCACATTTATGTCTAGACCAAATTCCGTTACACATTCTAATTTTCAGCGAAATTGGACTTATATAGCGTGTTTGGTGCATAAAATATAGGAAATCGGCCGAAAATATATATGGGTGCTATTCGATATAATTTGGCACATTTATGTCTAGACCAAATTCCGTTACACATTCTAATTTTCAGCGAAATTGGACTTATATAGCGTGTTTGGTGCATAAAATATAGGAAATCGGCCGAAAATATATATGGGTGCTATATCCAAATCTAAACCGATTTGGATATGATTTGGTACGTATATTTTTAGACCAAGTTCCGTCACACATTCAAAATTTTTATTGAAATTGGACATTAATAGCGTGTTTGGTGCATAAAATAAGGAAATCGGATGAATCGGATTGGTCACTGACATTCAAATTGTTCTGACGTGTTTCTAATGGATCTGCGCTCGAATACTGTCTGCGCGAAGTGTTTTAAGGCTTTAAATGGAAAATTTATAGCTTGCCACATTTGCAGATGTAAATTCCATTTTTTCTGTGCCAGCATCGATATAAATGTTGGCGAACTGTTTGTTAAAAATATTAACATTGTTTATAATTGCAATGACTGTTTGTCAATTTCATCTGATCTAATCACACACATCTCTTCCTTAACAAATGAAGTTAGAGAGCTAAAATTCTTAATAAACTCCTCTCTGAGTGTAAAAGTGCAAGAAAATGTAAAAACAGTGGATAATAATAAACAACCACAATGCAATGAAAAAGTGCATAACGTAGAGAATCAACATTCGACTTGCCGTAATGTTGTTGGTACGGTTCAAAGTCTAGAATTGCCTACCATAACTTCAGTAGAACAAGCAGTAAACAACAACAACAACACACAACGTGTCTTATCCAATACTTCATTGCCTATTATTGCTTCTGTTGATCGAGCCGTACACAACACCAGCACGCAACGTGTCTTAACATATGCTACATCTATCTCTTCATTGGGCACTGCAGATACAAATGCAGCCAACAAGTTTGCTGTCGAACCAGACCAACAAACAGACGAGTGCTTTCAACCTGTGCAGAAGCGTAGAAGAAGAAGGGGTAACATTATTTATGGCGAGAATAATGTAGCGAATGACTTGGAAGTGGTGGCATCAAAGAAATGGGTCCATATTTCTTCGTTTAAGCCATCTGTTTCTTGCGATCAAATAATAAATTATATCACAGCGAACTCTAAAATTGAAAAATCCAATATGGAGTGCTATAAATTGGTAAAGAAAGATGCCGATTTAAGCGCGTTAAACAGAGTGAATTTTAAACTTGGCATTTCAACTAGTTTATATAATGAAATCTTTAACTCTAAATTGTGGCCTTTAGACATTAAAATACGTCCCTTCAAAAATTTTCAAAATAGGACGAGCAGTTACAGAACCGTTGATTAATAGCTTTCATGGTTTGAAGATATTTTATCAGAATATGTCTGGTATTCGTACAAAAGCTTTTGATATTTTGAGTTTTACGGCCCAGTGTGACTTTGATGTCGTAGCCATAGCAGAAACATAGCTAAATAATGATTTTTTGATGCAGAATTTTTTAATCTTAATCTCTTCAATGTTTACCGGAAAGACAGAGATGCTTCCAGAACTGGATATTCACGTGGTGGAGGTGTTCTCCTTGCCGTTAAATGTAAATTTAATTCAAGTTTGTGTAAAATCGATGATGATGATGATGGTCTACTTGATCAAATTGCTATTAATATTACCTGTCATAATCAAAAATGTATGTTATCTTTATCATACATACCACCTGGAAGTCATGATGACGTTTATTCCAAGCATGTGTCTAATATAGTTTCTTTGGGAGAAAGGTCAGATTCAAATACTTTTTTATGCGTATTAGGAGACTTCAATCTACCTAACATATGTTGGTCAATGATAGATGGAAATTGCTTCTTAACTCCAAGTAATATCAATAGAATCTCTGAAATTAACTTTATTGATACATTATCCAGTTTAGGATTGTTTCAAATTAATCATATTTGCAATAAATTGCGTCGATTTCTCGACTTAATTTTCATTTCGTGTGACTGTAACGTTAGGATATATGAATCCCTAATATTAGTCTCCCCTTCCAATGTTCACCACACGCCTATAATTATTGAAATAGATTGCTTAGCCTTTATAGTAAATACATCTGATTATTATGATTGATGAGCTAAACTCAATACTCGCTGCCATTGACTGGTCTTCGATACTTCCTCGTTTTGGTGCATCTGTTTGCTATGATTTATTTTTAAGTACAGTTTTAAATATCATTGAAGAAATTGTTCCATTGAAAAGAAAAAAGCCCCACAAGCTTCCCTGGTACACTAACGGTCTAAAAAAGCTTAAAAATCTGCGCAATAAACATCATAAACGATACTTAAATTCTGGTAATCCTGAAGATCATGCCAAGTTTGTACACTTTCAAAGAGAGTTTAACTGTTTGAACAAATTTCTTTATAAGCAATACATTCTTTCTAAAGAATCCGAAATTAAGGGAAATCCTAAAAGTTTTTGGTCTTTTGTCAAATCGAAACGCCAATGTTCTGATATTCCATCAACCGTTAATTACAATAACTGCAGATCTCAATCTACCCATGATTTGGTTAATATGTTTGCTAATTTTTTCAAATCTAATTTCCAGATATCAACGAGTTGTAATACGACATTTCCTGAATTCAATACTGTCATTAATGTTGGCAACTTTCTTATATGTGAAAATGATGTTTCCGAAGCAATTCATAAAATCAAGAATAGTCTTAAAAGAGATTGCGATGGCTTATGTGCATACTTTTTAAAAATGTGTCATTCAAGCATAGTTTCTGTTTTAACTTGAAGAAGGCATTTTTATCGATAAGTGGAAAGTTTCAACTATTTCTCCCGTTTTCAAAGAAGGAAGGAAAGATGATGTAACCTGTTACAGGCCAATCACAAAACTTTCTTGTGTATCCAAGGTATTTGAGCATATCATTTATAAAAAGCTTTTTTATATCAAAATCTATTATTTTGCCAAAACCAGCATGGATTTTATTCAGGGAGATCCACCACAACTAATTTATCGCTGTTCACCGATTACGTTATTTCCGCTTTTGAGCAAAGTAGCCAAGTAGAAGTAATCTACACTGATTTAAGCAAAGCGTTTGATGAAGTCTCACACAGCATTTTATTAGCTAAGTTAGAAAGGCTTGGCATCCATTCTTCTTTTCTCGATTGGATTTCTTCTTACTTAAGAAATAGAGTTTGTAAGGTTGAAGTTGAAGGTTATGTGTCTAGACCTTATTTTCAGACTTCTGGTGTTCCACAAGGAAGTGTCCTAGGACCACTTCTTTTCAACTTATTTATTAATGACATTTCGACATGTTTCCTTAATTCTAAATTTCTTCTATACGCGGATGACCTGAATTTTTTTTCGGTAGTACATTCTTTGCGTGATATTGTTAATTTACAAGTTGATTTAGATAGTTTAGTATCGTGGTGTGATGCAAATAAACTGTTTCTCAATCTTTCAAAATGTTTTCACATGTCTTATTCCCGATTAACTAATCCTATTCAGGCTACATTCAGGATTGATAGTAATGCTCTAATAAAATTAAGCACTTTCCGAGATCTCGGTATTGTATTTGATACATCTTTGACCTTCGTGCCTCATATTGATCACATTATTCCTGAGGCCTATAAGGTACTTGCTTTCGTTAAACGGAATTGCAAAGACTTCTCTGATCCATATACCATAAAATTGATATATACGTCATTTGTTAGATCCAAAATTGAATACGGTTCATTTATCTGGGATCCTCAATGCAATACTCACATTAACCGTATTGAAAAAATCCAAAAGAATTTTACAAAGTTTGCGCTCAGAAAGTTTTTTCCAACAGAAATTCCGGATTATAAATCCAGGTTTTTGTTACTAGGAATTCAAAGTTTGGAATCCCGTCGAAAGTTGCAATCTGCTTGCTTCGTCTATGATTTAGTAAATAATTTTATTGATTGTCCAGATTTGCTGGCTTTAGTGCCCTTATTTGTACCACCAAGAAGCTTACGTGTAGTGAACTTGTTCTATATCCCTTTCCATCGAACTAATTATGCCCTAAATGGACCAATAACTCGCACCCTTTTGCACTTGAATGCAGCAAACAAAGCTCTTCAAAGAGAATCTAAGCCTGGTATTGACTTTAGTACATCAAAAGATGTGTTTAAATCATTATTGTACTATGTTTATCCAAATTTGTAATTTTAATATTTACTATATTTGAATTGTTATCTTAGTCTGTAAGGATTTTTTGAATTCCATTGACTAATAAAGAAATAAATAAAGAAAATATATGTATGTGGAAGCTATATCCAAATCTGAACCGATTTTAATATAATTTGGTAAATGTATTTCTTCATCAAATTCAGTCATACATACAAAATTTGGAGATTGTATTTGTAACAGTTCTAAAGATATTTGCATACAAAATCTAAATTTTTTGGAGGTTCCTACGGTTTTGATGCTACATATATCTCCAGATCAACGCGGAATTTCCAAAAATGATATAGCCTATTTTCATTCCAGACAATGTAGCAATGTACCCTACAAATTTCGGGAAGATCTGTTCAGCGGTTTTTGCGTCTATAAGGCACAAACAAACAAACGTACAAACAAATTTCTATTATATATATCAGGAAAAATTTCTAAAATTGTCTTTTCCATTTCAAAAAAATCAAAAAAAAAATTTAATACTACATCAATGATTTTTGGTACATAGATTAAGAAAAAATCTGCATTCCAAATCTGTTTTCGTTACTAACTTTGATCGTTGCGCGCAAAAGATATGACCGTTTTAATTATGATAATTAGAAAAAATTCTAAAAAATTCGCGGCTTAATATAGTTAGCTGTTATATCCTATTATAGTTAACTGAATTCGTAACCTTTGCGATGATGCAAAAAATAATCGCAAAGTCTCAATGGATTCGCGAAAAATCAAATTTGTTAAATAATTTCACGTATTTACAAACATATTTTTGAAACAATAGCGCTCATACTTACGAAAAATATATAAAAAAATTATAACAGCATCCAGACATTTTGAGGAATAAAATGAAACCTAAGTTGTGAAGGTTGGAGCTATAGTATTCATGTTTTTTGCAAAAATACGAAGAAAATATTAGGAAAAAATTAAAATCATATTATTCTAATTTTATTTTTTTATTATTTTATAGGAAAAGTTGGAGAAAAAATGTTTGAGTTCTTCGGCATTTTCGTGAAAATTTCACGCAATAATGATGATATTTCGTTGTAACAAATTTTTCGCTTATAGTTTTCCTATTGGATAATATTATTAGAACCTTATATTAAATCACACGGAATTCCAATTGTGGCATAACGTTAAAATAATGTTAAATTGAATATTATAACATTTGAGACGCATATAAACCGCGTAATTATGAAAATGACATGATGCGCATCCGATTTTCCAACACAGCGAATCAATCCCTCTTATTTGATGTACAGTTTGTCAAATTCTATTTGGCGGCCACGATGTAGCATCTGCTGCATATTAGGGTGCACAATACTGTAAAATGGTCATAATTTCACCGAAGTTCATTTACATTTTATGCGCATCCGATTTCAATGATCACCATTAAAAAATACATCATTCTATGCCGTTTCAATGCGATCCATCAAGAACCGTGGATGTAGCATCGCACTTAATTTTTAGAAAAAATCTATTATATCTCTGGATTTACGAGAGTTTTTAAATATCTGTTTTCGCACGGTTTAAACACGCGTATCGATCTATTTATTTAAGTAGAACTGACACATCCAAAACGCGTTTTAATATACGATATTTTGAAAATAATTTTTTGCAAATTTTCGAAATTTGAGGGGTATCATATCCGCCGATCTAGTTGGTGGATTTTTACGCGTCGTGGCTTGTTAGATTCAGAACGTAAAAAAACTAAATTTACGCGGGTTTCCACGGAAATCGAATGACGTTTGTAAATTTTAAACCAAAAAAATAGGTTTTTGAGAAAAATTTACGCACAAAAATTTCCTGTTTGGGCGCAGATTACTGTGATCCTGTGAGGGCTACACCCTCATGTTATACATTAAAAAATGCGAAATCGCGAGTACTACAATCAAATAATAAGCTTTTAGGGAAATCCAGCTGCGCGTCCCGATTAGAGCAAAAATTCAAAAAACCCCATTTTTCAGGTTTCAAAATGTCAGCATCCGTTTAAGGTAGATACAGAGGATATATTAAAAAATCATACATTAGAAACTTCAACTCTGAAGTGTACTCTTTAACTTCTCCTTTGAGCATTAATCTCTACATTGTGTTGTAAAACCACTAATTGGAAAATAACAGAATGAAACTCGTTTAATTCAACGATTTTTTCCGATTTTTTTACATTAGTATGACCACAGCTTCCGCTCAAATTATTATTTTAAGAAACCCCTCGGTGAATCGGGCTAAAACAGTTTATTTTACCGAAATGCGGTCAAAAGTTATGGTATAGTAAAACTGATCGCGAGTCACAATACCCCATACCTCAGTTTCAACATAAGTTAATTTTCTACAAAAAGCTTGATATATATATATATATATATATATATATATATACTAGCTGACCCGGCTCCGCGTTGCTGGTCCGTCGTTTTTGATTTCCGTGTAAGTCTTAGTAGTCTATCTACAATTTATGTATCTAATATTGATACCTCTAGATTTTCGAATCGAATTGACTATAAATCGGGTCCTCATACAATGGAATCTCCTGATGTAAAATAGAAAATGACTTTATTATAGCTTCCACCACATCGGAATATTCGTCGGAGAACCTATAGAGTGTATATTCGTGATCAACATAAAAAATAAGTCGATTTAACAATGTCCGTCTATCTAGTGAAGTGAAGATAAGGCTCGCGATTTTTAGGTTAGAGCTTTTCAATTTGGTACAGAAATTTCTATTTATTACTCGTAACATGTTTGGTATTTAAAATTAGTTATATCAGTCCACATTTTGATATAACCCCATAGAACCGCCCGATTTTCGGTATTTTTAAGGTTTTAGCCGCATTATCCTACCGAAATGACAAAAATTTGGAGGCATAAACCATTTCTACAAAGAATTATCGGCATAGGTCCACGTTTTGATAGAGCTACCCTAGAACAGTACCTCCCGCCTTTCGATATTTTGAAGGTTTCAGTTTCATTACCCCACCGAAATGTTATTAGTCTTCAGTGTGGGTATAAAACAAAGAATATTTCGTACAGGTCCAGGTTTTTTAAATAGTCTTCATAGAACGGTACTTCTCGACCTCTGGTATTTTCAAGTTTATAGCCATATTGTTCATACGAAATGGCTATAATTGGTATTGGTATAATTGGTATGTAAAACATTTCTGCAGAGAATTATCGGCATGGGCCCACGTTCTAATATAGCTACCATAGGACGGTACCACCCAAGTTTTGATATTTTCGAGGTTTTAGTCTTAATATCCCACCTACATGGCTACAATTTGGTGTTTTGTCTTCATTGTGAATATAAAACAATCCCGTATAGAATATTCAGTAGAAGTTTACCATGTAGCCTCCATTGAACGATACCTTCCGATTTTCTGTATTTTCAAGGTTTTAGCGGCATTATTCAACAGAAATCACTATATTTGGTATTTAGTCTCCCCTGGAGGAATCAAATATTTTAGCAGATAATTGTCGGTATAACTCCACGATTTCATATAGCCCCCATAAAGCGATACCTACCGTTTTGAATGTTTTAGCCACAATATTGAACCGAAATGGCTGAATCCTGATTTCAATATGATTTATGGTTTCGGATATAAAAGTTCGGCCCGGTCGAACTAAACGTCGCTTTTCCTTGATGTTAACAAAGTGCTATTTCATTGAACACGTTATAATTTTACTCTCCTAAACATGAAAACTGACTTTGATGTATTAAAAAACATGATATTGATCGAGTTATTCCAAACATTGAAATCAATGTTCGTAGCGCGTTTTCTGTCCCACATACTAAATTTATAAATCTAATAAGTAAGAATAAAGTTTTCAAAACTTGGACGAAATCGCGGAATTTCGACAGAGACCACAATTGTTATTGTATTGAATACTGATACGTCTAATAATCTCTGAGATTTCGCGATTTGTTAAAACGCATTGTTGACCCATCGTTTTAGTGACCAATGCACATTTTTTAGACGTTCTAGTTATTTAACCATCTTTAAAATTATGTTTTGCGTGATTTCTCAATCGTTTTTTTTTGGAATTTCAGTCAAGCATTTAACATTATCAGGGTCGTGCTGTATTCTAAAATGTGGAGTTGATCGCGCATTCCCATTTTTTGAAGCCAGTGTTTATAGCGTTTTTGTAGTCACGCTTACTAAAATTAAGGATATTATCTATAAATATAATTTTTTTTAAAATTGGGCTGACCGCGATATTCCACTTCCGAATTGACCATTCAGGTTCAAGAGAGTTATTACCATAGTATTGCAAGCAATTTTTAAACAATACGTTCAAAAATAACTATGATTTCACGTTTTCTTAAAAAATTTTGTGGGGGAGGTACCCTGGTCACTCCACTGACCACTATAAAAAGTAGTTAAAAACCTATTCTCAGACCTACAAAATTTCAACAAATTCGGTCCAGCCGTTTCGGAGGAGTTCAAAGCCGAACACTGTGACAGGAGAATTTTATATATATATAGATATAGATGCAAAAATATAAAATTTGCTAAATTGTCAAATATTTTATGTACAATTCAATATTTCTTTGCATAAATTTGTTGCATTAGGCTGGTCTTAACTCAAAGGGAAAAACTTGATGTCGGATTTTTTTATGCTGCTCCCCCTAACGTGTTTAGTTTGGTTAGATTTTAAGATTGTTAAAGTTTGAGCACAAATGAAATATGTTAACACGTGCCACTGGGGCCTCGAAGAGAAGACATGTGTCTCGTCGTCTTTCCCTATCTCATCAACTTTCGCGGTTATACGCTTGCAAATTTATCAGGGTTTGATGTCAAAAGGCGTCATAATGCCAGGAGAAAATCATCCAAACCGTGAAGAAATTTGAATTACCCGCAGAGGCAAAGTGGTAGCCCTTGTCTTAACAAACAAAAATTGTGAACACATAAAATCCATAAAATATCATCTGCAAGTTCAAAATCGGCAAGGTCAAATTTCATTTAAAATTTTTTCTCGGGTTGTGGTCTATAGATATCAAACCGATCAAAATTATTGCAAGCAACCAACTACAAAAATGTACCTTAGATCTCAATAAACAACTTTCTAGAGAATACGAAATCTATATAAACGGTTCTAAGTCCCGGTCCACACTAGAGTGATTTCATTGAAAAAATTGCATGAAATTATGCGTCTCTACGAGTAGATCTACCTCCATGGTAGAGTAAAATCATAAAATTGCTGTAGTGGGGAATTCGATTTAAGAACACCTAATTTCATGAAATTTTTTAAAGAAATTCACACTAGTGTGGACCGGGACTTAAAGGTCAAAATAGAAAAACAAATGGGAGTTTTATAATTAAGAATAGAGTCTACTATAAAAAGTACCTAAGATATCAGTAAACTTACTTACTTACTTAGCTGGCCCATTACAGAACATTTGTTCTATAGGCCGAACTAAGAAGAGATCTCCATTCCTCTCTATTTGTTGCTTTGCACTCTGGAATACCGCGCCTTTTCATCTCATCATCCACTTGTTTGCGCCATCTATTCCTTGGCCTGCCAATTCTGCGTGCACCGTCATGTGGCATCGCTCATTCTTATGATATGGCCTAGCCAACGCAATCGCTGCATCTCGATACGTTTAACTATATTGATGTCGTTGTATAGCAGATACAGCTCGTGGTTCATGCGACGTCGATATTCACCGTCAACGCAGATTGGTCCGTAGATCTTTCGAAAAAATTTTCTCTCAAACACACCAAGCACTGCCATGTCTGCTTGCGCAAGTACCCAGGCTTCGGAGCCATACATCAGCACGGGTAGTATCAGTTTTTTTGTAGAGCGTTATTTTTGTTTGACGAGATGTGGCTTTGTTTTTAAACTGCTCACTTTAACCAAAGTAGCATCTGTTGGCCAATACAATTCTTCTTTTTATTTCACAACTGATGTCGTTTGTTGTGTTTACGGAGGTGCCGAGGTAGACGAAGTCTTTTACTACCTCAATATTATAGGAACCAACATCCACAGTCGGTCCGAGCTCAATGGATGCATTGCGCGTCGACACCATCAACTTGGTCTTCTCACCGTTTACCGCCAGACCCACTTTAGCAGATTCTCCTTCGACCTTTATAAAGGTATCAGTTACTTCTTTTACTGATCGGCCCATGATGTCTATATCATCAGCATAAGCAAGTAACATTTGACTATTGGTGTAGATTGTGCCACTTCTTTTGACGTTTGCCTCTCGTATAACCTTTTCTAGCAGGATGTTGAAGAGGTCACACGAAAGGCTGTCTCTTTGTCTGAAACCTCTTTTGGTACCAAACTCTTCGGAGAGGTTCTTTCCTATTTTAACTGAGGACCTCGTGTCAGTTAAAGTCATTTTACAAAGCCGGATGAGCTTTGCGGGAATACCAAATTCAGACATGGCTTGGAATACCTTTGAACGCAGCGGGCTGTCGAAGGCTGCTTTATAATCGACAAAAAGGTGGTAGGTGTCGATCTGCAGGGTAAATATCTGGTCAATGGTGGACTTGCCAGGTCTAAAGCCGCATTGGTATGGTCCAATTATCTCGTTGACCATAGGCTTTAGTCGTTCGCACAATATCCCTGACACGATCTTGTAGGCAATAGGGAGTAGACTTATGCCTCTAAAGTTAGAGCATACAGTCTTATTTCCCTTCTTGTGGACGGGGCACAGGATACTCAGGTTCCAATCGTCGGGTACTCGTTCTTCCTGCCAGATGGTGCTAACTAGCTGATGAATACACCTTATCAGCGTGTCGCCTCCGGTTTTGAACAGCTCGGCTGGTAAGCCATCGGCCCCTGCTGCCTTATTATTCTTCAGCCGATTTATTGCTGTCTTTACCTCATCTTGGCTGGGCGGTATACATTCAATACCATCTTCTGGAATTGGGACTGTGGTATCTTCGTCGTCTTCGCTGCTATTGGATACCAACAGATTTGAAAAATGTTCTTTCCATATCCTGAGTACACTATCTGTATCAGTTACCAAATTACCTTGCTGATCTCTACAGGAGGATGTGCCTGTACCAAAGCCATCAGTTTGATGCTTGACTCTTTGGTAGAATTTTCGGACTTCATTCTGGCTCCTGTACATCTCGATTTTTTCACACTCCCGCTTTTCCATCTCTCTCTTTTTCCTGCGGAAAAGACGTTTCTCCTCTCTCCTTTTCTCCCTGTATCTCTCTCGTGCGCTACGCGTTGCTACGGATTGTAAAGTAGCCTTATATGCCGCATTTTTCTCTTCGGTGGCAGCACGACACTCCTCATCATACCATGGATTCCTTGGTGGAGGTCTCTGGTATCCAAGTATGGATTTTGCGGCTGTTTGCATGGAGTGGGCAATGCTTTGCCATTGTGCTGATATGTTATCGGGATGAGGAGTGCCTTGATTAAGCATTTGGGCTAGGTGAGTGGAATATGCTGTGGCTATCTGTTGTGATTGCAGCTTACCGATGTCTAACTTTCGTGTTGTGTCTGTTCGTACTTTGTTTGCTACGTTTAAGCGGGTGCGTACCTTTGCTGAACAAGGTAGTCGTCCGAATCAATCGCTGAAAGAAAAATGCTTAGTTGTATCAATGAACGGGTTTCATTGATTATTTTTCATTGAGGCTATGAAATGTTACATTAATTCAACGAAATGTTTCTTTCATGCTATGAAAATTTACATTAACTAAAATTTAATGATTTTTGGTTTCATTGAAGAAATGAAACGGATTTCATTGATGTAATGAAACTTTTTATTGAAACTAAGCTAAATAGTATGTGCTTTAAAAAACTAGTACGCAAACATCTTTTAAGAAATTGGTGGAAAATTTGATATATTCGATGTTTTTGGTTGGCTCCAAAAATTAATGCTATAGTTTCATTAAATAAACGAAACAGGTTCATTGAATAAATGAAACAGCTTCATGGAATAAATGAAACAGTTTCATTAATTAAATGAAACAGTTTCATTAAAGAAACGAAACATTTCTGAAGTCCCCAATACTATTTTGCGGAATGAAAAAAGGTCTGTTATAATTAAATCTTATCTATCTACATATATTATCACCCATATACTATTATTTTTCTTATAATTATTTTTTCTTTATTAAAAAATGTTTTAAATTTTCCACAATCATATACAGAACACATTTTGAAATCTGCCATGTACATACATATGTGTGTATAGAATCACATACATACATACATACATATTTATGCATGAATATTTGCAGAAGCGTCACTAGGAGCGTGACTGTTCAAGAATTCTTTACTATCAGCGATTGGCTTTGATATACATACATATTCATGCTCATTAAAACAGGTTTGTCTCATTTTACTACTCGTGTGTCAAGACTTATTCTCTCTGCATGTTATTCTCAGTTGTTTTGCTTTTATTTATTTCTTTGTTGTTATGGAAAAAAATTCCAGCTATGTGGTGTGAATGTGCGTGTGTGCGTTTAAAAAGCAGAAAACAAAATCAGAAAAAGCAACCCTTCTTTCTC
The DNA here is from genome assembly GCF_047663935.1 of Musca autumnalis. Lineage (NCBI taxonomy): Eukaryota > Metazoa > Arthropoda > Insecta > Diptera > Muscidae > Musca > Musca autumnalis. The sequence goes on from NW_027411644.1 coordinate 134,486,830, forward strand.
TCTGTCAAAACAATTGCTTAAGTTGATCAGCAAATTTTCAACAACATTGTTTTAGTTGACTTTATAACGCCGCCAAGTGCGGATGAATAAACATTTTACGATTCGTGTTTTTAACTAAGAAAAGTAAGTATGCAAATATTGGGCAAACTATTTCTGTTAAGTTTTATGTATTCATTTGTTTAGTTAAGTGAATTTTCATTTATTTGGGTTTTTCTTTGTAATAGATAAAGCAATAGAAAATCTAAACAAGTGAGCAAAGGCTATAGTCGGGCCGGGGCCGACCATGTGATACCCTACACCACTACCCCTGTACATTTCTTTTAGGGCATATAATCCGACTACCACCAAACATAATATGCCTCTTTCTCTCTGGGACCCCCCATAAGCAACCAAAATTTCGTGACCATCCGATCAAAATTACGACCTGTAGCTTGATTGCAACAAATGGAAAAATTGGATGCATTACCGACTATTGTGGTACCTCCCTTGTTTGACCACCTTCGCCAATCTGCTTTACACCAATGTAAAGGTAATATTTTCTTCTTCCATTGACAGGCTTTGCCGTTGGTATACCCCTACTAGAAGCCGATATATTCACAAAGAATAAAACTTTGAATTTGTCTCCAAATGAGTTTTTCCCCATTCCGACCCCTAAAAATTTTCAGACTATCGCCAAAATCAATAGGCTTCTCCATATGTGGGGCCCCCATCTACCCCCAAAAATTTCGTCACCATCCGATCAAAATTCCAACTTCTAGCGTGATTACAAAAAATGGAAAAATTGGGTATATTACCGAATTTTGCAATATCTCGGTTTGCTGACTTACGCCAACATACTTTGCATCAATATAAACGAGATATTTTCTTCTTCCATTGACGGGTATTCCTTTTGGAATACTCCAACCAGAAGCGGAGATATTCGCATAAGAAAAAAAAAAAAACGTTGACTTTTCTCCACATAAGCTTTTCGCTTATTCCGATTCCTGAATATTATCCGACCATCACCAAACTAAATAGGATTCTTCCTCTGTGGGACCCGCATCAACTCCCAAAAAATTCGTGACGATCCGATCAAAATTGCGATCTGTAGCGTGATTACAAAAAATCGGAAAATGGGATGCATTACCGAGTATTGCCATATCTCTGCTATTTGACCACCTACGACAACCCACTTTACATCGTTGTAAAGGTGATATTTTCTACTTTCGTTGCCACCGACCGTAGCGTGATTTCCAAAAAATAGAAAAATGGGATGTATTACCGACTATTGCGATATCTCCGTTATTTGGCTACCTACGCCGACCTAGTTTGCATTATTGTAAAGACGGGATCTTCTACTTTCATAGTCAGGCTCTGCTTTTGGAAAGTTTTCAACCAAAGCTGTGATATTCGACAAAATAATTAAAAAAATTTGCTACTATTGTGATATCTTCGTTGTTTGATCACCTACGAGCACCTACTTTACATCATTAGAAAGGTGATATTTTCTACTATCATTGTCAGGTTTTGCTTTCGTCATACCCCATATAGAAGCTGAGATATTCGCTTTGGAAAAAAACGTTGTCTTTTTAACCACCTAAGTTTTTTGCCCTTTCCGACCCCTAAACATTATCCGACCATCACCAAAATCAACAGGCTTCTTCCCCTCCGGGACCCCCTTCAGCGTCTAAAATTTCGTGACGATCCGATCAAAATTGCGACCTGTAGCGTGATTACAAGGTTTAGATGGACAGACGGACGGACGGACTGACGGACGGACACACATAGCAAGATCGACACAGCTCGTCGAGACATTCATTTTGGTATATATAAGTATGGGTCTACGACCATTATTTCGATGCGTTACAAACTTTTTGGCCAAAACCAACTTATAATATCCTCCCCACATAGTGGTGTAGGGTATAAAAAGAGTGGAATGACGGAGAAAATTCCAAAAGTTTGGTGTCCAGCGACAAAAGACAAATAAATTACAAATATTTTTTAATTTTCAATTTTAATTACTGGTGCAACGCCCAATTGGATCATAAACATCGCTGAAAGTAGGTATGGTCTTTAATTTGAAAAGAAAATAGAAATATTAAACTAAAACTCTTGCATGTAGTTTTTATGTGTACAGCTGTTTTATGTGAATTTTGTATGCTGTATCCCAACATCATGGACGTACACAGGGGATGACTGAGCGGCAAAATATGAAGGTAAGTTATTGTGTAGAAAACTTGTTATTTAGTAACAAATTGTTTATTCTTTCAATTTTACTTACAGATGACAACGACCAATGGTATCATTAATGTATTTAGTTAATACCTAAGGAATTAAAAATGACGTATTGTATACATGGTCAAAACTAATTGCAATAAAATGAATTAAACATATTTAAAGTTGACTTAATTTTTATGTATTACGTGAGTATGAAATCACTTCATAACATAAATGAAATCTAACGTTACATCAATGAAATGTATCATTGATTTTAAACCAGCGTAAGGCTTCATTGCATTAATGAAAGTATTTCATTACACTAATGAACATTTTTCATTGCATTAATGAAAGTATTTCATTGTATTAATGAAAGTATTTCATTATATTAATGAAAGTACTTCATTGTATTAATAAAAAAGGTTCATTGTATTAATGAAGAGGTTTCATTGTATTAATGAAGAGGTTTCATTGCATTAATGAAGAGATTTCATTGCATTAATGAAGAGGTTTCATTGCATTAATGAAGAGGTTTCATTGCATCAATGAAGAAGTTTCATTGCATTAATGGACAAATTCGTTAATTTTACTTCAATGAAACTCAATGAAACTTTTTTCGTTTATTCAGCGAAGCTCTACGTTGGCTTAAAATCAATGACAAATTTCATTGATGGAACGTAAGATTTCGTTTATATTATGAAGCTTTTTCTTTCAGTGATGTTTGCGCCTCGGAACGATCGTACATCCAACACGCTCGATGAATGTCTTCCATCTATCACAACATGATCAATTTGGTTTCTTGTTTTCTGATCTGGAGACAGACAGGTGCCCTTATGAATATCGAGATGATTAAATCTGGTACTGCTAACTACCATGTTTTTTGCAGCTGCAAAGTCTATCAGCCTCATACCATTGTCAGATGTTTCACTGTGGAGACTGAATTTCCCGACTGTTGGGCCAAAGATATTCTCCTTTCCAATTTTGGCATTAAAATCGCCTAGAATGATTTTAATGTCATGGGCAGGGCAACGGTCATATGTTTCTTCTAAGCGCTCGTAAAATATATCTTTGGTCTGTTCGTCCTTTTCTTCAGTGGGAGCATGAGCGCAAATAAAGCTGATGTTGAAGAATTTAGCTTTTATTCGAATTGCAGCAAGTCTTTCATTCACTGGGGTGAAGCTGGATACCAGATGTTTTAGTCTCCGACTAACTACGAATCCACAACCAAACTCATGCTTTACGTCATGGCAGCTATAATACAGTGCGTCACCTTTAGGTGTTGTTGTGACGCCTTTCCCAATCCATCGTATTTCCTGTATGGCAGTAATATCGGTCTTGTACTTTTCAAGTACGTCTGCCAATGCGAAGACTGCACCTTTCTCTATAAAGAGTGCGAACATTCCAGGTGCAGATTCGCAGATCATGGTCCTTAAAACGTTTGCGGGGTTCGTCAACTTTAGAGGGGTTTGTTTTTCTTTTCTTTCGTGTTTTCATAGTAGGCTGTTTTTTCTAGGGGAGGGTTACTAACCCGACGCCCAAACCCAAGTTTTTAACGTTCTTATGGGTGAACGCGCGGCACATGTTAGCTCACTACCTTTAACGGGTTTTAAAGGCAGTTCCCCAGGTGACACCACGGGGAGGTCAGTGTCCACTTGGGATGAAAGAGGGACCAAGATAAATCCTGGGCTTTGCCATGTTAAAACCGGTCAGGACCGTTGCTTGGTATCTTCCATCCCCTACGTCATCAGTAAACTACTTTCTGAAATATTTGAACTTTGTAAAAACGGTTCTTCAAGCTCAAAATTTGATGTTTGCGTTCCTTCCCGTTCATGTCCGTAAATACATGACTTTTAAAAAATTTTTGAACTTGGAAGAGTTTGTTATTGGAGACCTTAGTAGACTCGGAGACAAAAGTACAAAAATCTAATATTTTCAAAAGTGTTTTGCTATTTTGAACTTTAAGGACCTTCCGCAGGCAGTTCGTATTTTCCAGATAGTTGTTTACTGATATCTTTGTTATATTATTGTAGTTGATTGTTGTCTTGAATATTGAACGGTTTAGTGTCTGTTGACCAGAACCAGAGAAAACAGGATACAAATCTCATTTGCTTTCCTACTTTGTCTTTTAAGAACCTTTTATACAGAGTTTGTATGTTCTAAAAATATGTTTATTGATATACATATAAGGTACATTTATGTCGTTGATTGTTTGCTTCAAATTTGATAGGTTTGATATCTGAAGATCAAAACCCGAGAATAAATGTAAAAATAAATTACATCTTGTCGATTATGACCTAGAATATAAAGTTTGATGGATTTTATGTGTTCACAATGTTTGTTCTTTTTGATATGTGCTGCAACTTTTCGTCTGAGATGAATTCTAATTTTCTAACGGCTTGGAAGATATAGTCCTTACAAAATGACCCCTTTTGACATCAAAGCCTCAAACTTTCGGAGGCCTATAACCGCGAAAGTTGATGAGATAGGAAAAAACGGTCTTATATCACGCTGCGGTGTCAGAATATGGTTAATAATGTTCGTGTTGCACAGTGTTATAAATTTTTGGGAATGAAAACAAATGTCTTTCACCTTATTTGAAAATGTTGCTTATTAGGGCGAAGATTTTTTAATATTAATTTGACTCACGGTGGCACCCAACACCGTGGTGCAATGGTATGCACACCCGCCTTCGATTCCCCGGCCAGGCAACATCAAAACAGTAATGTTGGCGACATTTCCTGAGTATTACAGCCATGTAAAACTTCTGTACAAAAGTGGTGTCTTAGACACGCCGTTCGGACTCGGCGATAAACTGTAGGTCCCATATCATTGAGCTAATATGAATCGGGGTGCACTCTTGATATGAGAGAAATCTCCCTTGTCCCTTATGGGATGTTTGTGGAACAATTATTATTATATATTATTATAATTTGACTGACTGATGATTTTTGCAAGTGAAAAAGAAAAACCGAAAATCACCACTATGTGACATGTTTTGCCTTTGGTAGAGGCTCATCAGCCGTATCGGCTGTGGAATGGCTTCGCTATCTTCAAGCTTTTCATCTTTCAAATGCAATTTTGTTTTTACGAAGATGGATATTTGTCTATTCATTGTATGGCTTCTAGGAATTTCGGCAGTTGTTATTTTGCTAGTTTGGGTTGAATACTTCTGGAGAAATTTCCATATTCTTCTACTTGCTTTGTTAAGATTTTAGTCGCATTTGGGTCTTTACGGTGGTTTGCACTATCAGATCAAACAATGAAAGGCCAACAAGTTCAGAACTAAGATACCACGGATGATTTATTATTTTGTTATTACTTTTATTGGATATTTGTTTGTGAATACCTTTCGTATTTCAATAAATCTTCAATGCAGTTTGGACCTTAAAAATATTTCTGAATATCGTTTTCACTATTTTTTGTATTAAACTTATTTTCAACCTATTAATTATGTTTACCCAACTTATCCTATATTATATCTATATAAACGTTATATTGTTCATAAAAAAAAACGTTCTGGGGGCGTTAAACCAGACTCAAACGATGAAAACACAAGGTGCTTCTACGGCCTCTTCTTCTTGGGAAGTAAGCTGGGAAGTACTTTTAAAACATGCTCGCCTACATCGAACTTGGATTTATCAATCGCTTGAATATGTTTGATTCATGGATGTGCCTCCAAACTTGCAGTCAAAAATCCCTCTCGACCTAATATATGCTAGAGCTGGTGAGACCCCATTATTCTAGGCATTCGTACACTGCTAGGTCTTGTTTCTCCCCTGAGCTACTGTCAATTTCAGGAACGCCTAGGAGTTGTTCTTTACCCCCATGTGATACCAGAACCGTAACCCGTTCTTTTTGGTCTCTTTGAGAATACCTGATAATAGTTTTCCATGCCAGTGCACGCAAATGGCCTCGTTCCTTGAAGTTTTTGGGTGTATTTTTCACGGTTTATTATCCGCTGTTCACGGATAAAGCTTCTAGAGATCTTGTATTTGTTGGGATCCTCTCCGAGAGCTTCTACTGTAGTAAAAATGATACTAGTAACTTTCCTAAGGACACCTTACAGCAGTCCAGCAGCAATGACAATTTCATGGTTAAGATTTTCTTGAAGCCACGCTTGATTCTTTTCGGGACAGATGGTTCTTCAGATTCTACGATGCGTTTAGCATTAAAACAAGACCTAGACCTCATTGAAAAGAACTGATAAATAATCTGTGGTATCTTAGTCCTAAACTTATTGACCTGGCATTGTTTGATCCGACAGTGCGAAACACCGTAAATAGCAAAAGGCGACAAAAATCTTAATAAAACATAGATGAAAATTTCTCCAGAAAACTTACAAAAGAGCAACTGACGAAATTCCTCGAAAAATGTCTATCTGGCGTAATTAAAAGAGCCAAGAGATTAAACATTTACACCGAATTTTCAGGAGGAGCGAGGAGCTCATCAGAGATTACAACCCCAATTAATTGCAAAGGACGAAAAACTAAAACAATGTGTTCTCCAAGTAGTCAGCTGTACCCAGATAGCACCAAAACCACATGATGTCGACGCTTGAATAAATTTAAATTAGAACAAAATATAAAAGACATTTGTTTTCATTCCAAAAATTAATAAAAAAAAGGAAAAAATATATTTTTTTAAAATAGACTCCATTTTCTCTCTAAGGCGTACATAGTCACGTTTATCGGTACATTGGCTTTATTATATCGTATTCAGTAATACTTACCTATTTGTTTTTGAACATAAAATAAAAATAGGTAAAAAAACTTTTTAAGTTAAACGGTTTTATGTTAAACATACATTGCAATGTTTAAGATAAATGTACTAAAAACCAAAATATAATAAAATAGATACAGTCGTGGGAATTATAAACATATGCATAGACTAGACTAAAATAAAACCGTGGGGCACGTCAATTGTCTACAATCGTTGATTAAAATGTTTGTTTTGTAATGTTGCCCCACGGTTTTATTTTAGTCTAGTCTATGCATATGTTTATAATTCCCACGACTGTATCTATTTTATTATTTTTTGGTTTTTAGTACATTTATCTTAAACATTGCAATGTATGTTTAACATAAAACCGTTTAACTTAAAAAGTTTTTTTTACCTATTTTTATTTTCTAGTTTTTAGTTTTTATTTTGCATTCTGTTTAATTCATTTAGTGCTTCATTATTGCAAGGTTTCTTGCCCGTTAGTTTATTGCAGTCCAACTCCTCTATACGTAGTCCCTGCAAAGATCTTACTCTACTAAGAGCCACGTAGGCTTGATATCGACTGCGTGATCCACAGTGCTGTCCTGCATTTTATGTATTGTAGAAGCCCATGATAGTATTAAAGGCAACACACATCTGTGTGTATCGCTCCCGTTGTTTTGTTAACCTGGCGTTTCTGACGCTATCATCTGTGTGTACCGCTCACGTTGCTTTGTTAACCTGGCTTCATATTCTTCAGGCGTTTCTGACGCCGTCATTTGTGTATATCGCTGACGTTGCTTTTTTAACCTGGCCTCATATTGCTCAGGTGTTTTTGACGCTAATTGTTCCCGTCGTTTCTGTAATTGACTATTTCTATCACCTTCACTTTCTTTAGCTAGTTTTGCTTTATACTTTTCTTTCGCTTTTTGAAGCCTTCGTTTACGTTGTGTTGCAGTTTCTGTTTTATTTGTGTTTGTATTTTTTATATTTTTATACCATTTTGTTCCCACGAGTAATGGACATTTAAACGGTCGACCCCCCCAGAGGTCCAATAAAGGGGCAAGGCTATGTACAACAAGATGCGCCTGAGTCTTGAGGGGAAAACGCTAACGACATATCATATTTATCCACCCTAATGCCATACAGTTCTCGGCGCGTTTTAACCTTTCCCCTTAACTTGGGTGGTGTACCGCTAACGACGTATCATTTTTAGCCACCCTAACGCCACACAGTCCTCAACACGATAAAAAATCCTGACTTGGGTGGTGGATTCAGGCTGGATTAATCAGATACCTAAATTACAGATTCAATTTCTAAATTTAAATCTTAATTATACGCCATTTGATACCCATATTGGTGGGATTGATAAAAAATTGTTATCAGCCATTTGGTAGCGGGGGCCATCTTGGATTTTAATTTTAATAGTACATTGTATTCTACTGGTTGAGCACTTTCATTTGATACCCATATTGATGGGATTGATGAACCCTACGTTATCCGCCATTTTGTAGCGGCCGCCATCTTGGATTTCAATTTTTTATAGTATATTGTATTCTGCTTGTTGAGCCCTTTCATTTGATACCCATATTGATGGGATTGATAAAACCTATGTTATCCGCCATTTTGTAGCGGCGGCCATCTTGAATTTATAATGATAATGAATAAACATAATTGTATTGTCACCAAAATCCAAAGTGTATACAAAATTTCAGATTAATCGGTTGACAGGAAGAGGGTGAAATTTGAATTACTAAATTTGACCCAAGAATAAATAATAAATAAAACAAACGGGGTGAGCTAAATAAAACCATTTAATGAACAGAATGGGCTTAAATTTAATGCATAATATGTGCAAATAGCTTTAACCCTTCCAAATAGCCAAAAAATCGAGATTTTCATAAATTCGAGGCCCCAGTAGCACGTGTTAACATATTCCAATTGTGCTTAAACTTTGGCAATCTTAAAATCTAACAAACCTAAAAGGTTAATGCGACACCCGCTGCTAAAAAAAATCGATATCGATTTGCATCCATTGAGTTAAAACCAGCCTAATGCCACAAATTAAGACAAAGAAAATGTTGAATTTTACATAAAACTGATATTTATAAAATTTTAAATTTTTGCATAGTTTCAAAATAAAAAAATGGTATTACAATACCAAATTTTTAAACCCTACCCCATACTGTCGTAAGACGTCTCAATAACATAATAATCTGCTAAAAAATCTACGTTAAATGCCCAACAATCTTAATTTAGAACACTTTGAAGATTTTCGATGATTTTTCCATCTTTACTTGACAATTTTACGACTTTTATGACGATTTTCGGCCAAAAACTATTTGCATATTTTGCATATCTTCACCCAGGATTCTATATTCGGCCAACTATATTTTGGAGATGGCAAAAAGTTGCCAATAAAGTCCCGCCTTAATTGAAGTTGAAGAAGGTTACCTCGACTACCTGATGAATTCCGAACTGAAAGACCTCACCGGAATATATTTGCATATGGATCTCATATAGTTTAAGATATGCCTCTAAAGTATGACTTCTTTAAATTAATATTTTCCTTTTTTCTTTTAGTTGTCTGTAGCTGTTTCTGATGCTCTAAGGTCCCTTGTTGTTGCTGCTTGTGTTGTTACACTGTTGTGCAACCCCGGGTCATTTTTATACCCTCAGCCTATAGGCTAAAGAGGGTATATACACTTTGATACGACCAAAAATGTGCCTCATCGAAATAAAGGTTTTAGACCCACGTATGTTTGTACGATATCCGTTTCAGACAATTTTGAGTAGATCTAGCAATGTCCGTCCGTCTGTCTGTCTGGCTGGCGCGCACGATAAATCTCGAACGGATCAATCGATTCGGTTCAAATTTTGGGTATCGAAATATTTTGTCCAGATTTGATTTAAGTTCGAAGATGGGCTATATAGGTCCACTCCTTCAGGTACAGCCGCCACAATTGTTCAAAAATTGTCGCAAAACTTGTGCGCACGATAACTCTCGAAGGGAGTAACCGAATTGAACCAAACTTTGCATATGCTTATACTACCTCTAGGCATACATCAGGTTCGAATATGGATTATATCGGTCCACTCCTTCGGATACCTCCCACACAAAATTTGAAATAAGTGCAGTTTAGTGACACCTTACGAATCGTTATGAATTTTTTTGTAACACGATGTTCGTGCGGCCCCCATTATGTCATTGTAATTTTTTTCGAGGGCAAGTCCACAGTTCCCGAGATAATGACGCATAACTTAAAAAAAACGCTGCACTATGTCGCGAGTTCAAATAAACGGTAGCCAAATATAAAAGGAGTAGGCGTTGGCAGATGAATTTTTGTATAAATACTTATAGTTCATTGACAACGTCGAGAGCAAAAAATTGGGAAGGTCGGTCCACGTTTTAGGATAGTCCCCATGCAATGATACTTCTTAATGTTTCGGTATTTTGAATATTTTAGCTAAACTTATCAACCAAACTGGTAGAATTTTGAGATGCGGGGTTTTCACATTACAAAAAACGTTTCCGATAAAAATTATGTCCACGTTTTGATATAGGCCCCATATAACTGTACCTCCCGATTTTCGGAATTTTGAAGATTTTACATATGTTTTACGCCCGGGGTCCCAATGGACCAAAAAACTTTCCTGATAAAAATTTTGTATAGAGGTCCACGTTTTGATATAGCTCCAATAGAACGGTATCGCCCGATTTTCGGTATTTTCACGGTTTTAGCCACATTAAACAACCAATGTAGTTCATATTTGGTATTTAGTCTTCGCCAAGTTTTGCGAAATATTTTTACAGAGAATTGTTGGTATTGGTTCACGTTTTGATATAACCCCCGTGGAACGGTACCGCCCAATTTTCGGGTTTTTAAGGTTTTAGCCACATCATCCACCCAATATTACAGAAATTTGGTGTTCAGCCTTCATATATTTTTGTGAGTTTATTGAATACACTAGGGGACCCGGCGAACTTCGTCTCGCAGTTTGTTAGGTACAGAACTTTATGGCTTTGGTTCAAACTTATAATACTATTATTGCTATAACCTTGTTCAGTGGCAAATATTTCTTTGTTTTGAACTGTTTAGGACGATGCACATTAGACAATTGTACTTTCGACAATTGTCAGTTTGACGAAGAGAGAAGGTACTGAGAGGCAAAGTGTTTCTGTTTTCCTCGACCCTCCACCATAGTATGGAGGGTATATTTAGTTTGTTTTTCTGTTTGTAACACATCGAACTAATCATTTGCACATATATTCTTGATCAGGATAAAATTCTAAGACGATATAGCCATGACCGTCTGTCTGTGTGTCCGTCTGTTGTAATCACTGTAGCGTTCGCAATAATTGAGCTAGAGCGCTATATTTTTGCACCCGAGTGTCTTTTTTTCCATAGGCAGGGCAAGTTCGAAGATGGGTTATATCGCTACTTCCCGATTTTCGGTATTTTGGGGATTTTACCTACATTTTTTGACCGAACTACCTGTAATTTCACGTTTGGGGTTCCCAGTGTTCACAAAACATCTCCACCAAAAACTGTCAACATAAGACCATGTTTTGGTAGAGCCCCTATATAACGGTACCTCCCGATTTTCTGTGTTTTTAATTACATTTCTTGACCGAACTATCTGTAATTTCAGGTTTGGGGTTCCCAGTGGTTCCCAAAGAATATCCACTAAAAACAGTCAAGGTCCATGTTTTGGTATAGCCCCCATATAGCGGTACTTCCCGATTTTTGGTATTTTGAGTATTTTAGTTTTGATCGAACTACCTGTAATTTGACCATTGAAGTTTCTAGTAATCACAAAATATCTCCACCAAAAACTGTCAACATAGGTCCATGTTTAGGTATAGCCCCCCTATATAACTGTACCTCCCGATTTTCACTTTGATATAGCCCCATATAAGGTTCCTTACCAATTGAATAATTTTTTTATGTTTTTTACCTTATTTAGGTATCAGAGGTCACAAAATATCTTCGTCTAAAATTGTGGACAGGAAAGAAAATAATTATTCCGTTTTAGTTCAGAATATTTTATGGTGGAGGGTATAAAAAGTTCGGCCCGGCCGAACTTAACGCTTTTTTACTTATTTTTTCTGACTTCTCTATTTAATGTGATCTCCCGAATTTTACTGCAAATTCGGTATTAGATGCAATGGCACTGGTAACATGGACAGAGCTATTCTATTAGTTGCCGTTCTTTGTGTGTTTCGGATGCTTGAAGTCTTGTCACACTAACACGTGACTGTTGTCGATTACTTGGTCACCCTATATTTAATTTCGACGTAAATAACATAGTCAAATTAATATCACGATTAATAAGTATTTACCTACTTATGTCGCCGATAAAGAATATTTGTCAGATAATTCGACCAAAAACACTCCAGTACCTCCGATTTCTTGTTTTTTCCAATTTTGAATATCATCCTTTTTTCGAATGACATACATACAGTGCACCAACAGTACCAATGTGCATATGTATGTTTGTATGTATTTATTTGGCCGTTTGTAATTGCCTTTTTTGTATCATGAGAGAATCTAAACAGTATCAACATATATCTGGTACAGCTTAAATATTATACAGCATACATCGGAAGTTTATCTTTCGAAGATGTTTTTACCTACGGTTTAAAAGTATACATATATGCCACAACTTCACTTCCAATGAAATTACCTCGGAGCTCTTGATGTTTCAATTAACCCACCAATTTTGTGGATTTGTACCGTTTTCCTCAAAACTGTGGAAACCACTTTTGGCATTATCATCTTGGTCTTTTCAATCGGTATCTGACCGAAACCACCACTAATCTTTACAAACTGTGAACTAAGCCCTTTTAACCATTTTTCGCTGTTAATTTCCTAAAAAGACGCTTGAAAATAAATGAAAATCGATTTGATTGTGAATAAAACATTCTATACAACTTTCAAAAATTGACAAAGGCGTACAATGGACCCTCACAGTAGGTGCAAATACAATTTTCGCCAAAAACTGTCCAAATAAGTGCAAAGATTTACTCCAAACGCGAAACGCGAAATTTGTGGAAAAATTGACTTAATTGAAAAAATATTTTTGCAAATTCTTCGCAAATTTTCGCGATTTTTTTAGGTTTTATCCTTTTCTGCCATGAGAACATTCCGAATTGGTGCGAATTGTCAAAATCTGTTCAGCCGTTCTTGAGTTATAAGCGTAGTAACTAACATCATCCTTTTTTATATATATAGATTAAAATTTTGTCTTCAAATAAGAGAATTTTCATTAAAATTTTTTTGACCTATTAATGGTCAAAAACGGCACATTTTTTGTTAAAAATCGAAATTTTGACATTGTATTCTTTTCTTTGACGCTGTATTCTTTTTCGGGGACAAGTCCATACTTTTTGATATAATGGCTCTGGAGCTCCAAAAAATCTGCCGGCACTAACTAAACTTGGTTGTGCCTAACATAACACTCGCGTACATACTTGGATTACGTCCAAATATGGAACGTACGTCGTACCACTCCTTCCGGTACCTCCCACACAAAAGTTCGAAAATGTTCGGAAAATTTGTGTGCACGATAACTCTTGAAGGGAATAACGAACTGGGTCCATACTTAGCACATCGTGATATTTCTACCAAACTTAGATGTGGTTCCAATATGGACTCAATCGGTCCACGCCTTCGGGTACCTCCCACACAAAATTTCGGAAAAGTTCAGTTTAGGACTTGCTCTCGAATCGCTTTGATTTTTGTTGCAACAACTTGTATTCACTGCCCCCCATACGACGGTACAAGTTTCATCAGGGGCAAGTCCATACTTCCTGAGAAAATAGCCTAAAAGTTGCAAAGAGCCCCTATTACACCGCGTGTAGTGGTTGAAGCGCAAGATAACTCCCGAACGGATCTGCAGATTCGGTCCAAAATTTGACCTTCGTAATATTTTGTCCAAACATAATTTAAATTCGAAGATAAGCCATATCGGTCCACTCTTTCAGGTACCTCTCCCACAAAAGTTTAAACATGCTCGGAAAAATTGTGTGCACGATAACTTTTGAAGGGAGTGACCAATGTAATCCATACTTTGCACATCCTAATATACAGTGGCTCCAAGCGAAAGTCGTACACCTAATGAAATTTTTTTAATTAACTTATATCTCCGGCACAAAATGGGATATGAAGAAAGTATTTACGCAGCCTTTTAGTGCATTTAGTCGACAATTTAGAAACATGATATAATAAAATAATCAACCCGTTTACATTGTTGAAAAATTAAATTAGCTAAAATACTAAGAATTTTAGCACCAAGCGAAAGTAGTACAGCAATTATAAAGACAAAGTATTTGTCAAAATAATTAATTCTAGTACATGTTCCCGTTTTTTGTTAAATCCTACGATCGATTTAGCGTAACATCTGCGCTTCTTTGCAATTGACAGGGTCCATTCTGGAAACTTGTATCAGGTTAAATGGGAAAGAAGCGTAAAAATGAAATAAAAATTATTTTTATAAAACAACATGAGAAAATTATTTATTTAACTTTACAAAAACAATTTTTTGAGATTCAGCAGATATCGAAAATTAAAACTGCAAAGCTATTCAATACCTTGATGTCTACTAATAAGAAAAAAACCATATGAAATATTTAAAATAACTAAAACATTAAAAAAAAACAATTTTTTCTTTTGGATAGTTTAATACACGAAGTGCAAAATGAGTTGATTTTTAGTGTCCCGACACTCTAATCGATTGAGAAAAATATTTGGAAGCTTTTTTTTCCAATGTGCACTCAAATTTTTACAACATAAATACCTTGTCAATTGGTGATAAAAAAAGTCGTAAAAAAGCTATGCATAAATTTATCCAAGAGCGATGTTTAGAATATCAAAACAATAGCGATGAATGCATAAATTTTCTTAAAAGAGTGTAATTTTCATAGATCCAACAAGTTCTGTCCGAAACCTGACATTACATTGTGAAAAATCCCACAAATTGCTTCATGTCTAATACACGAATAATAGAACATAACGCATCAGTGTATTTTTGGGTGTGTGAGGCTTATCTTTCAGATTTGAATCTTTGTTTTATAATTTTTCTGAAGTCATTGGGAATCAAACTGTGAGATTTTATAATTAAAATGAGTTCTCACTACCTGTCGAATAATGTATTGATCAAGGTAAGCGTTGTTCTTTCTGCCAAAACTCTGACTTCAAGCATAAAAGCTTATTATTTGCGACCACTGGTATTAAATAATTGTTTCAATAACATGGGTTGGCTGGACTGTAGTCCAAGCTTGAACAATAAATCGTCTATAGTGGTTCTATAAATGGAAAATGTCTCCAGACGACTTTTACTGCCAGACATCTTTATAGGAGAGATTTTCCAAACAAAAAGCGACATATTTTAATCTTTAGCTGTTCAAAACTGGTCAAAAATATTATAAATCGGTTGCAGAATTCAACTGAAACCAGAAATATGCCGAAGGACGATTTATATTAATAAATATTTTGTCTTTATAATTGCTGTACGACTTTCGCTTGGTGCTAAAATTCTTAGTATTTCAGATATTTTAATTTTATAACAATGTAAACGGGTTGATTATTTTATTATATCGTGTTTCTAAATTGTCGACTAAATACACTATAAAGATTCGTAAATACTTTCTTCATATCCCTTTTTGTATCGGAGATATAAGTCAATTAAAAAAATTCCATTAGGTGTACGACTTTCGCTTGGAGCCACTGTATCTACCAGATATAGATCAAGTTCGAATATGGACTATATTTGTCTCCCCCTTCTGGTACCTCTCACACAAAATTTCGGATAAGTTCACTTCAAGACCTGCTCTCGAATCACTTTGATTTGTGTTGAAGCGATTTGCATTCGCTACCTCCATTAGACGGTAAACGTTTTTTCAGGGGCGAGTCCATATTTCATGGGAAAACAGCCCGAAAGGTGTAAAAACCCCCGGTCGGAGAGAACGATAAGTCTCAAACTGTTCAACCGATTTGGTCCAACTTAGTTTCATGGGGCAATACCGGTCCGCAACTTCCGGTACTTCTCCCCAATATTTAAAAAAGTCACTAAAATGCTAGGACGATATCACTTGAATGGGGCAACCAATTTGGTCCAAACTTTGGATCTCCTAATATTTTGTCAACATTTAGTTTAACTTCTAAAATAGCCCATATCGGTCCTCCCTAAGGGTACCTCCCCGACAAGAGTTCAACATTTCTTCGGTGTCATGCGTAAGTGTTCCATACGCCATTTTTGACTTTTTGAGATACAGGTGGTTTCTAGGGTTTTCCGGTATGCTCTTTCTGAATTTCTAGTCGGATTTCTCCTATCTGCTCTAGTTTCCGAGATATCCACGCCTCGACGGAAAAGCATAATTTTTTTTCAGGTATGAAATGAATATTTTAAAAACTTAGAAGTTTAAAAACACATTTCAAAAATCAGAATTTTAATTTTCGATTTAGAAGTATTTAATTTATTGAGGCAAATATGGAAAATTTTTTTGTCATTTTGTTCCATGTGATTTACCATATTTCACATTTGTGTCATAAGTGCGGATATGGAACAAATCGACAAAAATTCTTTTTTTAAAAAATCTCTATAACTTTTATATTCCAATACATATTCCTCTAAATTTTTGCAAATATGTTCTGTATACTATTATTAATATTTCAAGTCAAAAATATAAATATTTGCTTTAGACAGCTCCACACAGTTGTGACGCAAAACATTAAAATGCGATTATCTCAAAACGGGCAAATGGCGTATGGAACACTTAAGCATGACACCGACGATTTGTGTCTTAGTGCAGTTAATTCCTAATCCACATTTTGTCGGCAATTTCAAATTCCCAAAAAGGGCCACAAAATTCAGATGAGACCTTAAATACATTCGATCTGTCCGTAGGTGAAAGTTTCACTTCACATTGGCTGAGGGTATATACATATCTGTCGGCAAAGCCGACTTACACTTTTTTACTCGTTTTATTTCCTAAAAATCAATGGAATGTGTTGGTATTCGTATTTAAATTGTTTAAATAGGAATAACATAGTACTCGTATTGTAGTAACCAAGCCGTCGGTACAGATCGGGCGGTGGCGTGTGATCATATTTTTGGTGCCTTAAGAAATATGAACAGTGCTGCCTAGTTGCGGAGTAACATCAAAAGGGAATAGGAGGAGAACCAACAGGAGAGCATCTGCAACAGCCAATAGCAATCGAGCTTCTATTTTTTCATAGTTTTCTCTTTGTATTAACTATCACTGTATACCTTTCATGCTGAATAACACTTTTTAAGAAGAAGAACTGAATTATTACTTTGTCTACCCGCTCTATTGAACAACGTTAGAAATAATTGAAATATGAAATCAATTGTTGTCAAATAAATTTCATGAATTGAGAAAGAAGAAAAACAAATCATTTTATTTGGATAACCGGCACTCACATCACGAAGACACATTGGGTTAGAGTGAACCCTGCCAGAAAACCCATAATACTAGCTGCTGCCTAAAAGGGAAGCTGAACTCCGAGGATGTTATACTTGGAGCAAGTCATCGTCACCAGATCACCTCGGTTAAGTCCAATTTACATATGCACATTAAATGATTTCGTTTTACGAAATCCTAGAAACAAATTAAGTGTATTTACATCTGTTTTTTGCGTCATTTGCTTAAGCGCACAATCGCACATACACACTTATACAATAACACATACAAACGCACACAATAATTTTAGTTCAGAAAAATAAGAATTTCACAACACAAATGTTTACCAACTAACTTGACTTAATTCAAAACAAGTGAGCCAAGGCTATAGTCGGGTCGGGGCCGACTATGTGATAGCCTACACCACTACCCCTGTTCATAAGCTTTTGACTAATTAAATTCAAAATATTAAAATTGGGATAGCTTAGCGCCTTTGCTCTGAATGTCTTCATTAACACAGGTGAAACGCATATAAGTGCATCGATAGTACAACCCAAATAAAAACTGGAAAGGTGGGATGTATGCCAACCATCAATAAGCTTCTTTCTCTGTTAGACCCCCATCAACCACCAAAATTTCGTGAGGATCCGATCAAAATTTCGTAGTGTGATTGCACAAAAATGGAAAAAGGGATGCATTACCGACTATTGCAATATCTCTGTTGTTTGACAATCTATGACAACCTACTTCACATCGTTGTAAAGGTGATATTTTCTACTTTCCTTGCCAGGTTTTGCTTTCCATATACCTCCTACAGAAGGGAGATATTAACTTTGAAATAAAACGTTGGTCTTTTTTCCAAATATTTTTTTTTCACATTCCGACCCCTGAATAATATCCGACCATTATCAAAAATCAAAAGGTTTTTCCTCTGTGGGACCCCCAATAACACCCACCACACCGTGACGATCCCATTAAAATTGCGACCTGTAGCGTGATTTCCAAAAAAGTGGAAAATAGGATGTATTACCGGCTATTGCGATATCTCCGTTATTTGGATACCTTCGCCAACCTGCTTTACATCATTGTAATGATGGGATTTTTTACTTTCATTGTCAGACTTTGCTTTTAGAAGGTCCCGAACCAAAGCTATGATATTCGTCATTATTATTAAAATCGCAAAAATGACAAGTTGTGTTCTATTAGCGGCTATTGCGATATCTTCGTTGTTTGATTACCTACGAGAACCTACTTTACATCATTAGAAAGGCGATATTTTCTACTTTCATGGCCAGGTTCTGCTTTTGGTATACCCCATATTGAATATTCGCTTAGGAAAAAAACGTTGTCTTTTTCTCCAAATAAGTTTTTTGCCCATTACGACCCCTAAATATTATCCGACCATCACCAAAATCAATAGGCTTCTTCATCTGTGTGGACCCCATTAACCCTCAAAATTTCGTGACGATCCGATCAAAATTGCGACGATTATTTCGATGCGTTACAAACTTTTTGGCCAAAACCAACTTATAATACCCTCCCCACATAGTGGTGTAGGGTATAATTAAAACAAGTGAGCAAAGGTTATAGTCGGGACGGGGCCGACCATGTGATACCCTACACCACTACCCCTGTGCATAAGCTTTTCACTGGTAAACATTTCTTTTAGGGAATATAAACCGACTACCACCAAAAATAATATGCCTCTTTGTCTCTGGGACCCCCATAAGCAACCAAAATTTCGTGACCATCCGATCAAAATTACGACCTGTTGCTTGATTGCAAAAAATGAAAGAATTGGATGCATTACCGACTATTGTGGTATCTCCCTTGTTTGACCACCTTCGCCAACCTGCTTTACACCAATGCAAAGGTAATATTTTCTTCTTCCATTGACAGGCTTTGTCGTTGGAATACCCCTACTAGAAGCCAATATATTCACAAGGAATAAAACTTTGAATTTGTCTCCAAATGAGTTTTTCCCCATTCCGACCCCTAAATATTATCCGGCTATCACCAAAATCAATAGGCTTCTTCCTATGTGGGACCCGCATCAACTCCCAAAAAATTCGTGACGATCCGATTAAAATTGCGACCTGTAGCGTGATTAAAAACAAATCGGAAAATGGGATACATTACCGACTATTGCGATATCTCTGTTGTTTGAGCAGCTACGACAACCTACTTTACATCGTTGTAAAGGTGATATTTTCTACTTTCCTTGCCACATTTTGCTTTTGATATACCTCTTAAAGGAACAGAGATATTGGCTTTGAAATAAAACGTTGACCTTTCTCCAAATAAGTGTTTGCCCATTCCGACCCCTGAATATTATCCGACCATCATCAAAATCAATAGGCTTCTTTCTCTTTGGGACCCCCATTAACCCCCAAAATTTCGTGACCATCCGATCAAAATTGCGACCTGTAGCGTGATTACAAAATAATCGGAAAATGGGATGCATTATCGACTATTGCCATATCTTTGCTATTTGACCACCTACGACAACCTGCTTTACACCGTTGTAAAGGTGATATTTTCTACTTTCCTTGCCAGGTTTTGCTTTTGATATACCTCTTAAAGAAACAGAGATATTGGCTTTGAAATAAAATGTTGACTTTTCTCCAAATAAGTGTTTGTCCATTCCGACCCCTAAATATTATCCGACCATCACCAAAATCAATATGCTTCTTCATCTGTGAGACCCCCATTAACCCTGAAATCTTCGTGACGATCCGATCAATATTGCGACCTGTAGCGTGATTTCCAAAAAATAGAGAAATGGGATGTATTACCGACTATTGCGATATCTCCGTTATTTGGTTACCTACGCCGACCTAGTTTGCATCATTGTAAAGACGGCATCTTCTACTTTCATACTCAGGCTTTGCTTTTGGAAAAATTTCAAACAAAGCTGTGATATTTGTCAATATAATTAAAATCGCAAAAATGAAAATTTCGGTTTTATTTGCTACTATTGTGATATTTGCTGTTTGATCACCTACGAGCACCTACTTTACATCATTAGAAAGGTGATATTTTCTGCTTTCATTGTCAAGTTTTGCTTTTGGTATACCCCATATAGAAGCTGAGATATTGGCTTTGGAAAAAAGCGTTGTCTTTTTATCCACCTAAGTTTTTTGCCCTTTCCGACACCTAAATATTATCCGACCATCACCAAAATCAATAGGCTTCTTCCCCTCCGGGACCCCCATCAACATCCAAAATTTCGTGACGATCCGATCAAAATTGCGGCCTGTAGCGTGATTACAAGGTTTAGATGGACAGACGGACAGACGGACGGACGGACGGACTGACTGACGGACGGACACACATAGCCAGATAGACTCAGCTCGTCGAGACATTCATTTTGATATATATAAGTATGGGTCTACGACCATTATTTCGGTGTAGGGTATAAAAACATAATTTTTGCAAGTGTTTATACCCTCCACCATATGGAGGGTATAATTAAATTTGTCATTCCGTTTGTAACACATCGAACTATTCGTCGGAGACCCTATAAAGTATATATTATTGATCAGCATAAAATTATATGTCGATTTAACCATGTCCGTCTGTCTGTTGAAGTCAAGGTACAGCTCACAATTTTAAAGATAGAGAGTCAATATTTGGTACAGAAGTGTTTATTACTTGCAGGATGGTTGGTATTGAAAATGGGATATATCGATCCACGTTTTGATACAGCCCCCATAGAACGGTACCTCCCGATTTTCGGTATTTTTAAGGTTTTAGCTTCATTATCCTACCAAAATGGCTGAAATTTGCTACGTTGTCTTCTTTAGGGGTAAAAAACTTTTCCCCATAATTTTGTCGGTATCGGTCCACGCCTTCATATAGCCCCCATAGAACGGTACCTCCCGATTTTCGGTATTTTGAAGGGTGTAGCTTTATAACACACCGAAATGGCTGAAATTTGGTACTTAGTCTACGTTGGTGGTATAAAACTTTCCCCCAGATCTTTGTCGGTATCGGCCCATGCCTTCATATAGCCCCACTTCGTTGGGGGTACTCAAACTTCCCCTTTACATTTGTCGGTATAGGTCCACGCATTCAAATAGCCCCCATGGAAAGGTACCTCTCGATTTTCCGTATTTTGAAGGTTGTGGCTTCAATATTCCACCAAAATGGCTGAAATTTGGTATTTAGTCTTCAATGTGATATAAAACTGTTCCCCAGAAATTTGTCTGTACAGGTCCACGCTTTATAGTTGCCCCATTCTCGACTAAAATTCGTCGGTATAGGTCCACGTTTCGATATAGCCCCCTTAGAACGGTACCTACCGATTTTCGTAATACTGAAGATTGTTAAGTCAATATCCCACCGAAATGGCTAAAATTCGTTATTTACCGCCTGTTCATGTATGTCGCACGGAAACCTGTACGAAAGGAAAGCAGTCACTCGCTTCCGTCTAAAAATGCGTTCATGTATTTCGCAAACTATCGTGCGACTGCCGTTACGTATCTTATGCGAAATACTACTAATTTGAATGAACATTTGTACAACTATGTTCCATAAATGAGAGCCAAATGAGAAATGAAAACAAAATCCACATATACATACAAACATTGGAATATGTGTGATTTGTTTTGTTTTAAAAATAAAATGTGTCGGTATTTTGAATTATTTTATTGATTTCTTCAAAATAATGAATGAAAGCGCCATTGAAACGTATCTGTAAAATTTTTATTTTGTTTCAAGAATGTGTTGCATAAATTTGTTTTAAGATTTTCGGTGTTATTCGCGAGTTTACGTTCTACTCGGCAGCTACAAAGCAAGTGAGTGATTTTGACTTTCTCTTTCTATAAGAGACAGTCCTTTCGAAATACATAAACCCAAATTTAATGGAAAAGTGTACGTTTACGTGTTATTTCGTAGGGCTTGTCGGTCGCATAGATTTTAGTTTCGAAGGTGTTTACATGAACAGAAAATGATTTTTTTCCACTTTCGAAGCGCAAGAAACCTTTCGGTCGACATACATGAACAGGCTGTTAGTCTTCCAAGAGTAATAAGATATTCCAGAAGAGTATTATCAGTATAGGTCCACGTCTTCCTATATCCCCATAGAAGCGTACTTCTTGATTTTTGGTATTTTTTAAGTTTTAGCCACATTCTCTTACCGAAATATAGGAAATTTGGTATTTAGTCTTCTGTGAGTTAAAATTGTTTGCAAGTGAAAAAGGAAAGCCAATGAATCGAACCCACACAGCTAAAAAATTATGTGACCCGTTTCGCTGTTAGTTGTGCAGCTCTTCAGACATATCGACTGTGGAATGGTTTCTCTGTCCTAGAATTTTGGTTTTTCAAATCCAAATGTGTTTTTATACAATGACGGATATTTGGGCGTTGAATTGTATTTCTTCATGACAAACGCTTGTTTGCGCAGCCTTTGAAGTTATGAGTTTGGCTTCGAACGCTTACACACCGTTCTTCGGCTGATAAATGACTCGCTAAGGACTTATAAACGATTACAAACATGACTAAAAAAGACTCGAAAAATAATCACAAATTAAGAGAAATAACACTAATAAACGATTAAAACACGAATCGAAGAAGGCTTTATATACTAACACAAAACAGTCGAAGGTGACTCTTAAGTTAATGTAGAGAAAGATTCAAGAGTGATTTTGTATAACAGTCGCGGGAGGTCACGTTTATCTCCCGACAACAGAGTCATTTATGATTAGAAAATGCGCTAATATTCAGGCTTTTCGATCGTGCAGCAGGATAAAAAAGACTCAAAATTCATTAAAAATTTCTAAAAATGCTAGCTGTTTCAGTTTACAGAAATCCTGTGCTCATCTTTAGTGTTGTTTATTTGTAGTTTATTCCCTTGCCACATACGAAGTAGCGCTTTGCAAGTAATCTATAATAATGAGCTTTTGGATTAACTCTAAACAATTGTTGTAAGATTTTACGCAACATGTGTTTAAAACCTAGCACACTCTGAATTGCGATTTTAGACGCAATGTATTGTAACTTTAAGCACTTTTGTGCGTGTATGCAAAAGTACTCATATGTATACATGTATTTTCTGAATGTGTTTAATAAAACTACATTTTGATTGCGGAGAAAAAATTGTTTTATTTATATAAAAACATAACTTATTTCATTTACATATGTAATTAAAAATACTAATAAAAGTAACTATATATATTTTTTAATATACGAGTACAATCTGGTTGCAGACTTTTAAACTTTTAATTAAAAATTATTTTGGCTTAAGTCTCGTTTAGGGTCACCTCTCGGATCGGGCTGACATTTTACCATAGGTAGTCTTAGGTACCCTGATAACAACGACATAAAGATTTCCCGGGGGAAGTCCATACTTCCCGATATGGGTCTTGACATTTCGGAAATGTCTTACTTTAACACCGTTCACTTGTTTATGGGCACCTCTCCGATCGGGCTGAAATTTTTGCCATTGGCAGTCTTTGGGATCCTGATCACAACGATATACAGCTTTCCTCGATATACAGCCCCTCGAGTTTTAAACGTAAGGAAACATTTTTATGAAAATCCAAGTGCATAGTTCTATTTCTGGGGTTTTATAAAGTAACAAACTGAAAAAATCAAAGTAATCTGCAAGGGTCCGCTTTAACAAGCTATACGCAAAGTGTGACCTAAAATAACGGCAATTAATCCACAAATCTGTTCCTATTTTGTCAAAAAGATATCATAGGCAACCAAAGACGTTCGATGAAGCAATAAAATGTAAAATTTGTTTTGCTTATTCCATAAATTTTATGGTAATCTCATATTTCATTGGGGTGTATGTACACTTTTTCTCTATTAATTTTTTAGTTTTTAAAGAATTTACCGTTTTTATTATGTTAATACACATTTTTTATTGTGCGAAAATGAATTTGCTACTGTTTGTGTTTAATTTCAAACACATACTGTAGCAATTGTAGTTTGTAACCTGTTATGTGTGAAATTAAGCAGTTTGTAAAAAGCCTCATATCTCATCTTCAACATAAGGTTTTCACCCTAGTAACTCACCCAAACTGGTTAATAAGTAATCTTCAAAACTTCTTCCATATATTTTGTTGAATTTCGACAGAAGCTTTAGATCGATTCTTGAGGGATTTAGGAAGCAATCCAGCAGATGATATAAATGCATCCCTTAAGTCACAGTTCTTTGGTGGTATGTTAAACTAAAACATAAACATAACATAAAACTGTTTCAAGGGCCAGCAACGCGGACCGGGTCGGCTAGTTTAAGTATAAATGTACACCCACTATGGAGCGGTTATTGCAGTGCATGGCTCGGAATGTTGTCTGTGGTTACTAACACTATAATTTTTGTTATTAAAGCCAAATAAATATCGTTATAAATGAATATAAATGAAAGTTAGGCCTAATACACATTATTAGGGTTTATAGTAATACTTCGGCCCCTTAAAGGACTTGCGGTGGGTGTAAAGTATGAAACTAACTGGTACAAGCAATTGTTGTACAAAAATGTTCATCAGATTTTACTACTAATGTCCCTAATTAGCTTGGCTGGCTAATATGGACCACTTTTAGAAAAGTGAGTTGTACTTCCCCCACATATGGGGAATCTCAGTACGTTTAGATAGTGCTTTTACAATACCTTATATAGAAAATTTATTTCATCAAAATCTTCACATTTTTAAATGAAATCAAGTAATCTATTAATCTGAATTTATTGTCCCTTATTAACAGGCCACTGTATTAAAACTACTTTAATCCCAGCAAACTGTTCGATGCCAACGATGCACAGTGGAAAAAAGTACCGATTTAGTGCGCCAAAAATAAAAATCTATATTTTATCGTATGTTTATCCATGATTTGGATAATTTTAGTTCAAAAAGGATCATTTTAATTCATTTATTAATATATATGGCAATTTTTATTATATATATAATAGATAAAATATACGAAAGTCTATCTTATTTCTGAAATTATGGTCAGTAGCAGCTAAACTATTGGGACTTCAAACAAGTAACCTTTAGCAAAAATTTTTAAAATTATGTGCTCAGTAACTCTTTAGAACATTCTGAAACTCTGAAATATTTATTTCATGTTGTTTAGGCGGTATTTCATATCATAGTTTATGCAAAACATATTTCAAGCAAATGTTCACAGACTGTTTATTTGTATATTTGGGATATCAATGCATTGTTGATATATTTATCAAATTGTCTTTGAAAAATCTGCCAAAAACAGCGTGATATAGACATTTTACAGAATGGATATTTTTTTAAAGGAAAGTCAACGAAAAATAAAAAAATAACAGTTTTGGAGATATGGTGCGAAATATACAAAATAATGGCATAATTGACTTGTTTTCTAAAAATGATTATAAAAAAATATGTTGCAGTTTCTGGCAGCTAAAATTTTGCAAATTTGTTAAGAACTATGTGTACTAAAAATAAAATAAAAAATCTAGGCGCCATCCTGCGACACTCCCTAGTTATAGCTTTAACAAAGTACTCAAGTTGAAAAAAATCGGATGTCACATGTTTTAAGTGTAAAATCCAAGTTAAAATAAATAACATCTTATATTCAATATATTTTATTTCACCTGTCTTCAAGAAATATTTAATACAATAAAGCTTTAAAATTACTTTGTAGGAAGGCTGCAAGAGACGATCGCCAATTTACTACTAAAATATATTATGAAAACCAGTTCATAAATTTTCAACGAAAAATGAACCGTTATTCCGCTCTGACTGATGGAAAACAAATTATATTAACTTCCGTTTGATTCAGTGGACACCTTAGATCAATACTGCACTAATAATTTTTAAATTGGCGTATGTGATTTTTTTCACTCTTGGCGCGCTAGATCGGTATTTTTTCCACTGTGCGATGCTGTTCAAGTATGGGCGCAAGTTAAATAGAATGTCATTTGAATATGTAATGTCGAAATTTTTCTTAATCTGGCTATATGTGCCCGCCTGTCCATCTAAACCTTGTAATCACGCTACAGGTCGCAATTTTGATCGGATCGTCACGAAATTTTGCATGTTGATTTTGGTGATAGTCGGATAATATTTAGGGGTCGGAATGGGGTAAAACTCATTTGGAGACAAATTCAAAGTTTTATTCTTTGTGAATATATCGGCTTCTAGTAGCGGTATTCCAACGGTAAAACCTGTCAATAGAAGAAGAAAATATTACCTTTACATTGATGTAAAGCAGGTTGGCGAAGGTGGTCAAACAAGGGAGATACCACAGTAGTCGGTAATTTTGATCAGATGGTCACGAAATTTTGGTTGCTTATGGGGGTCCCAGAGAGAAAGAGGCATATTATTTTTGGTGGTAGTCGGATTATATTCCCTAAAAGAAATGTTTACCAGTGGAAAGCTTATGCACAGTGGTAGTGGTGTAGGCCCCATCCCGACTATAGCCTTTGCTCACTTGTTTTTTACTACCAAGATGTTTGCTTTTCATATTCAATCCCCTGATTTCATACCACTACCTTACAAACTCGCTTTATAATAAACCTTATATAAACATAAATAAAAGAAAAGAAAAAAAAAACAAACTTCATCCCTATTCCATTGATAGAATAGATTTAAATGTTGATGAAAATATTGGATCTTTCACGACTTTTTTTCAATGGAATCATCGCATGGAATCACTTCCATAAAATTTTGCTGGGCATAATAATAAAAAACTTGTGAATGCGTAAATTCTATACAATATAATATTAATAATATTAATTATACCCTCAGCCTTTAGGCTAAATAGGGTATATACACTTTGATACGACCAAAAATGTGCCTCATCGAAATAATGGTTTTAGACGCCAAGTATGTTTCAGACAATTTTGAGTAGATCTAGCAATGTCCGTCCGTCTGTCTGTCTGGCTCGAACGGATCAAT
Organism: Musca autumnalis; assembly: GCF_047663935.1. Lineage (NCBI taxonomy): Eukaryota > Metazoa > Arthropoda > Insecta > Diptera > Muscidae > Musca > Musca autumnalis. Next base: position 134,514,028 of record NW_027411644.1, read on the forward strand.
CGATTCGGTTCAAATTTTGGGTATCAAAATATTTTGTCCAGATTTGGTTTAAGTTCGAAGATGGGCCATATAGGTCCACTCATTCAGGTACCTCCCCCACAAATGTTCAAAAGTTGTCGCAAAACTTGTGTGCACGATAACTCTCGAAGGGAGTAACCGAATTGAACCAAACTTTGCATATGCTTATACTACCTCTAGGCATACATCAGGTTCGAATATGGATTATATCGGTCCACTCCTTCGGATACCTCCCACACAAAATTTGAAATAAGTGCAGTTTAGTGACACCTTACGAATTGTTATGAATTTTTTTGTAACACGATGTTCGTGCGGCCCCCATTATGTCATTGTAATTTTTTTCGAGGGCAAGTCCACAGTTCCCGAGATAATGACGCATAACCTAAAAAAACGCTGCACTGTGTCGCGAGTTCAAATAAACGGTAGCCAAATATAAAAGGAGTAGGCGTTGGCAGATGAATTTTTGTATAAATACTTATAGTTCATTGACAACGTCGAGAGCAAAAAATTGGGAAGGTCGGTCCACGTTTTGGGATAGTCCCCATGCAATGGTACTTCTTAATGTTTCGGTATTTTGAATATTTTAGCTAAACTTATCAACCAAACTGGTAGAATTTTGAGATGCGGGGTTTTCACATTACAAAAAACGTTTCCGATAAAAATTATGTCCACGTTTTGATATAGGCCCCATATAACTGTACCTCCCGATTTTCGGAATCTGGAAGATTTTACATTGTTTCACGCACAAATACGCCGAAATTTTGCATTGAGGGTTCCCAATGGACCAAAAAACTTTCCTGATAAACATTATGTACATAGGTCCACGTTTTGATATAGCTCCAATAGAACGGTATCGCCCGATTTTCGGTATTTTCATGGTTTTAGCCACATTAAACAACCAATGTAGCTGATATTTGGTATTTAGTCTTCGCCAGGTTTTGCGAAATATTTTTACAGCGAATTATTGGTATTGGTTCACGTTTTGATATAACCCCCGTGGAACGGTACCGCCCAATTTTCGGGTTTTTAAGGTTTTAGCCACATTATCCACCCAAAATTACAGAAATTTGGTGTTCAGTCTTCATATATTTTTGTGAGTTTAAGGAATACTTAAAAATTTTGTCTTCAAATAAGAGAATTTTCATTAAAATTTTTTTTACCGATTAATGACCAATAAACGGCACATTTTTTGTTAAAAATCGAAATTTTGACTTTGTATTCTTTTCCTTGACGGTGTATTCTGTTCCGGGGACAAGTCCATACTTTTTGAGATAATGGCCCTGGAGCTCCAAAAAATCTGCCGGCACTAACTAAACTTTGTTGTGCCTAACAGAACACTCGCGTACATACCACTCCTTAGGGTATCTCCCACACAAAATTTGGAACATGTAAAGTTTAAGTGTTTTTCATATCCTCAGCATGTATGCTAAAATGTGCCTCATCGAAATAATGGTTTTAGACCCCAAGTATGTTTGGACAAAATGTGTTTCAGACAATTTGGAGTCGATTTTGCAATGTCCGTCCGTCTGTCTGGTTGGCTGGTGCGAACGATAACTCTCGAACGGATGAACCGAAAAGTTGGCTATCGCAATATTTTGTCCAAACTTAGTTTAAGTTCGAAGATGGGTTATACCGGTCCACTCCTTCCGGTACCTCCCCCACAAAAGTTCGAAAATGTTCGGAAAATTTATGCGCACGATAACTCTTGAAGGGAATAACGGACTTGGTCCATACATAGCACATCGTGATATTTCTACCAAACTTAGATGAGGTTCCAATATGGACTCAATCGGTCCACGCATTCGGGTACCTCCCACACAAAATTTCGGGAAAGTTCAATTTAGGACCTGCTTTCAAATCGCTTTGATTTTTGTTGCAACAACTTGTACTCAAACCCCCCATACGACGGTACAAGTTTCATCAGGGGCAAGTCCATACTTCCTGAGAAAATAGCCTAAAAGTTGCAAAGAGCCCCTATGACACCGTGTGTAGTGTTGTAAAGATTAGTGGTGGTTTCGGTCAGATACCGATTGAAAAGACTAAAGTGGTTTCCACAGTTTTGAGGAAAAAGGTACAAGTCCACAAAATTGGTGGGTTAATTGAAACATCAAGAGCTCCGAGGTAATTTCATTGGAAGTGAAGTTGTGGCATATATGTATACTTTTAAACCGTAGGTAAAAACATCTTCGAAAGATAAACTTCCGATGTATGCGGTATAATATTTAAGCTGTACCAGATATATTTTGATACTGTTTAGATCGTGTCATGATACAAAAAAATGATGCCCCTACTGTAAAAGGAGTATGAATTCAATCAGTTAAGTTCACACAGATTTGGAAGGCAATTACAAACGGCCAAATACATACATACAAACATACATATGCACATTGGTACTGTTGGTACACTGTATGTATGTCATTCGAAAAAAGGATGATATTCAAAATTGGAAAAATCAAGAAATCGGAGGTACTGGAGTTTTTTTGGTCGAATTATCTGACAAATATTCTTTATCGACGACATAAGTAGGTAAATACTTATTAATCGTGATATTAATTTGACTATGTAATTTACGTCGAAATTAAATATAGGGTGGCCAAGTAATCGACAACAGTCACGTGTTAGTGTGACAAGCATCCGAAACACACAAAGAACGGCAACTAATAGAATAGCTCTGTCCATGTTACCAGAGCCATTGCATCTAATACCGAATTTGCAGTGCAAGTAGAATTCGGGAGATCACATTAAATAGAGAAGTCAGAAAAAATAAGTAAAAAAGCGTTAAGTCCAGTTTTTGGTGGAGATATTTTGTGATTACTAGAAACTTCAACGGTCAAATTACAGGTAGTTCGATCAAAAATTTAAGCTAAAATACTCAAAATACCAAAAATCGGGAGGTACCGCTATATGGGGGCTATACCAAAACATGCACCTTGACTGTTTTTAGTGGATATTCTTTGGGAACCACTGGGAACCACAAACCTGAAATTACAGATAGTTCGGTCAAGAAATGTAATTAAAAATACGGAAAATCGGGAGATACCGTTGTATAGGGGCTCTACCAAAACATGGACTTTTGTTGACAGTTTCTGGTGGAGATGTTTTGTGATTACTAGGAACCTCAACCGTCAAATTACAGGTAGTTCGGTTAAAAACTTTAGCTAAGCTAAATGGAGGCCAAAACATGGACCTATGCTGACGATTTTTGGTGGAGATGTTTTGTGACCACTGGGAACCCCAAACGTGAAATTACAGGTAGTTCGGTCAAAAAATGTAAGTAAAATCCCCAAAATACCGAAAATCGGGAAGTAGCGTTATATGGGGGCTATACCAAAAAGTGTTCCGATATAACCCATCTTCGAACCTTCCCTGCCTATGGAAAAAAAGACACACAAAATATAGCGCTCTAGCTCAATTATTGCGAACGCTACAGTGATTACAACAGAAGGACACACAGACAGACAGTCATGGCTATATCGTCTTAGAATTTTATCCTGATCAAGAATATATGTGCAAATGATTAGTTCGATGTGTTACAAACAGAAAAACAAACTAAATATACCCTCCATACTATGGTGGAGGGTATAAAAACAGACGAAGGTGGTTACCTGATAACGATCGGATCAAAATGGGTAAATAGGTTAAAATGGGTTAATTGATTAAAACGCAAATTTAAATAAGCACTATATTCAGCATTAAATTCAAATTCATATTCAATTGCTTTAGTGAAATATCGTGTTCAGTGGTGGAAACAAGAATTGCAGAAAACGATCGATTATGAAACGAGTATGGCGTTATGATATTATTTTGCGTCAACTGCACTACCAAATATTTTTATTTACATCACAAAACGTGTTATTTGCTTAAAAAATATATCTTAGTCCCGATTTAGAGTTACCTAATTTTTTTCGCGGCTATTGTCAGTTTATAGAAGAGAGAGTCGAGGAAAACAGAAACACCTTGCCTCTCAGTACCTTCTCTCTTCGTCAAACTGACAATTGTCGAAAGTACAATTGTGTAATGTGCATCTGCTTCAAAGATCGTGCTAAACAGTTCAAAACAAAGAAATATTTGCCATTGAACAAGGTGATATCAATAATAGTATTATAAGTTTGAACCAAAGCCATAAAGTTCTGTACCTAAGAAACAGCGAGACGAAGTTCGCCGGGTCCCCTAGTAATAATAATAATAATAATAATAATAATAATAATAATAATAATAATAATAATAATAATAATAATAATAATAATAATAATAATAATAATAATAATAATAATAATAATAATAATAATAATAATAATAATAATAATAATAATAATAATAATAATAATAATAATAATAATAATAATAATAATAATAATAATAATAATAATAATAATAATAATAATAATAATAATAATAATAATAATAATAATAATAATAATAATAATAATAATAATAATAATAATAATAATAATAATAATAATAATAATAATAATAATAATAATAATAATAATAATAATAATAATAATAATAATAATAATAATAATAATAATAATAATAATAATAATAATAATAATAATAATAATAATAATAATAATAATAATAATAATAATAATAATAATAATAATAATAATAATAATAATAATAATAATAATAATAATAATAATAATAATAATAATAATAATAATAATAATAATAATAATAATAATAATAATAATAATAATAATAATAATAATAATAATAATAATAATAATAATAATAATAATAATAATAATAATAATAATAATAATAATAATAATAATAATAATAATAATAATAATAATAATGATGATGATGATGATGATGATGATGATGATGATAATAATAATAATAATAATAATAATTATTATTTATTTTGATATTATAGTTGACCGTTGGAGTTTATCTTCTTTGATAATTAGTTTGGCTTGAGGTCATCGGAAAATAAAAAAGCAAGTTTTATTTTTGGTTTTTTATTTTTTTTAACTTTATTTTTCCAATATTTCGGCCATCATCGATGGTCATCATCAGGGTTGTAGATTGTTCTTTTGTTTTAAAGAACTTGGTAAGACATTAACTTCCACTCACGCGTAAAGGTAAAGGTATTTTCTTACAGTAAGAAAATACCTTTACGCGTGAGTGGAAGTTAATGTCTTACCAAGTTCTTTAAAACAAAAGAACAATCTAGATTGATGTCTTACCAAGTTCTTTAAAACAAAAGAACAATCTACAACCCTGATGATGACCATCGATGATGGCCGAAATATTGGAAAAATAAAGTTAAAAAAAATAAAAAAACAAAATTAAAACTTGCTTTTCTATTTTCCGATGACCTCAAGCCAAACTAATAATCAAAAATAATAATAATAATAATAATAATAATAATAATAATAATAATAATAATAATAATAATAATAATAATAATAATAATAATAATAATAATAATAATAATAATAATAATAATAATAATAATAATAATAATAATAATAATAATGATAATAATAATAATAATTATAATAATAATAGTAATAATAATAATAATAATAATAATAATAATAATAATAATAATATTAATAATAATAATAATAATAACAATAATGTCGCCAACATTACTGCCCCTTTCACTGTTTTTAAAGTAAAAGGAACAGACCAAATTATATTTATTAAAGAAGTATGTCCGTTACTTAAACCTACTGTGTCTTTCTTCAATTAAACACTTTTGATTTTTATAATAAGTATATGGACGATAAATGATTTTTCACATTTCTTCGAATTGTCAGGATGAATTCATAACACACACGCAAAAAGATAGAAATAATTCGATTAATAATTTTCATTCATTCATTTCATTTTTCATGTATGTAAAACTTTTCATTCATAATTTAGGTTCCTATATAATAGTTTCGTTTTTAGTGACAACTGTTCTCTACAGTTTGATGTCTTAACATACGGCTGTTGAAATGGTAGGCAAGGGAGCACTGGTAATGTGCGATGTGTATGTGAACACGTCTTCTTCATTACATTGCAACAATTTACCAGTAGAACAGTTCCAAATAGTACATAACTGTCAGTGTGTTGAAAACGGGTTTGAATAATATTTACTGCAGTTTTATTTATTTTTAGGAATAGTTATTTAGACAATAATTGTTTACAAACTAAGAAAGAAAACATAAATTTCCTGATTTCGGTAAGTTCTATAAATACATAAATACAATCGAGCAATTAAGTGAAAAACATAAAAATTTAATCGAAGCTGACCACCGTTTTTATTAACGCAAGGTACTAAAAACCAAGTTCATTTATCTAACCAACATTTCATGGTTTTCCTCGTTCTGGTTTTAGTTTGATTTTTATTATAACAAACACAAGAACAAAGAAGTAGTGTACAATTTGGCATTACGTTCACACTATATATCCGCAGACAAGGACAAAGCAGTTTGCAAATGAGCAAAATATTGTTATCTTTGGCACAATTGTTTCCTGAAAGACTCGTTATAAACAGCTAGTTTTGTATCTTGGTAAAACAAGCCTGGAAAAGGCGCTTCAAAATTGTGAAAAGTATAGAAAGATTCCAAAAAAAAAGTTCATAAAATGTATTAAAGCAGTAATTTTTTGATCAAAACTTTCAACATTTGGAGTTTACAATAAGTATCGTAATGTAAACGTTAACAAAAATCCATTCGTTCATCAATTTGACAAACGAAAACACATTCTGTAGTAAATGTTCGTTGTTAGTGTGTGGCACACAAACGAAACTTTTCATTTGAAATAAAAAACGATGGAAAGAGACCCACCAACGTTTCGCTAAAAAAACATGAATATGATGGGAAAATTATTTACACAAATGTTTAGATAATAATATACGAGTATGTAAAATATCGTCATACATACATGCCAAATATCATCATCCTCCTAAAATGCGTTTTGACATATTGTCGGTGTCATGCTTAAGTGTTCCATATGCCATTTTTGACATTTCTAAACTGGTTTCTACTATCTTCTATAGTTTTTGAGATATTCAAATGTCAGTATGCTCCAATTCCGCTTTGTGACGCAAAAAATCTTGTCTTTTTGTTCCATATCCATAAAGCCTGGCGTATGGAACAAAACAACTTTGTACTTTTTTGTTCCATATTAATGCCATGTGGGGTATGGATCGAAAAGAGACATAAACGAATTGTTCCGCACCAAAAATCATGGCGTTAGGAACAAAAAAATTGCCCATTTACGAACAATGTGGAGTATGGAACAAATTGTCTTAAATGACTGGGTTTAAAAACTGAAGAATAACAGTTTTTAAATCGTAATATGTTTACGACAAATACTGACGAAACCATTACCGATTTAATCCAAAATTTCAAAACGAAGCATACAAAGAAAGAGACAGAAGAAGAAAAATTATACACACCAGTAACGTACATCCCTAGATTTCCCGAGCGGCTCTGCAAATCAAACACTTACAATAGACAATACTACCAACTAGCTTTAAAAACTAATAACAATGTTAAGAATATGTTCAGCAATACAAAAACAAAGACTAAAAAGAAGATAGGTGCAATTTAATATATAAAATAAGATGTAATGGGGACGAAACCAACATATGCCAGAAGGTATATGTTGGCACGACTAGAACCAAACTGAAGACAAGATTTTCTGGACATAATTCCGATCAAAAACCTGACAAACCTGTAGAACAGAAGACAGCATTAGGAGCGCATTGTACATTAACTGGACATAATCCCAATTTGAAAGATGTGGAGATATTATCAACGGAAAATAACTATAAAAGACGCTTTATTTTAGAGATGCTACACATTATAAATACACCGAATGACAAAAAAATCAATTATATAACAGACACACACCACTGTGCGCATATGTAAAGAAAATTAGTGAATAAACACGGACGAAAGAAAACATAGTTTGACGTTACCACTAGAAAGGAAAGGGTACTCTTCCAAAAATTCATGTAATTTGATTGTGTTATATTTAATATTTAACTTGTTGTAATGAAAAATTGTGTTCTTAAAATACAGATCCCTGAAGATGATTGTCGAAGACAATTGAAATATTGGATAAAAATAAAATAACAATTTAACAACAAAAACATCAAAAGCTTTTTAATGACTTTAAGCCAAACGATCATCAACAAAAAAAAATATTTTTAACATTGTATTGTTATATGAAAACCACAATTTATTTTCGTTAATGTTTAATGCATCCTGCTTAATACCGCAATCCAAAAATCGGTCAAACAAAAAAATTCTCTCGAGACAAGATTTTGATGTAAGCCCACAAAAATATACGCACATACGTTAATTCTTGAAGCTAGTGTGGACACCGACTACAAAAATGGTATTTTGAGAAAAACGCGTTTGAAGTTTTTATGTTACATTCGAAATGCAAAAAATCAGTCCGTTTTATTCCGATCGAAATTTTTACGCTACTTATATATTTTAAATTAAGCAAAAATAGCGATAAATGGAGGTAACCACTTAAATAAATATTAAGGAGACCTATAATAATGGTCTTTAATGTATTTATTTTTTTTTCTCATATAAATGTTTGATTAGAGCCCTGAATTTTAAATTAAAATTTAAATTTAAACACTACAGTAGAACTTCACATAGAGAGGTGGAACACAATCGGTAAAAAGTGGTTTTGTTGAAATGTGACAAAACGTGTTCCATGTGACACAAACTGCCAAAAACATGAAAAAGGTCCCATGGAACAATTCAGCAACTTTTTGCAATTATAAAAATTTGACATAACTTCTGGGCTATCACAGATATCTGACCAAAATAAACTCCTGGTATATTCTTTGAGTTTAGTTAAGAAGAACAGAGCTCTTAAAGTATTGGATTTTTGCACCACTTTCAGCCTATATGTGCTCAAACATTAACTTGAGTTTTTCACGAATTAGTCAAATGGCTCAAAACACACACATAACGCGAATTTTCGTAATAATGCTGAACGATTTGTAAACGTTGTAAAGGCGTACATTATGCAGTATCATTCAGTCTTTTTCTGATTTTATTAATGGTTTCTCCTTTCGGACTATATCTTTTATGAATTGTTTTTGGTTCTTTACTCGATCAAGTCTAACGTGGCCGGCAATGATGGATAACCGCTAAAGTTTTTAAAAACAGTTTTGCCTCTTATTAGTGTTGCCTTCCTTCATCTTGTGAATACCATAGTTACAACTTCTTCGTTTCCTTCCGAATGGAAGGTGGCTAAGATAAACCCTATTGCTACGAAAACTAGTTCGGGCAGCATCGATAACGTTAGACCAATATCTATATTACCTATATTAGGTAAGTTAGTAGAGCATGTCTTAAAACGTCAACTTTCGCAACATTGAAACGTTAAGCCTTCTCACCGATTTTCAGTGCGCCTTCCGTGGGCATAGAAGTACTGCAACCTTGCTTCTTGGTCTCACCGACTCCATTAGAAGGTCGTTTAATGATCATAGTCAATGTGTCCTTATCTCTATTGATATGAAAAAAGCCTTTGACCGATTGGGCTATGGCACACTTTTAAATAAACTGAATTCGCAGTATCGGCTTCAAGGTAGCGCTTGTCGTTTGATTGTCTCATATCTAAGAAATAGAAAACAGTATGTATACGTTAATGGTGTTGCTTCCAGTGTACTCCCTGTAAAAAGTGGTGTGCCCCAAGGTGCGGTGATTGGGCCATTACTGTTTATGCTGTATATTAATGATCCCTTTTCCTCATTGAACCTTTATTGCTCACCATATCTGTTTGCGGATGATGTTCAAATTTTATTTACGAGTAACATAGACTCGCCTGATGTTTTACAAGCAAATATTAATTATACTCTTTTTTAACGCTTCGAAAACCAAGGCAATGCTCTTTTCCTCGCACACTTTCTCTTTAGATGTGAAATACAAGGGTATATCAATTGATTTTGTAGACAGAATGGAATGTCTCGGTGTCATTTTGGACGATAAGTTGGACTTCACTTATCACATTGATCGACTAGTCTCGCGTACTAAATTTGCTTTACGCCAACTTTACAATTGCGACTTGGTTTTACCTCGTGACATTAAAAAGACTTTAATTCACGCTTAAGTCATGCCTAACATACTATATTGTCTTGAGCTGTATTCCGGAACTACCTTATCCAGACTGAAACTTGTTAAAAAAGCCTTCAACAATGCTATGAGTTATCTATATTCCACCAAACGCTTTTCACACATAACGCCTTTTGCAATAGGTTTTTTAGGATGCACTTTTGATGATCTGATTAATCTTCGGTGCTTCCTTCTTTTTTATAAGATTTGTAATTTCCAGTGTCCTTGTTTCCTTGCGACTTCCTTTACATATTCTCGATTTACACGATCTACTAGCCTTATGATTTGTATTGCCCCTTCATTTTCACATACTTTGAAAGCTTAAAGATTTTCTCACGCGGAAGAATTCCGTCCAGAATATACTCGTGCAAAAAAGGAAAACCGACAAAAACTTTCTAACTTTGCTATTTTTCAATGTAAGATTCGGAAGAAACAATATTGATATGTTCGAATGTATTCGACCGAATGCCCTTTCTAATGAATATGTAAGGAACAACTAACATATTAGCCTATATAGGACAAAATATAGGAAAGACCAGGACATAATCACATAAATCAGATCACACAGCTCGAAATAAACCATTGGAACAAAAAACAGCATTAGGAGCACACTGCACCCTCACAGGACACGCCCCTGATTTCGACAACATCAAAGTTTTAGCTCAAGAGAATAACTACCACAAACGCCTCACTCTTGAGATGTTGCATATAATCAACTCATCCACAAACAAGCGACTAAATTATAAAACAGACACTGACAATTGCGCTCAAATTTACAGAAATGTAGTAGATAAATATCATATCGTTGAAAACAACGATTACTTCCTTTAAGTAAGTTTTAATTGTAAACATATTCAGAAAATCGTTTGTTAAATGCAATTTGTTGTAGTTTTCTGAAGATGACTGGAGACTCCAGTCGAAATATCCGAAATAAATAAAACTTGAAAACTAAAAACATCAAGTCTTTTTTCTATTTAGCATTTTTAAATTTTTAATTTAGCACTATTCTCTCCACAAAGTCCCAACTATTTTGGTAATTTTTTATAAACAAAACCTGATAATTTTTAGTTCTGATTAAAAAATAAAATATGGCAGGAAATGAAAATGTGAATAAGAAAATAAAATGTAATAAAACAAGTAAAAAGTATCAGTCGGTTTTGTCGACAAAGATATACCCTCAGCCTGTATATATTGAAACAATTTTTTCTCAAAAAACGTATATATTTAGGGGTTTTTAAAAATTTTGGGAATTTGAACCGACAAAAATGTTCATTAGGATTAGAGATCAAAAGTTTTGCTGAGGAGATACTAAAAGGAATGGATCTACATTGACCATTATGGAAGTGGATCTCCAGCCACTACATATTGTGCCATAGGGTGTTTTTACACCCTTTCGGGATGTTTGCTCAAGAATTATGGACTTGCACCTGAAAAAACGTTTACCATCGTAATTGAGGCAGCGAATGCAAGTTGCTTCAACAAAAATCAAAGTGATTCGATGTCAGGTCTTAAAGTGAACTTATCCGAAATTTTGTGTGGGAAGTACCGGATGGAGTGGACAAATATAGTCCATATTGAACCTGATCTATATCTAGTAGATATATTAGGATGTGTAAAGTATGGACCAATTCGGCCACACCATTCAAGAGTTACCGTATGAACAAATTTTCCGAACATTTTTGAACTTTTGTGGGGTAGGTACCTGAAGGAGTGGACCGATATGGCTTATCTTCAAACTTAAACTATGTTTGGACAAAATATTACTGAGGCCAAATTTTAGGCCGAATCGGCTGATCCGTTCTAGAGTTATCTTGCGCTCCAACCACCTCACTCGGTGTCATAGGGGTTTTTTTGCAACTTTCAGGCTTTTTTCTCAGGAAGTATGGACTTGCCCCTAATGAATCTTGTACCGTCGTATGGAGGGCAGTGAATACAAGTTGCTAAAAAAAATCAGAGCGATTCGATAGATGGCCCTAAACTGAACTTTTCCGAAATTTTGTGTGGGAGGTACCCGAAGGAGTGGGCCGATTGAGTCTATATTGGAACATCATCTAAGTCTGGTACACATTTTACGATACGCAAAGTATGGACCAAATCGGTTACTCCCTTCAAGAGTTATCGTGCGCACAAATTTTCCGAACATTTTCGAACTTTTGTGGGGGAGGTACCGGAAGGAGTGGCCCGATATAGCCCATCTTCGAACTTAAACTAAGTTTGAGCAAAATATTACGAAAGCCAAAATTTGAACCGAATCGGTTCATCCATTCGAGAGTTATCGTGCGCTCCAACCAGCCAGACGGACGGACAATGCTCAATCGACTCCAAATTTTCATATGAGTAATACGAGTATCTCACATATCCTGCTGTATAATTGTGTTATGATAAATAAACAGAAAAAACAATTACATATTTATAACTTTAAATTATAGTTTTATCCATAGACAAATAAAAGAATAGACAAAGAAATCCTCTCACCTAAATTCTCTCACTCAATGAGAATTGAGTCAGTTTATGAGATACTCAGTTTTTAAAATGGCAAGAACTATACATTTTTAAACTATTTTTGATTGTAAAAGACAATATGTGGGTAGTATTTGGCCGGATCTACACCCTCATATAAAAAAATCTTGCAATTTACCCAAAAACAAAATGCAATTGAGTGAACACACAGCATACGAGATTGGTTGTAACAGCGACCCCTACAAAAAACAAGCACACTACAATTTCTCTGTCTATTCTTTTATTTGTCTATGGTTTTATCTTTATAAATTTAGCTTATAAATAACTTGTATTTATATATGAATTTGTATACACTATTTATATTACTATATTTTGAAGTTGGAACTCTTCTATAAAATAAAATGCCAAACAGTTCTAAACAAAAATAACATGAACACGTGACACGATTCACGCGTGATATGTCAACAAAAGGCTGTTGAAAAAGTACCTCTTGTTGGATCACCCATTGTAAAGTTGAATGCTATTAATTTTTTGTATAAAAACCAATTATCAAAAAAAAAACCAATAAAGTCCGGGCAGGACTTTTTATACCCTCCACCATAAAATATTCTGAACTAAAATGGAATCATTAATTTCCTGTTATGTACAAAAATTGTTCGCCCCATTGCAGATAAAATCCTCAAAATACCGAAAATCGGGAGGTACCGTTATATGGGGGCTATATCAAATCGTGGACCTATCTTGACAATTTTAGTGGAGAAATTTCCTGGCCATTTGTATCCTCAATCTTTCTTATAGGAGGGCTTTAGATGTAGACATTCAAATAACCGGAACGCCACGAACAGATATAGTTTATATGTATACGAGTTTTCTACACAAGCAATAGCATATACGAAATTCAATGAAATACATAATCATAAAGTTTTCATGAGAAAGAATCCGGTAAAAATAATAAAGGACAATGAAAACATGACAATATCGATTTCTTGTCCTAGTGGACCGACCCTACATAAAATTTCCTAGCAAAATTTTTGTAGAATATTTTCATGCACGAAATCTCATTGTGTGCTAATTTTTTAGTTCCAGAAAACATCCATCTACCTACGTGCTGAATGGTGTGCACAATATATCTCAAATATTTCAATAAAATTATCCACTCCACACTAAAGTTCATATGTGAGCGCTGAATTTTAGTATACAAATAAATTTCAGAAAAAAGTAGAAAGTATAAGTAGCATAGAATACGTGGTCAAATTTTTAAGTCGATCGGAAGAATATTGTCATATTAAGGATGGGAACAATTTATTTTATTTTGTATGCAGCATATAAACTGCGTTTTTCTCGAAATCGGTCACAAAAAGTATATGACAATTGGCTTATTAATTTTCGAGTTAGAGTTGGCACCGCAAAATGGTTAAATAAAAACAGGGTTTTTGCTTGCAGATGAAGAAAAAGTTACGTAGTTTTCTCGAAAAAAAAATCATGAAAAATAGCTTTTATTGAGCTTTATAAAAAAGAAAAGTTGGCTTACGAGTACATGCAGTTTGAAACTTGGTCATGAATTGCTTATAATTTTTTTGCATTTTGCATTTTTTTTGCATTTAGGCCTTATGATTTGTATTGCCCCTTCATTTTCACATACTTTGAAAGCTTAAAGATTTTCTCACGCGGAAGAATTCCGTCCAAAATATACTCGTGCAAAAAAGGAAAACCGACAAAAACTTTCTAACTTTGCTATTTTTCAATGTAAGATTCGGAAGAAACAATATTGATATGTTCGAATGTATTCGACCGAATGCCCTTTCTAATGAATATGTAAGGAACAACTAACATATTAGCCTATATAGGACAAAATATAGGAAAGACCAGGACATAATCACATAAATCAGATCACACAGCTCGAAATAAACCATTGGAACAAAAAACAGCATTAGGAGCACACTGCACCCTCACAGGACACGCCCCTGATTTCGACAACATCAAAGTTTTAGCTCAAGAGAATAACTACCACAAACGCCTCACTCTTGAGATGTTGCATATAATCAACTCATCCACAAACAAGCGATTAAATTATAAAACAGACAAATTTACAGAAATTTAGTAGATAAATATCATATCGTTGAAAACAACGATTACTTCCTTTAAGTAAGTTTTAATTGTATACATATTCAGAAAATCGTTTGTTAAATGCAATTTGTTGTAGTTTTCTGAAGATGACTGGAGACTCCAGTCGAAATATCCGAAATAAATAAAACTTGAAAACTAAAAACATCAAGTCTTTTTTCTATTTAGCATTTTTAAATTTTTAATTTAGCACTATTCTCTCCACAAAGTCCCAACTATTTTGGTAATTTTTTATAAACAAAACCTGATAATTTTTAGTTCTGATTAAAAAATAAAATATGGCAGGAAATGAAAATGTGAATAAGAAAATAAAATGTAATAAAACAAGTAAAAAAGTATCAGTCGGTTTTGTCGACAAAGATATACCCTCAGCCTGTATATATTGAAACAATTTTTTCTCAAAAACGTATATATTTAGGGGTTTTTAAAAATTTTGGGAATTTGAACCGACAAAAATGTTCATTAGGATTAGAGGAGATACTAAAAGGAATGGATCTACATTGACCATTATGGAAGTGGACCTCCAGCCACTACATATTGTGCCATAGGGTGTTTTTACACCCTTTCGGGATGTTTGCTCAAGAATTATGGACTTGCACCTGAAAAAACGTTTACCATCGTAATTGAGGCAGCGAATGCAAGTTGCTTCAACAAAAATCAAAGTGATTCGATGTCAGGTCTTAAAGTGAACTTATCCGAAATTTTGTGTGGGAAGTACCGGATGGAGTGGACAAATATAGTCCATATTGAACCTGATCTATATCTAGTAGATATATTAGGATGTGTAAAGTATGGACCAATTCGGCCACACCATTCAAGAGTTACCGTATGAACAAATTTTCCGAACATTTTTGAACTTTTGTGGGGGAGGTACCTGAAGGAGTGGACCGATATGGCTTATCTTCAAACTTAAACTATGTTTGAACAAAATATTACTGAGGCCAAATTTTAGGCCGAATCGGCTGATCCGTTCTAGAGTTATCTTGCGCTCCAACCACCTCACACGGTGTCATAGGGGTTTTTTTGCAACTTTCAGGCTTTTTTTCTCAGGAGGGCAGTGAATACAAGTTGCTAAAAAAATCAGAGCGATTCGATAGATGGCCCTAAACTGAATTTTTCCCAAATTTTGTGTGGGAGGTACCCGAAGGAGTGGGCCGATTGAGTCTATATTGGAACATTATCTAAGTCTGGTACACATTTTACGATACGCAAAGTATGGACCAAGTCGGTTACTCCCTTCAAGAGTTATCGTGCGCACAAATTTTCCGAACATTTTCGAACTTTTGTGGGGGAGGTACCGGAAGGAGTAGCCCAGCTTCGAACTTAAACTAAGTTTGAGCAAAATATTACGAAAGCCAAAATTTGAACCGAATCGGTTCATCCATTCGAGAGTTATCGTGCGCTCCAACCAGCCAGACGGACGGACAATGCTCAATCGACTCCAAATTGTCTGAAACACATTTCGTCCAAACATACTTGCGGTCTAAAACCATTATTTCGATGAGGCACATTTTGCCCGTATGAAAGTGTATATACCCTCGTTAGCATAAATGCTGAGGGTATAAAAATTAAGTTTGGCCGGGCCGAACATGTTATATCTCCACCGTGAAATATTCTGAACTGATATGAAATAATCAGCTTTTCTGTCGAAAATGTAGATAAAAATTAAAAAAAAAAACTAAAATCAGTGGTGCCGTTATATGTGAACCCCGATTTATGGTGAAGTTTTTTTAACCACATTGAACCCAAATGACGACCATGTACCTTAAATCAGCCGGTACCGTTTTATAAGAGTACGAAAACCTTTAGCTATGTATGTCCACAACTTTTGGCGGTGACGTTTTTCATCAGTACGAAGCATATATGCTAATTACAAAACGTGGGCATATGTCCACAATTTTTAATAGAGAAGTTTGTTGAAAACCCTGAATGCTAAATTACTGGTAAATCGGTCTTGTCTGAAAATGTAGCTAAAATCATAAAAATACGCAAATTAACCTATGTCCACAATTTTTGGTGAAGACGTTTTTGGAACATTAAATACCAAATCATAGCTAATTCTGCTTGAAAACTTAGCCAAAAACAGCAAAATACCAGAAATCGGCCTGAACCGTTATATCGGGCTATACCAAAACATGGGTCTTACAGTCCATCTTCGAACTTGTCCTGCCTGCGAACAAAAACGCATATTTGCAAGAATTCAGTGTCTATCTCAATTTTGTTGATTACTACAGACTGTGATAGACCAGTGTGCCATTGTTCCATATGTTCTGAAAACAACATCTATAGTTCAAACTTAACGGCAAACAATATTTCCATTTTTACCAAGTAAACAAATTTCTCGCATGCGATATGGGGCGGTGACAAACCCATAATGGATATGGTAAGGTTGCAGTCATATGATTTTAAAGAGGGAAATTCATTTTAATACGCCTTAATGCAACTTTGACACTGCCGAAATCGGCTAATGGAGTTAGAAAATTGCAATTTCATCTTTCTTTTATTTCATAAAGTCAAGCGAGTAAGATCAATTTCTAAAATTCTATCAAAAGTTATTGATATTGGATTGAGTGTAACCATAACCACTAAATTTTGTGCACAAAGTCGCTGATTCTATAAAGGTATATTTTGGCTAGTTTTCTTCAGTAAATTTCTTTAGCTACAGCGATTTGTTCTTATGTTTTTTTATTCAGTGCATGGATTTCTGAACTGTCTCCCCAAAAATTAAATAATCATTTTTCATATCAAACATTCAAATTAAACATAATAATGTTATATGATATGTAACTTTGGCCTGAATCAAGAGGAGTTTACATTGCATTCCCACATTTATTTACATCGACGACAATACGTCGTACATCCAAGAACAATCCACTGCTTTTTATTAATTATTACATATTCCTGGATGGTGTTTACCGGTCTCCCACAGGGATTTTGATTAATCTCTTATTAAATGAGACGATCTACAAACAAGTTCTCTAAGATCTCATTACACCAAACAACATCATTATCAAAAGCCACTAGCCGAAGTGTAAAACTACACCAACTTCAAATCGACAACCAACAGCCTGTACAATCATAACGAAGAAAGAAACACGTGAAGGTTTATATGAAGGTGACACTCCTCCAAACGGCATTTTTTAATCGGCATCAAGACAAAAATCTAACAAATCCAGAAACAGTTAATTATTGGTGAAATAATATAAATATATCAGTCATAAATAATCAGATAAGTTATTTAAAAAGCATAAAAAGTGACAAAAAGTGAATTCTTCTATGTAAGATTCGATACAACAAAAACCACAAAAAAGTTCATATTAGTGCAATCAGATCATCATAATTAAGTTCAATAGCAAAATGCTCATAACCTCAAATTGAAGAATGGTGTTATATTTCACCAAGTTCACCTTGTAATAGAATAGCTCACTTTGTGTTCACCTAAAACCATTTAATCTAATAATATTTAGTAAGAAATCATCAGGTATTTAAGTGTTTTAAAGTATGTGCTAAGAAATCAAAACTCAATAATTACATTTATGGTACAGGCAAAGACAATGATAATTATTACAGCATCATCATAATCACATTCATGAAGCTGCACCAAACACCAAGGAACTTGAAAAGGCCTTCTCAACTCCAGCGAAGGGTTGGTAAGTTTCCAAGCGTTTTTTTTACATTGTTTGTTGAAGATGTTAAGTATTTTGAATAAATTAATGGATAATATGGATCTGTAAACGAGTACTGAGTTTTCTTGAGACGAGAGTAATGAAAACCTAGGTAACCTTTAGATTTAAAAGCATGGGGTCCTTGAATTACTTTCCACCAATAGGACAATGTGAAGGGTGGGTTAAGAGGCGATGCACTCACTCCCAATGACATCTTGGAGTTGCAACACATATCAATCAACATGGGGGCTTTATTCGGTCAGTCGAATGTTACTGCTTAGGGGCATTTTTTGTCTGTTTGTTTGGTGGTAACGATTTTAATATTAACGTAACGAAATAAATAGGGAATCAATATATTATTATTGTGATGTAAAACTGCGAGTAGGAAGGAATGGACGTGACCCCACCCACCGACTGATTAGCTAGCTTGATAAAGGCTCCCGCAGTCCAACTCCAGATGACTCACAGGACTCAGAAAAACTTTCTGGAGTTCATTAAACATGAATATTTATAATATTCGATCGCAACAGGCAATGTACATTAAAAGACAGACAGTAGACAGACAATATATAAACTTAATTTGGTGGCAAATGATTTTTTTAATTCAATGCAAAGGGAAAAACAAACTTAATATACCTTCCATATAATGCCGGAGGGAATATTTTATTAAAACATGACGTTTTGAAATTTAGCATTATTTTTTGGTATTTTAATCTTTATTTTAGCATTATTTCAATTCAGATTTATGGGTACTTTACACAAATGTTTTTTACATATGGGTTGTCAATTTGCATATACATTTTGTATGGGAGAAGTGACAACTCATATGCAAAAATCATATCGTAAAGGAACCCATTAGCTTCAACACTTTTTTAGATCTGGTCACACTGCTAGCGAAGCATATTTCAGACTTGCTCGTTTTTACTCGCTAGTGAGAAGTGTTTGCGAGTACGAGTACGTGAAAAGTACGATTGGGAGTGAAAATGCTCGAAATAGAGTACGAGTTTACTCGAAGAGTAAAATCGAGTGAAAAAAATATTTTTTGCCGTTTGTGTATTGTTGCGTTTATAGTAGCGAACAGGTTTTGATATTCCTGTGGACTGAATATGGAAAGAGCAAGCTGTTCGGAGGTCCAGAGAAAGTTGTTCCGAAGTTCGGAAGAGGGTGGTCGGAGGTCCAGAGGAGGTTGTTCCGATTTTCGGAGGAGGGTGGTCGGCAAAACGGCAAAAAAATGTTTTTTGACTCAATTTTACTCTTCGAGTATTTTCATCGCACTCTTATTTTTAAACCAAGAGTACTCGCAAGTGCTCCCAAACAAAACAAAAGAGTGGAGAGTAAAGTTCTTGTAAGACTCGTACTCTTCGAGTACTCCCACTCGCAGGAATTTTTCACTCGCGGGTAAAAACGAGCAAATCGGACTTTTTGCTCGCACTCTTAGAGTACTTTTCACTCGCGAGTAAAAACGAGCAAATCGGAGCTCTGTAATAAACCACTAGAAGGCAAACTATTAAAAATACCAAACAATACGAGCCCTAACCACTATTAATTCGTACACCGAGCATATTTCAACAATGTGTTATTAAAGTATGTATATTAGGGCGACCAGTAAAAAACAACATACTTTTATTTTGGAGCTCCTACCACCTAAATTTGTTTCGATTTGATTCAAAAACCTTATATGTGAAATTTTACGGGAATTGGTTAACGTTAACCCGTATCTACCGAGCGAACTTTGTTTCCATAGTAATTTGTATGGGGTCAAAGGTGCATTTTCACGAAAATTCTCTAAAGGCCGTAATTATGGTCTAATCGATGAAAAAACTTTAGCAGTTCATTATTGTGGCTAAAAAATGATCTCTACAAAAATTTATGACGATCGGTTAACGATAACCCGTGCTCTCTGGCCGCTCTTTATTTTTCATAGAACCTTGTATTGGGACCAAAAACGAATTTTCCGAAATCGCTCTACAGGCCACAATTATTTTCCAATCGATGGAAAAAAGTTTACCAGTTCATTATTGTGGCTGAAAAATTAATCCTACAAAAATTTATGAAAATCTATTCTCTTTAGACATATATTTGATGTTAATTAAGTTTCATGTTAAACAGTAAAAAAAATATCTGATGTACGAATTAATAGTGGTTAGGGCTCGTAGAATGTGTTAATTGAAACTTTCTTCTATGTACAATATAAAATCGAATACCGGATACGCAATCAAAATCCTTTGCCCAGTAATTCTGTATTAGGAGCTTTCGGAATTTTTTGGCCCTCATTGAACGTATGAACTTGCAGACAAAAAATATACCTTTAACGAATGGAACGCATTGTCCACTTTTGAAGGGGATCTTTTTTTGGGAGTCATGGACTTACCCACAAAAAACATAATATCGCTGTACACAGGATCACAATGAGTAGCATAGATATGAATTTCCAAATGATTTTCGTATAGATCTTAAACTAAACTAAACTGCATATAAACAAAAATGTTGAACTTTTGTGGGAGAGGTACCCTAATGCATCCGTCTGGCCTTCCTCAAAGTGGCAATTTCCTTTTTAATTGCAGATAATCGTTTTGTGAAAGCCATAACACTACGAGTTGTATTGAACATATCTCCAATAAACAAATTGGTCTGAAACATGTTGATAAGATTTGTTTGCAAGTCCCCAAAATTTAAGTTTACTTTTACAAACTAGGGCATTCTAAGCCATTATCTTTTTTTGTAGAATCTTCCAGCTGCATATATTTGCATTTCAGTGTGTAACATCAAAAATACTATCTATGCCTCTGGTGGTTTTAGTGAATACGCTGTATTGTTGTGTTGTTTTTATTTTAATTGCTTCTGTTTCTTCCATTCAAGATTTAGATACATATTTTTGTTTTGTGATCTACTTATGAGTGTATATTTTACATGTTTATATTTTTGAAACATGGAAAACAAGTAAAACTGTTAAGTTCGGCCGGAGTGTATATTTTACATGTTTATATTTTTGAAACATGGAAAACAAGTAAAACTGTTAAGTTCGGCCGGACCGAATTTTATTACACCCCTACCAGGAAATATACTGACTTCAAATGGAATAATAAATTAAAGGAAATCAAAAACCTCATTTTGAGAAAGTGTGCGATTTCACTCAGAAATCCCCATATCACGAATATTGTCAATTATTTCATATTCCATTTCGAAAAAAGATTATTTTTTTTTCGCGCAACATCAAAGATTTTTGGTTTATAGGTAAAGAAATAACTTCCCAGAACGAATCAAGTCGCGAGCCAATTTTTGGTTGTTGCGGACAAAAGTTATGGCTGTTTTATTTCGGCTTTTAACAAAGAAAATATTATAAAAACGCTAATTATTTTAATGAGCACAATTGTTACCAAAAAGTTCTCTCGAGGTGACTTCAGCGAGTAGATTGCATAATACATGCAAAATTGTACTCAGAATTCGCGGAGTGTACATAAAATTGATAAATTAATGAATATAAGTCAACTTTTTTCAAAATAGAGGTCCATTTACCGGTTATAAAATGACATAAACATTTGTGGTGGATCAAAACTTGACGGCAAATCAAATCAGACTAAAATCATACAGATTGGTATTATAGTTTCGATGTTACAGCCAAAATAAAAACATATTATGGGAAAAAAAATAATTTTTTGTTTGAAAAAATATTTTTTCACATGCATTATGTAGTAGAAACAAGTAAAAAAGTATCAGTCGGCTTTGCCGACAGAAATATACCCTCAGCCTGTGGGGATTGAAATACTTTTTTCGGAAAAAAATAACTTATGTATGTGGTTAGGGGGTTTTCAAAGTTTTTGGCGTATGCAACGACAAAAGTGTGGATAGGATTGAAGCTCAATAATTTGCGGGGATATCGATAGAATCAAGATTCGAGATATATTTATTGAGACTTATATAATGTTTCAACTTACAATTAGCATGTGACAAGGAAATCTTAAAACTATTTTGTATTATTTTAATTAATGTGTAATGGCATGAGCTACTTGCTTTTGTGATAAGTTATAACAATTATTGTGGTGTAATTTGAAATTCAATGTTTGCTCCCGACATTTTGACATTTTTGTTGTGGAAATCTCCATAAATTAAACTAAAAACAAAACTAATAAAAACTATATATATACTAATACTATACTAATGTGCTAACCTCTGTGAATGTTAGGGGTTGAAAGGGAGTAAAAATCTGACGAAAGCGAAGCTGAATAGTCAAATTCATGTAGAATGTTTTCCCTAAAAACACCAACAGGTGACAGATAATACACATCTGACCAGCCAAATTCTCGTTGATTAATATAGACGTCTTTAACTAAACTGTTTTCGTGGTTTTACAATGTCTCAACAAACCGCTTCAGAAGATTCAGAGCATACAAACCAATAGGTATAATGGAAGATTCCGAATAATATGCAAATTGGAATATCTTTTTGTTGGATTCTGGTAATTCTTATTCAAACACTGCCTGAGCACCTTTCTTTCACATATTTCAAACTCAGAACCAAATTGTAATAGCGTACATCAAAATTGGACGTATACATGTCTTATATATTAAAAGTTTTGTCCCAGTAGGAGTAGATCTGTTACACAAAATTACTGCCAACGACCCCTTCACTTTATTAGCTCTCCGAAGCATTAATCGAGAGTGTAGAGGAGCGTTTTTTGTTTTGATTTCAATAAATTAGAAATAATATAAAAAATTAGTTGTACATAAAAGTTATAGTTTTCTAAAATGATAAGCTCAGTGGAACTATTTTTTGATGATAGTGAAGAAGATATACATACATTGTTAACGTAGCATCTATCAGACGACACTTAAGAGGTAAATCTAATTCTTTAGAATTGCCATCAGTGTCGTGAGTTTGTTTGGTTTCCAACATTCGTCAAAATAATTGTTAATTTTTTAGGTTTAAAGCCTATTTTCGGCTTCGGTTTATTTCGTTTCCTGCGAGAGAATACGTTGTCAATCTCCAATTTCACTGTTATTATCATCCCATGTCTCTTCAATTCCGTAGAGTGCACCTGCAGGATTTGAAACCATATTAATTTGCAGTAAGTCTGCTACCGCTTGCTCCATTGACGACAAAGATATTTCTTGTGATGGTCCACGCCCTGTAGCTGTAATGTTCTTCTTATTTTGAGACATTTTTTTCTTTAGTTTGGATTAAAAAGGACTCCACACTCTGTGCCAATCATCTGATGTACAGGTTGGTGGACCACAACTATTTATTTGCTCCGCAACATCCTTCCACACCTCATCAAAAGTGGCTTTAGTTTCGCCAAAAAGTCTGACTCCACGAGCTACGTTTGGGTGGGCTTCCATTTTTTCAACCAGCATTTCAAATTGCTGTCTTGTAGCAATTTTCACCATTATAAGTACTGAAACACCAAAAACGTATATAATATTAAATAAATTCACTTAAAATAAATGAAAATCTTACTTACGTTTCAATTTTTCGTTTTTATTCGTTAGTAAAAATGTACGGCGACAGCTAATTTGTTGTCGCCGGAAAATGAACATTACGGCGACAACATTTGACGGCGTCAGGCAAATATTGCCGTACGGAATCGAAAAATTGCATTGGGCAACGCGATACGACTCGCCTCGCGATACGGAATCGACCCAGAAATTTCGTTTCCATTTGAAACTAGCTTCAACAACTTGCTTTCCGGAACAACAAATCTGGCACATTTGCCGGGCGCATTTCTAAGGCATAATGCCTCACATTTCCCAACGTTAATTTTTATACCCCAGGAAACATAGAAATCGTTAACTAATGACAGATGTCGCTGAACCTTGGATAGAGCAACGAAGGGAGATTCTGCATGCGCATATAATAACGAATCATCTGCGTATAAATACCTTTCGAATCATTAAAAGTGTGTGGAAAATCGTGAATAAAAACAGTATACAAAAAAGGTGCCATAACTGATCCTTGTGGAACACCACATCAACATTTCCAAGAGAACTACTAACACCATCAAACTCCACAAAGACCTGTTATTGAAAAAACTGTGAAGAAGCTTTATAATGTGTCCATTAAACCCAATGTTTATTAATTTGAAAAGTATTCCATTATGATATGCGTGATCAAAGGCCTTCTAAATGTCAAAGGAGACAGCAACTGTACATTTACGATCTCTGAGATTCTATATAACGTCATTATGGAATTTTAACAGCGCATGAGTAGTTGAGTTACCTTTTTTAAACCCAAACTGGTATTCTGGAATAAATTCGTTTACCACATCGTCTTTCAATTTTTGCATAATTATTTTTTCTAACAATTTACCAAGGTTTGACAGCATCGAGATTGGTCTTACATTGTTAACATCATAGTTTCCGGCTTTCTTTACGATCGGAACTATTTTTGCACTTTCCAAGTATTGGGAAAATAACAGTTGTTAATACAGTTATTGAAAATTATGGTTAAAAATTCCAAAGCGTTAGTGGGTTGTACAAATCTTTTGGAATCGACCAAAGTGGACTGTAGCGGGGTAAATTTGTTAAAGCGGCGGCAGACCCTTTAAGATTTGTAAAGGAGCGGAAGGAATAAAAAGGCAGCAAAGAATGTTTTTGATTGTTGTGGGTGAACCAAATGAAGGTTTTACTTTAATTTTTATTCTGGTTATTTCAGTGGTCTCAATACATGTGAAGTACATAAATTATGGTTTTTGTGTCATAGATGTTTTTAAACTTCAAATAAACGAAACAAATGGAATTAGAGAAGAGAAAAGGTAACCTTTTATCTCATGAGTAAAAGCTCTTTTTTCATGAGTGAAGGGTTACAATGTTAACCCTTTCGGCCCCGAACTTTTTTCCTCGCATTAGTAGTTACTTTAAAGACATAGAATTAAAGTATAAGTCAAAACTAAGACATAACATAAATTGGTGGGCGTTACCCCACCTATTTCGGAAGATACAGTACATTTTATCTAAAATTTATTTGCTCATTAATTTGTGCAATTATGTAAATGTAAATGTTATAATCGTATAGAAGTATACCTCTGACCTTACTTTTGAAGAATCAAAACCAAAGTCTAACATAAAGCTCATACATTTTGATTCAGAAACGATTTAAATAATTTGGACTGTACACATCGATTTTTGACATACCGTGATTTTCCAGACTTCACACTGAATAATGCATCGTAGTTCTGTTGATCGGGATACAACTGGCACTTTTTTATAAGTGAAAGGTTACAATGTTAAAGATGTTAAGGTTTATATGTTAATTAAGAATGAACTTTAACAAAAATTCAAAAAGTACATACTTCTTTATATATTCATTTTCTTATACTAGTTTGTTGAACACAGTTAAACATGGCGGGGCCTCTTCCTGGAACGCAACTTAATAATCACAGTTTCCGGATAGAATCCAGCAGAAAACCGAACTTTGTGCAATCGGCATATTTGTAGCTGTTTGTATGAGTCCCGCTTTGAGAGTTTTTGGGTGATGATCGTTGGCCAAACTTATTTCGATATTTATTGGATTGAAATAGTGTGGATCTGCGAGATCTATCAGGTGACTGTAAATGGACTGCAATCGTTTATCTGTCGTGGAGTCAAAAGGGGATATGTTAAGTTTATCCTTGACTTCAGCAGTAATTTCAACCTTAGTGGTGTGGTCGTGGAAAGATTTTAGGTTGACAGTGGAGAATAGTTTCCCAGGGTAATTGCCATCTATCGGCTAGTTTCGTAGAAATCGTTGTTTGTGCTGCCCCAGAGTTCAATACTAGCCGTACCTTGTCGCAGCCGTCGGCGGTCAGGACCTTCGCAAGAGCGGTTGGCAAAAACACGTGCGTATTAGAGCGACAGCTTAAGCGTTCGCTGACATTGCTTTTGCGGCGTGACGTGTTGGAAGTTGTGGAAGATGGTGGAGGTGGCTGAGGTGGTCTTCCACGTTGGTGACTTGATTGCGGCTTTGATGACGTGGTCTTCGAGTTGGAATTGGGAGATGATGATCTTGGAGTTTTGGTGGTCCTGGTTTTCTTTGCTGGTGTCGACATGGAGCATCGTATGGTGATTCATGTGGCATACCATGCACGTCTTATGACTTGGGCACCATTCACGAGTGTGAGCAGTGCACAAACAGTTGAAGCAAAAACCTTTCCGCTGAGCCTCAGATCTTCTGTTCACGAATCTCATTTTGGAAAAGGTAGGGCAATATTTTATGAAATGCCTTTCCTGGCATAAACGACATTTGGGAACGCTAGAAACATTGTGGTACATAGAATTATATTAAATATGTGAGCGGGTTTTCTATTAACACTTTGGAAGTGTGCGTATCTCTGCAACAAGAACTCTGGAATCTTTGCCCGTGAACACTTTAACTACTCGTCCAAGTCGCCACTCGGTTGGAGGAAGATTGTCGTCTATGATGACAACAAAGTCGTTAGGAGCTAAATCTCGTTGAGCTGTCTTCCATTTATACCTACGTTGGAGTTCTGTTAAATATTCATTTTCCACCATTTGGCGAAGTGGAGTTGGATAGTTTTTAATCTTTGCCATCGATTCATTAGTGATAAATTATCGGAAAATTGTTCGGGAATTGCAACAAGTGGAGCTCCTCTCAATAGGTGACCACGAGTTAAGGGTGGTAACTCATTGGGTTCTTCAGTCAAAGAAGAGAGTGGTCGAGAATTCAGAATGCTTTCGATTCGGATCAACAATGTAGAAAACTCTTCGTAAGTGAATTTCAGATTTCCAGCTACTTTTGTTAGGTGTCTTTTCATACTCTTTACCGCGGCTTCCCAGAGGCCACCCATATGTGGCGCATGGGGCGGAATGAAATGCCAGGTGAAGCCATGCAAATTGTATTTAGCGACAAGATCATGTTAAACAGATTGTACGAATTTTCTATATTCTTCAGATAATTTTCGATTTGCTCCAATAAAGGTAGTCCCGTTATCAAAAAAACCTGACTTGGCAGACCTCTTCCACCTAAAAATCGACTGAATGTCGCAAGAAACGCTTCTGAGGACAGTTCAGAACAGACTTCCAAGTGGATTGCTCTTGTTGAAAGACAAACAAAAATAGCTGCGTAACCTTTGTGCAATTTGGCATTACGGAGGCGTGAGGTCTTTAATTCAAAGGGTCCAGCATAATCTATTCCGGTATTAGTAAAAGATAAAGAGAATGTACATCGTTCTGGAGAAAGTATGCGTGAACTGGATGAACAGTTTACAGAACAATGATTTCTCTGGCAGAATGATTGGACATCGTTCGTTGTAAGTCAGCATTGGACTGCCGTCCATTTGCTCGGATAAATTTATGCTCATCAAGTAACGGATTCAGTGTTAGCAATCGACTTTTGGTGGGGATAGGTTTATTTGCCTCCAGAGCTTGTTATTCCCAGGAAAAATGCGACATTTTTGCAAGTCTTATTAGTCAATACTTGACAAAAGTAATTTCTTGGGCTGTTAAAACATCTTTTTGTAGTGCCTGTGCTAAACATCTTTTACATCCGTGTATAAAACGGAAAGCATACGCAAAAACCCTCAGGGCTCGGTTTCAGGACGAAAAGTGTTCGAGTAGTGTATATCTAACAACTTGGTTGTGGAGTGCTATTACTTTTGTTCCGGCGCAGTGTCTTTAGAAATTTTTGATTGTGGCCAGTGTTCGGGTTCCTGAGATAGCCATTTTGGTCCATGCCACCAAATGTCGTTTGTTTGGAGCTCGTCGGCCGTACATCCACGAGTACCAAGATCAGCAGGATTATCCGCAGATGACACATGCCGCCAATTGGCATTACCTACGTTGTCCAATATTTCTGATACCTTGTTGGCTACGAAGGTTTTCCAGTGATACGGCGGTTTACTAACCCATGCTAACGTAATTGTGGAGTCAGTCCACAGACAAATTTCGGGATCTTTGATATCAATATTTTTGCAAACAGATTTGACTAATTTCAACAACATAGCTGCTCCACATAATTCTAATCTGGGTAGGCTAACATTTTTCAGTGGTGCCTCTTTACTTTTCGAAACAAGCAGATTAGTGTAGATAACATTTTGTGAAGAAGTGGAGCGGATGTATAAGCACGCACAGTACTCTTTCTCCGAGGCATCGCAGAAACCATGTATTTCGGTCTTGGCCTCTCGAGAATAATAAATCCAACGAGGAATTTTTATGTTCTGAATTCCAGGAAAATTCACAGGAAAGAATTCCATCTCTCAAAAGAATGAGGTTCAATTTCCTCATCCCAATTTGTTTCATCGATCCACAATTGTTGTATTAAGACTTTGGCAACTACTGTAATTGGAGTTAACCACCCCGCCGAGTCGAATAACTTCGCTACTATAGACAAAAGTTTTCGTTTTGTTATCGAAACAGTTGGCAACTCTATGTGCGTCACCTTATAGAAAAAGTAGTCTTTCATTGCATTCCATTGAATGCCTAAGGTTTTAGTCTCACTGACATCCTCAGTTTGTAGAAACTCTTCGCTGAGAAGATCCTCGGGGGGTATGTTTTGTAGGATTTGTGGATGATTCGATGTTATTTTCTTTAGTGGAAAGCAAGCTCGACCATCGAGTCTACGGTATACTGTCTTTTTATAGAACTCTTCGCACCACAAGTCATCAGCAGACATTGTTTTCTCATTGGAGACGTTTTCTATCTCCCAAAACCTTTGTAAATCTTGGTTAAGTGGATCAACAGTTGCCGTCGAACTAGTGATCCATCCAAATTCCGTATTTTGGGCCAACAAATTTCCACAAACATTCTTTTCAAGTCCAGGTTTTATAATTGCTGGTAGTATATCACTACCGATGTGCAAATCAATAGGAGCGGGTTTAAAGAAGTTAGGATCAGCTAACTCTATAGATTTCAGGTGAGTAAAATCATGGATAGCGGTTGGAGAAGCGGGCATTAAGTGATTCAGATTTGAAATCACAATAGCGGAAGCGGACACCTTGAAATCGGATTTCCTAGACTTTAATGTTAGTTCTCATATCTTGGAGGAATTTTCCAAAAGTGTTCCACCTCAACCTGAAATCATCGTGTGTGACTTCTTTGTCGGAATACCAAATCGATTAATAATGCGGTTTGCAACAAACGACTCTTGCGATCCTTGGTCTATGAATGCTCGAATAGTAAAACAAATACCCTTATGTTCTACATCCACCAAGGCTGTAGGCAAAACAGTTTTTTTACCAGATTGGGAAAAATGATTTTGAGTATTCAGTGTATTGGAATAAGCAGCTGCGGATGTGGTTGGCAATTGATCGTCGTAACTCTCAATGTGATAAGACGCAGATGCCGATCGTGGACCTTGCTAATTTGCTTGGAGGTAACTACCTCCATCAGAATGTAACAGGGTGTGATGTTGTTGCTTACAGGTTTGGCATAAGTGTTTACTTTTACACTTGTTTAAAGTGTGGCCATATGACAAGCAATTCTCACAGATTTTGTTGTCAGAAACGAATTTTCTTTTCTGAGAAAACGAAAAAGAACGAAATTTGGCGCAAGCACTTAAAGAGTGATCTTGGTGACATGCTTTGCAAGCTTTATGAGGAGTGTCGGTATTTGAATTGTATGAATTGATTTTGTGTGAACTGGTACTTGTTGATGGTCTCCTCATATCTAATATCGACTCCATCATATTTAGCCTTTTTGAAATAAAGTCGTCTAGTTGATCCCAAGACGGCATTTCCTTGTGATTTGACAGTGAATTTTCCCATGCAGTCAATGTTTCTTCGGGTAACTTTGAGGAAACCCAATATACTAAGATTGGATCCCACGAGATAACAGAAATATGGTATGTTTTCAAGACAGAGAGACAGTTGTTCACAGTATATTGCAAGTTGCGTAAATTCCTACCCTTCTCGGAAGAAATATTTTCAATCTCAAAAATTTTCCTTAGCTGGTGGTTGATAAGGATGCGTTTATTTTCATAGCACTGGCGCAAAGCATCCCAGGCTAATTCAAAATTATTATCAGTTAAAGGAAATCGCTTTACAATCAAATTTGCTTCGCCACGGGTTTTGGCCCGCAAATGAAACAGTTTTTGAGCTGGGGATAATTTGTTGTGCTTAATTTAGATGACTGTGAACATGTCACGGAAACTGGGCCACTTATCGTAACCTCCATTGAACAGTTCCGTGTCACATGGCGGCAACTTCACTAAGAAACTCGAATCGTTTGAAACGTTGCATTTTGTAGTTGATTTAGATTCTGACTTTTCTAGTTTTTATTTTCAATATGTAAAAGGTCCAGAATGTACGCTTTGCATTCCTTAAAGGATTTGCAGGTTTCGGTGAAATTCGAATCTGATATGTCTTTTGTAAAATCTGGGTTTTCGGAAGTCATTTCGATTTCGTAGACTTGCACCAGCTTACGCCAACGTCTTTCTAAGTCGTCTAACTCGACCTGCAAGCTGGAGGAAGTGTATTCCTCTGCAGGTTTTTTTCTGAAAGTTGGCGCAGAAAGTCACCACTTGATCAGAAAAGAAGATGAACTTTTGTGGAGTTTTCGTTAAACTATCTGTGTTAGAAGTACTCATTTTGAGAGATAATTGAAAGACGGTACTGTACTAGTATCTTTACAAGATGTTTCGAGGAATGAGTTGTAAATGTTCAATATAACAAAATATTCAGTCAAGAATATTTAAAATTGTAACTTTTTTTCAACTTGAGATTCAGAGTAAAAGGACCAAATTTTAATGCTGAGTACCTTTGCCCAATATTTGTCCAAAAATGAATGTAGGAAAAATATGGCAAGGCCCCACGTATGTGCTTACATAATGATTTTATGTAACTTGAAACCCTATATAAAGAATGTAACAGAAGGTCCTTTCAGCCCCCAAGCGCATTAAAGGAATATCCACAGTAACCAGTAATTTCGTTAATGAAAGTGGCCGATTTACAATATGTTAGGTGATTAACAGGCCCTAAACCCACACAGGAACATACAGTTTCAACTGTATTATGTTGATATGTTAATTCCAGTTTAGTCTAAGAATAGTTTTCTGCATTCAACATGAATGTATGTATGAAAGTCGAAATGTAACAGAAACAAATAGAGTTATCTCCCTCACAACAGTTTGGGACAGATTCGCCCAATAGTAGATAAAGAAATTGCGAATGTAACCAGAAGAGCCGTGAAGTTGTAATTTAGTACTCTCTCAAATACAATTCTAGCAAAAAAGGAAGCTATAGGGCAAGGCTGAGCGAAACAGAATTTAAGAGAGATAAACATTTAGCGTTTTTATGATTTTTCCTAAATTGGTTTTAATTGTGAAAACACAATTATAATGAAAAATCGTCCATGAAATGAATTATTAAAAAATAATCACAAAAATTACTTAAACGTCCAAGTTGAATTTAAGCGTAACTTAAAACAGACACCAGTGGATCTCTCTTTGTTAACAGTCTTTGGTTGTAAACAATGGATGTGAGAACGTTGTGATGTTCTCTGTCTGACGTTGTTTAGCAATAGCAACGAGCACGCTATTATATCTTGATTCACGTGATGTTTTGTTAGAATTAAATGACCTGTAGTGTCCAAATGTTTCAAATTTAGTTTTCACAGGGCAATATATTCACCACAAATACGATAATAATTTATCAACAGATTCAATATACTATATACTATCGTAAGTGAATAAATGTTGGGTACTTACAGTGACTCCAACAGGAAACTTATTTTCCAAAATTCAGGTTTGATTCATTCGTCAATTTGTGTTTCCAAATATTCAAGACTTTTGATAGCTATTCAGTAGAAAATTTACATAATTTAAGGATCTGTTTTGATGAGGGTATTCCACAACGATACTTAAACCTTTTAAAATTTACTTTTATCGAATAATTCCACCAAATTATCCACAGTTTTGAGGGTAATTGTAACCCACACAAGCGCCAATAACTATCACGCCTGATGTTCACTGTAACCGAGGGGTACTGTACACACTTATTTTTGTTTACACCTGTCGTTACTATCCTCCTTCTAACTTTGCTAACTAGTTGGGTTTTATCATTTTGTTCTGGATTTCGTTATACCGTTGTAAATGAGTGGTATCCAGAAATGGTGTAAAGGCTTCCAAGACAATGTTTATAGCTGATTTAATGCTCATCAACCAGCAAATGTCACGCATGCACTTGGTTGTTTCGCTGGCAGTGCGTGATAACTGAAACAAATAGTACAAATCAGATGTTGTTTCTATTTTATTTTATCAGCACTACCTTTTTCCTTAAGCTCTTTTCGTTAAATTTTATTTTCCTTATAAAACGGAAAGCATACGCAAAAACCCTCAGGGCTCGGTTTAATGACGAAAAGTTTTCGAGTAGTGTATCTGTAACAACTTGGGTGTGGAGTGCAATCACTTTTGTTCCGGCGCAGTGTCTTTAGAAATTTTTGATTGTGGCCAGTGTTCGGGATCCTGAGATAGCCATTTTGATCCATGCCACCAAATGTCGTTTGTTTGGAGCTCGTCGGCCGTACATCCACGAGTACCAAGATCAGCAGGATTATCCGCAGATGACACATGCCGCCAATTGGCATTACCTACGTTGTCCAATATTTCTGATACCTTGTTGGCTACAGTGATACAGCGGTTTACTAACCCATGCTAACGTAATTGTGGAGTCAGTCCACAGACAAATTTCGGGATCTTTGATATCAATATTTTTGCATTCCATTGAATGCCTAAGGTTGTAGTCTCACTGACATCCTCAATTTGTAGAAACTCTTCGCTGAGAAGATCCTCGGGGGGTATGTTTTGTAGGATTTGCGGATAATTCGATGTTATTTTCTTTAGTGGAAAGCAAGATCGACCATCGAGTCTACGGTATACTGTCTTTTTATAGAATTCTTCGCACCACAAGTCATCAGCAGACATTGTTTTCTCATTGGAGACGTTTTCTATCTCCCAAAACCTTTGTAAAACTTGGTTAAGTGGAACAGTTGCCGTCCAAGAGGCAAAAGAAACAACAGTGTTCGATGCGGGTTTGCCACTAGTGATCCATCCAAATTCCGTACTTTGGGCCAACAAATTTCCAGAAACATTCTTTTCAAGTCCAGGTTTTATAATTGCTGGTAGTATATCACTACCGATGTGCAAACCAATAGGAGCGGGTTTGAAGAAGTTAGGATCAGCTAACTCTAGAGATTTCAGGGGCATTAAGTGATTCAGTTTTGAAATCACAATGGCGGACGCGGCCACCTTGAAATCGGATTTCCTAGACTTTAATGC
This sequence comes from Musca autumnalis, assembly GCF_047663935.1. NCBI lineage: Eukaryota > Metazoa > Arthropoda > Insecta > Diptera > Muscidae > Musca > Musca autumnalis. The sequence continues at coordinate 134,547,587 of NW_027411644.1, forward strand.
TAGTTCTCATATCTTGGAGGAATTTTCCAAAAATTTTCCACCTAAACCTGAAATCATCGTGTGTGACTTCTTTGTCGGAATACCAAATCGATTTATAATGAGGTTTGCAACAAACGACTCTTGCGATCCTTGGTCTATGAATGCTCGAATAGTAAAACAAATACCCTTATGTTCTACATCCACCAAGGCTGTAGGCAAAACAGTTTTTTTTCCAGATTGGGAAAAATGATTTTGAGTATTCAGTGTATTGGAATAAGCAGCTGCGGATGTGGTTGGCAATTGATCCTCGTAACTCTCAATGTGATAAGACGCAGATACCGATCGTGGACCTTGCTAATTTGCTTGGAGGTAACTACCTCCATCAGAATGTAACAGGGTGTGATGTTGTTGCTTCCAGGTTTGGCATAAGAATTTACTTTTACACATATTTAAAGTGTGGCCATATGACAAGCAATTCTCACAGATTTTGTTGTCAGAAACGAATTTTCTTTTTTGAGAAAACAAAAAAGAACGAAATTTGGCGCAAGCTCTTAAAGAGTGATCTTGGTGACATGCTTTGCAAGCTTTATGAGGAGTGTCGGTATTTGAATTGTATGAATTGATTTTGTGTGAACTGGTACTTGTTGATGGTCTCCTCATACCTAATATCGACTCCATCATATTTAGCCTTTTTGAAATAAAGTCGTCTAGTTGATCCCAAGACGGCATTTCCTTGTGATTTTACAGTGAATTTTCCCATGCAGTCAATGTTTCTTCGGGTAACTTTGAGGAAACCCAATATACCAAGATTGGATCCCACGTGATAACAGAAATATGGTATGTTTTCAAGACAGAGAGACAGTTGTTCACAGTATATTGCAAGTTGCGTAAATTCCTACCCTTCTCGGAAGAAATATTTTCAATCTCAAAAATTTTCCTTAGCTGGTGGTTGATAAGGATGCGTTTATTTTCATAGCATTGGCGCAAAGCATCCCAGGCTAATTCAAAATTATCATCAGCTAAAGGAAATCGCTTTACAATCAAATTTGCTTCGCCACGGGGTTTGGCCCGCAAATGAAACAGTTTTTGAGCTGGGGATAATTTGTTGTGCTTAATTTAGATGACTGTGAACATGTCACGGAAACTGGGCCACTTATCGTAACCTCCATTGAACAGTTCCGTGTCACATGGCGGCAACTTCACTGAGAAACTCGAATCGTCTGAAACGTTGCTTTTTGTAGTTGATTTAGATTCGGACTTTTCTAGTTTTTTTTCCATATGTAAAAGGTCCAGAATGTACGCTTTGCATTCCTTAAAGGAGTTGCAGGTTTCGGTGAAATTCGAATCTCTTATGTCTTTTGTAAAATCTGGGTTTTCGGAAGTCATTTCGATTTCGTAGACTTGCACCAGCTGACGCCAACGTCTTTCTAAGTCGTCTAACTCGACCCGCAAGCTGGAGGAATTGTATTCCTCTACAGGTTTTTTTCTGAAAGTTGGCGCAGAAAGTCACCACTTGATCAGAAAAGAAGATGAACTTTTGTGGAGTTTTCGTTAAACTATCTGTGTAAGAAGTACTCATTTTGAGAGATAATTGAAAGATGGTACTGTACGAGTATCTTTACAAGATGTTTCGAGGAATGAGTTGTAAATGTTCAATATAACAAAATATTCAGTCAAGAATATTTAAAATTGTAACTTTTTTTCAACTTGAGATTCAGAGTAAAAGGACCAAATTTTAATGCTGAGTACCTTTGTCCAATATTTGTCCAAAAATGAATGTAGGAAAAATATGGCAAGGCTCCACGTATGTGCTTAGATAATGTATCTTGAAACCCTATATAAAGAATGTAACAGAAGGTCCTTTCAGCCCCCAAGCGCATTAAAGGAATATCCACAGTAACCAGTAATTTCGTTAATGAAAGTGGCCGATTTACAATATGTTAGGTGATTAACAGACCCTAAACCCACACAGGAACATACAGTTTCAACTGTATTATGTTGATAAGTTAATTGCGGTTTAGTCTAAGAATGGTTTTCTGCATTCAACATGAATGTATGTATGAAATTCGAAATGTAACAGAAACAAATATAGTTATCTCCCTCACAACAGTTTGGGACAGATTCGCCCAATAGTAGATAATTTAATTTAGTACTCTCTCAAATACAATTCTAGCAAAAAAGGAAGCTATAGGGCAAGGCGGAGCGAAACAGAATTTAAGAGAGATAAACATTCAGCTTTTTTAAGACTTCTCCTAAATTGGTTTTAATTGTGAAAACACAATTCTAATGAAAAATCGTCCATGAAATGAATTATTAAAAAAATAATCACAAAAAATACTTAAACGTCCAAGTTGAATTTAAGCGTAACTTAAAACAGACACCAGTGGATCTCTCTTTGTTAACAGTCTTTGGTTGTAAACAATGGATGTGAGAACGTTGTGATGTTCTCTGTCTGACGTTGTTTAGCAATAGCAACGAGCACGCTATTTTATCTTGATTCACGTGATGTTTTGTTAGAATTAAATGACCTGTAGTGTCCAAATGTTTCAAATTTAGTTTTCACAGGGCAATATATTCACCACAAATACGATAATAATTTATCAACAGATTCAATATACTACCAATTTCATTGAAATATTTAAATATGCGGGTCAAGTTAATTGAAAACTATGATTTATGAGTTGTTAATAGTGGAATCGTAAGTGAATAAATGTTGGGTACTTACAGTGACTCCAACAGGAAACTTTTTTTTCCAAAATTCAGGTTTGATTCATTCGTCAATTTGTGTTTCCAAATATTCAAGACTTTTGATAGGTATTCAGTGGAAAATTTACATAATTTAAGGATCTGTTTTCATGAGGGTATTCCACAACGATACTTAAACCTTTTAAAATTTACTTTTATTGAATAATTCCACCAAATTATCCACAGTTTTGAGGGTAATTGTAACCCACACAAGCGCCAATAACTATCACGCCTGATGTGCACTGTAACCGAGGGGTACTGTACACACTTATTTTTGTTTACACCTGTCGTTACTATCCTCCTTCTAACTTTGCTGACTAGTTGGGTTTTATCATTTTGTTCTGGATTTCGTTATACCGTTGTAAATGAATGGTATCCAGAAATGGTGTAAAGGCTTCCAAGACAATGTTTATAGCTGATTTAATGCTCATAAACCAGCAAATGTCACGCATGCACTTGGTTGTTTCGCTGGCAGTGCGCGATAACTGAAACAAATAGTACAAATCAGATGCTGTTTCCATTTTATTTTATCAGCACTACCTTTTTCCTTAAGCTCTTTTCGTTAAATTTTATTTTCCTTATTTTGTTATCAATAGCGTAATTTTAACCAATTGCATAGTTACAACCACAGCGGTTTGTTTTCGTTTTTCTTATTTAATTGCGTATTTGCTTTTAACTCCTTTTGTACAAGACTTTTCAAGGGAATTTTGTAGCAATTTGTTTTCTTCAATTCTTTCGCTTTATGTTATGTTCCTTTACTTTTCCAGCTACAAATTTATTTCTAATTTATTGTATTCTTCAAAGCAACAAAATTATTAAGTATTTATTTTAGTATTTTGTTATCTTCTGTTCACACATATGCCGATAGTTTTGTATTTTGCTTGCAACGTTTCTTTTCCCACAAATTATGATCACCAAAAAAGAAATATGTTCTTGACACCACGGCGGTCAGTGTTAAATGTCGTTTTCTCCAACACTTCGCCTAATGCAGGTTATTTGTTGTTTTCTTTTTCCAACAGGTTAGACTAAGAGACTTGTCTATCATAAGGACTGTTTTTGTATTTACAAACATAAAGAATGTTAATACCTCTTTATATGTTGGTAGTCTATTCTCTTTAATTAATAGCAAATAATTTCTTTGTTGGAACTGCGTTGGTAGCTATGTGCTAGGCACGTGTGGTATACGTATGTGGACGATTTAATAACAACGTAAAGAGAACCCTTGATGGACGGCTGTATGTGGATTAGTTAACAGCGACGTAAGAGATTTTACAGAGACTTGTTGGACTGCTGTGTGTGGATTTGTTAACATCGACGTAATCGTTGAGTGTGAGAAGGCAACTAATGCTAAAACCGAATAATTTATGTAACAGTCGATGATAAACGTTAGATAATAAGAAATGAAGACAGTGTGGTACATGATGTCCATAACACTGCTAGTTAGTAAGAGACTGATGTGTTTATAACCGTTGGTATGATGTAAACGCAATGAGTAGAACATACAGACAAACCAATGGAAAGTATAGGCCGACGAAATTTTAATATTTCACAGCCGACTATCGATCTCTGTTGTTTGTAAAGAGAGCGTGTGTACAATAGTTTAAGCAAATTAAGCGCGCTTTTTGCATCAGCAGCTCTATTTCGTGCTTGCTTGTCAGTGTATGACGTCGGTGCTGATGCTCTTCCTCTTGTTGCCTCTTTTGATTTTTATGCTCTAACGTATTTGTTGTTGATATTTAGTGAAAAGAATTCTAGTTGGATTTTTGTTTGAGGTTATTTTTCCTCTGCTCTGCTGGTTTTTAACAAAAGACAATGCAAAAACCCAGTTGTCATAAAACGGACAATGCATTAAAAGAGAGCAACTTGAAATGAAATTGATAGCACTCCAATTACACTGCTCAACAAAATTGAAAAAGTTGAATGTTTCAGACGAAGTTGCAGTTGTTTCTAGATGAAATCGGCGAGTTATTTTCAAATCCCGTCCCGGTTTTTCTCCATCAGCTCTTGTTTTTGAGATATAGCTCAAAATCGGTTTTTACGAGTTTAACCCAGACTTTCGTTATTTTCGGATACAAACAAATATTTTTTGTGGGTTTTTCGACATTAAAATATTAAGGAGATGTTGTACGCTCGATACAAATCGTTTTTGAAATAGTTATGGTGAGTATATATAAAAAAAAATGTAGAAAATATACGACGGACCTTGTAAAAATTGCATATTTTGAGTACTTTAAGCGGTAACTACGTCATCGGGGGAAGTCATAGGATCTTCATATAGCAATGCGGATATGCTTAGGGTGTCTACTATATAGTCCAGTATTCAAATATATAATATAAAGTTCATAGCGCCCATGATTCGGCCATAACCTAAAAATCATCATGAAGACTGCCATTGAAAAGTAAATGGCTTATGTGGTAATGATATCACTGGTAAATTATTTCCCTTTAGCAGTCTTCATGGCGATTTTTAGGTTATGGCCGAATCATGGGGACTATGAACTTTATATTATACATTTGAATACTGGATTATATAGTAGACACCCTAAGCATATCCGGAGTACCATACGAAGATGCTATGACTTCAACCGATGACGTAATTACAGCTTAAAGTACTCAAAATATGCAATTTTTACAAGGTCCGTCGTATATTTTCTATATTTTTTTGATATATACTCACCATAACTATTTCAAAAACGATTTTATCGAGCGTACAACATCTCCTTAATATATTAATGTCGAAAAACCCACAAAAAATATTTGTTTGTATCCGAAAATAACGAAAGTCTGGGTTAAACTCGTAAAAACCGATTTTGAGCTATACCTCAAAAACAAGAGCTGATGGAGAAAAACCGGGACCGGATTTGAAAATAACTCGCCGATTTCATCTAGAAACAACTGCAACTTCGGTTGAAACAAAAGTCCTGTTGACCAGTGTTATTAACGAGATGGGTTCTCCCAAAAAACGATGTTAGTTGGAAACCCACCAATAAACTCAAACAAATTGTCGAGTAATTTTGCGAAGATGAGACAACGTAGGGCGAATATTAATTTCGTTTTGCGGATAGCGTTTAGCTTTTTAATGCGGGTTGATTTGACGAATAAAATGACGGTTTTGAAATCGACTTGGACCAGACTATTTACAATGCTTCTTCTGAACAATCGTTTGAATTTAATGTTAAATTCAAACGTACATAAACGTTTGCCAATAAAACCCTATTTGCTCACAATTTAATACAATCCTACGTACCTTTTATCCATGTTTTGTGACAATTTGTTGTCCAATAAACGATAATATGCGGCGGACGAATCCAAAACAGAGCTTCCTTCAATTTTATTGACGGCTCGAACGGACCATGTACAAATCTTTTGGAATCGACCAAAGTGGACTGTAGCGGAGTAAATTTGTTAAAACGGTGGCAGACCCTTTAAGATTTGTAAAGGAGCGGAAGGAATAAAAGGCAGCAAAGAATGTTTTTGATTGTTGCGGGTGAACCAAATGAAGGTTTTACTTTATTTTTTATTCTGGTTATTTCAGCGGTCTAAATACAAATGAAGTACATAAATTATGGTTTTTGTGTTATAGACGTTTTGTAAACTTCAAATAAACGAAACAAATGGAATTAGAGAAGAGAAAAGGTAGCCTTTTATCTCATGAGTAAAAGCTCTTTTTTCATGAGTGAAAGGTTACAATGTTAAAGATGTTAAGGTTTATATGTTAATTAAGAATGAATTTTAACACAAATTCAAAAAGTAAATACTTCATTATAAATTCATGTTCTTATACTAGTTTGTTGAACACAGTTCAACAGGGTAGTTTTTTAATTAAATAATTTGATATGTTGTCAGGGCCGAGGATCTCTTATTATTTAATAAGCTAACTTCATCCTTAACTTGATTTAAAGATGTAAAAGCTGAATCTGAATTGATTAATGACGATGAATTCACATCAAACGTGCATAAAGGTTCAGGTGAACCTGCTAAAACTCTATCAATAGTTGGTGCTATTTCCGACTCGTCTCTATTCGGAGGAGAGGATTGATAAACGGATGTAAAATGATCCTTTAAAATAGCAAGTCCATCTGAGCCGTCCCTAACAGCACCTGCTACAGAAACTTGCATCAAACAAGATGAGCGTTTGGACCCAGTGATGTTATAAATTTCTTTAAACGCTGTTGGGCCTGGCTTTATGTTTTTAAGTCGACTATTTAGACGATCCGCTTGTTCCAAGCTTACTTGTTCCTAGTAGTTGAATTGTTGAATTTGCTTTGAAATTAAAACATACTCGGGATGCCTCCTATTTAAGGTACGATGGTAAATGTTTTTCAACTTTTTTTGCATATCGTCACCATAAATGCCGGGAGACGTAATCCACAAAACTAAAACTTTACAGGAGAAGCAAAAAACGTTATAAAATGAAAACGGTGTTCTAAAATATCGAAAATTTTTAGTATAGTGTTTTACGACAGAGAAGAAATATATTTTTGGAAAACATTTTTTTTAGATTTCCAGAAGCTGTGTGGGTTACGTCTTTTGGTATTGTATTTTTCTGAAATGCCAAAAGACGTAACCCACAATTTGTTGAGTATACATGTAAAGAAACTAGTATAAATGAAAAATTATGATCAAATTGGAACTGACTTATTGGCCTACGCGGTTAGACGAATTTTAAACTAGCTATCTGAAGGTGTTGGGTTCAATTCCCAGTCTTAACGGTGATATTTCAATGGACCACAACTAGGTGAACTGTCTATTCCAACCAGCACTACAATTACTTATAATTTAAATGTATTAGACGATATTTGAAACATCAAATTTAGAATGTTATATTTATTGTGGTATTTAAGTCAATTTATTGACAAAATATAGTTAATATAAATTATGTGATGTGTAACAATTTAAATGTAACTTTTAATTCTAATAAGGAATGTTGCCACAAATGTAGTGACAATCACTTGGAATTAAGTGTTTTAAGTCTAGCAGGTGCTGAAATTTCTTTTTTGAAACTTTTAGCTTCTGTGCGTTCATCTAAGGAGGACCCACCCAAAATCTCCGGATCAAACGCCAATGTTTGCAGTTTATTGGATCTCCTGTCTATTTGCATTAGTAAACAATACAGAAAACTTGCGTTTTTCTATAGACCTATTTGAATATCATTAAAATCAGTTGAATTTATCCAATCTCAAGCCATTATATATGTTATACCACGGGTTGTAAGAACATTTTGCGGCAAATTTACAATATAATCGTAGTTGTCTATAAAAACATCTTTGTGTTAGACCGACGAGAATTTTGAGCAACGTCTCATAAGACTAGTCACGTACATAAGTTTTTGTTGCCATTTGTCTTCAAAATAACCACTTACTTTTGTCCGTTTACTTAATACTGTTTTTTGTTGTTCTTGGGAGGTTTATTTAAACCATGGCATAGGTCGGTCTTCAGACATCATCTTCAATTAGACACTTCAATCACTTTTTTTATTGAAACTTTCGACATTTTACCAAACCTGGGTTTTGGCTATGACATGCGTATAAGGGGAAATATGAAAAATTCCCACAAATCTGAATTTTGGTGCAAAAAGTTATTCGGGTTACAAAAAATTCCCACAAATCGGAATTTTGGTGTAGATTTAAAAATTAGTAACAAGAATCGTCTTTATAAATTTTAAAACGATGACGATACCTCATGAATGGTGAGTCATTCATGAGGTATCGTCATCTGAGGGGCATATGGAGATATAAGCCGCATAAGAAGCGAACCGGTTAAAATAACCACGTCATATGATAGGTATTTCTATAAGCTTCCAAACGACACCCACTTTGTAATAATATGTTCAGTAGAACCGGGTTTTTGAATCTGTACTTTCGGGTCAAATAACCGGATCCGCCCAAAGGAAATTATACATTTCCGTAATCAGCTCAATATACCCTCCCTCTGGCATTATAATTGTTGCAAAAATCAAAGACTAACTTGTTTGTACTGCTATTTAATTTTTTTCAAATAATGAGGGTTACGCCTTTTGTGTTTTATGAAAATTACATTATTCTGTTACGTCTTTTGGCATTTCTTGTATAGGATCGCTAGTTTTAAATTTTGCCAGAGCATGTATTTTAGATTCATGCATCAGATTCCATCAAAAAACGCATTTCGATTTTCATGTAGGTTACGTCTTCCGGCATTTATGGTGACGATATCATACTTAATCCGGAGTAACTTTCGTATGTTTAACGAAGGAATAAAACTCTTTGCCTTTACGTTCATCGTTACCGAATGCCTTTCAGCAATCAAATCAACTGATGATGAAAAAGAATTAATGTATTCATTTATCTCACTATTATTAAGATTTCGGTGAAGTGGAGGGAAATTTTCTCATAAGCTTGAGGTGATATCATCTCGAAAATTATTCCAATTTGTCTCCTCCTATAGATCATAGGTTCGGGGAACTTTTAGAAGGTATTGAAAGTCACTGAAACGAAGGCTAAGTTCCAATGGGAAATGGTCAGAGAAACCGGACAAACATTTTGTCTCATAATTTGGATTTGAAACATTTAGTGAACTAGAACTTACCAAGAAATGGTCTAAAAATGAGGAGCCATTCAGATAAGTTGGTTTTGTATCACAAATTCTTGTGATGTACAGCGAGTTACGAATTAACCAATTGTTAAGAGTTATTCCTTTTGAGTTGGGGAGGTTATCACCCCAAAACGAACTATAGGCGTTAAAGTCGCCACCAATCGCTAATCTATCAAAATTTTGTGAAAAGGTAATTATGGATGAAAGTCCTGCAGCTAATGAAACAGAATTTAAATTTGATGGCAAATATATACAGCCAAGAAGAAATCTCTTAAAGGAGCCGTTAAAATTTAAATCAAGAGATTTGGAAAAGGTAAGTCTGGAATATTGATCCTTAAATATCACTGTGCAACATTTTTAAGGTGATTTTGTGCAAACAGTTTGAACTGAGGATTTTTTAAAAGTACAGACCCAAACGACAAGAAGCCCTAGTTGGGTTTTGTTGTGTCAGATCCAGCTCGGATTTTATGGCCCCATCCAAACATGGTTAAATATTGAGTTTTTAAAGGAATTCGGGGCTATATCTCTGAAACCAATGTGAATGTTCTTCTGACCTCTAAAGCAAATTTGTAGATAAGGACAAGAATAAAATATTTGGAGAAATAATGAACTCGGAAAACAACATTTATTGCCTCAAATTTCGAAATATATGCAAAAATTCCACAATTTTTATACATTTCGTACTGTATCTCCAAAATCGTTATTTTTTCTAAATATTTTCTTTTGAAAAAATATTCCCCGGAATGTAATACACAACTCTTCAGAACATGTCATTGTTGTAAAATGCCTCTATGCCGTTGTTTTCAGTACATTTTTCAACGACGATTTAATAAAAATGTCAATAATGTAGTGAAATCCGAAATGCGAGAATAAGCTGTTGGTGTGAACTGTGTTTGAAATACGTGTTGTAAAAGATATGATGTAAAATACCGCTGAAACAACATGAAGTAAGCATGTTCTAAAGAATTGTTGAGAACTTTATTTGGAAGATTTTTGCAAAATGTTACTTGGTTCAACTCTCAATAGTTTAGCCGATACTGACTAGAATTTCAGCAATTATGTAAAATTTTCTATATTTTATAGATTTTGATGCCCTAGATGGAGTTTTTCTTATGTGGTTTTTTCAAAAGATATGTTGTTAACATAAGAAAAAACACATAAGGGCCTTTGATAAACATCTGTTTTTGGTCAGGTTTATTCACTAAAATAAAGTTGCAATTTATAAATCGAATAAATGAAAATGTTCAAATTATAAAATCTTACAATTGTAGACCCTTCTACGCTATCCAACAATCCAAATAACAATGAACGTATAATGAAAATTATGTGAAAATTTTCAAGTTTTGAAAGGTTTAGAAAATGTAAATCAATGCCTGCTTGTGAAATTTTGGAAAATAATTTCTACAGTTTTGTGTGATATAGTATATAAATAACATCCCCGCCCCCGTGAATTGACTACGGAGATTCACTAATTTTCTATAAAATCCAATTTCGCCAGCTTGAAAACGGGCCTTCTCAATATTCCTTCATTCGTTTGGACATCCGCTGATCGAGCAACTCCATCCTTGCCACGATACATTCGCTGAACTCGACATCGCCTCCATTTCGATCTAGGCTGGTTTTTATCACATACGATTGCGACATCTCCTACGTCTAATGATTTTGACGGCAAGCACCATTTGACCCTTCGTGTTAAATCTGGCAGGTACTCCCTTATCCAGCGAATCCAAAAACCATTCTTCAAATTTTGAAGGATCCGCCATTGTTTCTTTAGATTAATCAATTTTATATCATAGTCCGCCGGGGCTTGCGTTGAATTAGTAGATAAAAAATGATTTGGGGTGAGGGGCTCCGGATCATCTGGAGTCGATGCTATATGCGTCAGTGGTCTCCCATTAACGATGTTTTCTGCTTCTATTATAAGACTTTGAAACACTTCTAGTTTTGGATCAATATTTCCCAATAGAACTCGGAGAGTTTTCTTAACGGATTGTATCAGTCTTTCCCATGATCCACCTGAACTAGGGTCAGCTGGCGCATTAAAAATCCACTTTAAGCCGAGAGGAGTTAGATTTCTCGTAATCTCATTATGATCGAGAAAATGTGCTTCGTTTCTTAATTCCTTCTTTATGCCAACGAAATTCGTTCCATTGTCACTTCTGATCTGCAATGGAACTCCTGTTTATAAAATTACGCAAACATAATAAAAATGCATCAGAAGATAAGTCTGTCACGACTTCCATGTGAATTGCCCTCGTCGAAAGGCAGGTAAATAGTGCAACCCAGCGTTTCTCAGTACTTCTTCTTATTTTTACGTTAAAGGGACCGAAAAGATCGACACCACAATAGGAAAAAGGGCGAACGAAAGACGTAACTCTGTCCTTTGGAAGTGGAGCCATTTGAGGTTGATATGGCTTGCATTTCAGGATATTGCATAATGTGCATTGAGCTTCTACTGTTTTTAAAACTGTTCTAATAGACGGAATCCAAAACCTTTCTCTCACATTGCATATGACTTCCCCTGAGTTCTGATGACAATTCCTTTGATGGTAGTATTCCACTATCAATCTAGTGTATTTGTGTTCTTTGGGCAAAATAATTGGCCTTCTGGTGCACTCTGGTAGAATTGTTGCATTCGTTAGACGCCCATTCACTCTCATAACTCCCTTTTCATCTAAATATGGATTTAGTGATACGATTCGGCTGGATCGACTAATTGATTTATTATTGCCCAGTAATGTGTATTCTTCGCAGAATGATTTCTTCTGAATTTCTTTCAATATTATAGTTTCAGCTTCCATTTCCTCATCAACTGATAATTATCCTCGTATAACATCAATTTTCAAAAACTTATGTAGAATATACTTTTTAAATCTCAGAAGCCAAGCAATCTGTCGTCGAATTTTCAAATATTGTGATGACCGACTTATCATTTTCTCTATAATGTCGCATGTCTGTTTTGTGGTACACACAACAAATTTTGCCTTCAATTCTTCCTTTGACTTATTAGCCTCTACCGTCTGCAACTTCTGCACAGGCCATTCAGACTCTTCGTTATAAAGAAACTTGGGGCCATTCTTCCATACATTGTTCGGTTCATAATGTACTGGAAACATTGCTCTTGTACCTTTATCGGCAGGATTTTGTGATGTAGGACACCATCGCCATTGTTCTTCCTCTGAATATTCCAGAATTTCTGCTACCCGATTCGCTACGTACTGTTTATATTTACGATGATCTGACTTTATCCACTGTATAACCGTATGTGAATCACTCCAGAAGTACGTTTGAAAGTTCCCAATTTCATGATTCTTTACAATCGTTTCCTTTAAACGAAAGGCCATCACTGCTCCTTGGAGTTCAAGTCTTGGTACAGAATGATAGCGAAGTGGTGCACAAGATGTTTTTCCTATGACAAAGGATATCTGAACGTTATTTTGTCTAGATTCAATTCTCCAGTACGCTACGGCAGCTAGAGCCTGTTCGCTAGCATCGCAGAAAATGTGGAGCTGCAATTTCTCGTTTGAAACATGGCTGAAATAATACCTTGGAATTTTAAATGTTTTCACATTTCGTAGTTCTTCCAACCAATTTCTAAATTTTTGGTAAATATCTTCAGGTAGTCTTTGATCCCATCCCAGTTTACGTCTCCATACTTCTTGCATTAATAGTTTAGAACATATCATGAAATTTGCGATAAACCCATATGGATCAAATACTGACATTGACATACTTAACAATTCCCTTTTGGTTGGAGCTCGCTTCATTTTAACAACATCATCGGAAACCTTATGGAATTTTAGGATAAATATGAAATCATCAGTTTTGGGATCCCAATGCATTCCAAGAATTCTCTCTGTAGATTTCTCGACATCCACGAATCTGTCGTCAATTTTTATTCCTAATCTCTCAGCCACTCGATCGGAGTTAGTAATCAAATTATGCATTTCGAATCCACCTGATTTGTGAATTTTCCTTACTGCTTCAGCCACTTCGACCGCTTCATCTTCTGAATCAAAACAATCTACATAATCATCCACGTAGTGTCTTTCCACAATTGCCTTCGCCGCTCTGGGATACTTATCAGTAAATTCCTGAGCATTTTTGTTTTTTACAAATTGTGCAATTGTTGGAGAACATGTTGCACCAAATATTAGTCGTTGCATCACATACGTCTTCACAGGCTTTGACTGATCTCCATCTCTCCACAAAAAGCGTTGAGCATCTTGATCCTGTTGTGCGACAATTACTTGGTGAAACATTTCTGTCGGAATTTTAACAAAATTGCCAAAAGTGGCTGATTTATATCGGGACCTTGTAAAAGAACTTTATTAAGAGAAACTCCATCTACTTCTGCTGCAGCGTCGAAAACAAATCTTAACTTCTTATTTGGATTTATAACTCCAAAATGAGGCAAGTAAAACGTCTTACTGGAATAAGTTTCTGCCTCCTTCTCCGACATAATTCTGGCGTATCCTTTATCTAAATATTCTTGTATTTTTTCGCAATATTCTTTGGCAAATGTTTCATTCTTCTCCATCTTTCTTTCCACCGTTAAAAGCCGTTTGAACGTCATATCATATGATTCAGGAATAATAACGTTATCGCTTTTCCAAAGCAATCCAGACTCAAAACGATCTCCTTTTCGAACAGTCGTTTTGTCTAAGGTTTCCAAAGCTCTTTCGTCATCCTTAGATATTAAGTTCTTTACAGGCGATTTGATACCAAATGTTTCTAAACCAAAATAACTCGTCATCATTTCATCCAGTTCTCTTAACTTTTCAACTTCTTCTTCGGATCCTCGACAGTGGCAAGAGTAGAATTTTCCCTTTTTATTTTGAGTCGGTCCATAAATAATCCAACCCAATCTAGATCTTGAGGCTATTGGCCCTGATGGGCTAAACATTTTGGGTTCTTCCAATGGAACGGTTAAGAAGGCGTGGGAAAGGCTTATTATCATCTTTGGTTTCATTTTACTGTAATCCTTCAAGTTCATATCGGAAAGGGGGATGTTTGAATATTTTCGTTGTAAAGATGTTGAATTGAAACTCTGTATTGGTAGGTTCAAATTTGAACTAACAAACACATTTCTCATTGGATATTTGGTTGAATCGTTTTCAGCGCTGCTAATTAATAAATCGACAACTTGCGTTTTTTCCCTTGAAATTTGACTATTAATCCATTGAAGTTCAAGTACATCGGCTCTGCCAGTGATACCCAAATTCCTGATAACATCTTCGTCGATCATGGATACATTGGCCCCGTCGTCCATAAAAGCATATATTTCCTCGTATACTCTCGGTCCATACAGTTTAACTGGGATCATTTGGAATGAGACAGATCCATATCCAGCACTTTCGTCTACTAAGCAATTCCGTGCAGCATTGGCTTGCGTTTCCGATTTTCTAAAAGAATGCTGCATTTCTTCTGTCGGTTTCTTCACATTTTCATCATTCTGAGAATCAGCATGCAACAACCTATGATGAAATTTTTGGCACGAATTCACACCACATTTCTTTTTAGAAAAACATCTTGTCGTTTGATGACCTCCTTTTAGGCATGAAAAGCACACTCCCAATGATTTTACCTTTTCCCACCTCATTCGAAGATGTAATATTGCAAATTTCTCACAAACTGCCAGATTCTTACATTGCTGTCCACACATTTTGCAAAACTTACTTTCCACTGAAGAACTTACACAAGCAAACCTTTTGGTCCTTTTCTCAACATTGTCAGAAGCTGGTAGTGAATCAGACGCCATATTGATTACTTTTCGAATATCCTGCAACCAGTTCGATAGATCAACTATGCTCGGAATATTCGTCATATTGAGACATTTCTCTGCCCATTGAATTCTTCTTGATGTCGGCAACTTTGCAACTAACTCACTTAAGAGCGTAGGATTTGTTAAATGATAATCACCTCCAGCAGATTGTACGTATGTTGTCATATTGGTTACTTTAATCGCGAAGTTTAAGAGCCCATCAAAATCGAACTCCTTAATGTAAGGAAGGGCTCTTACCTTTTGAATCTGAGACTTGATTAACTGATCGGGTCTTCCGTATGTTTCAGCAAGGATTTTCATAATTGCTGGGACGTTTTTGGAGTTTGATAATAACGATTCCACCGTTTCAAACGCTTTTCCTTGTAGGGCATTTCTTAATCGCATAACATTATGTAAATCTGAATATCCAAACTCTGTGGTGGTACAGTTGAACATTTCAACAAACGTTGTCCACTCTTCGGGTGCACCAGAAAACTTGGGTAAATCATATATTTTCGTATGATGGTGCGGCACAATAACTTGAGAGGACGCAGTTGGCGGTGGAAGATTTGAATTCAGCGGTTCAAATGAGAGACACTGCGCACTGGGAAGTCGTAGGTTTGTTCCAGATGCTGTAGACCTTGAATTTAATCCTCCAACTGGGTTTGAGAAGGACGGAGCCGTCGTATGTGGAAGCACATTTACAGTAGATGTTGATTGTTGGTTTATGGACGTCGCTAAATCGGAAGTAGCATTGGCTAAGCTAGGAGATATAGTTGGCGGAACATTGGGGCTTGTAACGTTAACATTAGGCAAAATATTGAATCTTCCCATAGATGCTAAAGACTCGCGGATTTGAATACTGTTTGTCTCCACCGTTGACTGAAAAGCACTCATATGCCGAGCTATAGAGATTTGCCATTCTTCAAACTGTCTAGCAAAATGTTGGGTTACCTGTTCTATACTACTAAATGTTATATTAGTCGTTTGCGAAGCCGTTGGTTCGCTCGATGTTGCATTGGATGTACTTTGTTCGATTTCGTCATTATCAGCCGCATTTGATTCATCAGACCGTTCCAAATGCATTGGTCTTTGCGGAGATCGATGTAGCGGCATTTCGGCAGACGTAATTCTACCACTACGTAAAATCATACAATATTGAAATAATTCCTCTTCTGGACTTGAATAAAATATCCGGCACAAAATCTGCAACTTGAAGTTTGACTTATTTCGCTGTGTCTTTCACTAGGCAAAGAAAGACTGACAATACTTCGCTGTGTCTTTCACCAGGCAAAGAAAGACCGACAATTACAAATGATTCCGAAATATCCTTCTTATATCTTGCAAATTCTCCAAACCAAGATGAGAAAAAATTCCAATTATTCCAATTTGAATAAAGAAAATGTTGTTAACGTAAGAAAAAACACTTAAGGGCCTTTGATAAACATTTGTTTTTGGTCAGGTTTATTCACTAAAATAAAGTTGCAATTTATAAATCAAATAAATGAAAATGTTCAAATTATAAAATCTTACAATTGTAGACCCTTCTACGCTATCCAACAATCCAAATAACAATGAACGTATAATGAAAATTATGTGAAAAATTTTTCAAGTTTTGAAAGGTTTAGAAAATGTAAATCAATGCCTGCTTGTGAAATTTTGGAAAATAATTTCTACAGTTTTGTGTGATATAGTATATAAATAACAAGATAAGTTTTACTAGTTTAGGGCTACAATATTGCCAAAGGTAGCAAGGCCAAATTCCTATTCGTTTCTGAGATACAGGTCCGATAAATGCTAAAAACTGTAGTTTTAGCCCGGTTTAGATGAGGCCATAAAATCCGAACTGGATCTGACAGGACAAAACCCTACTAGGGTTTTTGTAGTCTCAATATGTACTTTCAAAAAATGCATACTAGAAGTTGTTTGCATTTTCAGTGTTGCATAGTGTAAGTAATCGAATCTTTTATAGCAACAGAATATTGATCTAATTTTACATTCTTACGAAATTTCAAATGAGTTTCCTGAATAAAACCGAAGTCAATTTTATTGCGACGTAAAACGTCGCTTAATTCAATTCTTCTACTAGAATCCACAAGGGATCTTACATTGAATGTCACAAATTGTATAGTTTTATTTATCATAAGAGTCATAAACTTCTTTCAATAATAACAAAAATTCTTTTTTTGCTTGTTCCTTTGACAATTATTAAAAAAACTTAATTCTATCTTCTAAAGATAGCACCTCTGAGCCACAAATGAGTTTAGCTATTTCCAAAAACTCTGTAATTATAGGATATCGATAGATAGGGCTTTTTATCATACTAGCTTACGAAAACATAATATCGCTGTAAACAGAGCCACTAGGAAAACCTTCGGTAAAAATGTCCAAAGGATTCTCGAACCGCACAAAAATGTTGAACATTTGTGTGGGTGGTACCACAAGGATTGGACAGATATGGGCCAAATTTGAACAGAAACTAAGTTTCGACAATATTTAGAGAAATTGCGCGTACCATTTTATCGAATATTTTGTACTTTTGTGGGGGAGTTACCGGAAGCATAGGACCTATAAGCACCACCTTCGAATTTCATCTAATATTCGAAGAAATATTACAATATCCAAAGTGTGGACGAACGCAGTATTCGGTTCGAGCCCTCCAGCCACTACATATGGTGCCATAGGGGTTTTTTACAACTTTCGGGCTGTTTTCTCAAGAAGTATGGACTTGCCCCTGAAAAAAACTTTTACTGCCGTAATTGAGGCAGCGAATGCAAGTTGCTTCAACAAAAATCAAAGTGATCCGAAAGCAGGTCTTAAAGTGGATTTTTCCAAAATTTTGTGTGGGAGATACCCTAAGGAGTGGACAAATATAGTTCATATTCGAACCTGATCTATATCTGGTAGATATTTTAGGATGTGTAAAGTATGGACCAAATCGGTCACTCCCATCAAGAGTTCTCGTGCGCACAATTTTTCCCAACATTTTTGAACTTTTGGTGGGAGGTACCAGAAGGAGTGGACCGATATGGCTTATCTTCGAACTTAAACAAACTTTGCACAAAATATTACGAATACCAAATTGTGGACTGAATCGGCAGATCCGTTCGAGAGTTATCTTGCGCTCCAACCACTACACACGGTGACATAGGGCTTTTTGTACCTTTCAGGCTATTTTCTCAGGAAGTATGGACTTGCCCCTGATAAAGCGATTCTTGAACAGGTCCTAAACTGAACTGAACTTTCCGAAATGTTGTGTGGGAGGTACCCGAAGGAGTGGACAGATTGGGTCCATATTGAAACTTCATCTAAGTCTGGTAGAAATTTCACGATGTGCAAAGTATGGACCAAATCGGTTACTTCCTTCAAGAGTTATGGTGCGCACGAATTTTCCGAACATTTCCGAACTTTTGTGGGGGAGGTACCGGAAGGAGTGGGCCGATATAATTCATCTTCGGACTTAAACTAAGTTTGGACAAACTATTACGAAAGCCAAATTTAGGACCGAATCGGTTCATCCGTTCGAGAGTTATCGTGCGCACCAGCCGGCCAGACAGACAGACGGACGGACATAGCTAAATCAACTCCAAATTGTCTAAAACACATTTCGTCCAAACATACTTGGGGTCTAAAACCATTATTTTGATGAGGCACATTTTGCCCGTATGAAAGTGTATATACCCTCGTTAGCATAAATGCTGAGGGGATAAATATTGGAAAAATCTGTATCGGTCTGGTCTTCCTCAATGTGACAATTTCCTTTCTAATTGCGGATAATCGTTTGTGAAATCCATAAACAAATTGGTCTGAAAATGTTGATAAGATTTGTTTGCAAGTCGCCAAAATTTAAGCTGACTTTTACAAACTACGGTATTCTAAGCCATTCTCTTTTTTGTAGAATCTCCCAGCTGCATATATTTGCATTTTCGTGTGTGACATCAAAAATACCAACTATGCCTCTGGTGGTTTTAGAGAATACGCTGTATTGTTGTGTTGTTTTTTATTTTAATTGTTTGTTTTTGTTTTTTTCATTCAAGATTTAGATATCTTTGTTTTGGGATCTACTTATGAGTGTATATTTTACATTTTTATATTTTTGAAACATGGAAAACAAGTAAAACTGTTAAATTCGGCCGAACCGAATTTTATTACACCCCTACCATGAAATATACTGACCTCAAATGGAATAATTAGTTTCTTTCCTGTTCACATTTTGAGGCTGAGACATGTTTTCACAATTGAGAACCCAATAACCAAGTTACAGCCGATTTACGCCGAAAATGTAGATACAATATTCAGAGAACCTGAAATCTGACGGTAACGGTATATGGGGTTTTACAACAACCTCACTTTTTAGTTGTTGTTGTAGCAGCATATGATGCTGGGTTGGTTTCGGGTCAATCCGGTACGAAAGAACTCCCTGCCGTGGTATTGCCACACTTTTGGGGGGAAGTTTCCAGGCCCTTCCGGGGCAAAAATGTAGATAAAAACTTCAAAATACCTGAAACCGGGAGGTACCGTTATATTTGGATTCGAAATACCAGGAATTGGGTGGTACCGCTATATGCGGACAATGGGAAAAACTAGACCCATATTGATAATTATTTGTTAAGCTATGTCTTTAAAAATTTAAAAAAAAATCATGTATAACAATAATGATGGGGACCTTTTCGATTTTTTACTAAATTGACCGCTACATGGATAGCGTAAACTGTTTCCTTATAAAAAGTTTGATATTCCGCTTCGGATTCAGTACCTACCAGAGAAGTGCATTAATTACAACGTTTGAAAATTATGGGTGTCCCCAAAAATTAAATATATATGATGGGAAATTGATATGCTGATATTTTAATACGATCCACAATAATATGGAGCTTATATTAACTTTCACATTCCGTTTGTTACACATCATAATATTCGTCGAAGATTTTATGACGTATATAAGTTACAGAAATGTCCCAAATCATTTATTGTTGAGAAACTCACATTCATACAACAAGTGATCAAAAGCGAAAGATCGGTCTTCCATCGCAACTAAAAAGATAACAAACAAAAAGACAACCTACCCCAACAATAAAATTTACGGATTTTCCATTAACAAAAAGAACATCAACAACAGCAAAACTTTGTCCAACAAGAGTTAATAGCCCAGATAGAAGAAAAACCAGAATTTAAAAAGGAAATAAATGACCCCAACATTCATCGGTTCACAGAGAGCCTTGTTTAATTAAGAAAATAGTGTCTGCGCACAAATAATATCATTCGGAACCATTACTTCAGGTGTTACCTATTTAAAAATTCCAAGGTTGAATTTGTAAATAGAATGGAATAATCGGTTCAAAGCAAACTTCGTATTGGGAAAGCCATACTGGCTAATGAAAGTGTTGTGCCCTCTCTCCGAATTACAATGTGTTTGAATTGTTACTGCTGAGATGGTTCCCAAATTGATTTTATTATAGCTTAATATGAATCGGGGTGCACTCATTGATATGAGAGAAGTCTCCCTTGTCCCGTATGGGATATTTGTGGAACAATTAAAAAATGATGGTTCCCAAATAAGTTTAATCCACTTTTAACATACTTAAATATAACTTATTTTCGGGACATTTCAGCTTATATAGGTACATATAGATAAAAACTTCAAAATACCTGAAACCGGGAGGTACCGTTATATTTGGATTCGAAATACCAGGAATTGGGTGGTACCGCTATATGCGGACAATGGGAAAAACTAGACCCATATTGATAATTATTTGTTAAGCTATGTCTTTAAAAATTTAAAAAAAATCATGTATAACAATAATGATGGGGACCTTTTCGATTTTTTACTAAATTGACCGCTACATGGATAGCGTAAACTGTTTCCTTATAAAAAGTTTGATATTCCGCTTCGGATTCAGTACCTACCAGAGAAGTGCATTAATTACAACGTTTGAAAATTATGGGTGTCCCCAAAAATTAAATATATATGATGGGAAATTGATATGCTGATATTTTAATACGATCCACAATAATATGGAGCTTATATTAACTTTCACATTCCGTTTGTTACACATCATAATATTCGTCGAAGATTTTATGACGTATATAAGTTACAGAAATGTCCCAAATCATTTATTGTTGAGAAACTCACATTCATACAACAAGTGATCAAAAGCGAAAGATCGGTCTTCCATCGCAACTAAAAAGATAACAAACAAAAAGACAACCTACCCCAACAATAAAATTTACGGATTTTCCATTAACAAAAAGAACATCAACAACAGCAAAACTTTGTCCAACAAGAGTTAATAGCCCAGATAGAAGAAAAACCAGAATTTAAAAAGGAAATAAATGACCCCAACATTCATCGGTTCACAGAGAGCCTTGTTTAATTAAGAAAATAGTGTCTGCGCACAAATAATATCATTCGGAACCATTACTTCAGGTGTTACCTATTTAAAAATTCCAAGGTTGAAGTTGTAAATAGAATGGAATAATCGGTTCAAAGCAAACTTCGTATTGGGAAAGCCATACTGGCTAATGAAAGTGTTGTGCCCTCTCTCCGAATTACAATGTGTTTGAATTGTTACTGCTGAGATGGTTCCCAAATTGATTTTATTATAGCTTAATATGAATCGGGGTGCACTCATTGATATGAGAGAAGTCTCCCTTGTCCCGTATGGGATATTTGTGGAACAATTAAAAAATGATGGTTCCCAAATAAGTTTAATCCACTTTTAACATACTTAAATATAACTTATTTTCGGGACATTTCAGCTTATATAGGTACATATAAAATCGTACAAGAAATAATAGATGAAAGAAAACAGAATGGAATAATTAATAACAAAGGCAAATAATAATTTAGTGCCACATTTCAATTTTAATACATGAAAACAAATCAAACACTTTTAAATATAAAATACAGACAACATCGTCCATTGCCTTTCTTTAGTTCTGGAGCAAAAGAAATTTTTCTGCTAAATTGAAACGGAATATGGGTATCTGTAATGTAAGAAATAGGTACATTCATACTTCAAATAAATAAAATGCATAAAATGATTGATGCGGCCTTTATATGACTTTATTTTCCGATTTATACATGAATTTCAACTATTTTCTGGAAAGTAAACAAAATGAGAACTCCAAATGTGTGTGTTCTCACAGAAATGAAGGGCGGTTGGTTTTCTGCCGTGAGCCTCGAAAATATTTCAATGGTGGAAATATTTTCCTCAAGATTCATCAACAAGGAACAATGAAATGGGAAAAAAAGGAAGAAAATGCAGTGTATAAGAATTTTGAAATAAAAACTGCAGTGGTTCTTTATTGAATTCGTTGAAATAGGAATGACCGCTTACCAAGGGCAACAGCATTGGTTGATGAGTAATTGACAATTGTTTTATTGAAAATAAATTACAAATGCAAATGCGGTAAGGAAATTCAGAGAGATAGAAAGAAAGAGAGCATACAGGGCACAATTCTGAGCAGAATTAGAGATTCTGTAACTTTTTAACAATCCGACAATCGACAACGTTTTCGGCACTAAAAATTGTTGCACAAATGATTGTGTTATTCTGTAAAAATGTAGACTAATTGACGATAAACTTTCAAAGCTTTCAATTTTGAATGTATTCCTAAACAAGCAAGCATTTAAAAATATTAGCATTAGCTGCTCACATCAACTGCTACACAAAATTGACACACACGGCTAAATAAGCAAACAAACGCAAATTTATTTTTGTGCATCTTTGCTTATTTCGTATATTACACCTAATCTTTTTTTCGGTAGGCATAATTGACAACCACGCTACATATTTAGCACTCGGCTGACCAATCGTCGAAGCCAATACACAACGAGGGATGTTTTTGTGAGTAGTGTTGCCAACGTGGCATATAACGTCAAATTATTATTGTTTAAAAATAAAAAACAAAAAATATTAAACGGCTTCACCAAAAATTTACATGTTCTTTGAATGAAAAAGTGGAATTAATAATATCGTGATTTTTAATGCATTACACTTGTATTAGTTAGATACTTTGTCCCTCAACTTCCCCTGCTCGATCAATCACGGATGCTGATTGGCGCACTGGCATATCCTCTACAACTCCCTCTGCGGAGACCGTAGTGTGCTGATCGCCGCTGGGCGTCGGTTGTTGTCGGTTTGCTCACTTTGTTAACTCTTACTCTCACTGAAATAATTTTAATTGTACTAGTATATGACATGGGATCCTCTGCGATCACTCAGAACCTCCGCGTTCACTTGTCATTAGTCATTTGTCGAGAAATAACGTCTACGCGTTATTACCCCAGCAAAATGTTCGATGCCAAAGATGCCATTCAATCATGGGTGCAAGTGATCTGGCATGTCATCTTTTTAGCATCTTCATCGATGAATTTTATATGAACGTGGACTCCAAAAGATGACGTTCTTTTTCGGATCCTAAGCATATCATTTTCACCAATGCTTTGGCATGTCATTTCCACCAATGCGTTGGCATGTCATTTTCACCAACCCTTTGCAATGGCATTATCATTACGACGAGAGTTTTAACAACGTTGGTTGTGATTTCGAGTCGCCGACAACATCAAGCCTATTGTAAATAATTAATCTTATATATTTAGAAAAGTGTATATAAATAAAAACACAAAATTCATCTCTATTGGATCGATGGAATGGGTTCAAATGCTGATGAAAAGATCGGATCTTTCACGACTTCCTTTGCATGGGTTCAAATGCTGATGAAAAGATCCTATCTTTCACGACTTCCTTTGCATTGGTTCAAATGCTAATGAACAGATCGGATCTTTCACGACTTCGTTTGAACCAATGCAAAAGATGCCATGAAATCACGTCATCGCATGGAACCCCTTCCTTCAAATTTTGCTGGGTACTAAAAGGCCTCTGTCACCACTATCACCGATTACAAAATGTAATCTTTGTTGTCAGAAAATCATATTTATATTAAGAATTAATACTGGTTGCTTTTATTTTTTTTTGGTTCTTTTCTCCCTCCACTGCTCAACATACGGTAATCCTGAGTTATCGAAGAAACCTATGGATTTCCCCTCCCTCACCTAAATATTTGGTCGCACCGAGCCGGATAAAAGCCAGCCATTTTGTTGTTGCCGCTCTATTTGCCAATTCCTCCTCTCTTGTATGAAATACAACAAGATTTGAAGTCATCATTTGTGGTTGCTTTGAACGGATTTTGCATCATCATTCTACCAACAAATCACCATACTAACACCAGGTACGTAAACTCAGATTTCCATAAAAAGTGAGCTACCGCGAGTGTTGTATTTTTCGTTTCGTTTACCGTTTGAGCATTAATATAAAAATAAATCATTGGTCGAATGTCAATCTCCCTACGCGAGTGCATTAAATTCGTTGCCTTCATTCCACCACCATACAATACAGTCCACACACAAATTTTGTTGAAATCGTTGTGTACCGATCATCCAACGTCGCGTTGATCATACACATCACAATCCGTGTTGTTGTTATTCTGGTTAGATTTGTTCCAGAACATTTGGTCTCACCATAATAACCAACACGAAATAACTCAATTATGTACCTTTTCTCATTGTAATTGCTAATTGTAGTCACTTTGGTCGACTATTAGCATAAGTACCTGTGTGAAATTATTGCATTCCCCCACACATCAGTCGTTTTGCTAAACGTGTTTATTTAATTTGTACTGATCAACCTACACTGCGTTGTTCATACAAAACTTTTCTCTACATAACATCACTCTACTTGTTTATTTGTTGGTCTCATTTGAAAGGCCGATACCTATAGTGAGAATTCGATGTGATATTTATAAAAAACAAAACCCATATAATGTCCAATCGTGTTTGCATCGGTTATTGAACTCTCGTTTTGCTAAATAATAACTCTCATTGCACCGATCTCTTTAATTGTTGATTATTTGAAAAATAGTTATAGTTGTTGTTATTCTTCAAAGTCTTTTCTAACGAAGCCTTCTTGTTGAGAATTTGCATTGTCAAATTTACAATAACGACATACATTCATTTATTCTCTACATATTGTCGTTTGGTTCATTTTGTTGTTACGATCCTCTCCAACCACAAAATATTTGGCGTTGTTATTCCCTCGTTCCCTTTGGAAATTTACAATAACAACGCACCATCCAAATTCTCGCTGCATTTGATTTCTTTGTTGCATAGAACGTCAATCACCAACCAAACACATTCGTTTTTCGATTCTCCTACCTGTTTTCTAACAGGTAATTATTCTAATTACATTTAAGTCTACCAACAATGTACATCTCTCTTCCCGCCTTTTTGAAGCGTCTTATATAGTTACGTTGTAAAAATACCAACAAAATTCTGCTCATCAGCAACACTCCTGCTTGTTCGTTTGCAACGTCTTCAGTGAGAGCTTCGCTGCTTACACATAGCCATTTCTCTGTTAGCGTCGCTTGTGGGGTTAGCACAGTGGGGTAAACTAGCTCAAATTGTTTTTTAATAATTAATTTTGAAAAAATTATTTTTCGATAATTTTTTGAAATACAATTAACTGGCAGTAAGATTTTTGAAATGTTTAGACAAATTCACCCTACATTCGGCATTTATTGCACATATTACTAGCAGAGAAAATACGTGACAAATAATTGTTTTTAGACATTTTTATATTGTTTTTGGCAATATTTGTTAAAAATTTTGGAAAATTATTTGAGTCTCCGTAGGGGTTTCGGTATTTTTGGAAAATACACCCTACTTTTGGCATACCATGAACCAACGTGTCAACCAAATAAGATATATTTCTGAAAAATTATTTTCTCTGCGTTGATTTTCTTGAGCAAACATTTCTGTTTCAGACAAATAGCTTATATTTCGTTGGAATTTGGACAAGTACACTCCAGCATTGGAAAATCTCACCTTTTCATTCACCCTACGCTTGGTAGCACCATATACACTTTGGTATAATTGAGACTTTTTAGCATTTTTGGCTAAATTACAGTAGTTTTTTCGCCCTGAGTATGTTTTTTGAACTTATCTTGCATTTCGCCCTGCTATAAATTAAAATTGTTATCGCCTTGCAAAATTTCTAGGGCATAATTGTAAAAATTTGGAGGTTTTTGTGGAAATTTCTTATTTCCATTGATCTATAGCAATTAGTGCTTCAATTGAATTTCATTTTCTAAATTTTTTTGTTATTTGTCGCAAATTCAATTGCAGTTTTTGCTCATCCTGGTTGAAAAATTTCGGTCACCCCTCTCACACGCTTCATTAGAGCCACCGACGTAGTGGTAAAATTGGATGCTTCGTTCGAATTGCGTAAAGACAATTGTCATAGCCTGCATAAGCTACAAATATATTCCTAAGAAATTCAGAATTTGTGGAACAAGGCTATAAAGAGTGTCTAACCTATCTTACTACAAACTGTGGTGCAGAAATTGGTAGCATAGATATTCCTGCGAAATACAACAATTCGCACCAGGCATATCTTCATTGTTTATCGCCCATTGATCAGAAATCTAGAACATTTCAATCACCCGTTAATAGAAATCATTCTTCTGTATCAGCCTAATTAGAAGCGTCAGTTTCTTCTATCACCTCTTCTACATCCAGTTCCATCGTCCAAACATCAACTAGCAGTACTTCCCACCACTGTCCATCACCATTGAGTATTTGCCAAGAATCACAACCGTCTGGTTTCCATTTTATCGAATCCTTAGCTTTGGCCTCTGAGCTCTCTACCACCCACACTGTTGCAACTCAAATGTCTCCCGTTTTCAAAAATTCGAAAACGTGACTGATAAATTCTCCCTTGATTCTGAGTCGTGTTCACCAACCGGTTTAGTTTTGAGTGAATCTGTTTCAAACCAAGTCGTCATTCAACCCGTCCTTGCTTCACCGGAAACCACCTCCACCACAAATTGTTCTGCTGCCCCTCTTGCTAACCACTCCAAGTCAACTGTCGATACCCATAGTCTGCCTTTGCCACCTATCGACATTGACGGTTTTGCAGGTGGATTTATGTCTTGGCCCTCCTTTAGGGATCTATTCACCACACTATTTGTTGAAAATTCGCGTCTGTCAGACATTGAACGCCTCTGCTATTTGTTGCAGAAGACCACCGGTGAGGCTAGGGAAATTGTTTCGAGATTTCCACTCACCAACACTAGTTTCCCCTTAGCGTTGAAAGCTTTGTCGGATACGTACGACAGTAAGCGCGTTTTGGTAAATAGTCACATCTAGCAATTGCTTAAACTCCCTTCTTTTAAAGAAACTAGTTCTGATTTGAACAGTCTTCAACGCGGCGTTAATAGTTGTATAACTGCAATGACCGTTGTAATGTACACAAAGTAAAAGCTTGTTGGATGCACTTAAAAAAAATCACAAGCATCGAAGCCTTTGGTTAAATAAAGGACAATGGGAGCCATTGAAAGGTAGCTGCAGTCGGGATAGGGGGGTTTTTGTCCCTCTTCAACCAAAGCATTTTTACAATACAGAGATTATTGTAGACGCCCTGATAAAAGCAAAAACCAAAAAAAAAAAAAAAATGGCCTAGATATGTGTGTCTAAAATAAATTTTAATAAACTATGACCCCAATATAAAAGCTATAATTATAAAATGTAGTTATTTCAACCTCTCATTAATGAAGGTAATTTCTTAGGTGTTGTTAAGAAATAGCCTCTACACCCACTCCTACCAAATGTCCACATTGGCATAAAATGTTTTGTGGACCCCTTGATCTGACTACTCCAAATCTACATTGTCACCCCTTTTCGTAAGAAAACGTCAATTAATAACGTTACCATTTCATTTCGAATTTCAAAGAATTTTTATTCAGAACATGTCTAATATTAAAGCTGACAGCTAGGGTTTTAATATTCTTATAAATTTATTCGAATTATAAATGCGAAATACGTATTATTTGTATTCATCAAAAAAAAAAAAAAATATCAACGAAAATAATAATTTATAGTCCCTAAAGGGGAAATTTAGAAAAATTAAAGAGATAATCGCATGAAGAGAAATTAAAATGGAGCACATTTGGGTGATAACCGACTACAGAGATCAATACAAAAAACTGGTTCTCAGATAGAGATTGTAACTCAAAGAGAACAACCTTTGTCAGTCTCTATTATTAACACTCTGGAGTTTGATATGGGACCTACTGTTTATTGCCGAGTCCGAACGGCGTGTCTAAAGACACCACTTTGGTAGAGAAGTTTTACATGGCTGAAATACTCAGGACATGTCGCCAACATTTCTGAGGGGTATTTTGACACCGTTGAAGGTTTTATGTTGCCTGGCCGGGGAATCGAACCCACGACCTTCAGCGTCCAAGGCGGGTGTGCATACCATTGCACCACGGTGGAGTTTAATACTCATCACAATAAATATAAAAGAGTATTTCAATGACTTACCCGCTCTCAGTGTTGATGAAGGTATTCAGCAATATGGATGCTAGTTATGATATTTAACATTATTGTAGGTAGCTCCGAATTATTTTCTCTCATGCGATATTAATCTATTGAACCTTTAAACAATGATGAAAATCGTGAATATAAGCTAATAAAAAAATCAGGCAATTCGATACACAATTTCCTTCGAAATTATCACAATAAAAAATAGACAACTTTTTAATTTGTAACTCACGATTAAAATATTGTAGAAGTATTTCAAATATACTATGAATTCATGGTTATTACTGTATGTTAAAATTGAGGTTTAGAAGGAAGCATAATTGTATATCAAATTCGAGTTGGACATATGTAACATATAAATGTATACTTATTCAAATTATTTCAATGTTCTCATGTTTTAATGCTTATAGTGTCGATAACATATCCAAGTGAACTTCCACTTTGTGACCAGAAAGACTTCAGTTTGCATATGGTTTCTCTTGGAGGATGCATATGAGATGAGTCCATGAAGTTATTAGGCAATCTTTTTGACCATATCCGATAGAAAGATGAATTGCTTTTTGGTGACAAATATTCCAAATTTGTGACAGCACACGAAATTGAATACCATAACTTCAACTATAGGTAGGCCACTTTAGACTTCTGATAGATGCTATTTACCCTGTGGGTAGTTCCGGAGTTGAATTTTAATTTGCAAGGAAAGTGGATGCTTGCTCTATTTTCTCTGGCTGGAACGGTATCAACACAACTGCTCAAAGTGCAACTTTGCAATAATATTGTTTTCTTTATAAATTCCCAGGAAATTTTTTGTATTCTTATAAAAACACTTTTGTTATACATTTGTTTTGATCTTTCACTAGGAGTTATATATTTACCTCAGAAATATACGTAATGGATGGAGAAATGTGATATTTGGGAACACTTTTTATATTCCGATACGGAAGTTTGTAAGTGGATTAAATAGATATATCGAGATATGTTCCAAAGAAAATGTTCTGATCGAAATTTTTAATGGGAAAGAAAGAATAAATTTTGTCTGAATTTTGTCAAGCTTAAAAGTTGGTTGCGTAGAAAACAGGATCAAAATGAAATGACAAAAATATGCATAGACTATGGTTGCCAACCAAATTGAGTAGGATATCACTTCTAGTTGAATGATTTATTTATATAAGAAAAATCCATTAACCAACATAGTATATCCAATAAATGTCCTAGAAATCAAAAATAATATTATCTTATTGATTTAAAGCGTATTTAATGGATTAATTGTAAAAAATCATGTTGGTATACTGTGAGTGGTTCTATCCTAGACATACACCACATATAAACTACAGTGGTGAATTTAATGTGAGATCGAGTTACAATGCAAGAACTTAAGAACGAATTGTCAGAAAAGAGAACCGAAACAAAAACAAAGATTGTAATCAACCTCATGGAGTACAAGACAAATTTCATTTATAACTAAAATTAAAGGAATAACTCCAAATTATAGGTGAGTGAAAGTTAAGTGGAGTTAGAGTTTCTCTCCTTTACTTGTTACTTGTTTTATTATTCGTTTCAGAAAACTCTTTAAATGGAAATTTAGAATGTTTTACAAAACAGTACTGACAGAAGTGCAGATTGCACAGCAGTAATACATGTTTACGACGACCCATTGTTTACATTTCTTCTACATGCTAAAGTAGGAGCAAATTCCTAGGGAATTTCAGTTTTGGCTCTTGGGCACAGAGCTGCTCCATCTGTTAAGTGCAGATACAAATGGAACAAAATTATAAATTTAACTTTTTAATTGAATACTGTGACTTGTGATTGTCAACGTACATAAAGATGACCAATAAAATATTGGTGTGAAAGCAATATGTTCTTTAAAATCGAAGTTCTACACTATCAGATATTGTAACCGAAAAGACGGTCAGATTTGTGCATTAAATGCCATAAACAAAGTGTGTTCTATTAACTGCTTTAATGGCCAATAAAATATTTGGTGTGAAAACAATATGTTCTTTAAAATCGAAGTTCTACACTATCAGATATTGTAACCGAAAAGACGGTCAGATTTATGCATTAAATGCCATAAACAAAGTGTGTTCTATTAACTGCTTTAACTTGAAATAAGATGTTTGGACCAAATGTAGACCATCGCATGCTTGTTTTCCAGGTAGTTTATTCGACCTGAGTATGTCGAAACAAAAAACCAAGTCAAATAGCGAGACTTAGGGCGATCAATAAGAAAACTAACTCTCTGTTTATATACTCATGGCTATGTATATTCAACGGTGGTCTTCGGAAACATTGTTGTAAATCAATGGTCAGTGAGAACAATAGGTTAACTGACAGAAAATATGCCCAAACAAATCTTCAATATCATTTTTGCGCTTACATACCAGAAGTAAGAAGTTCAGTTTGTGGAAAAGAAATATTTCTCTGTTTGGAGCAATGCGTGATAGAGAAAGTCTGCATATTCGCTCCTCATTTTTAGATATATCTGTCATTTTCCAATTCTGTATCTATTTAAGTTTCTGTCAATAAACTGCTTTTGGTTTAAAGTAAATTGAGTTTTCAATGTATGTATTGTATGCCACAAAAATATGTCAATTAGGTCAAAATTTCTAAAAGGCCAATATTCTTGGAATTTTCAGCCAAAACGTCTATCACACCGTCTATGACGTCGTCACGGATCATTGGGATCCAATAATAGTTTGTATTTGTGTGCAGCGTTTTCCTAAATTGACATTGACTCTGTGGGAGCAAAGCATCAAAAACAAGTCGTCGTTGCCTTCTTGGAGAGACTTATATGCTTTCCTCAGAGAGGATACAAACATTGACTTGTATCCAAAACTTGTACGGAAATCTGGTCACAAAGAAAGTTGTCTCATCTCGCTACTCCAATAAAGCGTTGTCAGTACATAAATCTACCGATGTATCACCTCCTCGGTCCACAAATTTGTTGACAAGTACTTGCCCTATTTGTCCCAGCCAGAGCCACGTTCTTCGTCTCTACCCCCAGTTTGTTAAACTATCATTTAAGGACAAATTATCGATTGTGAAAAAGCATAATTATTGCCTAAATTACTTATGTCGTGGTCATGCTGTTAAGAAATGTAACAGCAATTATAGTTGCAACACATGCAAGCAAAGACATCACAGCCTTCTCCACCGGCCACAAATTCGAAAAGTTGGTGCTTCCCCAACGTCGAAGACATCTCCGGCTTTTACTGATGTCAAAAGTCGAGAAACTGCCTACAAAAACAAGCTAAATCCGGTTCCTATCCATTCAATAGATAATAATGTTATCCTTGGAACCGCAAAAGTAAACATAGTCCATAACGGTAAATCGCATACTGATCGGGCAATCATTGACCCATCGTCTGAAGTTTCTATAGTATCCAGGAAACTTATGAAAAATATTGGGTTTGCTATTCGCCCTGCTAGATCTTGTTCTAGTAAACCAAAGTCTGGTACACCAAGAGAAGTTTGTTCCCTGAAATTGTCGACCCTCAAAAGTTCTTCTAGAATTGTTGAAAATTCTGCAGTAGTTTTGCCTTATATCAAAAAGAAATTGTTTTTGCCTCCACCTACATATATCGAAATTGAAAGCTCAGATCCCTAATTTAGAATTAGCGGATTCCTTTGATGACAGCCCAATAGACTTGCTACTTGGTGCTGATCTATACCACCAAGTACTTGAAGCTGAACCTAAAATTGTTTTAGATTCGTTGCTGGCCCAAAAGTCTATTTTCGGGTACCTCCTTACCGGTTCAGTTCGTACCGCCCAAGCACATAACTTCGCAACCGATAATGATATTAAAAATCGACCTCTATAGTCAATTCTTGAAATAAATCGCTTGTACTATTATATCTTGAAAACTAAAATTGAATTGTTCATTGTTGAATCGAGTAAATATCGGAGTCGATCATTTATTAATTACTCGTTTATAGAAATCGCTAATTTGAACTATAGCTCACTTGGGAATCTGAGTTTACGTTCAGAATCTTATTACTGGCATACTATTAATCTTTATAGTAATTATTCCTAGCTTTAATTTGTTGATCCACGTTTACGTGTATCAAGGTGGGCGGCAATGTATAAGTTAGATACTTTGTCCCTCAACTTCCCCTGCTCAATCAATCACCGATGCTGATTGGCGCACTGGCATCTCCTCTACAACTCCCTCTGCGGAGACCGTAGTGTGCGGATCGCCGCTGGGCATCGGTTGTTGTCGGGTTGTTATAATTGTAATTGTATTGTATTGTATTGAATAATTGTAATTGTATTAGTATATGACATGGGATCCTCTGCGATCACTCAGAACCTCTATCTAACTATCACCGATTACAAAAGGTAATCTTTGTTGTTAGAAAAGAAGAATAACCAATATTTATTTCTTTGGTTCTTTTCTCCCTTCACTGCTCAACATACGGTAATCCTGAGTTATCGAAGAAACCTATGGATTTCTGTGCAGGAATAATGTGTGCAGGAAAATATGAGTATATACACAGCGCGCCTTAGGTTTTCACGATTTTGTTTGGAAACGGCAAGTCCTATCGAAATATGACTAAAGAAAATATTGTAGAAAATTTTCATTTCGATAGATTCTGCGGTTTCCAGGCTAAATCATGAAAACGTAAAAAACCATAAAAATGTGAATTTTGACCGTGATTAATTTAACAAACGCTTCCCACTTGTAACACTTCCCAGGTGTAAGAGGTTTTCAGTTAAAGTTAGTTAAGGCGCACAGTAAATGACACTGTTTTATAGGGAGGCGATACAGTCAGTACATTGCACATAGGTTTCAATCAGGAAATTTTTGGCCAAAACCCTATTTTTGAAGTTTCGAAATTTTAATATTTTTTTGCACAGAATAATAAAAAACACATCAAGTCATCTGAAAATAATTAGTTTTTGTAAATAACGTTAGTATTCGTTGATTGGCGCAGTACCAAAGTTGACACTTTTTTATGTAAAAATAAAACAGACTTTGTGCTGTAAAATATACAATTTATGTTGTATTGCGTCGTTGCATAAATATACAGAAGTGAGACCAAAGTTATTATGAATCGGTAAGCTGTTAATGAGTACTTTCATAATATTTACAAAAAGAACGATGAAATTTGTAAAATTAGCGTAATAAAATCAATGTTTTTATATATATTAAAAATTATTTTTACACATATTTTTTAAAAATACTTAAAATTGTTTGAGTGGAGTATTCCCCCATTGGCTCAACTTCATTTATTACCCTCTATTACAGAGAGTAATGTTTTTCAAAACGAACTGACAGTGTTGCAAAATTTTACTGATCGCTACCAATATCATGATTTCATCCCGGCGAAGGGAATTATCAATTGGCTTCTCAGTTTTTGAAATGATGCCTTTTTAGCGAAAAACCGAACTCTTTAAGTGTCTAGTATTCTCATATGAATGAGAATCACACTCACTTTTCGGCTTTTCCAAAGAAACACCAAAATCAAAATATTTTGCAACATGTCAGCACGTATCAACTAAGAATTCTTCGAATTCTGTGAGTTGAAAAGAAACACCAACACAGTTGCCTGTGAGGTAGTTATTGGAATTTTGTTTTTTTGTTTTTAACAAAGCTCCATTCATTCGCCCGTGCCTCGGCTGTTTTTTGTTCGTTTTGTTTATTGTTGAAGTTCAATCTCATTTTCGATTGTTTGAGTGGAGTATTCCCCCATTGGCTCAACTTCATTTATTACCCTCTATTACAGAGAGTAATGTTTTTCAAAACGAACTGACAGTGTTGCAAAATTTTACTGATCGCTACCAATATCATGATTTCATCCCGGCGAAGGGAATTATCAATTGGCTTCTCAGTTTTTGAAATGATGCCTTTTTAGCGAAAAACCGAACTCTTTAAGTGTCTAGTATTATCATATGCATGAGAATCACACTCACTTTTCGGCTTTTCCAAAGAAACACCAAAATCAAAATATTTTGCAACATGTCAGCACGTATCAACTAAGAATTCTTCGAATTCTGTGAGTTGAAAAGAAACTCAACATAAATTTATAGCACTGATTTCAAAAGTACCAGAAAATTTATTTACAAAAAATTTATTTTTAAGGAAGTTAGAAAACTATGTATAAATATCTTTTTACGAAAAACATTGTCAATGCTATCAACTATAAGTTTAAATCTGGAAATTGTACATTTATTTCATTCATAAGCTGCGAATGCTTTTCAAATTTTTCGACTTTTCTTGACATGTAAACACACCATTTTAGCGGATAAAAAAAAAACATTTTTTCTGAAAATTGGTAAAATGTTTAATATAGATCTTATAGCGTTCTTCCTGGAAGGCACTTACCGCCAGCGTAAGACAAATTTGGAAGCAGATTTCTTCATCTTCCCACTGATGCCAATTATGTTAATGTACGTGGTCAGATAACAGAGTTATACGCTAATATATCAATAGAAACCCTATTCTAGGGCAGCTTTAGTCAGCGACCCACCATTTATAGTCTGGCACTAGATGGCAGATGATTTTAATACTGAATAATCTTAAACCCAGGACCTACTTTGGAAAATTATTCCCGAGGTGGGCATTATGACTAAAACCTTAGATCAAATTTAAGTGTATAATCGAATTGGCATTACAAAATACACTAAGAAAATATGCAGATAACTAGAATTCCACAACACGCTAAAACACTATGTTTTAATGAAAATTAAGCTATTACCTCCTCCTTCAAAATCCACTATAATATTTTGCTATACGTATTTGTTTCGCGATATTTTGAATATATTTACTTGCACTTAAAATATAGGTTGTACTTACAACAAAAATTATTATTTTGAAGCTATTCTTAAGAAGATCGCGTTCGAATGAAACAAAAACAAATATATTTTTAAAAATGTCTATGTCATAGCTGTCAGAGTTGTCAGATGTTGTACCAAAATTTTGACATACATTTTTTTTATTTTTGGCCAATGGATGGATCCACTGTGCGATATAATAAAAACTTCTTTAACAAATTTTTAATTTTGATAGACTATATCAGTCAATCTATACTATATCGACTCAGAATTTTATCCTCATAACAAATACATATGTATACTTTATAGGGTTGCAGATAAGTATTTTAATGCGTGACAAACGGAAAAATATGCCCTCCATTCTATGGTGGAGGGTATACAAATTTCATAATAATAATAATTGTTCCAAAAACATGCCAGAAGGGACAAGGGAGACTTCTCTCATATCAATGAGTTCATATTAGCTCAACGATAGGGGACTACTATTTATCGCCGAGTCCGAACGGCGTGTCTAAGACACCACTTGTAGAGAAGTTTTAAATTAAAAATTGCATATCTCATGTATTTTTCAACAGAATTCAAAGTTTACTTAGAAATAATAAATTATGTTTGGTGTCTTCTAACCAGCCTAAAGCAGGAGGAAAAGCATATACCTATTTTTAATGCGTTTTTACACTTCTCTGACTATAAACCAAACAAAATGAGATTGAACTTCAACAATAAACAAAACAAACAAAAAACAGCCGAGGCACGGGCGAATGAATGGAGCTTTGTTAAAAACAAAAAAACAAAATTCCAATAACAACGTCACAGGCAACTGTGTTGGTGTTCTTTTCAACTCACAGAATTCGAAGAATTCTTAGTTGATACGTGCTGACATGTTGCAAAATATTTTGATTTTGGTGTTTCTTTGGAAAAGCCGAAAAGTGAGTGTGATTCTCATTCATATGAGAATACTAGACACTTAAAGAGTTCGGTTTTTCGCTAAAAAGGCATCATTTCAAAAACTGAGAAGCCAATTGATAATTCCCTTCGCCGGGATGAAATCATGATATTGGTAGCGATCAGTAAAATTTTGCAACACTGTCAGTTCGTTTTGAAAAACATTACTCTCTGTAATAGAGGGTAATAAATGAAGTTGAGCCAATGGGGGAATACTCCACTCAAACAATCGAAAATGAGATTGAACTTCAACAATAAACAAAACAAACAAAAAACAGCCGAGGCACGGGCGAATGAATGGAGCTTTGTTAAAAACAAAAAAACAAAATTCCAATAACTACCTCACAGGCAACTGTGTTGGTGTTTCTTTTCAACTCACAGAATTCGAAGAATTCTTAGTTGATACGTGCTGACATGTTGCAAAATATTTTGATTTTGGTGTTTCTTTGGAAAAGCCGAAAAGTGAGTGTGATTCTCATTCATATGAGAATACTAGACACTTAAAGAGTTCGGTTTTTCGCTAAAAAGGCATCATTTCAAAAACTGAGAAGCCAATTGATAATTCCCTTCGCCGGGATGAAATCATGATATTGGTAGCGATCAGTAAAATTTTGCAACACTGTCAGTTCGTTTTGAAAAACATTACTCTCTGTAATAGAGGGTAATAAATGAAGTTGAGCCAATGGGGGAATACTCCACTCAAACAATCGAAAATGAGATTGAACTTCAACAATAAACAAAACAAACAATACTTAAAATTTTAAAAAAATGTCCCAATATGTCCACCACCAAATCGAATTTGAAAGATAGCAGGGGGTCTGTACTAATAAATTCAGAAGTCAAATCGTGCTCAAATTTGCCACAGTTAAAATAAAGTGGATTTTTTTATTTTAAGATGGGAGAATTTTTTGTAAATACCTGTTGTGACTGTACGTAGTATACAATTGAAATAGAACGGTAACACCCACATCTATCAACCGATTTTCCTTAAAATTCATATTTAAGGGTTTCAGAGTGTAGAAAACAAGTGTGTATAATTTTTTTGAAAATAGGTCCATTTTTCGTCATAGCCCCCACATAAAAGTGCCGTCCGATTTTAGATATTTTGTGGATTTTAGCGACACTTTTTGACCGATTCGGCTGAAATTTGGTATTGTGACCTCTTGGAAGATATGAATCCTTCGCACCAAAAATTATTAACATAGGTCAATGTTTTGGTTTAGACCCCACATAACGGGACGACCCTGTTCAACAAATTTTGGCAGTTTTTGGCCATTTTGGTCGATATAATGTAAGAATTGCTGTTTGTACACATTTATTATAAATAATACTTAATTTCAATACAAAATGGACGTTGAAATAGTTTTGGCCAGAAAATTTGGATTTGGGACCATTGTGCATTGTCCCAATTAGAACTTCTATATCTCAAAATTAGTAAAACCTATGAAAATGTCATAAAGGTCAATCTTGTAGAGAATTTTCAATGCTGTAACATTTTCTTTAACCCCGATGGGACTTCCAAGCTAAATCGTGAAAATCTAAAAAAGCCTTAAAAACTTAAACTTTGACCGCGATTTATTTAAAAATCCCTCAGGCGATTTTCTTTATTTTTTTTTTAATTTTTCCCATCTATGATCATTGTAGTTTCAGAATCCGCAAAAACTTCCCAGACTTAAATATAGTTAATGCGCACCGTGTACATGTTTGATGCTCTTTTATTATAACAACAATATCAAACAACAGTATCAAATAGCATTAGCTTCGCTAGCAATATTTTTTGTGTAATGTGTTGCTACATGTTGCCTTTGTTTATTGTTGCTAAACATATTTCAAAGAAATTTTAGCAGGCAAAGCTGCAAATTTTCGACCCTTTTGCTAATATGGCGTTGGCATTTTAAACCCTGGATAGCCTCTTTGACCTATCTTCTTCTTCTTTATTTGCTTATTCGATTTTCGAATATTAGCGATCATACAATTACATAGTTTCTATTTTCATTAAATGTTATTTATGATTTGACTAAAGAGTTTTCTATTTCCTGATGAGTTGCTAAGGTGGTCTGCATTATGATATCCGGTCCATTGTTGTATGTCTTTGAGCCAAACTGTTTATTTTTGGAATTTCTACCGTCCATTTTTGCTTGGAGAATTTCTTGAAGTTGTTTATATTTGGGATTCCTCATAATGTGTCCTACGTATGCGCTCTTTTGCTTTTTGATATGTTTTATTAGTTCTTGGATGTGGTTCATTCTTCGGAGAACCTCTTCGTTCGATATGTGAGCTGTCCAGGGTATTTTTAGTATTCTTCTGTAAACCCGTACCTCAAATGCCTTGAGCCTTTTAATGGTCCAAATTTCCACTGTATATACTGTATATAGCAATACTGACCAAATATAAATCTTTTCTTCGTTTCAATGTTTATGTTATGGCTTGTTAAGACTTTTTTATATTTGAAAAAAAACGCGTCAATTCAATTTCTTTGCTGTTGTCCCATTCCTCATTAATTAGAACGCCTAGGTATTTAAAACATTTTACTCTTTCAATAATAGAGCTATGTATTTTTAAAGTTGTGTCTGCGTGCGAATTCTTTCTGCTAATCACCATGAACTTAGTCTTTTGGATATTAATTTTTAGCCCATAGTATATCGTTGTATTCAGTGAGTCTGTTCATAAGGCTTTGTTTTCCGGACATAGTATCAGCCATATATTTATTTATTGTTATTTTTGATTTTTATACTTTAGCACCCATAGAACGGTACCTCCCGATTTTAGGTATTCTGAAGGTTGTGGTTTCAATATTACTCCGAAATTGCTGAAATTTGGTATTTAGTCTTCGTTGGTGGTACGAAACTTTCGCCCAGAAATTTGTCGGTACAGGCCCACGCCTTCATATAGCCCCCATTGAACGGTACCTCCCGATTTTCCGTATTTTGAAGGTTATGGCCACAATAATCCATTGAAATGGCTGAAATTTGGTATTTAGTCTTCGTTAGGGGTATTCAACTTTCCCCTCTAAATTTGTCGGTGTAGGTCAACGCCTCCATATAGCCCCCTTAGAATGGTACCTCCCGATTTTCGATATTTTGGAGGTTTTGACCCTGAAAACACCAATTGTGGGTGTTCTCACTAGAAAGAAGGGCGGTTGGATTCTTGCCGTGAGCCTCGAAAATATTTCAATTGTGGAAATATTTTCCTCAAGATTCATCCACCAAGGAATAATGCAATGAAAAAAGGAAAAGAAAATGCAGTGTATTAGGCGAGAACAATTATGGTTCTTTATTTAATTCTTTGACCAGGAACGACCGCTTACCAAGGACAACAGTATTGGTTGATAACAAGTGATAACAGTTAACAAGTGATAACAGTTAACAAGTGTTTATTATGAAGAAAATTACAATGTAAGTTCAGTAAGAAAGTTCAGAGAGTGAAAATGAGAGCATACAGGTACAATTCTGAACAGATTTAGAGATGCCGAATGCAAATATTTCGGAACATAGCAAAATGCGAATAAGGGTTGCCGATTGGGGAAATCCGGCGTGAACAGACCTCAATATTAATCCAAAGTGGCCACACCTTCATATAGCCCCCATTGAACGGTACCTCCCGATTTTCGGTATTTTCAAGGTTGTGGTCTCAATATTACTCCGAAATGGCTGAAATTTGGTATGTAGTCTTCGTTCGGGTACTAAAACTTTCCCACAGAAATTTGTTGGTACAGGCCCACGCCTTAATACAGCCCCCATAGAACGGTACCACCCGATTTTCGGTATTTTGAAGATTTTAGCTTCGTTATCTCACCGAAATGGCTGAAATTTGGTGTATACAAATATAAAATTTTCCCCCAGAATGTTGTTGGTATGTGTACACGCCTTCATATAGCCCCAAAGAGCGGTACCTCCCGATTTCCGGTATTTTGAAAGGTGTGGCCTCAATATTTCTCCGATAAAGCTGAAAATTGGTCTTTAGTCCTCATATATAGGTCCACGCCTTTTTTTGATGGTTGTGGCCACAACTACAAACAGAAATGGCTGAGATTTGGTATTTACTCTACGTTGAAAGTAAAACCCTTTCCGACTGAATTTCGTCGTTTCGATATATCCCCCATAAAACGGTACCTCCCTAATAATTGTGAGGGATGTGACGTTAATATCCCACCGAAATGACTGAAATTTGTTATTTAGTCTTTCATGGTGTTATAAAATGTTCCAGAAAAGAAATATCAGTATAAGTCCACTTCTTCCTATATCCCCCATAGAAGCGTACCTCGTGATTTACGGTATTTTATCCTACTGAAATATCGTAAATTTGGTATTTAGTCTTCTTTGAGTCAGAAATTTGTCGGTATAGATCGACGTTTTGATATAGCCCCCGGTACCTCCCGAATTTCCGTATTTTAAAGGTTAGTGATATTGTTTTACCGAAATTGCTGAAATTTGGTATTAAGTCTTTTGCATAAACGAAAGGAAGCTAATTGTTCCATTTTACTTTAATAACACTCCTGGTGGAGGGTATAACAAGTTCGGACCGGCCGAACTTAGTCAGGGTTTTGGAGGAAAGAACAACGCTTACCTTGACCAATACATTATTCGCCAGGTAGAAGAACTCATTTTAATTGTAAGATGTTATGTTTTATTATTTGTGTATGTGTGTTATGTTTTATTATTTGTGTATTAGACATGAAGCGATTTGTGTGTTTTTTCACAATGTAATGCCAGGTTCTGCACAGAACTTGTTGCATTTATGAAAATTACACTGTTTTAAGAAAATTTATTCATTCATTGGTATTGTTTTGATATTCTAAACATCGCTCTTGGATAAATTTATGTATAGCTTTTTTACGCCTTTTTTATCACCAATTGACAAGGCATGTATGTGGTCAAAATTTGACTGCACATTGGAAATATAAGCTTCTAAATATTTTTCTCAATAGATTAGAGTGTTGGGACACTAAAAATCAACTCATTTTGCGCTTCGTGTATCAAACTATCCACAAGAAAATATTATTAATTTTTAAATATTTCATATGTGTTTTTTTTCTTATCAGTAGGCATAAAATATTGGATTGCGCTGCAGTTTTAATTTTCGATATCTGCTGAATCGAAAAAATTGTTTTTGTAAAGTTGAATAAATTATTTTCTTACGTGGTTTCATAAAAATAATTTTTATTTTATTTTTACGCTTCTTTCCCATTTAATCTTATGCAAGTTTCCAGAATTGGCCCTATCAATTGTAAAGAAGAACTAATGTTACACTAAATCGATCGTAGAATTTAACAAAAAAAAAAACAAGAACATGTACTAGAATTAATTATATTAACAAATAATTTGTCTTTATAATTGCTGTACGAGTTTCGCTTGGTGTTAAAATTCTTACCGCCTCTTTATGTATACCGTACGAAAATCCGTACGAAAGGAAAACTGACACTCACTTCCGTCTACAAATGCGTTCATGTATTTCGCAAACTATCGTGCGACTGCCGTTACGTATCATATGCGAAATACTACTAATTTGAATGTACATTTGTACAACTATGTTCCATAAATGAGAGCCAAATGAGAAATAAAAACAAAATCCACATATACATACAAACATTGAAATATGTGGGATTTGTTTTGTTTGAGAAATTAAAATGTGTCGGTATTTATTAAATTGATTTTTTGAAATTAATGAATGAAACCGCCTTTAAAACGTGTCTATAAAATTTTTATTTTGTTTCAAGAATGTGTATAAATTTGTTTTAAGATTTTCGGTGTTAGCCGCGAGTTTACGTTCTACTCGACAGCTACAAAGCAAACGAGTGATTTTGACATTCTCTTTCTACAAAAGACAATCCTTTCGAAATACAAAAACCCAAGTTTACATGAAAAAGTGTACGTTTACGTGTTATTTCGTATGGTTTGTCGGTCGCATAGATTTTCGTAGGTGTTTACATGAACAGAAAATGATTTTTTTCAACTTCGGAAGCACATGAAACCTTTCGGTCGACATACATAAACAGGGGGTAAGTATTTTAGCTAATTTAATTTTTTAACAATGTAAACGAGTTGATTAATTTCTTATATCG
This sequence comes from Musca autumnalis, assembly GCF_047663935.1. NCBI lineage: Eukaryota > Metazoa > Arthropoda > Insecta > Diptera > Muscidae > Musca > Musca autumnalis. The sequence goes on from NW_027411644.1 coordinate 134,589,810, forward strand.
TGGTTCTAAATTGTCGACTGAATGCACTAAAAATCTGCGTAAATACTTTCTTCATATCCTTTTTTGTGTTGGAGATATAAGTCAATTAAAAAATTCCTATTCCTATTATGAATTTTTTTTAAGGACTATCTTTAATGGTCTTATGAGTCTATATTCACTGCATCGTTTGGCATGGCTCTTCTATGTCTAGGCCTTCGTTATAGACGTAAAGTGACGCGTATATATGAGAAAGAAATCAGTTTGGTTTATACTTGTGTTTTCTGCTCTATCTTGTGGCGATTTCCATGTGTACAGTCGTCGGGTAGGCAGAAATATGTGTTTGCTACTTTCATTCAGTATTCTTGGGAGAATTCTATTAGTCTGTCACCTCTTTCATTTCTATTTCCCAATCTATATTGTCCACTTGTTCCTAGAACAGCGTTGCTTCCTACCTTCGCGCTAAAATCCCCCTGAACAATGGTTATTTTATGTGGTTTTGTCAGATTAAAGAGTTCACAAATTTCGTTATAAAAGAGTTCTAATTCCTCGTTGGTTTTGTCAGCTGTAGAAGCACGTTCCACGTTCCAATTTTTGTTTGTTTTGTTTGACCTCCGGGGATTTTTAGCACCCTCGAGTTACCGTAGATTGAGGGACAAATGTTTTGTCTTGTATTCATAATTGTATGATTTTCGAGGGATGATACATCAGTGGTTTCCCGTTGCCTTCTAATGGGTATACAGTTTTCCTTCTAGTATTCAGCCGCTCCTCTGGAGTACAGACGCAGTTTGTAGTCACCCAATGTGGGAACAGACACTACGTTGCAATCGGTTTCTTTTGGATGTGAGGCTGATTAGACGACAACATCCGATCCTGGCGTTGGGATTCCCAACGAAACCCTCTAGGCCGGATCGCCTTCTTACTCTAGCCATCGACAAACGGTTGTCTGTAAGATACTACCATGGAATATTTGATTTAAAATCGGAAGTAGTGAGCTGATTGGAAAATTCAGCAAGTGAATCATCTCTGGCAATTTCCAAGTGAGTGGCGATCAGAGACTTTCCGTACCGAAGTATACACCTGAGAGGATCCCCATTTCCCCTTTGTCCTATAAAATGTTTTCTGAAAAAGCAGAATACGTATATTTTATAGGACAGATTATAACTAATTAAGTATGTAATCGCCAAAATAACTCGCACATACTCTAAAAGCAAATTTACTTATGGGGTTTCTACACGGTATGTTTTATACATGTTATGCATAGCGACAGTCACTGTTTTTTCGCCCATATGTAATTCCTTCTGAACCGCAAAATTTTATTTTTCATTCGTTTTCTGTTCTTTCTGTTTTTAATATTGCGAACAAATGAAATAGCTGTTTTCCTTTTGTTGTACAGACGAGAATAGAGCGCGTTCTATTCGTAAAATATGCATATGTATACCCATATCACTTTGATGCATAAAAATTTTGTTATGGTTCACACCATTGCTTTGTTCCAGAACCTGAAAAAAGCTACTAATTTTTACTACGATAACAATTTTTCCTTTATGCTATCGGTAAAAATAGTAAAAATTAGTAGATTATTGCAGTTCTGGAACAGGCCTCATGTGTACAAAATTCAGATTTGTAAAAAGTGCCAGAAGTTATGCATAAAACATACCGTGAGGAAACGGAAGCGCTTCGGAATCATTGTAGAAAGCGGTATTGAAGCCATGAAATTATTTACTGCTTCCAATTTCGAGAACATTTTCTGATGGGTAAAGACATCAAAAAATATTTTTTGATTTTTCTCTTTCGAGACGAGCTAAATCATCCGAAAACTGCGTATGGGAGACAATGGCAGTTGTGTGTTAGTGTTAGTTAACCCATATTGAATTCAGTAATATAGAACGAAAGCTTGCTGCACGAAATACACCTGATGAGCACCCCCATCAAGTGCGAAACACGTAGTTTAGTGATTTCTAATGACAATTTCTCGGACATTCTTTTCCATTTACATTCCCTTCTTATGATTTAGCTCGTCTCGAAAGAGAAAAAACACAAAAAAATCATATGATCATCATCGCCTTTACAGGTAAACATAATATATATATACATATTTTTTTTTTTAATTTTCAATATATAAACTTTTTTATATAGGCTTAATCCCATTGTTGCTGTTTTAATATTGTAACACAAGTAATTTATTAGTGGAGAAAATTAGGTATTGTTTGCCAAAAGTAAGGCAGGGAAGATTATAGTTTCAATTCCCTCTGCTGTCCTTGTAAATCAACGACACATAACAGTATAGAAGATTTATCTTGATAGATTAACTTTGACGGATCATATAGGCAAACAAGGCAACATATAGTGTTCTCTGCCTTAGCCCTCGGTAAACAATGCCATATTTACTCCACTAGTAAATTAGTTGTTTTAAAATATTAGAACAACAACAATGGGAATAAGCCAGACCATTTTTTATTAAAGAAAATTGTAACAGCCATCCCAATAAAAACACCACCAATAATCTGATTTAAAATATATAAATATAGTTTAATTCATGAATACATGTTCATGCTCTTTTCGACTTATTTAGTCATTTTAATATGTATTTTGTAGAAGATTTGCAACAAAGACGCATAATTAAAACGGACTCTGGATACGGGTTATCAACATATGATATCCATAACATTAGAAACATTTAAATTTAAAATTTTCTTTAATGAATCTTTCTCTTTACAAAATAGGGATCTACGTTGCATTAAAAACTGGTCTAATCATGATTTAACTATCATCAAAGATGCACATCATAAACCTTCTGTTTTGGATAATTTCGATAAACAACGCTTTTGTCACATGCCGTATTTCTGACATCAAAAACAATTCCACATTTGTAGGCACCAAGGTAGCTACTCGTCAGAGCAAATTTTTATTTGACTCTATCTTTCGAATTGGTTCTGGTATTTCCAATGTTTTTGGTGATGAGACAGCAGAGGAAGAAGATTACGAAGATGTTTATGTTGAAAAGTGCGAATGCGGTAAGTTAATATATAATGTACTTTTTAAGACACGAAAGAGATCTTGTTTACTTTTTTGAATAAAAAGGTTTCTGCCTTGTATCGTGTCTTCCTGCTCGCTTTATGATGATTCGTGATTTAAAGTGCTAGATTTATAAAGTGTTCCACTAGGATAGAAACACACAAAGTTTTTGCATAAATTGTTCCTCGGCTAAGAATAAAAATATTAAAGACTTTTGTTTGTTGTTTATTACAGCATTTTAAAATTAAATGAAACTTTTTCCAAATTGAATGAATCCTTTTCCAAATTAAACTAAAACTTTTCCAAATTAAATGAAACCTTTTCTAATTCAAATCAAAATTTTTCTAATTTAAATGTGATATCTTTGTAGAAGTAAATAAGCCCGACTATTTTGAAAATGAAAAAGAAATGAGTACTGATGGTGTAAGCCTTGAGAAGACTTCACAATCCGCTCAAGGCATTCGAAAAACAGCAGTTTTTTTGACCGCTGTCTCTACGGAGGGTCTCCTCTGCCATTATGGGGCATGGCCACAGCCACTGCAAAGACCATTATTTATGCCTCCAGCAATGAAAATGATGTTTGCTTCAAGGTTTGCAACCGAAACGACGGCTGACGAAATTAATAGTTATATAAGATCAAGATGATAACTTCCTTAAATGTTATAACAAGGAAGGATTCTAGGAAGGCCAGAGACACTAGGCTGCCTTGATAGTAAAAAGGATTCAAAAATACTTCACAACTGCAATTTTGCAATAAGTTTAGTATAGATACATGTTTTCAAACTCAGCCTTTGTCTAGCACCACATCTAGTATGCCTGATGAGCTGAATTAAACCACCAGCGAAACGATCGTAGCATATTGGTTGGATGTGTGTGGACTTCGCTAGATATCACTTTTTCAATACAAACTCCTTAGGTCATGATAGCTCAATTAATTGAATTAAATAAAACTCTCACAAATAAATGACCTTAGTCCTAATAAAACAACAGTTAAATAAAAGTTACAAAATTCGTTCGACATTTTCCTGGAAAGAAACTATATGTTATTACATTTGCCTCCTCGAACAGCTAGAGTTTCAAAAAATTTAAAAATTCGTTTTCCATTTGTAAAGGGTAAAGGTAAATTTCAAATGCAAGAATTCTTTTTTTGCGATTATTTACGTAGTTATTAGATTTAAATTCTAATATAAGATTTGAGAGTAGTTTATGTTATGTTTGTTTTGGTAACATATACGGCCTTGTTGGCTTGGTTACCAATCCCGAAATAAAAATAAATAAATAAAATTGCTGCTGAAAAAACAAATTCGAGAGGAGCTCTTAAACTTCACTTTTTTCCGCGTTTTGTCTGGGAGGTACCGATATAGTTAATATTCGAACCCGATGTATACGTGAAAGGAATAATATGATGTGTCAAGTTTGATCCAAATCGATTGTTCCCTACGAGAGCTATCGTTTACACCATTTTACAGCAAATTTTGAACTTTTGTGGGGAAGGAACCAGAACAAGTGGACCGATATGGCTCATCTTCGAACTTAAACTAAGTTTGGACAAAATATTACGAATCAAATTTTGGTTTCAATCGATTGATCCGTTTGAGAGTTGTGCGCTCCATAGGAAATTAAGGGTAGTATTGAAATTACAATCATTCAAAAAATGTGGAAATTAAAAAGCCTATTACTATCAATTATTATTCGCGAATTAGTTAAAATCAGGTGATGCACATCCGTTTTTGAATACAGCGATTCAATACTTATGCATATTTCTATGTTTCACTCAGCGGTCAAAGTGTGCCGCCAGTTGCATTACACAATGCAAAAAACCTTAAAGTGGGTAAAAATCGCGCAATTTGCATACGATTTTCATGCGCATCCGGTTTCAGTAGCACCCATCAAAAATACGTAAATAGATTCTTCAAGAACCGCGGATGTGCCTCCAAATTCTATTTTTGGTAAAAAACCCATATTACTCGCGAATCTCGGTAATTTATGACACGCGTTTTCGCAAATATTATAATCGTTTATAAAGGATTCCATTTACGTAAAAAATTTTAAAGAAAATCGAGGTTTAGTACGCGGATTTGTCAAAATAAATTTTTGCTGATTTTCCTATTTTCAGGGTATCTATATCCGCGGTTTTAGTGTATGGATTCGATCGCGGATGGGTTCATTAGTTCCGTCGCGTAAAAAAAACTAAATTCACGCGGGGTACAAAGGAAATTGAATGGCACTTGTAAATTTGAAACGCAAAAAATAGGTTTTTTAGAAAAATTCACGCATCAAACATTGGCCTTTAGACTTCAATTACTAGGATGCTGTAAGGAGCACACTCATGAGATATACACTAAACGACGTAAAATCACGAGTTTTATAATCCTATTATGAGTTTTGAATATTATCTTGTTGCGCGTCCGAATTATTAAAACAATTAAAAAACCCCTAAATTCCGGCTTCAAAATGTCAGCATCAATTTTAGGTGGATGCAGTGGATATATCTAAAAATGATACACTAGTATCATATTGCCCATGAAGTATTCTTTGTGTCTTTCTTTGGGCATATGTCTATAAAATGTAAGGTTAAGCCAGAAATCGGAGGGGAGCATAAAAAAACTTGTTGGCTTCAACCCATTTTTACCTATTTTTCTACATTGATGCCAACACAGCTTGCACGTAAATTAATTTTAATGGTCGACCTTATGGGATTCCTCCTAAACACTTAATTTTAAAGAATGTATATCATACTATATAGAATATGTTAACATTTCGCGAATTCTGAATGGGTGAAGCTCGGATTCATCGATTGTTTTCGCCATATATACTTTTTACATAACATTGGTATAAATGTCACGTATAATATTAAGAGTATTGATGAATACAATACACACGGTGCGCCTTTACTAAATTTAAATTTGGGAAGTTTTTGCGGATTCTGAAACTACAATCATAACAAATATTAAAAGAAAACAAAACTTACGACCACGCAGGTTTCATCCCAAAAACACATCTCAGATTGAGTTGGTATAACTCAACTATCCAAACCCAAAAAAGAAGAAACAAATAAACACAAGAATCTCATTATTGGTGAGGTAAAAAACAAAGAGAATATCATCATCATTCATACAAGCGAAACTCACCAAAATTGCTTTTTAACCACAGAATGCCGAGAGAAAAGACAAAAATTATTGTTGGATATAACTTAAAAAATTTTATTGCAGAAACAATTGATGGAGTCACAAAACTACATACGGAATCTAACAATATATGTAAAATACATATTTTGCTCTACAAATATTGTAGGAACATTTGTATTTTTTCTCTGCCTTTTAGAAATGGTTAAGAATGGCAAACATACTACTGTTCCCGATCATCCACAACCTAACAACGAATCTATCGTATCACCGATAAACTACAGCCGAATCCAGAACACATCGTGCGCCGATTATCCACGGCCGAACATCGAATACATCGTGCTCCTTATCATCTGCAGCCGAACACCGAATACATCGTATATGCAAAGGTAGGTCTACAAGTAGGTTAGGTTAGGTTAGGTTAAAGGACGCGCAGCTGTCGTGTTGGACAGCCACTCCACTCGGAGACCTTATGGTCCATTGTGTTCATCCTAAAGTAAGGGTAGGAGAAAAGAAAAGAAATAATAGCATATCGAGTTTAGAAATAGGAAAAAGGAATAATTAAGTAAGTTATAGGATAGTTGAGAATGATTAAGTAAGTGCTATGGATTGAAAGATTATTTGTAAGGAGAGAGAGAGAGAGAGAGAGCGAGTAAGGAGGTTAGCAGTATTAAAAAGTTGTAAGTTGCTCGTTTTGAAGCCACTTCAGACCCTTGGCGAGAAGAAGCAGTGTTGTCGGCTCGGCTTGGCAGAGTGTTGTCAGAGATGATAATGTGTGTTCACCCATTGTTTGAACTCTCCTGGTCCTGAGCATTGGACAACGGCATAATAAGTGCTCAATCGTCTCTGTTTCTTCTTCGTCTTCGCATAATCTGCAGTAGTCCGTGGGGTCATCTCTATCCCATTTGCAGGTCATTGATCTTATCCTGCAGTGTCCCGTGATAACTCCAATCATTAGTTTTAGATCGGGTTTTCTCATAGAGAGTAGGGAAGTGGTCTTCCTTTTAGAGAGGTTGGGCCAGATTGCCTTTGATACCTTGCAGCCAGGTTCGTTATTCCAGATCTGACCAGCCTTCTCCCTGTATGTTTGTTCTAGGAGCCGCATGAAGTGACACAGGGGTGGCCTGATTGAGTTATCGATTTCGATGTCGCTTGACTCAGATCCGCGACGTGCCAGTTCATCCGCCTTTTCATTTCCCTCGATGTCGCAATGCCCCGGGACCCAGCACAAGGTAACGATTGATCGTAGGGCCTCCAAAGCTTTCCTGCAGTGCAAGACCGCAGCAGATTTGATTGAATGGGATCTAAGTGATTTTAGGGCCGCTTGGCTATCCACATAGATAGTCACCGGTCCGGCTATATCCCCTTCCATGTTTTTAATCAATTCTGCTGCTTTCGTGACCGCAAAGATTTCGGCTTGGAAGACGCTACAATTTTCGCTTAGCTTGTACGAGATCCGTAAGTTGAGGGTATCGCTGTAGACGCCCGCTCCTGTTCCCTTTTCCATCTTGGATCCGTCGGTATAAATCTCTATACCGGGTAGAGGTAGGGATTTGTGGGTCCAGGCTTCTCTGTCAGGTATCCGAACTTCAATGTCGTCGAAGTGTAATTGTGGTGATATATAGTCACTGATTACCTCCAAACCCACCGATAGTCCAGATTGTCGTAAGATAGCAGCATGGCCGTAGTCGAAGTTACGCCATGAATTTAACTCCTTGAGTCGGAGAGCACTCTTTGCTGCCAACTCCTGTACTACGAGATTCATCGGATGAAGATCCAGTAATACATTGAGAGCAGCCTGTGGAGTGCTTTTCATGGCACCGGTAATTAGAAGAGATGCCGCTCTTTGAACGACATTAATCTTGCGGAGAAGGGATGTCTTATTCAAAGCATTCCACCATACCAATGAACCATAAGTTAGAATGGGGCGAACTATGGCCGTAAAAATCCAATGTATGACCTGTGGTTTCAAACCCCAACTCTTACCAATAGAGTTCTTGCAAGAATAAAGGGCTATAAGTCCTCTCTTGGCACGTTCCTCGACATTCCTTTTCCACGTTAGTTGGTGGTCCAGGATAATGCCAAGGTACTTGGCCTCTAGGGAGAGCTTTAGGGCCACTCCATCCAGCGTTGGTAGGGGGAATGGTTTGACTTTTCTCTTGTTCGTAAATAGAACCAGCTCTGTCTTAGATGGGTTCACCCCAAGTCCATTGTTGTGTGCCCATCTTGATAGTTTGTCCAGAGCTCCTTTCATGAGTTCCGATAGCGTTTGTGGGAACTTCCCGGTGATCATTATGACCACGTCATCAGCATAAGCTACAGTCTTTATACGTAGTTGGTCAAATTCCTTAAGTATTTCGTTAATCACCAGGAGCCACAGCAGTGGTGATAATACACCTCCTTGTGGTGTGCCCCTGGTGACAGACTTCCGAATGGAGGTCTCACCGATATTTGAATTGATTATCCTGCCGCTAAGCATTCCATCGATCCAATTGATCAGTGTAGTGGAAACACCTAAGTTCAAGAGTGAATTGTGGATGGATTCGAGTTTGACGTTATTAAAGGCGCCTTCTATATCTAGAAACGCTGCTAACGTATAGTTTGAGCCCATCATATTCCTCTCGATTAAACCAACGACTTCATTAAGTGCAGTCTCCACCGATCTGCCTTTGATGTAGGCGTGTTGGGCAGGACTAATAACACTGTTTCCAAGTTTGGACCTTATTCCTAGGTCAAGCAATCTTTCTAACGTTTTCAATAGAAAGGAAGATAGGCTGATTGGTCTGTAGTCTTTGGGAAGCGTGTGACTTGACTTCCCCGCTTTGGGGATGTATGTCACCGTGACCTCCCTCCACAGAACCGGTGTGAACGATAGACGTAGACAGGCCCTATAAATATGATCCAGGTGTGGTATCAACACCTCCAATGCATTTTGTAGCATAGCAGGGAAGATACTATCTGGACCAGGTGATTTAAAGGGCTTAAAAGTGTTTATCGCCCAAGCTATCTTTGTGTGACTTATGATCTCCTCGATGACACTCACTTCCCCTGTGGCTTGGTTACACATTGGTGGATCGGCTGAGCGATCTGGTGCATCCATGCAGTTGGGAAAGTGGGTTTTGGCCAGGAGATCCAGAGTTTCTAGACCGGAGTTAGTCCATGTGCCATCATCCCGCTTGATACTGCCGATGGATTTAGGGTCCTTCGACAGTACTCTACGAAACCTGGCTACATCCTTTACTCCCTCTATAGACTCGCTAAAGCAGACCCAAGATCTGCGTTTAGCCTTCTTTATTTCGCTGTTGTACTTATTGAAAGATACCTTGTAGTTCTCCCAATCTGTGGACAACTTCGTTTTGTTGGCTTTATTGTAGAGCCTTCTGCTAATCTTCCTGAGATTAGCCAGATCTTTCGACCACCAGACCGGTTGACATCTTCTGCCTGGGTAAGTGAGTGGGCAGGCGGTCTCATAGCTGTCCACCAAAACCTCTGTCACGTGATTCACTGCACTATTAACCTCTGTGGCTGTTTGGGGGTATCGTGACACTCCCAGCTTGGAGCTTACTAGTTCATTGAATTTGTTCCAGTCGGTTTTCCGTGGATTTCTAAATGGTGGCTGTCGAATGCCATTAACAGAGACTTGGAAGAATATCTTCCGATGATCCGAAAAGGAGCATTCTTCCGATACCCTCCAGTCACTGATAATAGATTCGTCTTTATTAGTGAGGGTTATGTCTATTACCTCCCCCCTGATTCTATTTTGAAAAGTGTATTCATTTCCCCTGTTGCATATTCTGAGATTATATTTTAAGATAAAATCGAATACGGACTCACCTCTGGCATTTGTGTCTCTGCTGCCCCAGTGGAAATGGTGAGCATTGGCATCACATCCTAGGATGATGAGGCAAGTGCTACCCATCTCTTTGACAAGCTTCTCCACGTCATTACCCGGTGGGTCAGGGCTCTCGAATGGCATGTAAATGGACGAGAATATGGTGGCTCCATGGGAGCTGCATTCCATCCTTACAGCCGTAATATCACCTCCGCTGAAATTAGAGAGGAATATTAGTTTAAGACTCTTTTTAGCAACTACACAGGTTCTAACCTTGTCCCCGTTGGATGTGGCGAAGGTGGTGTAGTTGCTATCGTTTAACCCAGCAACCTTATTCTTGTATAAGTAAGGCTCCTGGATTAAGACGATGTCAACTTCAGACTTCTTGAGGGCTAGAAGAAGTTCAGCAGCAGCCGCTTTGCAGTGATGCAGATTAATCTGCATTATGCGAAGCGGCTGCTGCCTCCGTTCCTCCACTACTTTCGTCCTAGTCGGAATCTGATCCATCCTAGACCAAAATGTAGTTTGCCCTCACGAGTCTTTAAGTATTCTTGCCCCTGAGTGTCTATTGACACCCTGATGGCAACACCTCCATTTTCCGGATTGTGGCTGACCAGATTCCATGTGCTGGTCCGGAGATTGGGGTTTTGTCTGCCGAGTATGGTCAGTATGCGCGCGGGATCCACAGGTGGAGGTGGCACCCAAGCTGACAACACTCTTCTGAAAGGGACCTCGTTGACCCCAACGACTGCCAATTGACATCCCTCCCAGAGTTCGCCAAGACCCTCTATCGTGGAAGTGAGGAAATCCAGAGATTCCCTATTTTCACAACAGATGACCCTAACGCCTCTGTATGGAGCGGCACTGCCAAATTGGGTGTGTTTAGGAGGTTCCCCTTCTCCTGCGAACACGATGTCACGCAGACGAGTTTCGATAAGTAGCCATCGATCCTCTCTGATTACCCAATCAGGGTCAGATTTATCGATGACCGCTGCTCGCAACTCATCCGGCACCATCGGTCTGCTTGTTCTTTTTCCCCTGCTGTTGGTCTTGAGATGGGAGCTGGAAGATTCCTTGTGGCCCAAGTTAGCTTGTGAGGCTGAACTGGCTGCGGCATCTTTCCTGTTCCCAGTCTTAGGGCAACCGGCTGGGGAGGTATGAATGATGGGTTGTTGACCTGAAGTGGGCCTCTTTGCACTGGGGAGTGGCTCCTCCATTGACCTGTCTCTCTTCACCGCGATTTTTGGTGGAGATGGATTGGGCTTGGTAGGTGCTCCCCCAGGTGCGGAGACCGGTGTTCGGTCAGACTTCCCAGATTTTGAACTCTTATGATGCGTCCCCTTCGGCTTGGTTGCCTTCTTCTTTGAGGTTTGCCCTGTCTGTGTGACGGGACATCCCTTTGAAGAGAGCTTTGAGGTCGAAGGAGGCGAATCATTTGATGGTTTACGGATAATGTCAACATCGCTCCCAGTTTGGCCCTTGGGGGCTGTGGGAGTCGATGTAGGCATTGACCTAACCTCTTCGTTTGCCGTAATAAGAGAAAGCTTGCTGATATCAGGTTTTCCCTTGGGTAAGTGAGGGTGAGATCTTTCGATCTTTTTCACTACCTTGAGATTAATCCTGATCAGCTTGCATTCTCTCAGCGTTATAGATGAGGGTTCCCTGTCAATGAACTTCCTGAGGAAGTGCATTGCTCTGTGGTACGCCTTCCTCTTTTTGGCCCATTTACTAGCAGAGCTATCTGAGGTGGTGGGAGCTTTCCCGGCCGGTATTTTGGTCGGAGCTCCTTCCTCAACAGCAGCCAGTCCTTTTGAGCCAGCAACATCGGCTGCGGCCGATGGTTGGGTAGCTGGTGCATCGGTTGGTCCAGAGTTCATACAGGTGGCTGCTTCCACTGACTTCGAGGCCGACTCATCGTTGACTACAGTCGCTGGAATGACTGTGGTGTTCATTTCGTCATCCGATGAGCCGTCCTCGGCCCCAGTAGAATAGCCACCCTGACTGAGACGCAGGGCCAACGTCTGCTCCAGTATCTCCAGGAGTTTCCGGCTTTGTTCAGCCAAACTGTCAGTGACAGCTCCCAGAGTGGGTACCTTCGGTCCGTCCCCTCCCGACACTACCGTCCCGTCAACCGTTGACTGGGTTGCCCCAGACTTGGTAATAGATTTTGAAGAATTGTCCTTTGGCATTGCATTGTTGTCATCAATCGGATTAGTTTTGGTTGGTTTTTTGTTTAAATTTTTGCTCTCCATACGTCATAGATTTAGTGGGGGAAGTGAGGTCCACCATGGCATAGCCCTCCTGTACCATGGCAAGGACATGACAACTAAGCCATTACTGCGTTGAGATGCCCAGGTATCAACGAGGCTCCGTTCTAATACAGTTGGTACCCTAACTGCAAACCTTAGAACACCGATGGGCACGGTTTCGCCTGACACCCCGGCGTTAGGGGGTCTCTAATAAGTAGGAGACCGCTACTTGGATAACCTTTGGTCGGTCACAGTTCCCCAACTCAACACTTCCAGGGTGTTGAGTGTGGAAACTGTGACCTTAAGCCCCCGCATCGCGTCAAGATTGTTATCCCTGGCGAGGGAGGTCTACAAGTAAGAACGGACGTGTTTTAACGCAGCTCTCACTAATTGCCAAATAAACCACAAAGAAACGTGAATCTCACACTGTTTTGGGTTGCATATTTTATCCCACCTGCAACAGCCGTGCTTCTACAATAAATTTTCACAACCTCGCGGTGAACAGAAATATTTAATTTTATAATCAATAAATTTAATAAAAACATTGTCGCTCAATCTGCAATCCAACGAGTAAATAAAAACAAAAATAAAAATATCAACTGGCCTTGTCCAAGTTTGCAGCTGTCAAAATTCCGATATCCATAATAATAGTTATCGATAACAGTAACAACAGTTAATAGCTTTGCCATTTCAAAATGCCATATATCCAAAATTATGATAAATTATCCAAACGTAAGAATACAGATATTACATTGGCAGAAGGAACCAATAAAATTGCTTTCACCATGTATTAAAATCAGTTAATGAATCTCATTAACTCAAATTTAGATGACAAACTCAAGAAGTTACCCACGAAATCCGATCTAGAGGAAATAGAAGTCTAATTTGGGGCCATCAGTACAGACATGAATGCCCTGAAACTGGAAAATCAAATGCTAAAAGATGAGCTTAACTAAGTTCAAAAAGAAAATTTGCAACATAGATGAGATATTGCATGGCTTCAAAACCAAGTCAACTCTCACAAATTATTTGCCAAGTATTACGAATTTAATGGAAGAAGTTCAAAATCTCTTTAGAGAAAAGTTAATTATAACGTCAAAAGTAAAAATGTCAACAAGGTATTTGATCGGAATGGAAAAATGCCAGTTATTATACAGCTTGAAAACGAACAAGCGATTCAAGAAGTATTTCGTTATACCAAAAAATTGGCAGGTTTTAATATATCCATTGAACGTGATATGATACCGAATAAACAAATACGCAAGAAAGCCTTTCTTATTTTAAAAAAGAAAATATTATCCGTTAGTAAACAGCACAAAACTAATATAAGAGAATAAAGGATGAACATAAATAGTCCCTGGTTTAGACGGAATTATGCCAACAAAATCGTATCTAGCATCCTTATGGGGAAAGTGAGCTGATTAAATAAAATCAATATCGTTAAAATACGATGAATTCAATACAGGTATGAATTCAAAAAACTAATATACTATGCCCCCGAAATAAAATCAAATAGTGTCTCAATTATATCTTATTATATAAATCTCTCGATTTAAATATTTTTCACATTTAGAATCAGGAAAAACAGAAAGAGCAAGTCCATATTTCAACGGATACCACTTGGTCTTTCATCCGGCTATAAGAGTTCATAGATTTGGTAGGGCAGCAGGTGGTACAATCATTGGAATTAGCTAACAGTTAAGGACATTGATATTGAAGGAAAACACTTTATAAAATTACATACAAAAGAAATGATATATTCCATCTTTCCGCAATATTTTCGTTCAGTCACCTGGGAACATGATTTTAGAAACTGAAACAGTGTGTTCAAGTCGCTACTATACCCAACCCCATTATTAAGGGAAACATAAATATTCGAATTGGAGAACAAAATCAAGAAGTTGGAGACTTATATAACGAACGATTTTATGCCAGTTTTAATACAAGAAAATCTAAAGATAAAATCGTGAATCAGAAAAGCACTCAGTTCGTACAATTCTGTGAGGATTACAACCTACTAATTTAAAACGGTATAACCTAAGGCGATCAAGAGGGAAATTTTACATATATCTCATCATTGGGTGAATCAGTAAATGATATTTGTGCTGTGTCTAAGCTTCTAAACTTCTCAACAAGTGGTTTTGAAGACACGCCGTTCGGACCCGGCGATAAACTGTAGGTCCCATATCATTGAGCTAATATGAATCGGGATGCACTCATTGATATGAGAGAAGTCTCCCTTGTGCCGTCTGTGGAATGTTTGTGGAAAAGTTATTTTATTGTGCAATATATCAAAGTGGATAATATCATATGGTCAGATCATTTCCCTATCACTACTACTATCAACATTAAATCTGACTCATATGGAAAGTCGAGGATAAGAGTAATTAACAAAGAAGGAACAATGAATATTTACGTACAGCTGACGGAACTAGTCAAATGAGAATCAGTCGAATTTGCGATATAATAAAAAAATCATGCTCTAAATCGGTTAGTACAAAACAGTCGTTCGAACCAAAAACTAAATGGTATGATAGAAGTTGTAATAACGCAAGGATACAGAGCTTTAAACTGCTCAAAATTTACAGAAGGACAAATGACATAGATGATAAAAGGCGTTATATAAGAGAACAGAAAGAATACAAATCGATATTTGTCCTCAGTAAAACAGCGTACAACGCTACCATTTCTAATAGCCTAAATCATATCAAAAACTCTAAAGATTGGTGGAGAATTGCTAGGAATTCCGAAACCAAACAAACCTCGTTGGATGTAATATTACCCCAGAAGTTTTCAATAATTATTGTAAAGATTTACTCAATAATTCCAACGAAGTCTCTCTTATTTACTACGCACCTCATAAGACAGAAGTCGCAGATTTAGATAGAGAACTTACGATCCACGAATTGAAGAGTAGGTTGGCTAGTTTAAAAAGAAATAAAGCGAAGGGCGAAGATAGAATACCCTACGAGTTTTGCATTAATGGCACGGATGAGTTTCATAATAAGCTTTAAGAAGCATATAATAGCATATAGAGTACTGGGAAGATAGAAACATTCTTCAGCAAAACAATTGTATTCCCAATACATAAAAAGGAGACCCTAATGAACCAGCAAATTACAGAGGCATATCTTTTATGAATTCTGGAGCGAAGATATTTATGGTATTTTTAAACGAAAGAATATATACTCGTAATGAGATTTAGAAACATATAATTCTAACCGAATATCAATCTGGATTCCGGAAAAACTATTCAACGATCGAAATAGTGCGTCTATTGTCAATTAAAAACTAAAAGAAAATAGAAAAGTTTACTCATTTTTATCGACTTCAAAGCAGCTTTTGACAAGCACTTATATACAAACTGCGTCAAATTGGAATATCCTACAAATTTTCATCTTTGATAGAACAAACATATAAAAATACGCAGTCTGCCGTGTGGAATGGAAGAGAACTCTCCGAATATTTTGAAACGATTAAGGTCTTGGAGCAAGGTTGCATTCTATTGCCGTTGCTGTTTGCTTTGTATATAAATGATCTACACGATTTCGTTGAAGGTGAATTAGTTGTCGGCGTTCTTAGCGTGCGACTTCTTTTATACGCAGACGACATTGTCTTACTTGCAAATGATATCAAAGTGCTACAGAATATGATACACAATCTAGAGATGTACTGCAAAATGTGGAGTTTGTATGTAAATTTTTCAAAATCAAATATAAAAAATATGATATCCAACGAGTTCAAGTATCTTGGAGTGACTTTTACCCCGAAAATTAAATTTAACATATAGAGTATCGGAATAATGAAGCAAAGAATGCACTACACTAAACCTGGAAACAATTTATAGAAACACACGACGTAAATATAAATGCTAAATGGAAGCCATTTTCGTCTGTTTGTAGATCGACACAAACATACGCAGCCTCTCCAAACTATGTAATCATGTTGGAAACCGGAGTTGAAGATACCCAAATATTTACAATTGGACTTCATTTAAACTACATAGGAAGAATTCTGTTTCGATATAGACATAATAGACTGCCAAATCGACTGTCGGAACTTATATTATCCCGAGATACTTTTTGGGCAAAAGAATTAAAATCATTGGCTCAAACATTCGTTATAGAATGGCCCCAAACATTGTCTTCACTAGCACGCTGGAATGCTTTCTGTAGTATCTTTTTACATAATTTGAAGCGGCACTTACAGGAAAAAAACTACTAACTACCTTCAGATGTCCTACAAATATCGGCAAATATCTTAATTTGAAAATATAACACAATGTTTCACCTAAATGAATTGTACATTATTAAGAAAATATGCAATCAATAAAGAATTTACAACTACTACATCGTGTTCCCTATCATCTACACACGAACGACGACCACATAGTGTTGTCGATTATTTACACCCCCGATTATATTCAAATCGTCCAGCAACCGCTTATGCATTCCGAGCCGTTAGAACAAACACAACCACCATCGAATTGTCAGCAGAACTCGCCGTCTCACTGCTAACTACCCAGTTGCCAAATCTTACGATCAATCCTAACCTAATTACAACCTATTGTTGAAACGTAATCTAAAACTAAAGGCCTGCGGTCAAACTTGTTCTCTCAGAAAGCCACGGAAAAACACAAAAAACGAGGTTTTTAAATAAATCAAAAATATATACATTACCGACGTTTACGGGTTCTGGCTATACCCGGTAGTTTCTACAAACAATGGAACAGGTTTTCATCGACGTGTCATCCGCACCCCGCAATATGTCCTTTGTACAAGGTGGAAACCAATCAAAACGGAAAAGACTTGACGTTACACCAACGAAAGAAGTCGACATATCATCATTAAAATATGATCCTAATAATCAGAATCGCTTTGCTCCGCTTGCTGGAATTGAAGTTCAAAATGCTGAAAAGCCTACATATCCCCGACAAAGGAAAGCTGTCACAAAAAATGCTCCTGCAACGACAAACCATCAAACAAAGCAATCATGGTGTCCGCCAATAATGCTTTATGATGTAAACATAAAACATATGGTGGAACAACTTGAAGCGAAGAATCCCAAAATTGAGTACCAAATTAGAAATGTTAATAGAAGAAAAAGTAAACTGTATTTCACTGATGCTTCCCTCCAGACGGAGATGATAAACTTGCTCCGAGAAAAGTCAGTCAAAGCACACACTTTCACTCCCAAAGAACTGAAGCAAGTGTCACTTGTTTTAAGAGGGTTTTATCTTAATATCGATCCCAACTTGGTTAAAGCGGCATTAAAGGACATCGTACCTGATGTAGTGTCAGAGGTTACAAAATACACTACTCCATTTTCAATTAAAAATAATTATGACACTGGGCTTTTATTAGTATCTCTACGACCTGGCAAATCCTTAAAAGATGTTTCACATATTCGTATGATCCTTAAACAGCCAATAACATGGGAAAGACCCAATAAAAAGCAAAGAGAAATTCAGTGCCACCGGTGCCAACGCTGGGGGCACATATCAAAGAACTGTGGCTCTGAATTTAAGTGTGTTAAATGTAACGATAAACATCTCCCAGGTGAATGTTCTAAGTCCAAAACGGATGGTTTCCAACCGTCTTGTGTAAACTGTGGTGAAACTGGCCACCCAGCTAGTTGGAGAGGTTGCCCTGAGCTTAAAAAATTTATTGCAGCCCGAAGAGAACGCATCCTCAAGGCCAGAAAAGAAAGAGAAGCAGCTCGTGACAATGTAAGGCGTGTTTTATCACCATCCCTACGATCGCCAAACAAGAGCTTCGCCAGTTTATTTCGCTCACAACCAACACAAGAAAATAAACCTTCTATTGTGGATGAATTTATGAAATTAGCACAACAGTTTCTTGAACCGCAAGAGCTGTCGCTAGAGGAAGAAATTAAAATATTTCTTCAAAATTTCAAAACGATGTCAAAGGATGACGCCAAAGATGAGTTTTTACGTCTTTTAAAAAAAGTGAACAGTACTTATGGTCCATAAACCCATAAACTTTATGACCTTCAATGTGCAGTCTTTAATCGACATAAGTCGCCAAATTGAACTTCGACAAATCCTAACAAGCAACCAAATTGATATTGCATTTGTCCAAGAATGTAATCTTGGCAAAAGAAAAGTTGAAATTAAGGGTTATAATTTCCTTTACGATTATTCCCCCCTTGGTGTGGCAATTATTACAAAAGACTCTCTTCAATACAAACGCATAGAATTGGAAGAAGTTGAGTTTCCAAACTTATTTATTGAAATTAAATCAATGTACAACAACATGCCCAAAACATATATCATTGGCTCGGTGTACATACCAAGCAATTTTTCTGCAAACACACTTACCAACAGCCTAAATAAATTTCTTCAGGCGTCATCAGCATTCGATGGATTCATCGTGGGTGGAGATCTAAATGCCAAGAGCACAACATGGGGTGATGCTCTGAATAACTGCAATGGTAACGTGCTGCACAAGTGGCTACTAGACAACTCTATGGATGTCATCCGAATATGCGACGAAGCCCCCTCATTTCCAAGAGGGTCATCTTTTCTGGACCATTTCCTCCTGAGTGATAATATCGTAGACAGAGCCTCCCCTAACTTCTCAATTTCCAGTCTACCAACTTTTTCAGATCACTACCCATTGAAGCTCGAGCTTCACTGTAATCACTCGAATTTTGTGGTGAGAAACCCAAATATGTATACGTCCTACAAAAATACCAACTGGTTTCATTTTCGTAGTGATATGGAAATGGCTACAAACCGCATAATGCCCCCAGTTGACAGAAACCTCACAGACAGCGAAGTTGATAGCTATATCAGTCAGTTTAATTCAATGTTCTCTTCCGTCCATGAAAGACACTCCGAAAGGCTCGAAATGGGTAATAACAAAAACCTACCTCTCCCTGAGCACTTAAAAAAACTATTCAAAACCAAAAGTCAATGCCAAAAGGAATTGAAAAAGATTTACCATCGCTCGGGAAACCGTCTTAGCAGTGAGTACAATATACTTTATAAACAAATACAACTCTCAACTCTCACAAATTATTTGCCAAATATTACGAATTTAATGGAAGAAGTTCAAAATCTCTTTAGAGAAAAGTTAATTATAACGTCAAAAGTAAAAATGTCAACAAGGTATTTGATCGGAATGGAAAAATGCCAGTTATTATACAGCTTGAAAACGAACAAGCGATTCAAGAAGTATTTCGTTATACCAAAAAATTGGCAGGTTTTAATATATCCATTGAACGTGATATGATACCGAATAAACAAATACGCAAGAAAGCCTTTCTTATTTTAAAAAAGAAAATATTATCCGTTAGTAAACAGCACAAAACTAATATAAGAGAATAAAGGATGAACATAAATAGTCCCTGGTTTAGACGGAATTATGCCAACAAAATCGTATCTAGCATCCTTATGGGGAAAGTGAGCTGATTAAATAAAATCAATATCGTTAAAATACGATGAATTCAATACAGGTATGAATTCAAAAAACTAATATACTATGCCCCCGAAATAAAATCAAATAGTGTCTCAATTATATCTTATTATATAAATCTCTCGATTTAAATATTTTTCACATTTAGAATCAGGAAAAACAGAAAGAGCAAGTCCATATTTCAACGGATACCACTTGGTCTTTCATCCGGCTATAAGAGTTCATAGATTTGGTAGGGCAGCAGGTGGTACAATCATTGGAATTAGCTAACAGTTAAGGACATTGATATTGAAGGAAAACACTTTATAAAATTACATACAAAAGAAATGATATATTCCATCTTTCCGCAATATTTTCGTTCAGTCACCTGGGAACATGATTTTAGAAACTGAAACAGTGTGTTCAAGTCGCTACTATACCCAACCCCATTATTAAGGGAAACATAAATATTCGAATTGGAGAACAAAATCAAGAAGTTGGAGACTTATATAACGAACGATTTTATGCCAGTTTTAATACAAGAAAATCTAAAGATAAAATCGTGAATCAGAAAAGCACTCAGTTCGTACAATTCTGTGAGGATTACAACCTACTAATTTAAAACGGTATAACCTAAGGCGATCAAGAGGGAAATTTTACATATATCTCATCATTGGGTGAATCAGTAAATGATATTTGTGCTGTGTCTAAGCTTCTAAACTTCTCAACAAGTGGTTTTGAAGACACGCCGTTCGGACCCGGCGATAAACTGTAGGTCCCATATCATTGAGCTAATATGAATCGGGATGCACTCATTGATATGAGAGAAGTCTCCCTTGTGCCGTCTGTGGAATGTTTGTGGAAAAGTTATTTTATTGTGCAATATATCAAAGTGGATAATATCATATGGTCAGATCATTTCCCTATCACTACTACTATCAACATTAAATCTGACTCATATGGAAAGTCGAGGATAAGAGTAATTAACAAAGAAGGAACAATGAATATTTACGTACAGCTGACGGAACTAGTCAAATGAGAATCAGTCGAATTTGCGATATAATAAAAAAATCATGCTCTAAATCGGTTAGTACAAAACAGTCGTTCGAACCAAAAACTAAATGGTATGATAGAAGTTGTAATAACGCAAGGATACAGAGCTTTAAACTGCTCAAAATTTACAGAAGGACAAATGACATAGATGATAAAAGGCGTTATATAAGAGAACAGAAAGAATACAAATCGATATTTGTCCTCAGTAAAACAGCGTACAACGCTACCATTTCTAATAGCCTAAATCATATCAAAAACTCTAAAGATTGGTGGAGAATTGCTAGGAATTCCGAAACCAAACAAACCTCGTTGGATGTAATATTACCCCAGAAGTTTTCAATAATTATTGTAAAGATTTACTCAATAATTCCAACGAAGTCTCTCTTATTTACTACGCACCTCATAAGACAGAAGTCGCAGATTTAGATAGAGAACTTACGATCCACGAATTGAAGAGTAGGTTGGCTAGTTTAAAAAGAAATAAAGCGAAGGGCGAAGATAGAATACCCTACGAGTTTTGCATTAATGGCACGGATGAGTTTCATAATAAGCTTTAAGAAGCATATAATAGCATATAGAGTACTGGGAAGATAGAAACATTCTTCAGCAAAACAATTGTATTCCCAATACATAAAAAGGAGACCCTAATGAACCAGCAAATTACAGAGGCATATCTTTTATGAATTCTGGAGCGAAGATATTTATGGTATTTTTAAACGAAAGAATATATACTCGTAATGAGATTTAGAAACATATAATTCTAACCGAATATCAATCTGGATTCCGGAAAAACTATTCAACGATCGAAATAGTGCGTCTATTGTCAATTAAAAACTAAAAGAAAATAGAAAAGTTTACTCATTTTTATCGACTTCAAAGCAGCTTTTGACAAGCACTTATATACAAACTGCGTCAAATTGGAATATCCTACAAATTTTCATCTTTGATAGAACAAACATATAAAAATACGCAGTCTGCCGTGTGGAATGGAAGAGAACTCTCCGAATATTTTGAAACGATTAAGGTCTTGGAGCAAGGTCGCATTCTATTGCCGTTGCTGTTTGCTTTGTATATAAATGATCTACACGATTTCGTTGAAGGTGAATTAGTTGTCGGCGTTCTTAGCGTGCGACTTCTTTTATATGCAGACGACATTGTCTTACTTGCAAATGATATCAAAGTGCTACAGAATATGATACACAATCTAGAGATGTACTGCAAAATGTGGAGTTTGTATGTAAATTTTTCAAAATCAAATATAAAAAATATGATATCCAACGAGTTCAAGTATCTTGGAGTGACTTTTACCCCGAAAATTAAATTTAACATATAGAGTATCGGAATAATGAAGCAAAGAATGCACTACACTAAACCTGGAAACAATTTATAGAAACACCTGACGTAAATATAAATGCTAAATGGAAGCCATTTTCGTCTGTTTGTAGATCGACACAAACATACGCAGCCTCTCCAAACTATGTAATCATGTTGGAAACCGGAGTTGAAGATACCCAAATATTTACAATTGGACTTCATTTAAACTACATAGGAAGAATTCTGTTTCGATATAGACATAATAGACTGCCAAATCGACTGTCGGAACTTATATTATCCCGAGATACTTTTTGGGCAAAAGAATTAAAATCATTGGCTCAAACATTCGTTATAGAATGGCCCCAAACATTGTCTTCACTAGCACGCTGGAATGCTTTCTGTAGTATCTTTTTACATAATTTGAAGCAGCACTTACAGGAAAAAAACTACTAACTACCTTCAGATGTCCTACAAATATCGGCAAATATCTTAATTTGAAAATATAACACAATGTTTCACCTAAATGAATTGTACATTATTAAGAAAATATGCAATCAATAAAGAATTTACAACTACTACATCGTGTTCCCTATCATCTACACACGAACGACGACCACATAGTGTTGTCGATTATTTACACCCCCGATTATATTCAAATCGTCCAGCAACCGCTTATGCATTCCGAGCCGTTAGAACAAACACAACCACCATCGAATTGTCAGCAGAACTCGCCGTCTCACTGCTAACTACCCAGTTGCCAAATCTTACGATCAATCCTAACCTAATTACAACCTATTGTTGAAACGTAATCTAAAACTAAAGGCCTGCGGTCAAACTTGTTCTCTCAGAAAGCCACGGAAAAACACAAAAAAACGAGGTTTTTAAATAAATCAAAAATATATACATTACCGACGTTTACGGGTTCTGGCTATACCCGGTAGTTTCTACAAACAATGGAACAGGTTTTCATCGACGTGTCATCCGCACCCCGCAATATGTCCTTTGTACAAGGTGGAAACCAATCAAAACGGAAAAGACTTGACGTTACACCAACGAAAGAAGTCGACATATCATCATTAAAATATGATCCTAATAATCAGAATCGCTTTGCTCCGCTTGCTGGAATTGAAGTTCAAAATGCTGAAAAGCCTACATATCCCCGACAAAGGAAAGCTGTTACAAAAAATGCTCCTGCAACGACAAACCATCAAACAAAGCAAACGAAGCAATCATGGTGTCCGCCAATAATGCTTTATGATGTAAACATAAAACATATGGTGGAACAACTTGAAGCGAAGAATCCCAAAATTGAGTACCAAATTAGAAATGTTAATAGAAGAAAAAGTAAACTGTATTTCACTGATGCTTCCCTCCAGACGGAGATGATAAACTTGCTCCGAGAAAAGTCAGTCAAAGCACACACTTTCACTCCCAAAGAACTGAAGCAAGTGTCACTTGTTTTAAGAGGGTTTTATCTTAATATCGATCCCAACTTGGTTAAAGCGGCATTAAAGGACATCGTACCTGATGTAGTGTCAGAGGTTACAAAATACACTACTCCATTTTCAATTAAAAATAATTATGACACTGGGCTTTTATTAGTATCTCTACGACCTGGCAAATCCTTAAAAGATGTTTCACATATTCGTATGATCCTTAAACAGCCAATAACATGGGAAAGACCCAATAAAAAGCAAAGAGAAATTCAGTGCCACCGGTGCCAACGCTGGGGGCACATATCAAAGAACTGTGGCTCTGAATTTAAGTGTGTTAAATGTAACGATAAACATCTCCCAGGTGAATGTTCTAAGTCCAAAACGGATGGTTTCCAACCGTCTTGTGTAAACTGTGGTGAAACTGGCCACCCAGCTAGTTGGAGAGGTTGCCCTGAGCTTAAAAAATTTATTGCAGCCCGAAGAGAACGCATCCTCAAGGCCAGAAAAGAAAGAGAAGCAGCTCGTGACAATGTAAGGCGTGTTTTATCATCATCCCTACGATCGCCAAACAAGAGCTTCGCCAGTTTATTTCGCTCACAACCAACACAAGAAAATAAACCTTCTATTGTGGATGAATTTATGAAATTAGCACAACAGTTTCTTGAACCGCAAGAGCTGTCGCTAGAGGAAGAAATTAAAATATTTCTTCAAAATTTCAAAACGATGTCAAAGGATGACGCCAAAGATGAGTTTTTACGTCTTTTAAAAAAAGTGAACAGTACTTATGGTCCATAAACCCATAAACTTTATGACCTTCAATGTGCAGTCTTTAATCGACAAAGTCGCCAAATTGAACTTCGACAAATCCTAACAAGCAACCAAATTGATATTGCATTTGTCCAAGAATGTAATCTTGGCAAAAGAAAAGTTGAAATTAAGGGTTATAATTTCCTTTACGATTATTCCCCCCTTGGTGTGGCAATTATTACAAAAGACTATCTTCAATACAAACGCATAGAATTGGAAGAAGTTGAGTTTCCAAACTTATTTATTGAAATTAAATCAATGTACAACAACATGCCCAAAACATATATCATTGGCTCGGTGTACATACCAAGCAATTTTTCTGCAAACACACTTACCAACAGCCTAAATAAATTTCTTCAGGCGTCATCAGCATTCGATGGATTCATCGTGGGTGGAGATCTAAATGCCAAGAGCACAACATGGGGTGATGCTCTGAATAACTGCAATGGTAACGTGCTGCACAAGTGGCTACTAGACAACTCTATGGATGTCATCCGAATATGCGACGAAGCCCCCTCATTTCCAAGAGGGTCATCTTTTCTGGACCATTTCCTCCTGAGTGATAATATCGTAGACAGAGCCTCCCCTAACTTCTCAATTTCCAGTCTACCAACTTTTTCAGATCACTACCCATTGAAGCTCGAGCTTCACTGTAATCACTCGAATTTTGTGGTGAGAAACCCAAATATGTATACGTCCTACAAAAATACCAACTGGTTTCATTTTCGTAGTGATATGGAAATGGCTACAAACCGCATAATGCCCCCAGTTGACAGAAACCTCACAGACAGCGAAGTTGATAGCTATATCAGTCAGTTTAATTCAATGTTCTCTTCCGTCCATGAAAGACACTCCGAAAGGCTCGAAATGGGTAATATCAAAAACCTACCTCTCCCTGAGCACTTAAAAAAACTATTCAAAACCAAAAGTCAATGGCAAAAGGAATTGAAAAAGATTTACCATCGCTCGGGAAACCGTCTTAGCAGTGAGTAAAATATACTTTATAAACAAATACAACTATTGAAAACCATAATAAAAGAAGCCGTAAACATTGAAAATGCAAGGCATTTCAGAAATAAGTTGGAAAATATTCAACCTGGACCATCTGCATTCCAAAAGGTTTTCCAAATTGTTGGAAAAAGCAAGTCCGCATTTTGTCACAAAATCCTCTACAATAACACCGTTAGTAGCAACCCATCAGAAATGTGCGAAATCTTCAAAGAGCACTATGATGCAGTTTTCCGTCCGGTAACAATAGAATACCCGGTTTCAGATCTGGAACTAAAGGTCACATCCTGTATTAATTCAGTGCCTGAGCACATTTATACTTTTAATAATAATGTTGCCTCACTAAACAACCCAGACGCATATCACTTTATAGACACTAAAAAGTTAAAAGTCTTAATTAGCTCCATCAACGCCAAAAAATCCAGCGGATTTGATAATATTTCAAATTTTATTTTAAAGAAGTTACCAGATGTTACTTTGAAATTTCTAACAATCATATTCAATAACTGCATAAACAATGGCTACTTTCCTAAATCCTGGAAAGTAGCAAAGATAATCCCCATTAAGAAGGAGCCCGATAGCCTAGCTCCCGAAGATTTTCGGCCTATATCTCTTCTCTCTAATATTGGCAAGTTATTAGAGCACACAATAAAACAGAAACTGGAGAACGAGTTCATTATAGATCCGATCCCAGAATTCCAATTTGGTTTTAAGAAAAGCCATTCGACTCAACATGCGTTATTGAAATTTCAGAGCGACATAACTAATAACCTAAGAACGCAAAACTGCACAGTGGCCATATCCTTGGACATCGAAAAAGCCTTTGATTCGACTTGTCACAAAGGAATATTGTACAAACTAATCGACCTTGGTGTCAATCCCTTCCTGGTAAAGACGCTTCATAGTTACTTCTCGGAGAGGAAATTTGGTGTTCAAATAGGGAATACAACATCGTCCTCTGGGTCAATACTCAGTGGAGTCCCACAAGGAAGCATATTGGCCCCCCTACTCTTCAACATTTTCCTTCACGATTTCCCCCACTTATCTGAAAATTCGAAGGCCTTACTCTATGCAGATGATTGCCTCGTATATGCCCACAATGTGTCGCCAATACAAGCTTTAAATTTTGCTGCTTATCATCTCGGGCAAATAAGTGTTTTTTACAAAACTTGGGGTATTAAAATAAACGCCACAAAATCGCAAGCTATCTGTATCCGGAATGCTTCCGGAAAATGTCCCAGATTTGTGGTTCCCCAGAGCAAAATTCTGGAACTATCTCTTGATGGAATAAATATTCCCTTTTCATCGGAAATAAAATACCTCGGAGTCAATTTCAACACATTGATGAAATTCAATAACTACGCAAGGTCTCGCCTGGAAAAGGGTAAAAGATTGCTGGGAATGTTTTCATATCTGCTTAACAACAAGTACTTATCATCAAACACGAAGCTCCTTTTATATAAAGCCGTCATCAGACCTGTACTAATCTATGGATTCCCAACTTGGTTCACCATCAGTCCCACCATTGCCAATGATCTAGAAGTTCTTGAGAGAAAGGTGCTGAGAAAATGTGTTAATAAAAATTTCCAAACTCATACAAGAAGGTTTTCAAACTCATTTATTTATGAAAAAGCAAAAGTGCAACCCTTATGTAAATATGCTTTGAATCTCCAACTCAATTTTATAGGAAAGCTTGAAACGCACGAAAACAGTCTTCTGACAGACATCTTTGAAGCTGAACGCAGCTTATCCTGGACGGATGTTAATTACTTGTCTCCTGTGGGCATTTTAAACGAAGCAATTGACAACAGCCTAAATACTAGCAGCATACAAAACTTCTATTCCAGAGCCGCCCCGAATAGCCACAGGGGCTAAAATGAAAAAGTAACATATTTAATGATCCACCAATAGTACCATCATGTATATCATATGTATATATGCGAATTGGTGACTCACTTATAATTACACGATAAAAATGTTAATTTACATCATATTGCAATTATTCATTCAAACCGGACATTAATGTTATTGTACTTGAACGTTCGTTTTTGTACTTATTTCGGTATCCAACTGTGATATTTTACAACAAAATTTTTAGAATATTAAAATATTTACATGTATTCTCTGTTAGATATTCGATTTAACAGTTTGTTTTATTATTGGTTTTTTTATTGTTATGTATTTTTTTTTGTTATTTATATTTTGTTATTATGACAGAATCCCACTCTGTCCGCAATTGTCATTGAGGCCCCGAGCAACCCTCATGTATGTATTTATACACCGATGTATACCTAAATTGTATTACACTCTCTATTGCTTGTTAGCATATTGCTTATTTTTCTTTTACCGTGTATTAGAGCAAATCAAAATAGTTCTAAACATACGCATTCTATCAAATTTGTAAACATAACCATGTCATCTGAAAAAGAAGATGCTCAATAAAATAAACTTAAACTTAAAAAGCGTACCTAGCATGAAAAGTTACACTACGATAAGGCACCGTACATGTACACAAACTTTAAAAAAATTTAGCGTTTGTGTACATGTACCCAAAAATCTTAGCGTACATGTTTGGTACGCAACCACCATTGTAAAGTAACAACCACGTACCCAACCGAAATGGTTGGGTACGTACGTTATAAATGTTGCGTGTACATTAAAAAACCACGTAGCGTACATCATTATGTACCCTAAAAAACAAATAGAGGTTGCGTACACTTGAGTGATGTTTATGAAGAGGTTGCGTACACCTGAGTGATGTTTATAAAGAAATACTAAATATGAATGGCATGAGGAAAAATACAACCATAAAAATAAGAGTGAATATCGTATAAATAAAATACAAAATTATATCAGGAAAATATCTAAAATTGTCTTTTCCATTTCAAAAAAATAAAACAAATTTTTTGATACTACATCAATGATTTTTGGTACATAGATTAAGAAAAAAATCTGCATTCCAAATCTGTTTTCGTTACTAACTTTGATCGTTGCGCGCAAAATATATGACCGTTTTAATTATGATAATTAGAAAAAATTCTAAAAAAATCGCGATTTAATATAGTTAGCTGTTATATCCTATTATCGTTAACTGAAATCGTAACCTTTGCGATGATGCAAAAAATAATAGCAAAGTCTAAATGGATTCGCGAAAAATCAAATTTGTTAAATAATTTCAGGTATTAACAAACATATTTTTGAAACAATAGCGCTCATACTTACGAAAAATATATAAAAAAATTATAACAGCATCCAGACATTTTGAGGAATAAAATGAAACCTAAGTTGTGAAGGTTGGAGCTATAGTATTCATTAGGGTTATGACTTTTTTACAACCTCATATCCCTGTATCATAGCGTGATGAGTTTTGCCATAAGATTACATAAAATCTTAATTATAAGGTGATTCGGTGAAAAAACCTCACGCACAAAATGATTTTAAAATTTGAATTTATCAAAATTATGGACAATTTTTGAAGTCACTGAAAACAGATATATAATTCAAAATAAACATTAGAGCCACATGAGATAATTAAAATGACATAAAATTTATATCTCACTATTTTTCTTTAATTCTGAGAATCGTAAAAATGTCGTAAACGCTTTTATTCAAAAATATAATTTTTTAACAAAAAACAAAAAAATTTAAATTTTTTCAAAGTGACTTTTTTCGCGACTTTTTTTATATTTGAATGAAATAAACGTTATTATAGTTATTAGTAGGCTTATATTTATTCATTCGTGCAACAAAAAATAATTTTTTGAAACATTTTTTTTCATTTCATATATTTTTTCAAAAAATTATTTTTTTAAAATCGATTTGTGCGTGAACTTTTTTTATATTTCAATGGAATAAACGATAGCATAGTGATTAATAGGCAAAAGTTCATTCATCCCTGCTACAGGAAATCAGTTTTGAGGAAAAATGTCAAAAAGTCATAACCCTAGTATTCATGTTATTTGCAAAAATACGAAGAAAATATTAGGAAAAAATTAAAATCATATTATTCTAATTTTATTTTTTTATGGTTTTATAGGAAAAGTTGGAGAAACAATTTTTGAGTTCTTCGGCATTTTCGTGAAAATTTCACGCAATAATGATGATATTCCGTTGTAAAAAATTTTTCGCTTATAGTTTTCCTATTGGATAATATTATTAGAACCTTATATTAAATCACAAGGAATTCCAATTGTGGCAAAACATTAAAATAATTTTATATTGAATATTACAACATTTGAGAGGCATATAAACCGCGTAATTATGAAAATGACATGATGCGCATCCGATTTTCCAATACAGCGAATCAATCCCTTTTATTTGATGTACAGTTTGTCAAATTCATGTTCATAATTTCCGCGAAGTTCATTTACATTTTATGCGGATCCGATTCAATAATCACCATTCAAAAATACCACATTCTATGCCGTTTCAATGCGATCCATCGAGAACCGTGGATGTAGCATCGCCCTCAATTTTTAGAAATCTATTATATCTATTATAAACACTCGTATCGATCTATTTGTTTAAGTAGAACTGACACAGCCAAAACGCGTTTTAATATGCGATATTTTCAAAATAATTTTTTGCAAATTTTCGAAATTTGAGGGGTATCATATCCGCCGATCTAGTGGGTGGATTTTTACGCGTCGTGGCTTGTTAGATTTAGAACGTAAAAAAACTAAATTTACGCGGGTTTCCACGGAAACCGAATGACGTTTGTAAATTTTAAACCAAAAAAATAGGTTTTTCAGAAAAATTTACGCACAAAAATTTCGTGTTTGGACGCAGATTACTGTGATCCTGTGAGGACTGCACCCTCATGTTATACATTAAAAAATGCGAAATCGCGAGTACTACAATCAGTTAATAAGCTTTTAGGGAAATCCAGCTGCGCGTCCCGATTAGAGCAAAAATTCAAAAACCCCATTTTTCAGTCTTCAAAATGTCAGCATCCGTTTGAGGTAGATACAGTGGATATATTAAAAAAACATACATTAGAAACTTCAACTTTGAAGTGTACTCTTTAACTTCTCCTTTGAACATTAAGCTCTACATTGTGTTGTAAAACCAATAATTGGAAAATAACATAATGAAACTCGTTTAATTCAGCGATTTTTTCCGATTTTTTTACATTAGTACGACCACAGCTTCCGCTCAATTTATTATTTTAAGAAACCCCTCGGTGAATCGGGCTAAAACAGTTTATTTTAACGAAATGCGGTCAAAAGTTATGGTATAGTAAAACTGATCGCGAGTTACAATACCCCATACCTCAGTTTCAACATAAGTTAATTTTCTACAAAAAGCTTGATATATATTTATATTTAACCAGTAAATATGAAAACATTTATTTATTTTATAAAAAATTAACGAATATATGAAAGATTAACATGTGAGAAAGCTCAACTTTCATAATTGAAATCCCCATTGACTTTTACCATTAATATACATATGTTCAAGATTTGTTGCTGACATGCGGTTGCGCTTATCAGATAATATGTATTTCATAGCAGAAAATAAGCGTTCCACACTTAATTGGGTTGACGGTATTACCTGTACAATATTATCAATCTCACTTATGATGGTATTCTGAGAGTACCAAAATGCTATTATATTTTCATTTAGTCGCAATCTTGATTGCAGCACATAAGTGGCAAAATCAGCTTCTAAATTGTGTAAATTAGATGAACTCGGAATTTCTGTGGCAGGATCTATCATTTGCAGATACTCGGAAAAAGATTTGGCTGCATGTGGTCTGCTCGGTGATGGAGTTTCCTCTAATATTGGGTGGCTTGTATTGTGTTCTGAAACATAAAAGATGATTGATATAAATAAATATGCATTGATTTGGTTAACTTAAGCAAACTTAGCTTCTGTTGACTTCATGGGTTTATATAACGATAGTATGTAGCTCTTCGCCCTTTGTTTTTGTTCACAAGTTAAGCATACTTTGATTCGTGGATCCAAGAACACAGCTGCGTTAAACAGTTAATTTTCTAAAAGTTTATCCTTTCTTATCTTCAAGGACTCCTTGAGAAGGGTTTTCATGTTGCTATCCGGTAAAGCGTCAATTTGAAATGACGTTCTCTATAGCACAACTGTTCGCTTTGTAACTTAATGGTAGCATTGTAAATAGGTTTAAATAGTCCCAAGAATTCAGTTGTGGAAGACCATTCTTCAGATTCAAGAAATAAATCAGGATAATCCTTGCTTAGTGTATTTATAATATCCCTCATTTCCAGGATTCTTTCAATCATTTTATATGTTAAATTCCAACGTGTTGCACAATCAATGATAGGTTTTTTGTAGAGTTCACTTCTTTGAAAATTTAAAATCTTTTTAGTTCGTTTACACACAGTTGGAGAGTGTGAGCACCACAACGAATGCTAGTAATTGTGTTCGATGAGATGTTAAAATCAATTGATTCAATTGTGTCAATAGCTATTCGCCAATCGATATAATCTTCATCTTCTTCGAAATCCACGGCATCATTATCTATCGACAATTGCATTTCAGAGTTCAGGATTCGTACAGTCTTGAGCATATTTGATCCGTTGTCGGTTGTAATCGTTAAAATATTACGTAAATCAACATCATATTCCTTTAGAACATCCAATATAACTGTTTTTAAATATTTAGAAGTGTGATTTTATCTAAGTTCCTTTATAGCCAACGTTTTAACAACGATTTTACCATGTTTAATGTATTTAACAGCATACTTAAGTCCAGCCTTGTTGCGACATCCATCTTAAGGGAAAATAATATCCCTTTAAGATCGTTTGAGATTCCCGTTTTAATATTTTTTGAGAAAACTATAAATCGTTCCATTACGTTATGTTCATTTACCGTTATCCCGAGTACACTCAAAACAGGTTCTTTAAGAACTTTGTAGGCTTTATCTTCGTCCATATGTAAAATACGCCCATTTTTTTTTTTTTTTTTTTTTTTTTGTAAACAGTTCCACCAATGCTGTTTCAATGTTTTTGGGATTCACACTTTTTTAATAATACTTTGATGTCACTTTTTTCTTTTACGTTTTCCCGCTTTTGATCAATATAGTACGCATACAAATCGGGATGCACATTTTTCAAATGTCGCTCTAAATTTGCGGAATGCCAATTTAAAACATTGTTGACGAAATTTTGTAAATTACACACTGTTTGATTTGATTAGTTTGTACTGAATATATCACGAAGAACAATATTTGTTGGTCTTGGCATTTTTATAATTATTTTCCACTTAACTTTTAAAAATGAACTAAATAGCAGTTGCGGGGGTTCTTTTGCATATACAGTTTGCAAAAAATGAATTCTCTTAAAAAATTTAATTACCTGCAACTATTCCAAAGGGGTTTCGCGAAATTTTCCATAAATTATACTTATAATTATATCATAGGTACCAGTCCTTGGCTACCTCAACGGCAATTCATAAATAGGAAAAACACAAAAAAGCAAAAAGTAATTCTTATTGTGGTGTTGTAGCATTTATTTTTGTAAGATGATGTTGATATTGAAAACAACTTACTTGAAACTGTTCTTCGATGCTAAAATTTTAAAATGAACCACCTGTTTTCACAATACAAATGATACGATTATTAATAATAAAAAACTCCTCCATAAACTACAGCCCTATAGCAACCCTTTTAAAAAATGTCAAGATTTTATATATTCGATGAGAGCGTTTTGTTTAGGCATTACTAACTTCTTGCATAAGTATTTATGACATTTAAATAATAACATTTATAGTCCTAATTAATTGAAGATACATATTCATTTATATTTACTTGTATTTCATTTGTATATATTCCACAAAAATTAAAGTTTATATTTTTAATACCTTATTAACCAAACAAATGTACATAAGTGTACGCTACCAACACTTTCTTTCTGAAGGTACATTATGATGTACTCTACGTGGTTTTTTAATGTACGCACTGATGTACGCAACCTTTTCGGTTGGGTACGTGGTTGTTACATTACGATGGAGGTTGCGTACCAAACATGTGTGTTTGACGAACTTTTCGAATCTCGTTGGGTACACGTACACAAACACTAAAATGGATTTTTAATGTTTGTGTACGTCTACATAAACTTTATAATTTTTTTAGTGTACGGTACGGTACCTTATGATAAGGTACTGTTTGTTTCCGAACACTGCAATTAACACTGAACATAACAACAGTAACAGCAGTGAGTACAAGAATCGAAGAGCACATTGCCAACATCAACAAGAATGTAGAAACAATCACAACACAGGTCACTGAACTGCAAAAACGAGACCATGAGAAAAGCGAACAAATAAAACAGTTGAATGAAAGAATTGGTAAAATGGAGCAGAGAGCATTGGAGAGGAACATTGAGATTGGCAACATAATTGATGAGAGCATGGATATCAAAGGTGTAATTGCTAAAATAAGTGAGAGTACAGGTGTAGAAATTGCCCCAACAGATATAAACAGAGCATTCAAAGTGAAAAGGAAAAACAAAGTTATTATCGAACTCTCCACATTAAACAAAAAAAGAGAACTAATCAATAAAATCCAGGGACATCGATTGGAAATAAAAACATCCAACGGAGAGAACAATGTATTTTATATAAATGATGAACTTACTCTACAGAATAAACACCTTCTTTGGATGGCAAAAACAAAAGCTAAAGAGTGTGGATGGAAATATGTGTGGGTAACGATTGGGTGCATATACGCTCGTAAAAATGAAACATCCTCACATACAGTCATAAACAAATCTGCAGATCTGGAAAATATAACAGCAACAAATTAAAATAAAAATAACCCACTGAGAAAAAGATACAAACTAAAAGATACTGTCTACAAATATACATAAATAATAATTACAAAGGTTTCTGGAGAATCAAATTCCATTATTAAAAGCGAAAAAGAAAAAATCACATAAAATTATTAAATTCTATTTAAATACCACAATCCTTAAAAAGGAAAACTTTTATAAAATGAATTGCATTGAAGAAAATAAAGATAATTTTGATGACATAAATCTGAATTACTTGAATTATGACATTTCTATAATACACTTAAACTTTAAAAACGAAACATTGAAAGACATAGCGGAAAATTTTGCTATTAATTTTAATCAAAACGTTTTAAGAATTATTCATCCATGCTCAGTCGTAACCTTACGCACAAACGGGCAAAACATCATACAAAATTCTATGTTTGTCGAACTTACGACCGAAACTGAAATACATAAAATACTAAAAACGCTTAATATAAGAAAAAGTGCGGGTATCGATAACATTAGATCATCAGACTTAAAAAATAACGCAAGTATACTTACCCCAATAATAACAAAACTGGTAAATGAAAGTTTGTGTGAAGCAACAATACCAGATGTAATGAAAGAGGCAATAGTGAGACCAATTTATAAGAGCGGAAGCAAAACAGACTACAATAATTACAGGCCTATATCAATATTGCCAGTAATGGAAAAGGTATTAGAAGAAATAATGGTAAGACGTTTAACCGGATTTCTTACAAAATATAAAATTATAAGCAAGCACCAATTTGGTTTCTATTTCTCTAATCACATCAATCAATCACTGAGCCAAAAAAACACTTCCTTAGCCTTATTTGTGGACTTCAGTAAAGCCTTTGATACTTTACCACATGAAAAACTAAAAGATGTGTTGGAAAAAAGTGGTATTAGAGGACACACCTTGCGATGGTTTGCAAATTACCTTTCCTGCCGGTCGTACAGCGTAAAAATAGGCGAAAGCAACAGCAATAAAATATCATCTACGTATGGAGTTCCACAAGGTTCCAAACTGGGACCAATATTATATATAATATACACAAACGAAATGACGCAGGTTTTGAAAAGAAGTACAGCATATACATACGCAGATGATACAGCAATCATAGTCAGCCACAAAACACTAAATATTGCAGAAACAAATCTTCAAGACGAATTCAACATCCTTACCAGATGGTGTCACGATCACGGCTTAATTATAAATGCTAAGAAAACCAAAATTATGCATTTTAGGCCAAGACACTCACAAAAGACTAAAGTCAAAATCAAATTCCACGACACTGAATGCCTACACAGTAATCTTACACAACCGAGTGACAATTGTAATACGAATCTGGAAGTCGTCGACTCTTACAAATATCTTGGAGTACATCTGGACGACAATTTTACCTGGAAAAACCACATACAGTACCTCCAAAAAAAGTTAAGGCAATCAGGTTATGCCCTGTATCACTTAGGAAACTGTTCCCCATACTATGTCATGAGACAAGCATATTTCGCTATGGTTGAATCATACCTCAGACATGGTATCACAGCTTGGGGAAATGCAAAAAGTTGCAGACTCCTTCAAGCATCACAAACGAGGATCGTTAAATAATTAAACAAAAAGAATTCAGCTAACACACAACATGATCATACTCATTCTACAGTCAGTACATCCAAACAAACATATAAAAATCAGCAAATATTGAACATTAAAGAAATTTACTCAATCAGTATTATTACAGAATTTATGGACGATAATAACCTGGTAAAAAGGATAAGCCATGAACAAAATACAAGGAGAAACTTACAAGGAAAATTTGTTGTGCCTATGTTCAAAAACGATTATGTAAAACTATCTCTATCAGTCGCATTACCAAAGATACTGAACGAACTGCCGAAAGAACATTTAGATGAGCCAAATGTATTAAGTAGAATTAAATCAATTAAAAAGTATTATTATTATAATAAGTAACGAATTTTAATGAAGTCTACAGTAAAACATAACATATAGAAAATCATATATATGTATGTATTTACCCACAGACAAGCTAATAATATAGCTTCGTGGGTTTAGTTAACAACTGAATTGTAAATGAAATTTTTTATATCAATAAAAAAAATCAATAAAGAACCCGATTCAGCCTCCAGGAAAGGGAGAATACTAGTCTTCTAATTTCGTAAGGTCTTTATCATTCATTTTTCAAATACATCAACAAGTTTTGATATACTTATTTTACTAGAGACGCATTTAAATTTTAACCCCATGGAAGACTAAATAACAAATTTCAGTCTTTCGGTGGAATATTGACGTCACAACATTCACAATTACGAAAATCGGGCGGAACCGTTCTATGGGTCTATATCGAAACGTGGACATATACGACGAATTTCAGTAAAAAAGGCTTTTACCTCCGACAAAGAGTAAATACCAAATTTCAGCTATTTTTGTGGGTTGTTGTGGCCACAACCTTCAAAATACCGAGAATCGAGAGGTACCGTTCTATGGGGGCTATATACAGGTGTGGACAACTACCGACAAATTTTCCTTCGAAGAATAAGTACCAAATTTCTGCCATTTCGTTGTGATAATGAGGCTAATACCTTTAAAATACCGAAAATCAGGTGGTACCGTTCTATTGGGGCTATATGAAGGCGTGGACATAAGCCGACAAATTTCCTATGAAACGTTTAATAACCCAAATGAAGACCAAATACTAAATTTCGGTCATTTCGATGGAATATTGTTGTGGCCTCAACCTTCAAAATACCAGAAATAGGGAGGTACCGCTCTATGGGGGCTATACTAAGGCGTGGACCTCTAGCGACAAAGTTCATATGGAACGTTTATTACTCCAAATGAAGACCAAATTTGAAATACCAAATTTCAGCCATTTCGGTGGATTATTGTGGCCACAACCTTCAAAATACCGAAAATCGTGAGGTACCGAAAATCGGGAGGTACCGTTCTATGGAGGCTATATGAAGGCGTGGACCTATACTGACAAAATTTTTAGGAAAGTTTTATACCCCCAGCAAAGACTAAATACCAAATTTTAGCCATTTCGGAGGAATATTGAGGCCACAACCTTCAAAATACCGAAAATCGGGAGGTACCGTACTATGGGGGCTATATCAGAACGTAGCCCATTTGTAATACCAATCATCCTAGGAATAATAGTAACTTCTATACCAAATTACAAAGCTCTATCTTAAAAATTGCGAGTTGTATCTTGACGGACGGACGGACATGGTTATATCGACTTAGAATTTTACCCTGATCAAGAATATACTTATAGGGTTTCCGATGAATATTTCGATGTGTTACAAACAGAATGACAAATTTAATTATACCCTCTATATTATGGTGGAGGGTATAAAAATAAAACGGGATTAGATTATTAAAACTGTGGACCACTTAAGAAGAAAAACATTTCAACCTGGCAACGCTTCATAATGGAAATTAAACGCCGTTAACTAAATTAAAGTTTTTTTAAAATAGAAAATACTTGCAAGGATATGCTAATTAAGATTGTGTAAAGAATTAAAAAAAATTAGATGTGATAAGAACTTGTGGGTGTAGACAAGTGGTGTATTTTTTTGTATAGTTTGTATTGTAGTTTTGTTGCGTGGATCTGGAGAGATTATTTTTTTATGGCGAGGCGTGAGGGCCTCTTACAGCCGGCAAGCGAAAAAGAAACTGGATACAAATTAGATGGCCGGTTCATAGGCAAAATTCGGAGTGTTGCCAACCAATATGAAATAATAAAAAACACCACTATGAGTATATCGTCACCATAAATGCCTGAAGACGTAACCCACAAAACCAAAACTTTACAGGAGAAGCAAAAAACGTTATAAAATTAAAAATTGTTTTATGGAATATTAATCTTATGAAGGCGAGTATATGGGATATTATCGATCATATACGAAGGGGAATTAGTAGTGAAACCAAAACCACTGAAGTGCTTAGTTTTGAGATCCTCCATTACAACAAAATCTGCAATATTATCCCAATTTCCGAAATGTAATTTCTTGAATAGCATCGTTGTTTTTGAACGTAGAAGCTTGAAATTTTGCCAGAGCATGTATTTTAGATTTATGTATCAGATTACGTCAAAAAGTGAATTTCGATTTTCATGTCGGTTACGTCTTTGGGCATTTATGGTGACGATATATAGGGATCTATAGATTAATTCGAGGCGAAAATGAAAACGATAAACGTTGGGAAATCCGCGAAAAAGCTTGAAAATAGGAAAATGTCTGGATGATGGCGGCCGTATATAAGGCGGAACCAAAGTCGCCATTGAGAATAAGTTTATAATTACCTAAAAGAATATACCCCATCGTCGAATTGAATAAAACAAAAGACTGAATAATTAAGGAAAAACCACTTCCTAATTCCAAGAGATAGAGCGACGATTAGCTACCACTGGGGCTTGCCGTTTCCTCGTTTATATGCGCGCTAGATGATGATTGTGGCTTAAAAAGAAACACCAGAAAAATACAGTGAGTGTCAAAAATATTCGGTTTTAAATTTCACCAATAATAACACCTCAGTATTTTAGAAGCCCTTGTCTAATATCCAAAAAACCAAATACTTAAAAATATGTTGGTCCTGTGGCAATTAAAAAGTGTAGGTAACATGGATCCATGGCAACCCTATAAGCGAGTATAACAATGAAAGCGTTGTTAACCCTGTTTTCTATGCGTCAAAAATATTCGGTTTTTGTAACTTTTGTTAAATATTTTGCCAAAAACAGGTCATTATCGAACTTTATCTGCAATATTAGTATACATTTTAATAATTGCGAACAGAATCTTTATTCCTGTGTGCAAAAATATCACATTTTTTAGCAAATTATTAAAATTTAGGGCTAAGGAAAAACGCTATCCCAGAAAAGAGAAAACTGGTCATATTTCATTATAAAAACAGCAGAAATAAAAGGAATTTTTGCTTATTTTTGAACATTTATTCGAATATAGTTGAAATAATATGCATAAGTCACGAAAATATAGAAATAATCGATTTCGTGAAATTCATAAGCCAACCAAAACCAAGAACTGGGAGGGAAGGTAGAATCTCCTGAAAAATTACGGCTAAACCGCCCTTAATTTTCTTAAATTAGTCACTGAGTCCTAAATGACTTTCAGAAGATAGAAAATATGCACTTACATTACAAAAAATCGTAAGGATAAAGCCTTTCATGGCTTTGTAACACATCACAAACCATCGGCTTATTTACGTAACCAAAAATCTAGTTCAAGTTTCGCCTTGATGTACCTTCAAAACTTGATGTACATCAGAAACTTGGTGAAATGGAGTTAGTTTTGAATGCATAAGCAGGAAAATCAGTAAACCACCAAGCTTCCAGCCTTTCTGTGTACTCCAACACAAAAAGTACAAAGGAGCTTCTAGGAGACATGTACATATCAATGACTTATGATGTGTTACAAGGCCATGAAAGAGTTTATTCTTACGATTTTTTGTAATGTAAGTGCATATTTTCTATCTTCTGAAAGTCATTTAAGACTCAGTGACCAATTTCAAGAAAATTAAGGGCGGTTTAGCCGTAATTTTTGAGGAGATTCCTCTAACTTCCCTCCCAGTTCTTGGTTTTGACTGGCTTATGAATTTCACGAAATCGATTATTTCTATATTTTCGTGACTTATGCATATTATTTCAACTATATTCGAATAAATGTTCAAAAATAAGCAAAAATTCCTTTTATTTCTGCTGTTATATAATGAAATATGACCAGTTTTCTCTTTTCTGGGATAGCGTTTTTCCTTAGCCCTAAATTTTAATAATTTGCTATAAAATGTGATATTTTTGCACACAGGAATAAAGATTCTGTTCGCAATTATTAAAATGTATACTAATATTGCAGATAAAGTTCGATAATGACCTGTTTTTGGCAAAATATTTAACAAAAGTTACAAAAACCGAATATTTTTGACGCATAGAAAACAGGGTTAACAACGCTTTCATTGTTATACTCGCTTATAGGGTTGCCATGGGTCCATGTTACCTACACTTTTTAATTGCCACAGGACCAACATATTTTTAAGTATTTGGTTTTTTGGATATTGGGCATGGGCTTCTAAAATACCGAGGTGTTATTATTTGTGAAATTGAAAACCGAATATTTTTGACACTCACTGTATATGTTTGATTAATGTTTTTAACAATTGACAAAGATAATGGCATCAACACTTCACAAAGACTAAAAAATTAAAAAATAACTTTGTTAGAATAAGTGTGATTGTCTCTAGTGAGTAGATTATATTTAAGTTTTGAATTGTGCGGATTTCTAACGCCCAGGGTTTGAGCGTAGGGTTACCCGTATGAGAAAGGATTAATTTTATTTGTTTTTTAATTTAATTAATCGAGCTTCATGACCTAAGGAGATTACATTGAAAAATTGATATCTAGCGAAGTCCTACACACACATCAACCGCTATGCGACTATCGTTTCGTTAGCTGGTTAGGCTAACATCATCAGGCTTATTAGATGTTGTTGTTCCTAGACAAATTTCGCCATTTGGAGCCGCTATTTATACATCCAAGATTGCAAATTTGCATTTGTGAATTTCAAATAAAAGCTTTTTATTTCCAAAGACGACTCATTTGTCCCCCTTCTATTCCAGAAATCAATTTTACAATATTACATTCATATTACAGCCAATGGATTTTTTTCCCATCGTAGACTGTATATGTCTTTCACATCGAAAGATTTTTAAGTAGATTGTGGTTCAGAACGCTAAGACGTCGGCAACATTGTCTGTTAGTTGGCGACGACCCAGGTTCGAATCCCAGCCGGGCTCGGCTGAATTTTTATTTTTAAGATTTTGCCTTTTTAGGGGCAAAGGCCATTATTTTGTGAGATTTTAATTAATTTATTAATCGAGCTTCATGACCTAAGGAGATTACATTGCAAAATTGATATCTAGCAAAGTCCTACGCACTCATCAACCGCTATGCGACGATCGTTTCGTTAGCTGGTTAGGCTAACATCATCAGGCATATTAGATGTTGTTGTTGCTAGACAATTTTCGCCATTTGGAGCCCCTATTTATACATCCAAGATTGCAAATTTGCATTTGTGAATTTCAAATAGAAGCTTTTTATTTCCAAAGACGACTCATTTGTCCCCCTTCTATTCCAGAAATCAATTTTACAATATTACATTCATATTACAGCCAATGGATTTTTTTCCCATCGTAGACTGTATATGTCTTTCACATCGAAAGATTTTTAAGTGGATTGTGGTTCAGAACGCTAAGACGTCGGCAACATTGTCTGTTAGTTGGCGACGACCCAGGTTCGAATCCCAGCCGGGCTCAGCTGAATTTTTATTTTTAAGATTTTGCCTTTTTAGGGGCGAAGGCCATTATTTTGTGAGATTTTAATAAATTTAAATAATCGAGCTTCATGACCTAAGGAGATTCTTCTTCTTCTTTATTTGCATATCCGTTATCCGGATGTTAAGCGATCATACAATATTACATTTTATTACATTGTTCTTGCAAATATATAGTTTATGTGGAAAGCGATAAATGTCGGTTTTTAGCCGCTGTTAGAAGACTGAGTTCATCGCGGTATCCGGTCCAGTCTTGAATATTTTTTAGCCAGGACAATTCTCTTCGACCTCTACCACGTCTTCCTTCAACTTGGCATTTGAGAATGATCTGCAGGATCTTATATTTGTTGTTCCTCATCAAATGTCCCAAATAGGAAACTTTCCGGGTTTTGATGGTTTTAATTAGCTGCCGTTGTACATTCATTCTTCGCAGAACTTCGGCATTTGACACTCGATCGGTCCATGGAATTTTGAGCACACGTCGGTATGCCCACATTTCAAATGCTTCCAATTTCTTCTCGTCTGCTGATTTTACAGTCCATGTTTCAGCAGAACAGACCATACATAGCACTTGATAAAGCGGGTTTTAAGCTCAATGTTGATGTCGTGGCTGCTTAGTACTTTTTTGTATTTGAGAAACGCTTCTCTCGCCATTTCTATACGATATCGTATTTCATTAGAAGATTGCCACTGCTCATTTATTTGTGCTCCCAAGTATTTATATGATTTTACTCTCTCTATTTCTGATTCACGGATTTTTAGTGTGGAGTTGTAGAAATTGGTACTTTTACTAACGATCATATATTTTGTCTTATTAAGATTAATGTATAATCCGTATGAATTACTTATCTCGTTGAGGGAACTTAAGAGACTTTGGAGTCCAACTAAAGAACTCGCTATTATCATGGTGTCATCAGCGTATCGAATATTGTTAATGAATTTTCCATGTATTTGTATCCCAATCCTTTTTCCTTCTACGCATTCTCGAAATATTTGTTCAGCATATACATTAAACAATAATGGTGAAAGTATACACCCCTGTCGAACACCTTTTGATATTACTACTTCATCTGTAGTTTCACCGGATACTTCTACTGATGCTGTCTGGTTCCAGTATAGATTTTTTATGCAT
Organism: Musca autumnalis; assembly: GCF_047663935.1. Lineage (NCBI taxonomy): Eukaryota > Metazoa > Arthropoda > Insecta > Diptera > Muscidae > Musca > Musca autumnalis. The sequence continues at coordinate 134,632,311 of NW_027411644.1, forward strand.
CTTATGTCATTGTTTTCAATGCCTATGGATGTCAGAATTTCCATTAGCTTGTCGTGTTTAACAGTGTCAAAAGCCTTTTCATAGTCTACAAAACACATAAATACGTCTTTTTGGACATCTCGACACTTTTGGATTAGCACTTGAACACCAACTAGTGCTTCTCGAGTTCCCATTCCCTCTTTAAATCCAAATTGCGTTTCTCCCATTGCTGTCTCGCATCTGGGGTATATTCTTTTGTGAATTATACGTAGGAATACTTTTAAGGCGTGGCTCATTAGGCTAATTAATCTATAATCGTTGCAGTTTCTGGCGTTTGCTTTCTTTGGTATGGGGATAAATGTAGATTTCAACCAATCTCGCGGATATTGTCCTGTGTCGTATATATTATTGAACAGTTTCACAAACAATTGTATATTGTTTTCATCGATTAATTTGAGCATTTCGGCGGGAATTTCATCTGGACCAACGGCTTTTTTGTCCTTTAACGATTTTACTGCATATATGACTTCTTCTTTGGTAATAGGATTTACACTTACGAGAGAATTTTCGTTTATGTCAGAGTTTTCATTACGATCACAATCTGATCTTTCATGATCTGTAAATAGTTTTAATATGTATTCTTTCCATATTTGTTTTCTTTGCGAGATTTCAAAAACGGCTTGGTTATTATCATCAAAGAGTATAGATGGAGGTTTCCGTTTGTATATTCCGGCTGTTTCTTTCAGCTTTTTGTGCATATTAAAGTCGTCGTGGAGTGTTTGTAGGGCTTCAATCTCTTCACATTTTCGTTTGAGTTGTTAATTTTTTGCGATACGCGTTGCGATTCTTATTTCTTTGTTGATTTCCCAATATCTTTCGAAGTTTATGTTTTTACATCTTTTTCTTTCTGATCGAAGTTCTCTTATCTCATCAGTCATCCATTCTGCGTATGTTGGTGTTGGATCTTTTTTTAGAGCACTTCTCATAGTAGTTTTAATACTATCCTTAACATCATTCCATACAGTTTCTATTCCATCTTGATGAATTCTTCTAAGGTCTGCGTTTATTGTATCCGTAAGTGCTTGTTTAATTGTCGGGTTGCTCAACTTATTGAAATCGGGTTTCGATACTTGCTTTTTGCGCTTAATTGTTGCAAGTTTTGTCCGAACATTTGCCATAAGAAGGTTATGATCTGATGGTATATCCGCTCCAGGATATGTAGAGCATTTTGTTATACAGGAACTAAAACGTCTGTTGATCAGAATGTAATCTATTTGGTTACGAACCACATTGGTTCTATGGTCCTGTGGGGATTTCCAAGTATATAATCTTCTTGGGTGGAGTTGAAATAGCGTATTTGATATTATAAAATTGTGTTCTTGACAGAACTGAACGAGTCTATCTCCCCTTTCGTTTCTTTCCCCCAAGCCATGTTTTCCCGTGACGCCAGCTACATGCTCATTGCCAACTTTAGCATTGAAGTCACCCTGTATGATGGTCAATTCGTGGGGTTTTGTCATTTTCAAAAGTTTTCCTATGTCGTCGTAGAATTTTTCAACTTCATCTGAACTCCCATCACATGTGGGTGCATAGACTTGGATTATATTCATGTTTATTGGTCTTCCCTTTATTTTTACCATTATTGTTCTTTCAGACATTGGGACATATCCAGATTCACAGTTAGCTATATGGTTCTTCATTATAATGCCCACACCTTTTCTATGTACACCGTTTAGGTTTCCAGAGTGGTACACTCTTGTATTTTCGTATCTAAAATCTCCACAACCTGTCCACCAAGTTTCGCTGACTCCAAGTATGTCCATGTTTAATCTATTCATTTCACATACCGCATTGTTGAGTTTCCCAGCTTCATATAAGCTTCTAACATTCCATGTTCCAATATTTAGTTTATGTTTTGTTTTACCTCCGGGGATTCTTAGCACCCTCATTTCGCAGGAGACTGAGGGCCATTCATTCTGTATTGTGTTGTTCATTGTATGATTTTCAAGGGAAGTTACTTCAGTGGTTTCCCGTTTCCTTCTGAAGGATTTAAAGTTTTCCATCTTGTTTGCAGCCGCTCCTCATGGAGTTCAGACGCTGTTTGCTGCCGCTTCACCTGCAGACAGACGCAGCCACCTGTTGGTCCACGAGACGTATTTGATTTCCATCTGGGGACGCGCCCTATAGGGGTTACAGGTTCCCCGTAGGAGGAGATTACATTGAAAAATTGATAGATCTGTTTTTGGGAGGTAGCAAGTTTTTAAAGCGTGTTTTTGTAAAAATGCTTGCCTGTCACACGAACCGTTCGTACTAAAACGTATACGTTCAAAATTTGGTTCTTGTAAAATTTTACGAACCATTCGTTTTTATCTAAAATCTTTTATATTTCAGGGTTCTTAATAGTCAAAATAGCAAATCAAATGCGATTTTTATCCTCTTTTCTCGCTTTTTGCTCCATAGATACTAAAACGTACCTAAGATTTCAATAAAATGTACCTATGATTTCAATAAACAACTTTCAAGCTCAAAATTCGATTCTTTTAGATCTTTTCTGTTCATGTCCGTAAATAACAAACCTTTCAAAATTCCTTAATTTCTAGACCTGAGCTGAGCAAACGTTAAAAATAATTTATTTTTTTTTTGTGAATTTCAGCATGAAAGACCGTTCTAGAATCTTTTCATAGACATTTCGCATGTTCCAGAAAATTGTTTGCTGATATCTTTGCCAAATTATTGTGGTCCATTGTTTTCTTGAATTTTGAACGGTTTAGTATCTATGGAGCAGGAACCGAGAAAATAGGATATGATTTGCTATTTTGACCATTAAGAGCCGTTTCTATAAAGTTCGTATGTTCTAGAAAGTTGTTTACTAAGATCTAAGGTACATTTTTCTAGTTGGTTGTTTGCTTCAATTTTGATTGGTTTCATATCTGCAGACTAAAATCCGAGAAAAAATTAGAAGGGAACTTTGACAATTTTGAACTTGAAGGTGAGGTTGAATGGATTTGATGTGTTCACAATTATTATTCTTTATGATGAGAGCCACAACTCTTCCTTTACAAGTAAACCCAAATACTAAGCGGTTTAGAAGATATGTGCCTGACAAAATGATCCCTTTTGACATCAAGGCTTCAGGTCTTTGGGGGCCTATAACCGCGAAAGTTGAAGTGATAGGGAAAAACGCCGGGACACGTATCTACTTATTTTTCGTCTTCTATTACGCTGCGGTGTCAGAATATGGTTAATAATTTTCGTGTTGCACAGTGTATATACACTAGCGGTCATCTGAATAGGTTTGATTTTTTTTTCTTTTTATATGTTAAGTTATCTTCTGATGTGTTCGTGTTACAGATCCATACTATTTAGTTTTTGAGAGTCCTATCCTATGCCAACATTCCCAAGAAAAAACTTGACGGTGTTGCAATATTTTCGGAAAATATCCCAATTATAATAAAAAATGTACAAGAAAGTGTCCAATTTTTGCGATCATCAGAATAGGTTTGAATCAAATAAAATTGAAAATTTGTACTACCCATGCAAATATTGCGCAGTTTTTTGGTTTAGTTTAGTAAAATGGAACATTCTGATAAATCCTACAACAAATTTTACCCGCTTTATTTGGAACGTGGGTTCAGTTCTCAACATGGAGAAGTTACCGATAACTTTCAGATAAAATCAAGAAATATTCAAAAAAAACGTTTTATAAACTTGCTTTAAATGACTTTTTGATTTCGTAAGATCTCTTCTGAGCTTCGAAAATTGTCTGAAAGCAAATACCAAGTGTAGCCATATAATTAGGATCGATAAATTAGAAAGGTTATTGAAAATAGTTGGTATTTTAGTTCAAGTTTCATTTTTTAACTATCCTTGCAGTACAAATTTAAGTATTATCATGGTCACAAATCCACCATAGTGGAACACATGTATCATTAATGTTCGAAAATTGGTCTGGAAGAATGTTTCTTCGATCGCAAAAATTCGACACTTTTATGTACATTTTTTATTATAATTGGGATATTTTCCGAAAATATGGCAACACCGTCAAGTTTTTTCTTGGAAATGTTAGCATAGGATAGGACTCTCAAAAACTAAATAGTATGGATCTGTAATACGAACACATCAGAAGATACCTTAACATATAAAAAGAAAAAAATTCAAACCTATTCAGATGACCGCTAGTGTATATTATAGAAAAATGTACGTTTGTTTGTTTGTGTTTATAGACTCAAAAACCGCTGAACAGATCTTCCCGAAATTTTTAAGGTACATTGCTACATCGCCTGGAATGAAAATAGGATATATCATTTTTTGAAGTTCCGCGTTGATCTGGAGATATAGCATCCAACCCCGAGTTACCTTCAAAAAATTTAGGTTTTGTAAGCAAATATATTTAGAACTATTACAGATAAAATCTCCACATTTGGTAGTTGTGACGGAATTTGATGTAGAAATAAATTTACCAAATTATATACAAATCGGTTCAGATTTGGATATAGCTCCCACATACATATATTTTCGACCGATTTCCTTATTTTATGTACCAAACACGCTATATATGTCCAATTTCAATGAAATTTGGAATGTTTTACGGAACTTGGTCTTGACATAAATGTGCCAAATTATATCGAAATCGGTTTAGATTTGGATAGTGCTCCTATATATATTTTCGAGCGATTTCCTGTACTTTATGCACCAATACGCATATACATATGTTTTCGGCCGACTTCCTTATTTCATGCGCCAAACACGCTATTTATGTCCAATTTCAATGAAATTTGGAATGTTTTACGGAACTTGGTCTTGACATAAATGTGCCAAATTATATCGAAATCGGTTCAGATTTGAATATAGCCGATTTGATGTATTTGATGCACCAAACACGCTATATATGCCCAATTTCGCTAAAAATTGGAATGTGTGACGGAATTTGTTCCTGAAATAAATGTGTCAAATTATATCGAAATAGATTCAGATTTGGATATTGCTCCTATATGTATTTTTATGTATTGTATTTTATGCATTAAACACCCTATGTATGTTCAATTTCTATAAAATTTGGAATGTGAGACGGTATTTGGTATAAAAATAAATGTGTCAAATTATATCGAGATCGGTTCATATTGGAATATAGCTCCCATATATATTTTTGGTCGTTTTAATGTTTTGATTACGTTTGTCCAATTTTAATGAAAATTTGAAGAGACTTAGAAATCATCATTACTTACACAAGTACTTATAGTCGGGAATAAATTGACCAAGGCTACAGCTATTAAATACAATACAAGTGGGAGTTTTCCAAAGAATAATTTAAGATATCACAATATGTTAATATGTATATGGCCTGGAAAAAATAAGTCACATGTAAAAAATAAATTACAGCTACCCTCAAGCTTAAGGTTCACAAAACTGGTTCTATTCTTAATTTAAATCACTCAGGTAGATCTAAATCCAATCTGTAGAAATAAGGAGAAATTAATAGTGTGAGAGTATATAACTTACAGTCGAAAAGGCTTTAGGAGGAGAGTTACCCCCCTGAAGCGAACAAAATACCATAGTAGCTCCATAACAGCCCTGAATGGGAGAGAACTCCTTCATATCTCCTATATTTATACGTTAAAATATTAAAAAAAAAATTATATAATTATAGCATTCCATTATATTTTATATTACTTGGGGTAGCAAATCGCTCCGGGTTCAGTTAGTATAATTATATTTACAAAAAACGGTAAATTTTTTTCCTTAAATTCTTAATTTTGACTTTGACACCTCAAAATTTGTTTAACATCGATTTTTTAATTTCTGTTTCGCTTAGAGACAAGATTATAAGGTTCTTAAAATGCCCACAAAAATATACGAAGATAGACCCATCCGTTTTCGAGCTATCGTTGGCACCGCAAAACGCTTTTATGCAATATTTTTTAACAACAAAAATTCCAAAATGTGCTCTTTCAGATGAAAGAAAGAACTACTTAAAAATATTGGTAGTTTCTTTGCAAAAATTCATGAAAAAATAGGTTTTTTTCGCTGCACAACTAAGGATATACCTTAAGCGAACAGTAAGTTTTCATCAATTTCCCACTGTGCAGGCTTTAACTTGCTATATTACTGCAAACTCAATAACCGTAGGGAAATCACTCATCTTGCGAAATCTGTTTTTAAAGAGATATTTAAGTGAGATTGGGTTAGATTTATTGTTAAGGCTAAGTCTTTGATATAACTCTCTGCGAATCGCTTTAAAAGCTAACCAAACCTAGTTCTGGAACATGATGACGATTTTTCAAAATTTTTTACGATTTGTGATCTAAATCTGTCGGCAATGCTGAGCGAAGCTCATGCTGAACAACAGACGTTGCAAACGATCAAACAGTGAGAACGGAATTTGTTGGTATTTTTACAATGTAATCTAACCGACGCGTAAAAAGGTCGCGTACGTTGTTATTGAAACTATAATAGAATTCTGGATGGAATATCCTCGTTTATAATATTTGGAGAAGATTTATACAAGAAATAAACCAAAGGTGCGAGAAATGTGTTTTGTTATTGTAAATTTGGCAGTGAAAATTTTTAAAGGGCTTTAAGCAAAGCGAAGGAGAATAACAGTGCCAAATATTGTTTGGTTGACTACAAATGTGCGAACTGTAACAATGTGTGTTGTTATTGTAAATTTACCAATGCGAATTCTCAACAAAAAGGGAAAAAACCTTTGATAATAACAACAACAACAACTACTTTTAAAATGATCAACTATGAGCGTTATATTTTAGCAAATCGAGAGTTTAAAAAGTAGCATCAAGGTGATTCTATGTTAACGATGTTGCTATTGAAAATACATATTACAACATATACTGTTTGCAAGTTCTTAGTTAAAATGAGAAGAGCCAGAATTAGGCTTTTGCAAATTAACTTCTGTTATTTTACAAAGTCACAAAATGCAAATTTAGCAACAACTAGGGATTTTTGTAGTGAGGCAGACACAATATGTATATAATTCGACCCGAATGAATTTTTACTAGAACGGATTTGCAACATGAGCAAAAGACCATTTGATTTATTTTGTTTGTTACATGAGACCAAATGCTCTGGAACAAATCTAATAAAATGACAACACGGATTAGGATTTGTGTGATCAACGCGATGTTGGGTGATCAGTACAACAAAATAGCAAAGAAATGTGTGGACTGCATAAGAAGAAATTGTGCAACGAAATTAATTCACTCGCGGAAGTTGATTGAAATTTGACCAATGATTTTTTTCTATACTACTCAAATTTGTAACCGAAAAACGAAAAATACTAACACTCGTGGGTAGCTCACTTTTTATGGAAATCTGAGTTTAAGTACCTGTAGTGGAATTCTGTAACTCATTTTTTGACGCAAAACACAAAATTATGAATGAAAAATATAAATAAAAGTTACCAACACTATTGCTGTCGGTAGGAGTTAGCAACAACATGATTTTGATGGGTTAATTAAATTTTACCGATTTTTGTCGGTAAATCGTAAAATGAGCTACAGTTTTTATTTGTTTCTTCGTTTTCATTCTTCTCGTTTTTTGAGTTACCGACAAAAATCGGTATAAATAAAACGCAAAAATATGAATGAAAAATATCAATAAAACAACAATGCTGCTGTCGTTAGGAGTTAGCAACAACATGCTTTTGATTGGTTAATTTCGTTAATTACGGAAATTATAAGCATATTAATTTTAGCGATTTTTTTCGGTAAATCGTAAAATGAGTTACAGTTTTTATTTGTTTCTTCGTTATCATTCTTCTTTGGGGTTTGATAGTTGCTTACAGTTATTTTTTGTTGATTTTAAACCAGGGTTTCGGAGTCGAGGTATTTTTGGGTCGACTCCGACTCCAGCCCAATTTTTTTCACGACTCCGACTCCGGGTCGACTCCGAGTGTAATTTAATAATGTAATAATTTTAACTTTTTCCTATATTTGGGCCCATATAGGATAATCTGTTGGGTTTTCCTGTCTTATTCTTTAGAAAGACCATTCGTTCGGAAATAATACTCAACTGCAGAACATAAATATGAAATAAAATTATTACCTATATTGTTTCGTCTGAATCTTACTTTAAAAAACGGCAACAAAATACAAGATATAAAGTATTTGTCGGAAGGAACTCTTCCCCGTGAAAAAATGTTTAAGCTTTTAAAATATGTGAAAATGAAGGGGCAATACAAAATATAAGGACTACATGCGATAAAAGCAATTCATGACCAGGTTTTAACATAGAAGTAGGCCAACATTTTGGAGTGCTTCGAGAGCCTTAAGGGGTGCATCCAGTTGAAAGCCCAATAAAACCCATTTTCATGATTTTTGTTCAAGAAAACTTTTGTGACAGATGTTTTCTTCATCAGAATGAGCATAACTTAATCGGCTTTCTGAATTTTTTGTTGAAAAATATTAAGAAGTTTTGTGGCAAATTGCCGTCTATGAAACCCTGTTTGTATACCCTCCACCATAATATGGAGAGTATAATTAACTTTGTCATTCCGTTTGTAACACATCGAAATATAGTAACACCCTATAAAGTATATATATTCTTGATCAGCATAAAATTCTAAGTCGATTTAACTACGTCCGTCTGTTGAAATCAAGATACAGCTCGCAAATTTTAAGATAGAGATATATAATTTGTTACAGAAGTTTCTATTACTCCTAGGATGGTTGGGATTGAAAATGGGCTATATCGGTCCACGTTTTGATATAGAACCATAGAACCGTACCTCCAAATGTTCGGTATTTTGACGATTTTAGCCTAATTATCCAACCGAAATAGCTGTGGGTATACAACTTTCCTCCATAGAATGGTACATCCCGATTTTTGGTATTTTCAAGGCTGTGGCCTAAAATGCATGAAATTGATATTTGGTATTTAGTCTTCCATGGGGATATAATATATTCTAGAAGAGAATTATAAATATATTTTCATGTCGTCATATAGCCCCTATAAAATCGTCCTTCTCAATTTTTGGTATTTATAAGATTGCGCTCCCAATAATCGAAACTGCTGAAATTTGGTATTTAGTCTTCGTTTGGGGTTGTACAACTTTCCACCTAAAGTTTGTCGGTATTGCTCCACGATTTTCGGTATCTAATATATAAAAGGCAATGTGTGTATGTTAGTATGTTTGTTTGTATGTTTGTATGTTCCGAATAGACTCAAAAACGGCTGAATAGATTTTCTTGAAAATTTCAGATAATGTACTGGGAACACCGGTCGTAAAAACAGGCTATATATTTTTTGAATGGTCGTCGCGGAAGTGAAATATCTTGGTCGTCCCAAATTATTCAAAAATGTATTATTTCAGATAATATACCTAATTTTAGTAAGCGTGACTACAAAACCGCTATAACACTGGCTTCAATATGTGGGATAACGCGGTCAACGCCATAGTTTGGAATACAGTAAAATCCCGATAACATGAGATGTCACTATATAGAAATTCCGAAATACGAGCCCTAACCACTATTAATTCGTACACAGAGCATATTTCAACAATGTGGTATTAAAGTATGTATGTTAGGGCGACCCAAAAAAAACAAAATATTTTTATTTTGGAGCTCCTACCTCCTAAATGTGTTTCGATTTGATCCAAAAACTTTGTATATGCAATTTTACGGGGATTGGTTAACGTTAACCCGTATCTACCGAGCGATCTTTGTTTCCATAGTAATTTGTATGGGATCAAAGCTGCATTTTCACGAAAATTCTCTAAAGGCCGCAAATATGGTCCAATCGATGAAAAAACTTTTGCACTTCATTATTGTGGCTAAAAAATGATCTCTACAAAAATTTATGACGATCGGTTAACGATAACCCTTGCTCTCTGGCCGCTCTTTATTTTTCGTAGAACTTTGTATGGCGACCAAAAACGAATTTTCCGAAAATCGCTCTACACCAGACGTGACCAAAAAGAGAACAGCCCAAAATGTGAATGTATTCAAACTATTGGCAACTTATGACTGTGTGTTAGTGTGTTTTTATGCACGCACGCTACAAAACAAAAACAAATCAAAACATTATCTCTTTTTCGTACGCTCTTTCTATGCATTCGGGACGTATGTGTGTAAATTGCCGAAAAACTTCGGCACCGCTGTGTCAAAGAAGAACACGTTTGCTCTACACGCCACAATTATTTTCCAATCGATGGAAAAAAGTTTACCAGTTCATTATTATAGCTGAAAAATGAATCCTACACAAATTTATGAAAATCTATTCTCTTTTGACATACATTTGATGTAAATTAAATTTCATGTTAAATAGTGAAAAAATACCTGATGTACGAATTAATAGTGGTTAGGGCTCGTAGGTCGTAATCTATTTTTTTATCCCGCTAAGTGTAGTGACCGGTGGTCCTTCCCACAAATTGTTTAAGAAAACCGCGAAATTCAAGATACTTTTTAATATATTGTTTAAAAATTGTTTGCATTGCTATGGTAATTACTGTCTTGACCCTGAATGGTCGTTGTGGAAGTGAAATATCGCGTTCATCCCAAAATTTTCAAAAATGTATCATTTCAATTAATAAGAAGGTCGTAAGCTGTTTTTTACTGCTAAGAATAGTGACCGGTGGTCCTCCCCACAATGTTTTTAAGAAAATCAGAAATCTTTGATATTTTTGAACGTATTGTTTACAGATTGTTTTCCCTGAATGATCGCGGTCATCACAAAGTTTTCAAAAATGTATTATTTCAATTAATATACATAATTTTAGTAAGCGTGACACAAAAATTATATTAATGCTAGCTTGAACAAGTGGGATAGCGCGGTCGTGAGCTATTTTAATATGGCTAAGTGTAGTGACCGGAGGTTCTCCTTCAATTTTTTTTTAAAGTCCATGATATTTTTGAACGTATTGTTTACAGATTGTTTGCAATACTACTGTAATTACCGTCTTGACCCTGGATGGTCTTCGCGGAAGTGAACTATCGCGGTCATCACAAAATGTTCAAACATTTATTATTTCAGATAATATACATAATTTTGCGTGCCTAAAAAATGCTATAAACGCTGAACACTAAACAATAGTGGGACAGCGCGATCAACTCCACATTTTGGAATACAGTAAAATCCCGATAACTTGAGATGTCACTATCCAGAGGTTAAATCCACCAAAAATAGCGAAAATCAGGCGCCACCCTTCTATGGGAGCTATATCAAAACGAGGACATATACTGAAAATTCTCTGCAAGACTGTTTACGACCCCCAAAAGTGACTATATCTCCAAACTATCGAAAATCGGGAGGTATTGCTTTATGGGAGCTATATCAAAACGTAAACCTATAACTGTTGCATACTGAGCGCAAATAAAAGGCGTGTCTTTCGGTCGATACGAATATTTATGCTCTCCTCTTTAAATTACATTAAAACC